>NC_134183.1:7236776-7879782 GCF_964188355.1 Buteo buteo | reverse complement strand
TTGTTGCTGTTTTATGGTGTTTCCAAGGATTGGTTGGTTTGGTTCGAAGGACCACGTGCCGGCCATAGAGGTGAAGGGAAGGCACTAGTGTGGGTCTCCCCACTGTCACATCTGCTGACGCCCCAATCCACTCTGTTCTTCGGGCTTCCCAGCCTTCAAATATCTGTGTGTTTCTTGCTGGTTTTACAGGCTTTCAGTACAGCTCAGTCTTGGATCCTGAGGGTGCTGACAGATTTTTCTCTTTCCCTTTGCAGATAGCACCATCGTCATTTTATTTTATTTTTTTTTTTTTTTAATGATCGAGAAACAAACCCAGTTCTAAGTTGCCAGAAAACACAAGCCAGAGACTCCCTTCCTGGGGCAGCTGAAAGCTACAGCCATCCCCACCAGTCCCTCTGGACTGCCCTCCTGCTCCGTCGCTCTGCTCCCTGTCTGTGCGATGCTCCCAGGCGGTACCTGGTACGGAGGGACGACTGCTGAGATCGGCCCAGGCAGCTCCAACCTGCCAACCTTGAAGGGACGATGGTTGCCTGCTCGCTGGAGGAAGAAGTGAGCTGCACAGCTGGCTAGGACACTGTGCTGTCACAGGCTGAGACCACACGAAGCCATGAATGGAAGGAGATATGTGATGGTATTTTCAAAGGGACCCAAAATAAATAATTACAATCCATTCTTTCTTGAGCGAGTGGTTGATTTGGGGTTTGGGCTGGAGAAGCAGAGGGATGGGGGAATTCTGGTCTCTCTCCTGGTTCTCGGTTGCATTGTTTGATGCTGTGTTTTTGGAAGGGAGTTTTGATTACCATGGCTTGGGGCTGTTCAGCTTGAGACATGCCAGCCCTGACTTTAGCCAGCAGGTGCACGTCCGTGAGTCCAGTCTGTGCTGTCTTGAGGGTGACAATCCAAAATTAAGATGGTGGTTTGAACATGTTGATAGTTGCTTTTCAGTGGTCAAATGGCTGTCCCACAGAGGCAATATTTCTGTCCCATCTCTCCAGGGCACTGAGCTGCATCAGCAGTTTGTGTGCCAAGGACCTTGACCTTCACCTCCAGGAGTGTCCCAGGACCGAGCATAGCACCGGGCTGCGGCCCAGAGCCTTTCCAAGCATCTCTGATGCATGAGTGCTCAAAATGCACCTCTGAGCCATAGCATTAGGTGTTCTGCATGGACACATTGCATCTCTTGCTGACCGTTGCACTCTCTTTCTGAGCCCTCAACTCCCTGCGCCACTGCACCATTTTACGTACGTGATCTACGGATGGCTCCTGGGTGGCAGGAGTCTTTCTGGGGTGCAGCAGCAGGATGGGGACCTGGGCAGTGACATATCCTAATGGGAGAGAGTCAACAGCCCCTTGCCACGGGGTGCTGGCAACATGCCTGTTCAGGCTGTGATGCAAACTACCAGATCAGAGAAATGCCGCATGTTGTTACTGGTACTGCTTATCCAGCCTTATCTCAAGGATGCAAATGATAAGGAATGACCGGAGCACAGTGACTCCTGGCAGTCTCTATGTGCTCACCCCGGGTCTGGCTGGGATCTGGACCACCCTTGTACCTTCAGAGCTGTGGAGACTGGGGTTTTGTTGTTTGGGGGATGGGGATTTGTTTGGTGTGAAGCTGTGCTGCTCCCTGCCTGTGCATGCCCTGGATATGTGTATGTGTGTTTAGGGGAGGAAAAATACTCTTTGCAAGGTGGCTTTCTGTCCTGCTGCCCCCCAGGTGGCTGAAGCCCCACCAGGAGAGGTGTGGAGTCCCAGCCTTATGCCACTGCATACAGAGATGCTCCAGCATCAGCTAAACACCACTGCTGCACAGAAAGTCCATGATCTTTCTGCGCGGATGCAAACTAAGAAGGAGTTTTCCAAAGCGATTTTTAGAGCTAGAAGAGTTTTTATATTTGCAATGACAAGTTCTGCATAACTCTTGGCTTGATTTCCAGGCAAAAGGGTGAGAAATCAGATGTGCTGAGTTGGTGAGTTCTCTGTGAAGGCTGCATGGCGCCAGGGCCCCAGCGCTATTTTCTTTGGTCCCTCTCCAAAGACCGGGCCTGCTATCCCAGCGGAGAGAGCGGTGGCTCAGCTCGCTAATGTCACAGCTCCCTCTGCCGGGACAGGCTCTGGGAAAGCAGGATGGGACCCACTGCCCACTGGGGCTGCAAGGCAGCAGGGATGCGGCAGGGTAGAAGGATGGCTGCCAAGTTCTGCTGGGAGCAGGACCCGTGACTTAAAGCCAATGTTCACGTGAGTTTACAGCGGCTAAATTCACCCCCGTCCTCATGCCCATGTGTGACTTCATCCAAGCTCTCTGACCTTGCTCTGGATAACCAGCAGAGCACCAGCTGCCCACCACGAACCAGCTCCCGGCTCCAATTTCCCCAGGGATGAATTGTGCCTTTGGGTTTGTGCCGGACACGGGAGGGGAGCAATTTGCCTTGGCTCATATCGCTGTCACTCCAGTGCAATGGGGACCAGTTTATCCCAGCGGATGACAAGGAGACGTGGATCTATTGGCTCGGCACCTGCCAGGGCCTTTTGTGGGCTGGGCACTGGGATGCGGTGGGCATTTGGGGGCTGCCGGGCAGCTGGGGTTTGCACACTCCCTAACTTTGTCTTTTTGCTTAGGAGCACCGAAGCAGTTGCTGATGTTGGGCTGATGCTGACAGAGATCCCTTCTCCCCACCTGTCTTTCCTCCAAAGAGCCAGTGAAAAGGTTTGGCGACATGACGGTACCCAAGAGCCATGCGACGCGTCCCCGTGCAGCTAAGACCAAGCCCAGAAATGCCACTTGGGATTGCTGAGCCCGGAGACCAACGCGGTCACCGCCACAACTGCAGGGAGAGACCAAAACTGAGCTGTGGCACCAACGCAGAGTTGCAGAGCCCAAGAGATGGGCTCAGACCCACAGTTGCCCCAGGTGGGGTGAGGAGGACAGTCTGTGGGTACAGGGGTGGCTGTCAGAGGCACTGGCAGCCCCAGAGCAAGCGCCTGCTCTTTGGGCTCATGTGCGTTGCTTGGCTTCGGGTTTGGTCCTTGGTTTTCAACCAGGTTGTCTCCCACGAAGTGTGGGGATGCAGCCCTTGAAGGACAGGGTGTTCAAACCCCCCAGCCCAGGAGAAGTCTCCTGGTTTCCAACTCCCCCGGCCAGCTGGGTTGCTGCATCCCACCAGGCTCGTGATGGAGCCGGACTCTGCTTGCCCTGGGCATGGGGAGGGGACGTGGCTGTCCCCAGCTCCTCAGCACAGAAGGGCCCATTCAATGCTCTGCCTGTCCGGAACCTGGCCTCCGTGGGGGAACCTTGCCGGTGCTAATTGCATCTGCTCCATGGCTGAGAACAACAAGCTCCTTTCGGAGAGGGTGCTTGTGAAAGCAGGGTGGAGGCCAGGGCTGGCACACCCTGGAGAACACCCTTAAATACCCTCCCAAACAGAAACCGAGCCAGGCGGCAGGTTTCCCCGACCCGATGCTGCCAGCGAGCAAACACCGGCCTTTGTACCTGCCCGCGGCACCTGGGCGGTCGGACACGGCGCAGGTCCTGCGGGCACCGTGGCAGTGGATGGCAGCATCTCCCCAGGAGGGAACCTGCGATCCTGGGGACGGTCATCCCTTAACGCCCCAAGCCACGGACGCCAAACTGCCCTGTGCCTGTGTTAAATTGGGTTTCCTAGCAAAACCAGTCCCCTGGGCTTAGCTTGGACATGTGTTTCCCTATCCCCAATGGTGCAGGAGGTGGTGTGTAGGGAGCAGAGCGAGGTCAAGGGGCCGTGCCAGCGGTCTGGCTGTAGCACGGACACCCCATCCTTGAGCCGGACAGCCCCGGCTCCTCGACTGGAGGAGCATCACTCACAAAAGTGATGCCGATTCACAGGCCCTGCCTTTATCCCCGTGTGGCTGCTGTAAGGGGGATGCGTTAGCACTCGCTGTCACTCAGGTGCTTTTGTCTCTCCATCCTTAGGAGCTGGCTGGGTGCCCAGGCTGCAGTCTGGAGGAGGGAGAAGGCAGGGGAGGTTTTCAGGGATGACCGAGGGTGCGCCGCGATGGTGTTGGACATGCAGGTTTGCAGGCGCCTAGTGAACGTTGCAGCATCCCTGCTTGGCTGCTGGGTACCGCGGTCGGCCCCAGCGGGGGACATGGCTTCTTCCCCCAAACTACTGGCAGCACCGGCGTTATTGGCTGTTCCCCTTGGATGGCACAATATACTCAGCCCCGCCACGCAGGGCTGGCACGGGAACCGAGAAAGACCATTGCCCACAGGACACCACGTAGGTCCTATGGGCAGAGGAGACCACAGGGAGGCATCTCCCTTGGGCTGGAGCACTTAGTCCTCAGCCCTGCCTAATGCTCCTCTCCTCCAGCCTCACCTGGAGCCACTGACAGCCACAGTGCCCACACCGGAGGGTGACGCTGGGGTCTGGGACCTGCCAGGCCAGCGCGGGCCATTGCATGCCACTTGCTTAAGTATTTCCTGCCCATCCCGCCGGGGATTCACTTCCTGGCTGAGCGGCTGAGTAACGTGCGGTGGCAGGAACGGAGGCGAACGGGAAGGGGCTCCGTGCGGAACACCCACGGCATGGCCCGGCTTTGCCATGCCTCGCACGATGCTCCCCGCCGGCAGCTGGGCGCAGGGCTGGATGCGGTATTGATACGGTCTGGGTTGGGTGCAGCACCTCACGGGGGCTTTGTAATGGTTTTTGGGACCCTCCGTGGCTGTTCCTAAAACCAAAGGGCCCCAAAAGGCAGCAAGGTGGACGTGGCTCAGTGTGCCCTCCCTGAGAGAGACCTGCTGAGCAGGCCAGGAAAGCAGGAGAAATGAAGTGTCGTTTTCTTTTAATGCTGGCTTTAGGTATTAACAGGGCAAATTATTTCTACGTCTGCTTCATGCAATTCATAAATGTTAGCAAAATATCAGGTGATGCCAGTTATTCTGCCACCAAGTGTCTCGGGGCCGGAGTGAGGTCCCTGGCACCCATCATCCCGGTACCTATCACCCCGGATTGCTCTCAGCCGGGGTGGCCGGAGGAGCACAGGGACGCACTCGCAGACGGCACTGAGCATCCCTTGGGGGGAGTCAGGGCAGAGAAAGATGTGGGGCATCACCGGTGCCCCTGGCCTGTCTGCCTTTGGTGGTCTGTCCGCAGCACCTGGTGCGGGCAGGCTGTTCGCTCAAGGTGCAGGGTAGGGAGATGCTCCCTCCTGGGTGTTAAGATAAAATCCCCGACTGCTGCTGAATGAGGGTCAGGAGCAGGGCAGCACCTCCCACGGGGCTTGGTACAGGGCCAGAGCGCAGGTTTACTCTGTAATTGCGGGGTTGTGGCTGCAATAACTTTTTCCAGCCTCAGCAGGGGTAAGGAGCTGTTTCTGCAGAAGCGTGAAAGGAATTGCCCCAGCTGAGAGACCCCCCCAGAGCCCCTCAACACTCAGGCTGGGTGGGCTGGGGTTAAGGGGGAGCTACAGGCTTGCGTGGAGCTGGAAAAGCCAGACATCTTCTCCCAGGCTCCTTCCCCAACAGAATGGAGGGAGGGAGGGAGGGATTTAAGGGCTCATAGCTGGGGACTGTGAGTTGGGGTGAAGATGTGGCTGCGGTCAGGTACGTGGCATTGGCCTGGATACATCCCGCTGAGCACTGATGATGCTACTGGGGATAAGCGTGCTTCGAGCACAGGCACCGCCTGATCTCTGTCCCCAGCTGCTGAGCACCCCCGGTCCCCGTGACACCTGGACTCCTGGCTTGCCCTGGCATGGCCCTGAAATCAGCAGTGAGGATGTGGTCATGCCCAGCACTGCTGGTGGGGATACCGAAGCTGCGGAGGACTGTGTTTTAGGAGGACTTGACTCCAACTCCAGCCGGCTCTGTGCTGCTCCACGTGCCGAGGTGAGGGCACCGAGCAGCCCTGCACAGCCCCCAGCGACAGGACATCTCCTGCGTGAACGAGGGATCAGCTCAGCAGGGCAGCGTGTGGGTCCCAGAGGTGACGGCGGGTGGGAAGGGAGTGGGAAACCCTATGTAGCCGGGGCAATACCGACACCAACTCCTCAGTAACGCTGCTAACTGAGACCATGCGGTCAGCTGGGACGAACACCAGCGCTGCAGGATTGGTGCCCTGGACGGTCCGTACATCCTGCCCCAGATGCTTCAGTGGGAGGAAGGTGGGCAGCGAAGGCACCGGGGGGGCTGCATAACCCCCAGCTGGTGTGGGGTCAGCCAGAACCCATCGACGCACGTGCTGCCTGTCCCACGGCACCGCCTGCCCCACTCATGGCAGAGCCCTGCGATGCCAGCCTGGGCCCCGGAGCAGCTCCAAGAGCCGGTGGCGATCACGGTTTTCTTCACTCTCTCCCAGCCTCCTGCT
The DNA here is from genome assembly GCF_964188355.1 of Buteo buteo. Lineage (NCBI taxonomy): Eukaryota > Metazoa > Chordata > Aves > Accipitriformes > Accipitridae > Buteo > Buteo buteo. The sequence goes on along the minus strand of NC_134183.1, from coordinate 7,873,438 downwards.
TTTTCAAAGGGATGGGACAACCTTCTCGCTGCTCCTGTTCCCTGATTTTTGTCTGAGCTTTAACACTTTGACAACAACTATATTTTCCTACTGCAGAACACCGAGCTCCAACTCAACAGTGCTCTCCAAAGCTGGCAGAGCCACCCAGCCCCGAAGGTCCCGGTGGGACCAGGAGCGGCTGTCACCGGAGGAGACACCCGGGCAAAGGCTGGACTATGTGACCCCCCCCATGGTACTGCACTGGGCTAGAGCAGCAAGAGCAGGGCAGCAAGGAGGCGATCCAGCCCAGAAACCACCTAAACCCAGACGGTAAGTCCTACGCAAGCCTTTAAGCACCGGTGGGGATGAATTTCCCCGGGGTCCCCTCCCTGGTTCTGGCGAGGCTACAGCCTGGCAGTGCCCGGGTGGAAGTTGCAGCCGGGCACCGCCGCAGCGCGCTGAGCACAACGCTGCTCTCGTCCAAGGACGGGCTCTGCCTTCGCGGGAGGCGCCGGGGACGGATCCGGCTGCTACAACATCCCTTTGTTCCCCACCCATTATCTCACCGCTGGGAAGTGGCAGAGCTTGGCCGGCGCGGCCGTGTCACCGCAAACCCAGGCGCTGGCAGCGGGGACCCTCGCCCACCCTCCCCCTCCCCGGGGCTCTCCGGCAGCGTTTTGGAAACGTGCCGGCGGGCGGGATGGCTGACCTCCACGTTTCCCCGTCCCTGGCGTGTAGTGCCATCGGCCACGGGCAGCGCTGGCGAGAAGCGCAGAGCGCGCGGGAGCTCCAACGAGACGGCGAAAGGGCCTGAACGGGGCAGAGGAAGGCTCCTGGCAGCTGGCCTGGATGCTGCCTTTTACGTCAGCTGTGATAAACCCCCAACCTGGCCTTTCTCTGCAGCCACAAACAACCCCCGAGCTTGGCACCGGCCGCTCGGCTGACGTGCCGGCACCCGGGGGCGGCTGCGGGCCACGGTACCGGAGTCAACCGGGACTGACGGCCCCAAACCCTCCTGGGTCCCCAGCACAGGAGACCTCCCACGCGAACACCCGTTATTTCAGCCACCCCGGCCCCGTCGGTGTTTCGGAGCACACCTCCCGGGGCGGGGGGCTCCCATGGGGTCCTGCAAGGCCAGGGAAGGCTGAGCGGCACGGCCGTCCGCCTGGGGAGGGACGGGGAGATGCACGGGGCGGCCGTGGCCCCATCCGAGCCGCTACCTCTGGAGCGGAGAGCCCAGCCCTCGGCCCCGCTCAATAACCGAGCTAACGAGAGCCTCTGTCAACAAGTCTGCAGCTCCCCAGCCCGCACGGGGAAGGACCCAGGAGGAGAAACCTGTTTCACTGACCTTGCTCCATCACCGCCTTCCTGGCTGCGCCGTGGGCGAGTTTGGGGCTGCGGCGGGGGGCGAGTGGCTTGGACGCCCCTCAGGGACACGGCGAGGAGGAGGAGGAGCGGGGCCGGGGCCGCATCGCCAGTGGGTCAGGGTGCTGGGGGACGTGCCGGGCGGGAGAGCGAGACCCCGCTCGGTCGATGCCGTGTCTCGGCGTGGCTCCTTGCCTGCCTGCGGAGCCTCGCTCCACCCCTCATCAGCTAATAAAGCCTCTGCCGCGCCGGTCCCTCCTTTGCCACTGACTCACAGGCTGACCTAGCCCAATCCCCTAACTGCCCCGCACCTCCATTTTCTGACCTATAAAGCAGGGCTCGTCCCCACAGCTCTCCCGCTCCCTTACATAAGGGCACCCGGCACCAAAGCAAACCCTGCGGCACTTGGCAACCCACGAGCGATGCCCGAGGGGCAGCGGTGGGTTGCTTGACGGCAGCGGTATGCCCACGGCCACCCGTGCCCAGGGGCGTGCGGACCCCGGCTGTGGGTTTCGTGGGTGCCGGACAGCCCTCGAGGGCACTGACAGACAGCCGTGAGCCGGCCACTGCTTGCACCCACGGGCAGCATCTCCCCAGGGGTTTTGCTCGAGTTTCGGGGGCTGGGGAGGAGAGGTGAGCGGCACGTGCTGTTCTTGGCACGGCGTCCTGCCCGCTCCGGTGCCAGGGAATGCCTTTGTCCCGCTGCCCTGGTGCTTTGGCGCACGTCCAGCACCCCGAAACCTGGCCGGTCAGGTTTGGAAAGCAGGCCAGGGACGGCTGGGGAGGTGGAGGCTTTCTGGGCACCCATCGGGTTGTGCTGGGCTCGTCTCTGCTGCCGGCCAGGGAGCAGCCCTGGCCGCATCCTGCCCACTCTTGCTAGGGAGAAGCACAAAAACGTGTCCCCCCCCCTTTTTTTTTATTTTGGTTGCTTTCAAAGCAAATGGTGAAGGCTGCTCCAGGTGAAGCAGGACTGTGCCGCAAAGGGTCCTGAGGTGGAGGATGAGCATCCTTGGGTCGCAGCGGGGACCGGGTGACAGCACCCACCAGCATCCCCACAGGAAAGCTACTGGGCAGAGGGTCCCATGGGGCACCCAACAGGTAGGTTCCCTCCCCGGAGGGAGCGGGACCTTGGAGCTTTGGGCCCCAGGAATGGCCGCAGTGCTGGGCTGGCGCAGACAGGGAGGGAAGCAGGATCTGGCTCGGCCGTGGCCCAACACTGCCTGACGTAAGAGGTTATACAAGCCCGTGCGGGCAGGGTGCCGGCAGCAGCATCGGCGTGTCTGTGACCGGAGCTCTGCTCTGGAATAACGCCTGTAGGAATGGGGACAGCCCGGCCCCCCCTGCCCCATGCTGGGCATCCCTCACGAAAGCCCTGGGTGGCAGTGGCACCCCGGAACAGCACCCACAAAGGATGCACGGGATTCCTGGAGGAGCGTGGTGGGGCAAAAGCCAACCTGGAGAGGGGTGAAGGTGGTCTGGTGGTGTTCATGTGCCCAAGAGCTGTGTCTGAGGGTGGTTGGGATGGGGGGCGGCAGGGTCCCTAGATGGTGGCTCAGGGGCTACGGCAGGAGGAGGGCAGGGCGGCCACTTGCTTGGAGTGAGTGGGTGGGAGAGGGCACAGAAAAGCGAGGAGAACCTGGACGATGCTGGGACGTGGTGCTGAGCTGGGTCAGCCCCATTCGCAGGAGCGAGGAGAGGCTCCCTGACCCTCTCCAGGGGGCATTTTGGAGGTGCTGAGAGGGGCCCTGGTGCCAGCGGAGCAGCACACCTCCTCACCCACGGGCACAGGGTGATAGATCAACCCCCGGTATTTGAGGCAGCCGGCCGAAGGCGTTACTCACCCGGCCCGGGGCTGCGCTCAGCTCCGCCGGGCAGGAATGCCACGTGCTCAAACCGCCTTTCCCTGGGGAGGACCAGCCCTGCGGCCGGGGACAGTGTCCTTGAGCTGGGGCTGGTTCAACCCTGTCCGAGATGGAGGGACCGGGCGCTGTGAGTGCCTCCTGGGTGGCTTTCCGTGCCGGTGGGGATGAGCAGGTCCCCAGCCCTCAGGCATCCCATGGACATGGGATGGCTGCCTTCCTTTCTTGAAGGGGACCGTAAGCTCCCTTTCTCGCCACCCCGAGGGCAGATGATTCCAAGGGCCGTCCCAGCCCTGACAGCAGGATAAGGCCGTGTTGACCCCAAAGGCTAAAAAAAAAAGCACCTTTTTGCACTGTTTCTTCCCCAAAATTATTTGGTATGTAAAGAAGGAGGGGGAGCTGGCAGCACTTGCCATGTCTCCTTAGATGTCCTTCCCACGCCAGGTCCCCACCAGCTCCGCCACCAACAGAGCCTTCCCAAGGGACTGAAGGCAATACGCCTGGCACTTCAGTGGGGCAGGGGATGGGCACGGGAACCCACTCACGATATCGCTGTGGACTTGTCTTCTGGAAAGGTAATTTTGTTGACCACAGGACTTTTCACTATGGGAGAGGGACACCTGCTGTTTGGGGAAAACAGAGGTTATAGGATATTTCTGCCATGGTTGACAGCAGGTTTTCTCCCAGTCTGGAGCAAATGGAGTGAAATCCTGGGTGACAAGTGGTCCGTGGGCTGGGGAAAACCATCGGTCCATGTGCAGGCTGAACCTGGGGGGCTCCATGGGGACTTTCCATCAGCTCCAAGGAGACTTGTTACACCCCTTTCTCCAACAAAACAAGAGTCTTAGTCACCTCTCGCAGCAAATCGCCCTGTTTTCCGGCGGCATCACCTATGCCACCTGCCAGAAGGTGACATCCTGCTCGGGAAGCAGGCTTGTGCCAGGCAGTGGGGCTATTCCCAGAACCGCCTCCGGTCTCACTCCATAAATCCCGCTATCAGCTCCCTGCCTGGCTCCAGCTGGCTGTGGCCCAGCTGGGGATGTGACCATGGGACGGCTCCTGCGTTTGCCGGCGGATGCAGCTGCCTGTGGGCTCCCCAGGCTGGTGGGTGCTGGGGCGGTGCCAGCGGCACCTCATGATCCCTCTGTGCACTTTGGGGGAACCCTCTGGGCTGTGCTAAATGCCCAGTGACGCTCGTCCTGCCACAGTAAGCGCCGCAGGAGGTTGGTCTTATCTCACCTTGCACTGAACTTGGCTCATTGTTGATTGTTCTTTTCCCGTTCAGGAAGAAAGGAAAAACAAGCCCTACTTTTTCTGCAGAACTGCTGTCTGAGTCTCTATTTCCACTAAGTCTCCATATCACTGCCCTGGGTGCAGCTCTCCTGGGGCAGCAAGAACCCTCCGGAGGGGCAGTCCCGATCCTGGGCCATCTGATGGACCAAAAGCGCCTTTGCAGGATGAAGGGGTGGCTTTAGGGCTGAGCTCTTGTTCTCTTTGCACCCAGGCTCATCCCTGCGGCCCCTCTCCCCCTGGGGCCTCCAGCCCAGCGACTCCCAAAATGGGAGGACTGGCAACCCTGCAAACTTGGTGAGGATGCTGAAGATGGTTCAGAGGCCCCCAGGACTCCTGGGCTGGCAGTGGCAGCCAGCTCTACCTGCCGCGACAGCTCCTACCACCCACAGTTTAACCCTAACCTGGTTTCTATTCTAAGCCCTATTTTTTTTTCATGGGCCTCCTCCCTCTTTCGCTTTGCCCCACTTTGCCCTCTCGCCAGCGAGCTCTGGCTGCCGCTGACCCTGATCCCAGCGGGGCCTCACCGAAGTCGGTAATAAAATGCACCGGTGAGGTTGCTTGGGTCAGGGTGGCTCCTGCTTCCCCGGGCTGGGATTAAGGAGAAGCACCTTGGATTTGCCTGCAACGGCTGATGGTGGCAGGGGGAAGGCCGGAGGAACAAGGCTGGGAAGACTTTGCTTTTGTGGCAAAACCGGTTGCAGGATTAGCAGATTTCCTGGTGTTTGTATTTTCCTAGGAGGCTGCAAAATGCCAATTTTTGGGCAGTGGCAATGGAGGACGGTTTCTTCACCTGGTGCTGCAGGCAGGGCTGGGGATGCAGCCGTGTGCCAGCCAGAGCTTACCCGCAACCTCCTCCAGGCTCCTCCAGATAGTCCCTTGGTGGACTGGGATCCGGAGCACCACTGCTGCAAAGGTATCATTAGAAGAGTCCTTGTTTTTCCAAGCTAACTGGTTTTATGGGTCCAGCCGTGCTGATGAAATAGCTGCCGGGTGGTGTGTGAGTTATCCCTCTGGCTGGCAGGGTGCATCTGGGTGCTCGCCTTGAAGAAGAAACAAAAACTGCCCTTGGTGCGGTGGCACCTGCAGGAGGCAAGTTTGGCAGGGCTCGGGTGAGCTGCCCGTACCCACCGGGAAGGATAGGATCTTCGCCAGGGAAGGTGGGCTTGGGACAGTTGAGCCCCAGAAAGTCAGTCCCCCTTGCCCAGGGCTGGGGGCTGCTCCATGTGTAATGGGCAGGGTTGACACGCTGGGTATTGGCTGGATGTGTCCCCAAGCCTGGCAGGGAGATGGAGCCCGTCTGTGTCTGATGGAGCTGGGCCAGCAGAACCTCTCCCCAGCCCCTCTGCTCAACCGTTGCCTCCCTGCAGCAACTGAAAGCGGGGAAGTAGGTTACGGCGATGCGAGACCTGGGGAGATGGGGCCGCGTTCTTGGAGTCCGGCTGGATTTGGGCAGCTCTTTGGCTCCCAACCAAATTTCCAGCCTGAAGGAGTGACGCAGCGCATTGGCTTCCCATCCTGGCCGAGCAGCTCACTCCCTTCCAGGCGCTGCCTCCTGGGCACGGCGGGTTACGTCACGGTCCCGGCTGCCCTCGCCTCCCCTCCAGCCAGAGCCGTGTGGGATTGGGCATCTGCCCGGGGAGTGTGGCATCCAATTGCTATTTGCACCCAGGGTGGCACCAACCCGCCGTGCCAGGACAGAGCCGATGCCAGGGCAGAGCACGGTCCTCTGCCCGGCGGAGGGCAGTGCCCATCCCAGGTGCAGGGGCAGCATCCTGCAACCCCTCCTCTTGCTGATTGAAGCTGTGCATGGGCTTCTTAATGAGCAGGGAGCTTTCTGTCTTGCAGGAATTCCTGGTTTCCGTGAATTCAACATCTCCCGATCCCACAAAGAGCAGCAACGGAGTCGAGACACAGGTACTGGTCTGCACCTGTCTTAGCTCTGGTTTCTTAAACTGGGCAAACACAATGGCCCCGCCAGAGCGTGTCCAAATGCTCCTGGGGGAGAAGGCAAGAGGGTCTTGGCCCTGAGCCCTACCCTCCCTCGCAGCCCCTTTCCCTTCCGGCCCACGAAGCCAGCGGTGGGAGCTGGCAAGGAGACCTGCCCCCAAAAAGCAGCTGTGGATAGCGGCGCTGAGCCATCCCGGCAAATGGTCCTTGCTCGGCTGCGGATCAGCCTGAGGTGGCAAGTGCTGGGTAGTGCCATCCCTGGCACAACCTCGCTGGGGTCCTTATCCTCCCTCCACGTGCTGAGGAGGTTGGAAACATCCTTCTTTCCTAGAGAGGGCAGAGGATGGAGCCTGGAGTTACCCCGCCTGCACCGAGCGGTAAAAGTTTCGTGTGGGCGGCTGCCTGGGAGCTGCTGGGTTGGGTGCCTGCCCGTGGGGACACGTGCATGGGCAGCCCCAGTGGCTCTGGCGTGGGGACCAGGAGGGCACCTGGGAGCTGGGGGGGGGGGGGGCTGGGGTTGGGCAGTGCTGCGGTTACAAGGAAAAAAGTATTTAATTTTTGAGGACTGGAGATGCAGCGTTGCGCCCAGGAACATCTTACCGATTGCTGGCTAATGACCGGTGCTGGACGGATGGCTGGTTCCCTCCTCGGGACCCATCGTTGCCAGGATGGGACCCCCCAGCCCTCTGGGGTCACAAAAGAGCTGCCAGGCTGGTGGGTGAGAGGGCTCAGCCATCCCTTGGTGGCACCGCTGGCGGCAGGCTCGGCATTTTGGAAGCAAAGCAGAACAGAGCCAGTGGCATCTCCACCGCGCGCCTGCGTTGGGTAACACCTGGCCAGGCGGTGACGCCAGGGACCGAGGGGTGGGGGCAAGCAGTTTCGGTCGGGGCAAGAGCAGAGGCACCCAAACCAGTGATTACCTTCGCCCTGAGCTGCTAAGTGGAGGAAGTCTGTGATTAGTTGACACCTCCAGCCAGGCTTTGGAAATTAAGCCGTGCTGGAGCAGGGGGTGGATGACAACTGCTTTATTCACTGCTGATATATAAAACTGAAAACATGGTCTGGGTATGGTATCAGATATTCCGACGGTGGTGGCTGAAAGGGCCAGTGGTGGATAGGCAGCAAGTCCCCGGGGGCATTTGGGGTGCTTATGGACAAGGATGGGTTTTGGTGCTGTGAATTTGAGCCCTGGGCAGGGATGTCCAAGGGCTCAGGGCTGGACTTTGTGCTGGGTTTGGTTTTCACATGCAATTGGCTTTGAATAAACCTCCTGCACGTCTCACCCAGCCCTGCAGCCTTGGGAAGGCAGGGACTTACACCTGGGGCTCAACCCTGAGCTTTGGGCTTCTTGTATTTACAGATGGCTACTGAAAAGGGAAGAAGGAAAGCGGTTGCATTCCCTTCCGCGGCGTAGCTGATACCAGGCATGTGTCTGACCCCACGCAAGGCAGAGCATCCCACTCTGTGTGGACAGTCCTGTGGGTCTGTCCCTGCTCTGCGAGTGGGGGATGCTCATGGTCCATCCCTGCAGCAGAGCAGCACACTGACCTGGCCAGGACCTGGAAGACCATCATCCCGACCCCGGAGCTGGGAGGGCTCAGGTCTTGCCACGCCGTGTTGCCCCTAAAGCTTGCAGCACCGAGGAGCTAAACCGACGCCTCCATAACTGGCTGCTGCTGGCAGGTAAATCCTGGCTCTTCTCCCCCCGGGGTGAACATCATTGAGGATTAGCAGAGCAATTCCCCACGTGTGATCCCCCCAACACCCGTCTGAGGGTCAAACAGGGATGGGAAAAATATGACAGCAATGCAAAGGATGGTGTGAATGAGACGGGGGGTGTGGGGCTTGCACCTCCTTTCTGGCTGGGCAATGCCCTTTGCGGGGCTCTGCCATTCAGCCGCTTCCCTCCCGAGGTGCCCGGGCAGCACGAGGCAGCATTGGACCAACACAGAGCCTGGATAAGACCATCGGCCTCCGTCTGCGGTGCCTCCCTGGCAGCCCGAGCGTGACCCGTGCCAGGGCAGCGTGGCTTTGCCTGCCCCGTCTCGCCGCCATCCGGTCTGTGCCGCGTCGGCTGGTACAAACAGATTGGCCAGATTACCCAGCGCTGGGATCCAGTTTCTTCCCAGAGCTGCCGAGCACGAGCGGGAAGTTTTCCATTGCCCGAAGTGGCTGTTTGTGCCCTGCAAACGGCGAGACGTCCCCAGGAGGGTATTTATTTAAGATTAAAAGCATAGCCTTGCCACGTCCTTGCAGGGCTGGGAGCACGTGGGCTACCAAACAGCCCCAGTCGGATCTGGCATCTCGCCACCCCTGCCAGCCCCATCTCAGCCCGGCACGGCCGGAGCTTGGAGAGAGGCTGTGGCTGCACCCAAGGCCTTGGTCCCTTAGAGGGGAATTTGCACCCCACGAGCCAGAGCTGGGTGGCTGTGCAGCCCCCAGCACCCACTGAGAGCTCCTTGCCCTGGCACATGGATCAGGCTGGGTCTCGCCTTTTGGGAGCCCACCAGCCCACGGCTGAGCATCCCACGCTTTTGGCAAAACGACAGCGGGAGCAACCGTTGCACGGAGCTGTGACTCCCTCTGGTGCCTACCCTAAGGCTCCCGAGCTCGTCCTTCAATCTTTCCTCATCCCACAGCCCCAGGGATGGAGGGTTTGGGGTGCCCTGGCTGGCTGTGGGGCAGCCCCAGTGTGGGTGGGTGGGTGCGTGGGGACCAGGGCTCAGCTCCTGCCTTGGCAGCAGCTGTGAGAGCTGCTCGACCGCAGAGTCTGGGACGTGCCAAGCACCCTTGTGCCAGGGCCTGAATTTTGGGGGACAGAGCTGCTTTCAGGGGTGATGGAGACAGGGCTTTGCCTGCAGATGGAGCTCCTCACTCGGCTGTCGGGCTCAGGGAGAGGATTGGGGTGAGGTGTTAAACCCTGTGAATTTCTCTTCCTTGAGGACCCTGTAGCTCTGCCAGACCCCCAAAAGAAAAGAGGATGGTGCTTAAACTCTCCCTGCTGGGGAAGAGATGGTGGTAATTAATCCCTCATTCAATCAATTACCCAAATGTGCTTGGCCTGAAAGAGGGAGGGGAAATCCCACCCAAACCCAGGTATTAAAAAAGCAAATCTCTGCAGCCCTAGTGATGCCAGGGGAAGGTGGGGATGGCAGTTTTGGGGTGCCTGGCTGCAGTGGCGTAGGGGAGCTGATGGTACCCCATTGCTGGCCCCTGCAGCCTGCTCCTTCCTCCCCTGGAGGAGGAGGAGGAGGGTCTGCAGTGCAGGTGGCCATACGGATGGAGGGGCTGCCAAAGGGGACTCTGCCCCCGGCCCTGGGGTGCAAATGCTGCAAGCGTTTGTTAACAGCTCCTGCGTTTGGGGCTGGAAATGGCCCCTATGGGGGCTGCAGCAGGCTCTGCCCCATGGGCTGGGGGATCTGTGGGGGGATCAGTGGGGAGCACTTGTGGCCGTTGGGTCCTGCCAGCCTAGCGTGTGTGCCCTTGTGCCACGCTAAAATGGCCGTTTTCCCCTCGTTTAGGAGCAGTGACATGGAAGGACCCTGCTGGGGGGCCAGATTTGGCCTTTCTAAGTTCTAGCTGGGGCTGGGCTTGGTCCTGGGGACAGAGGGACTGGAGGTCAGACAAGGGCAGTGGCGGGGGCCTGATCCTCGGGGCTGGCAGCTGCCTGCGGAGGCAGCGGGGTCTGCTGGCGAGACCCCCGTGCTGCCTGGGGAGAGGGATGCCCGCAGGGGTCAGCAGCCACTGGCAAGAGCTCGCTGCTCTGGGGATTACACTGATCCCCTCCAGCCAACCTGCTGCATGCCAAAGGATTTCTGAGTCTGTAACATGCTTTCCCTGCTAAATTGGAGGTGTTTGGGGCCATGGTGCAAGGGGGCAAGTCAGCATTTGCTTTTATCCCTAAAATCTTAGTGGGGTCAATGGGGTTGCATGGCTTGGCCTGCATGTGATGGAAAATCAGATGCAAATTGGGGTTTAAAAGTTTCTTTTGAAAATGGAGCTCTGCAAGGAAGCAGATTTAGGGCTACAACCCCGAATCTGCTGGCCCTCCTTATGGCTTTGCAGGCTCTCCTTATGGCTGCTGCTCTCCCGTGAGCATCGTGACTCTTACCTTTGCTGCAGCTCGAAGGAAGAGGCTCTTGTGGGTTTGACACTTTTTTCCAGAAGCCAAAAACTCAGCCTCTCCCACGTGGTTTTGATCCCACTATTTCTTCTCTTCTCCCGGGTGGTCTCTGGTGCCAGCGGCAGCATGGGACTGAGCGATGCCACATGCCCGCCTCTGCCCATGCACACCGGCACGCTTGCCGCCGGCTGCGGTGGGATCCTGATGGCTCATGTTGGTCTTGGATGTGAGGCTGATCCCCGCCTCCTCCTCCTCCTCCTCTTCCTCCTCCTCGGCCGCCACCACATAACCAGTTCTACCCCGTTCTGCACTTGTGCAGTGGCAGCTCCACCACCGCCCACCTTTGGCCGTGCCAAATGGCAGCCTGGCACCCTCGGAGCAGAGCTTTGTCACCATGCTGCCACCATCCCTCACGGCCACATCCTAGGTGTGATGAAGGCATCGTTCAGGAGCGGACCCAGCAGCCCTACCTGATGCACCCTTTGGGTCTGACACCCACCTGCCCGTGGCCCGGCAGCACCCATGGGTGCTCTCCTGGCCGCGGGCTTCCCTCACTAACAAGCAGGTGATGAAAGCCATGCTGTGTATCAGAATGAATCACTGACCTGGCTGGTTGCAGCCAGCCCTGCAGCTTGCTGGGCTTTGGACGCTGCTGTAATTCGTTAGTGCTCCAGCTCTGGAAATGATCTTTCATAATACAAGCTCTTACAGTAGAAATGAAACCTCAGCAGGTCCTTAATGCACCCTCGGCTCTGCCCCTTTTGCAGCAGGTGTGATTTATTTTTCTTTTTTATTAATCTTTATTAATTTTTTTCCAGGGTATGATGACTGTCCCCTGGGGCTTGACACAACTTGGGTGCGAGGTTTGCTTCCCTGCGAGTTGCTGCAGTGATGTGCTGTTACTGGAGGCGCTGAGCCTGTCCCAGTTTGGGGCTGGGGTACCCCAGCAATGGGTATAGCAAACCAGCCTTGTCTATGGATTTGCTAGATGTCAGTGTTCATCAAGGTTTTGGTGGATCAGTTGAGCTGATCTGGTTTTTGGTTAGGAGAAACAACAAATTAAGAAGAAATCCAGCACCCCAGCAAGAAGTGATGTGTTTTTAGCCTTCCCCCATAAAGAAGCGGGGCCCAGGAGGTCCTGGTCTGTGCACGGGCATCCCCAAAGCTTTCCGAGTGCCTGTGCTCTGTCTGGGTGATTAGTTAGGAGGCAGCGATGCAAAAGGGAAGAAATCCTTATGAAATTCCTGAAAACAGCCTGGAAGAGAAGAGGAACTTGGGGGGGGGGGGGGGTCAGGGCTGGGTGCCACAGCTGCTAGGCACAGATTTGGGGTGCCCTGGTCCCTGGCAGATGCCCCTGGGCTCTGCGTCCCCCCACCCCAGCACAGAGGAGGGTGCCGAGCGGCTCCGCAATAGCAGTTTGGGCAGGCAGGCAGGCAAACAGGCAGGCGCAGGCAGGCAGCCGCGCAGCCGTGCACTGCCCCTTCCTTCCCGCAGCCTGCTCCTTGCTGTGAAAAAGGCCGGTTTTTCTCTCCAAAACGGCTCCCTCGCAGGACAGGCGACATTTGCTCCCGCTCTCCGGGCAGAAGCGAAACCCTATCCCTGTCCTCAGTGCTCCGCTTGGGTTTCTCGGGGCTATTTCTGGCTCTTGGCTCCCTCGCCTCCAGTGTTTCCACTGGCTCTCTCCATCTTTTTTCCACTCCTTCCCTCCTCTGCTGCCCTCACCTCCCCGTGCCCTCAGCCAAGCGTCCTTCCCATGGCCCCGCCGCGACGGCTGCTCCCTGAAATGGGCTGCCAAGGCGGATTATTGCCATCGCTAATCTGCATTCACCCTCCTCCCCGTCCTCCCCTGCTCCTCCCTTCTCCAAATTGCTGCTATACGGCACCGGTGTGCGGTGCCGCACGGGCTGGCCGGCCGCCTCGAAATGGCCAACGCTGGGAGAACCACCGTGCCAGGGCTGGTGTGAGTAGGGGGCTGTGGTGGCCGGGTGGTGACTGGTGTGTCCCCAGGGTGGGAGGTTGGGTGGCAATCCAGCCATCTCCTGTGGCGGTGTCCTCCTCGGGTTGTTTATTTATTTTTTTTTTTTTTTCCCATCCCTGCCCTTCCCGTGTCCTTTGGCGGCAGCAGGAGCCGGGAAGCCCATCTGCGGTGGGTCAGGGTGCTGCGGTTGCTCCTCCGCGGGTCCTACCCTGTGTGGCCTCTGCTCGGCAGGGAGATGCCGCTGGAGGACGGGGACCCGGTGAGGCAGAGGGGACAGCGGGTCAACGGCGAGGTCAGCGGTACCCCCCGGCTTGGGGAGACGGGAGACCCCCCGCTCCGGGGCACGCCGGCGCCCGACGGCAGCGGGACGGAGGCGATGGCAGAGGGCCGGGACCCGGGGCCAGCACTGGGTGACAGGGACGTGAGCCCCGGGGGAGCCCCGCAGCAAGCAGGGCAGTGTGAGGAAGCCCTGATGACCGAGCTCTCGGAGCTGGTGCAGAAGGTGGTGAAGAGCAGCAGCTGGTGGGAACGGCACGGCGTGGATATCGGCATCCTCGCCTGCAGCTTCCTCCTGCTCCCAGCAGGTAATCCCACTTAGCCCCTCCAAACTGCGGCTGGGGGGGGGTGTTCCGTTGCCTTCTCACTGCTTTTTGCACTGCTGGTACAATTTTGTGCTGGAAACCTATTAGCAGCCTATTAAGCCTGTAACGAAGCCACGATAACCCCTTCACCCCGTGCCGTGGGGCACCCTGACCCCGCTGGAAACCCACAGTGGGTGACGGTGGCACCTGGGGTGCAGCCTGGGGTGAGGGGACAGTGGACGGGGACAGAGAGCGGCATGCTTCATCCGTGCCCTGCCATGGGGCAGGGAAACCCTGGCAGTTTTGGTGACAACGACCCCGGCGGGTGCAGGGGGATAGTTGAGGTTGGGGCTCCAGCGGCGCAATCGGAAAGCTGCAGCTGGTGCCTTCTCTTGCTTTTGAACTCCCGGGGATGCTGAAATCCTGGCAGGGTCATTTGTCACCAGTGGGATCCTAGCCAGAGCTGCGGGATGGGACCTGGCACCGGCAACGCCTGGTGCCATCACGGCTGGAAGTGGCCAAACCTTCAGCACGAGGACAAGCGTGGCTGGTCCAGCTGTGCAGGGTGGTGCGGAGGGAAGCTTTCTGGCTCAGGCAGTTTAAATACCTGTAACTATGAGTGAAAAACAGGTTTGGGGCAGTGGCTCGCATGTGTGGGTGTAGCAACTACTCCAGCCCAGCTGCAAGCAGAGAGAGGTGAGGAGGAATGCGAGCTCCTGCCTGGCTGGTTTCTCCATAGGGTTCCTGTGCCTGCGGTCAGCCCAGGCCATCCCTTTCCTGGCGGGTGTCCTCACCCTCGGCGTGGTGCATCACACCTTGACCGTGAAGGGCAGTCACCTAGCCAGCCACAACGCCTTGACGGAGTCCAAGTCCTGGGGCAAAGTCTGGGCCATCTTCTTCATTGAGGTGAGCAGGGCCAGGGGGTTTGGGTGACAGCTCCCCCTCTACAAAGACCCATCAGCACCTTGCCAGCACCCCAAACCCTTCAGGAACAGCCACTGGAGAAGAAGATGGATCCAAACCCTTCCTGATCCGTGGGCAGGAGGGTTAAATGTAAAGCAACGCTACAGTGGGGAGCACCAGGAACAGCCCTGCTGGTGGGGCTTTGCCTGGAGGCAGCGGGGCAGGGGGGGGAGCCCCCAGCTGGGGACGGCTCCTGTGGTGCGCTGGGCTGTGGGGTTTTGTGTCGGTGCCCTTGACCACAGGGCTGCAGAGCAGGATAATGAGTTGTGGGGAGTGGTGGGAATGGTTTCCGGTGCTTAACTCTTAAGAAGGCCATTTCCAGGCTGGTTTGGAGCCTGTGGGGTGCAGAGCATCTCCCCTGGGTACCTCTCCTGCCAGTCCAAGCCAGGTGGTGCCTGATCCTGGTGCCGTGGCTGTAGGCATCACCTCTCCTTTCTCTTCCCTCCCAGCTCTGCTCAGCTTTCACGGCCGAGCAAGGCACCTACAACCACGTGAAGATCCACCACGGCTACACCAATGTCATCGGCCTGGGGGACTCCAGCACCTGGAAGCTTCCTTTTCTGAACCGCTACGTCTACATGTTCATCGCACCTCTCGCGGTGCCCATCATAACCCCTCTGGTTGCTCTTGGTATGTGTCCCAACTGCCTTAGGATGGGGTTCTGGGTATGGTGAGCTTGTTACTGTCCAGATCTCACCCCACCAAAGGGTTCTGCTTTGTTTGGAGGCATCACATTAACTACACCAGCCCACAGCGAGACACAGGGCTGCAGCGAAGGCAGGTGATGCTGCATCTGTTCCAGGGAAGGCATCTGCTGCGTGTCTCCTTTCTGCTGGTGCTCAGAAATGCTTCACATTTTCCTGTGTTGGGTCAAGTGTTGGAAAGCCATCGTGAGCCTGAAGCGCCACAAATTTGCTCTCCTTTGATTCAGACCCTTGGCCATAGCAGGGTTCACCATCACATGGGTCTCTGCCTGGTCAGAGCATCGTAATGATTTTGCTGACTGCATGCAAGGTGAAGGTGTGGGAGTCTACAGGGACCGGGATGCAACGAGCTTGGGCAGACAAGGCAGTGGCTCAGGGGAAATAATGGTGCCAGGAAACGATCGGGGAGAAAAGCCTAGAAAATAGTAAGAGGCTGAGGAAACCCGGTCCATCGGGCTGAACACACAGCTCTGGGCAATGCCAAAAATGCAGACAATGACTTGGCAAATTGTAAGAAATGAAGATGCAGCCAAATCCCCATGTGATAATGCACAGCTGGAGCCTCTGCGCCACTGCCCTGGGGAAGCTCCAGGCCCCAACCCCAAAAACCAGCAGGTCAGCAGTGCTGGGGGGTTTAAGCCAACCTGGAGTATCGGGAAAGGGAGATGAAGAATGGGATGGGCTGTAGGTTTATCAGGATGCCGGGCAGTCTGGCCGCTGGAGCAGCAGTGGCGGGGAAGCATCAGCACCTTGCCTATGTGCTGCCTCTTCTTTCTCGCACAGATTTGTTGAGGAACGTGGAATGGAAAGTAGCTCTCCGGACTCTCTGCTGCATGTTTCTGGGTCTTTACTGCCATTACTGGCTGCTGCTCCACGTCTCGGGCTTCCAGTCGCCGTGGTCCGCCCTGCTCTGTATGCTGCTCACCCGCTCCCTCCTGGCCCATCCCTACATCCACGTCAACATATTCCAGGTAGAGACCTGAAGCTCTGAGATGTCCCTTTGGTGCTGGAGACAGGCCAACCGCCACCCAGCGCTGGTGACATAGCCCTGACACTGCTGGCTGGGGCTTGTGTCAGCTTAAGGCGAGCGGCCTCGGTCGTCACGTCCCTCGTGCCAATGTCGTCACGGGGAGGATCAGGCTGGTGGGGCTGGGGTGGAAAGCGGTGGCCCTGGAAGAATGTCAGGGCAGAGGGGTGTGAAGGGCTGGAGGGTGATGTCCTCTGCGGTGGCTTGCAGGACTGGGGGCTTGGTGTGTTTGCAGGTGTAGGTGCAGCTGGTAGGGCAGGTCCTGGGTTGGCGAAAGGCTGGTGGCTCCAAGTGTGGGTGCGTTGGGGGGACAGAGCGTGGGTGCTCCTCGGTGGCTCCATGGAGAGACAAGCGCAGGATGGAGCGACTTGAGGGACGAACCTAGTTTTGGGGTTGGCAGCCAAACCCCAACACGTGGCTCAGCCTGGCCAGCACCTTCATGCCCTCACACGGCCAGAGCCGTGGTTGACTCTGTCTGGAAGGGGCCGGGGGGGTGACGGGTGCCACGGGGTCCCCACCCTGCTTTTCCCACAGCACATCGGCCTCCCCATGTTCGCGGCCGATCGGAAACCCAAGCGGATCCACCTCATGAGCCTGGGCGTCCTCAACCTGCCCCGCAACGCCCTGCTCGACTGGTCCTTTGGCCACTCGCTCATCAGCTGCCATGTGGAGCATCACCTCTTCCCCAGCCTCTCTGACAACATGTGCCTGAAGGTGAGACGGGCCCGCGGGGCAGATGAGTGTGTTGGGAGGTGACACGGGGACGAGACCATCCATGTCCCCACCACCTCCTCTCCCTGCCACCGGACCTCTCTGCACTGCTCCCCCCATGCTAGAGACCTCTTGCTGCTTTGCAACAGCCCCTAAACCACCTCCCTCCATCCCCACTCCTGTTTCTCCCAGGTTGCTGCTCCCTGCTCCTTCCACTGGTCCCAATTCCAGCCTGCAGCAGCCTCCCAGCAGTCCAGGATCCTTCCAAACTCTTCCCTTGGGAAAGCATTTCCAGTGCTGCACAGTCTGGCTTTTGGTTTAGCCGGCATCCAGGCAAACCTCCTATAATTTTGGTCGTGCCCTTACTTGTTACTCTGAGGTGGGGGTGTGTTCAAAACGTGGGCTCTGAGCATGGCCCTGGCTCGAGAAGATCCCAAGGCAGATCCGTGCACTGCCCTTCAGCACGGGATCTCCACTGGTTTAATGCTGTGCACTTATTTCCAGTCTCAAGTCAGGGGAAAAATTAAATCATAGTAATAGAGGGAGTAGGAACACCAGTGGGGTTTGGGTCATGCCCTTTGCTCGAGCTCACGGGGCCGGTAGGACCTGTACCCCTGCAAAGGTGTGTTGAGGGAAGGGATAATTAAGCTGGTGGCAGCCTCCCAGCCCTGCTGCCGAGCCGGCTGTGTGGGCACGTGGGGATAACTATGGATGTGAGCGATGAGCGTGTGTGGCTGGCCCTTGTTAAAGCCTCGTTAGGGCTTCCCTCCTAATCCGAAAGCCCTGCATAGGCATTTTGCTAGGGCAAACTCCCTGTGTTGCTGCAACTGGAAACCACCTTCCTCTTAATTTTCATGGTGAAGAAGTTATAGCTGGTGCTGCCTTCTCCAGCCCTGTTTTGGGCATGTGGCATGGGTTTTCTGGGCACCTTGCAGGGAGCTCGGCGATGCCTCAGGCTGGGAACCTCGTACAAATGCCGGGGCATCCTGCATGGAGGTGAATTTGCCTTTGCAGATCAAACCCATCGTCTCTCAGTACCTGAAGCAGAAGAAGCTGCCGTACAACGAGGACACCTACGCCTCCAGGCTCCGGCTCTTCCTCCAGAGATACGAGGAGCTGATGGTCCACGCTCCCCCCATAACAGAGCTGGTGGGCATCCAGTGAGAACGGGGCCCCAGGACTCGGGGGGGCTGTTTCCTGCGGGGACTTGCAGCAGGGATGGTTTTAGCAGGATCGGGGCTACACAGACACACGCCTCCATAAAGCCATCGCGTAGGAAACATCTCTCCCCGATGTCTTGCTTTTGGCTAGATAACGATGCACAGAGCCACTGCGGGAGGAGAGCCAGGTGGTGCAATGGCAGGGACAGAAAAAGGGGGGGACCCCCCCAGTTATTCCCTGCCAGGCCTTAGTTTTATCCACTCTGCTTTCACGCCTGGGGAGAGGAACCCCCCCCGCCCCGCCATCTGCTGTCTGGGGTCTCCATGCAGCAGGACCAAGGGAATGCGACACCGTGTCTGGGGCATCCAGAGCTCGTTCCTGGCTGAGAGCTGCTGGGCTCTGTAGGATGGACCTGCAAATGTGGGGTTGGGAGCTCAAGGAAGGGGTGGATTGTGGGGAGGGGGTTGTGTCACTGCTGCCTGCGCTTTGCCTGACTTTGGGATAAACCAGTCTTTTTGAGGAACAACGATTTGGCAAGTTCAGCCTTAACACGTTGAAGCGCATCTTCTTTATTACTGGGTTTTGTTGCTGGAGCGAGTCGTACTGGTATCCTGCAGTGCCCGAGGCAGGGCTGGGGAAAAGACCCTCGCCCCATGTGGGGTTTCTGTATTGGGGTGCTGGAGGTGACCCCAGACTTGATCGTTGCTATTGCAAGGGTTTAGCAGGAGAATCACCTGCCAGAGGCAGGCAGGTCTCCAGGGCTTGGAAGACTTTCCCTGTTTAGGGAGGGTGAACTCAGCCCACTGAGCTGCTGCCAGCGGGTGGGATGCTCACGTGGCTGGTTCCAACTCCCCTCCAGGACACCGTGCCTGGCTTTCCTGGGGCTCTCTGCTGTTCCAGACCTGCAAGACTGATGACAAAGTCCAACCCAGTGTCACGGTGGGGACCTGGCAGCAGAAAAGGGAACTGGCCCAACTGGGACCAGCGTGGGAGTCAGTGCTGGCTCTGGGCTTTGTGAGGCTTTGTGAGGCTTTGCTTCCTGATTCATGCTGGACTCCCGGCCCCACAACCGGGATTTATAAGGCTGAACATTGCAAATGTGTCCTGAGGCACAGGGATGGTCTGCTCTGGTCCTGGGCCATGGCAGGGCGAGGGTTGCAGTGGGCATGCCCTTCTGTGGGCATCACGTACCCCATTCTTCTGCACCAAGTGTAGGGACATCCTCAGACCCACTGGAGAAGTGTCCCTGTGTGGGCATGGTGACATGGGGCTGGGATGGCCACTGCATGTCCCTGTGTAGTAGATCCAGACTCGGAGGTGGGGAAAGCTGGCCCTGGATCTGTCCAGTGTGACCCCTTTGGCATCAGAAATAGGGAATTACTGATTTATCCTGGGCTGGGGCCCGGGGGATGCTGATGCCCCGGGCTGGTGGCATTGCCATGTCACCTCTAACCGGCCCCATGCGGGTTTATCGATCCACGACATTGTGAAACATCCAAAGGGCAAATTCTTGCCCTTTGAGTGTGGGTTATGCCGGGTCTGTAGGTGGGAGGGAAGCAGCGGGTGGAGGGGGTGGCTGGACCAAATGGCCTGAGTGCTCCCAGGCGTCACCGGGGGCTTGGGGGTGGCAGAGACCCTCCCCAGAGCTGCCTTCCTGATTAATTTCTTAATTGAGAATCAGAGCTAAATTATGCTAAATGTGCCAAATTACTGGTGCTCCTGGCTCCAGTGAGGGGCAGGGGGCGTGAGCATGCGTTAGCGGTGCTTTTGGCTGAGATGGGGTAATCTCAGCCTCACGTGTCCCCGCTTGTGGGCACAAAATGCTCTTTCTCCTTCCATATTGCAAAGAGATCCATCTCAAAATGTTTCTAAGCGTTGGTGGGAGCAACAACCCCTTTCACAGCTGGATCTCGTGGATATTGTATAATGCAGTGCCATCTAAAGGCAAGTGTTCACAGGTCCTTCAGCCAGCAGGAGATGGCCTGTGATTTGGGAAATATGTGGATTATTCCCTGCCAGAAGTGGCAGATACAGCAGCAGTTAATGGGGAAAAGGGAGGTTTCTGGCCTGTGCTCAGAACCCCCCAAACTTCTGCCTTGAGCAATGCCCCAAATTTAAACGCGACTCTTTTTGTGGATGACATCAATGCTGACATTTGGAACTGAGCCTCCAGCCTCGCCTCTCTGGGCAATGGGTTGGTAATTGCTGTGTTGAGCTAAGGCTGGGGGCTTGGAGCACAGGCACAGGCTTTAAAGCTGTCGGAAATCCTGGTCCTCACCACAAACACCCTGAAGAAGTGGGTACAGATGGAGGCATATGGCCAGCTGCTGTTCTCAGCATGCCTTTGCAGAAAGCCATGAACTAATTTTCAAGACCGTGCAAGAAAGTGTGTGGGTTTTATGACCCTTATTAAAATCGGCTTCTAGCTGTAAAATCCTCTTGGTCTTAATTGCTTTTAAAAAGCCCCGTTAGTGCTCGCCTGCATGCTTTGGCATCTGTACAATCCTTAAACATCTCCTGGTCCCGCTGAGATGATTTCCCTGCCTGGTGTATTGTGCAGGGGCTGAAGCAAGATGGGGTGCTCCTGCACGGGAAGCGTGAGTGGTCGCATTTGAAATGAGCTGAATGATGGGGATTAAGGAGGAAATAAAGGAGGGGCCGTGAGGGAGGCTGGGGTGGGAGCTTTGGCAGCAGCATTTATCCACTGGCACTAATGTTTTATCCTTTACGGAGGGGATGCTGTGGGCTTCTCCTGGTGAAGTGCGGATGGCTGTGCAGCGGGATGGTTAAAATCAGTCTGAGCTTCGGTTTCCCCCCGGGAGACCTCCGCAGTTAATCACTTTTGGCAATAAAGGGCCGCAATTAGCAGCCGCAGGGATGGAGCCGATGCGGGGAGCCCCAGGCGGGCAGGGTACCGCGGAGGCCTCGCCATAGAGTGCGGCGGCGCGGGCGGCCACGAGAGGGCCTCTCCTTCCCTACTTCTCGGTGGTACCGCTGGTTTCCGGACAGCCGTGGCGGCAACGGTGTGCCGCCATTGGCTGCCGATGCGGGGGCGGGGCCGTGCGGCGCTGTGGGGGCGGGGTTATGTTAAGCGTCGCGCTCTCCCGCCTCGCGATTGGTCGGCGGGGAGGAGGGGCGGGGCAGCCGGCAGCAGCGGCGGCGGCGGCGGCGGCCGGGATGGGACCGGGCGGCGCGTGCTGGAGGGGCGGTGGCGTCCCGGGCGGTGAGGGGCGGGGCCTGGTGGCGTCACGGGGTCAACCGGCGCCGGGGGGGGGGGGAAGGGAGGAACACGTGTCCCGGGACCGGGGGCACCGGGGCTGCGGGAACCGGGACCGGCGGGCCCGTGCTGCAGCCCTGGGGGACCGAGGGACGCGGGGCCGGGGGGGAGACACCATGCCCTGTGCTCCGGGGCGAGAGTGCTGGCGGCCCGGTGCTCCTCCGACCGGGACCGGCACCGGGTCCGGGTCTGGGACTGAGTCCGGGACCCCCCGGTGCGTGGGGCCGGGGGCGTCTCCGGTACGGTGCTTTCTAGGGCCCTTCTCCGGAGCGGTTGACAGCCTCTCCGCCACCACCGGCCCCGGCCCAGCCGTAAGCGCCAAGGCCGCAGGCTTGGCCGAGCGCGGGGGATACCGGCCTTGACCTCCACCTCGAGGCGTTTCTGCCTCAAATCTCTTCGGGGGGACGCGCCGCCGGGCCGGGTACATAAACGCCGGCCTTCCTCCGCCACACGGCTGCCCGCGATGGCCGGCGTGGGGGGACGAGCCCCTTTGGGTCGGTACCGGGCTGGAGGGAAGGGCTACGGCCGGGCGTGGGAGTTAGCACCTCGTGCGGCATCACGTCCTCTCTGTCCTTCACGCCTCCAGGTTTCAAGCGATGGCTGTCCTCGTCCGCCCCGGCTCCTCGCGTCTGCGTGGTGGGCAGCGGGCCCGCGGGGTTTTACACGGCTCAGCACATCCTCAAGGTACCGGGGTGGGGTTTGGGGGTGGGTGAGGGCAGGGATCTGCTCGCTGAGGGAGGCATCTCCATGCTGCCTGGCTCGAAGGGGGTTGGGGAGCGGTTTTGTGGGCTCCCGGCCCCGCTCCAGCCAAGCCTGTGTGGTCGGGGGGCTGCGTGGGGCAGCCCGGACCCCCCAGAGTCCTCCTGGGCCCCTTTGCCTGGGGTAAGTATTGCTGCCGTCGTCCCTGCCCTGCCCCTGGGCCGTGCAGGCCGGACCCAGGCCTGGCCAGGTTGCTGCAAGTTCAGCCCAAGTGATTTTTCTAGAATCAAATAAGCAGCAGAGATCTGCCTCGCTCAGAGCTGTTGTCGCCCAACAGGGATGACATTAACTCTGTGTTAAAGGGAATGTGCAGGATCTGCTCTCCTGCCTCCTTCTCCCCCAGCTGAATTAAGGCACACAGGTGATCCTTTACCCAGTGTCTGTAAACGTTGGTGCTTCGGGCAGTCAAATCTCTGTCGGGAAATGAGGCCCAAGCACAGAACTGGGCTGCTGGCACTGACCAGAGATGCAGCAGCTTAACCCCGTCATTAAACCGTGCTGTGTTGTCTCCGGTACGTGTTGGAAAATAGCTGTTACTAAGCCTCAGGGACAAATTTCAGGGCTGCTTAATCTCCGGGAAGAGGCTGGCTCAAAATACAAGATAACAAAAGCCTTGCAGCAAAACATCTGTCTAAAGCTCTGACCCTGAGGTGACTCAGCTCCAGGGGATCTCGGGACACGGGCATCTCTGTGGAGGGCTGGCAGACAGCCTGGCAGGTCCACCAGCACCCAGGGTGCTGCACTGGGTGCTCCCCAGCCAGTGTGGGGGCTCTTCCATCAGCCCCCTGGGTACGGGATAGCCACCGGTTTAGTGTGGAAGAGGAGCTGTGGGGTGGGTAGCAGGATCGAGCTCCCCACAAGATGTACTTGATGGCGGTTGGGGTCACGCTCGCTGCTACACCTCACGATCTGAGCTGTCAGTAACAGGTACAGCATCATCCTGTGCATGGAAGAGCCTGGAAGAGGCTGTTTCTGCCTACGGGATCTTGGTGCAACCCTCACTCCTGCCCCGTATTTCCCCCAGCAGCAGGCGAGCGTTGCGTGTCCCTCCTGAGCTGCTGGGCTCATGTGGCCTTTCTGTCCTCATCCCTTAACCGCGACTTCCTTCTCCTGCAGCACCACGGCGGGGCCCGAGTGGACATCTATGAGAAGCTGCCTGTTCCCTTCGGGCTCGTCCGTTTTGGGGTGGCCCCAGACCACCCCGAAGTGAAGGTTGGTGCTTGCCTCCTCCCTTGCCGTTGCGGTTGAACACGATGATGGTGGTGGGTGCAGGCGAGGCAGTTGCCGTCCTTTGTGCTGCCTCAAGGCTCGCTGTGGTGTGGAGCTGTCACACTGGAGAGGTCCAAATGTCCCCCTTGTCCGTGCTGAGACCCAGCAAGGCCACGGCTAGGTGATATGGGATGTCTGGCATTAGGGCTCTGGACAGCAGGTCAAAAACAGTGGCTTGTGATGGGAAGTGCTGCTCCCGATGCTGGTCAGACTGGCCTAGAGCAAGACCAAGGAGCACAGATGGGTTTCTTTGTACCAGGAAACTTTAAGCTGGCAGGATCTTTCCCTCTCACTGCAGTTGTTTGCCTCTGCTCCGTTCATACCCATTCTGGTACAAATGTGTACCCTGGGAACGCACAGATCTGCTGTTAGGAGTGATGGAGTTGGGCTGTAGGTGCACACCTGGGCAAAGAGAAGGTAAACCAAGGAGCTCTTTGAAATCAACCATTTTCCTTTGCCTTGTAGTGGGCATGAATTGTACCCAGGGGTATTTGCTGTGTCTGAACTGGGGTGAAGGTAGTTGGAGTGGTAGGATACAGGAGATCCAGACATAGCAATATCTTGTGATGGTTTCCTTTAATCCCTGGAGATCATCAGACCAAAATGCCTGGATCCCTTTGAGCTGAGAGATGAGGAGTGGACATAACAGATGTGGGTTTTGGGCAGCTTCTGCTGTACAGTGGTATCTGTCCTGTTACCAGGCTGAGTCTGGCTGGAGCTGAAGGGGAAAAAGTGGTTGTTTTGCTGTGTAGCCCTGATTGCTCAGAGGAAAAGGCTTTGGCTGCCATCCTGCCCTGCATCCTCTCTTGATGAAGTGGGTTTCAGAAAGGGTTGAGATGAGAGGCTGGGAGAGGGGGTCTGGCAGGCAGCGCTCTCGTTGGAAGGGGTTGTTTCGTGGGACTCCCTTGCAAACCTCACCTCTGGGAAGGAGTTTTCTCCTATAGCAGGGTTTACTCAGAGGGGCCGAAGGTATTGAAAGTGACCTGTCCTCCCCAGGCGGGTGCAAAAGATGGATTTTCCTTTCCACAAAGGGTGGTGGAAAGAGTGCCAAGTCACAGCTGTGCTTATCTCCCTGTGAATTATCTGTGGCTGTTGTTAGATAAGAGTCTCAGAATAACTGACTCAGAGAGGGGGAGAAGCATTTCAAGGCTGTGGGGGACAGGAACGAGGACCTCCTGTCAGCAGCAGGCCTTGGCCCCGGCTGTGGCTTGGACATAACTCTCCGGCACTTGTTTGATCTCGGCAGAACGTGATCAACACCTTCACACAGACGGCGCGCTCGGAACGCTGTGCCTTGTACGGAAATGTCACCGTGGGGAGGGACGTCACGGTGGCAGAGCTGCAGCAGGCTTACCACGCCGTGGTGCTGGTGGGTACCGTGCCTCAGCCAGGGCTGCCTTAGCTCCCCAGAAGTCATGGGGAAGGTCTGCAGGGTTATTCCCCACTGGGGTCTCAGGAAGAGGGTTTGGGCAAGGTGTTTCTGGGTGCCTTATTACTGTGGCAAACTCTCCCCAGTCTCAGGACAGCTCAAACGCTACAAGGCTTGTCTGAAGCCTTGGAGGGAGCATGTGCTAGAGCGTGGCATCAAGTGCAGGTCTCTGAAACCCCACTGTAAGGGGCAGTGGTTGAGGAACCTCTTCCCTGTGATGGCCAATGCCTGTTTCAGTCTGATACGGATTTGTCCCTCCTATTCAGTCCTTAGTTTGTCATGCTCTGCCTTGGCCCAAGGAGGTCAAGTCAAGTTTGGCTCCGGAGCCCGGGGGATGAGGTGGATGAAGCCCTCGTGCTCAGGCTGTGTTTAGTCCTTCCATTGAGTATCCTGGCCCCCGGGAAGGGTTGGTAGCCGTGCAGTGTCCCTGGCAGCAGCTGGAAGGGGAGATTTGTGTTTTGGTATCAAACCCTGCACACAGTGACATCTCTGTGTCTGCTCCCTCCTCAGAGTTACGGTGCTGAAGATAACCGGGTCCTGGGGATCCCAGGGGAGAACCTTTCCGGCGTTTATTCGGCCCGAGCGTTCGTGGGCTGGTACAATGGGCTGCCTGAGAACCGGGACGTGAGTACAGCAGTGTGTTTCCCTGCCCTTTCCTCCCTATCCTGCATCCGAACGCAGGCATTCAGCTCTAGATTAAGTCCTGAAAGGCCTGCAATTGGAAAAGATTAGCAGGCACCACGTTAAATCCTTCTTAGATGGTAGAAATGTGAACAATTTGCACATCAGTGAGAGCGGATTAGCTGGCTCTCTAGGTTGGCAGCACGTTTTGGCTGGGCCAGATGGGAACCTGGGTGGAGTGATCCTCTGCTTTGGCCTGAGGAGGTTTTTTGGCCAAAAGAGCTCCTGCTCCTGAGTTGCCATCACAGGAAGAGAGGGAGAGGCATCGGTTGGGGTGCCCAGAGTGGCTGTGTTGCTGTGTCTGCTTGGGGAGGAGGCTGGTGTGGAGTTTCCCCATCTGCACCACCTCTTTTTGGGGAAAAGAGGGGTGGAAGGGAATTTGGGTGTTGGGAACAGGTCCGAGGGGGTGGATATCATGGAGGCCAGGTGGATTTGCTCATGGATGGGTCGGTCTTTCCCCGCAGCTGAAGCCTGACCTGAGCTGTGAGACAGCGCTGATTCTGGGTCATGGCAATGTGGCGCTGGATATTGCCCGGATCCTCCTGTCCCCACTGGATTTCCTCAGGGTGAGTCACAGGGGTACTCTGTGCCACGAAGGCAGCTTGGGGCCCAAATTCACTCCCTGCTGGATGGGTGCTGGTTCCTGCCCATCTCGGCAAAATCCCAGACTCTCCTGTCTTTGGGATCTTTCCCCAGGGAAGGCTGTTGCCTCTCGGGTGCACCCTGTGGATTCACAGTCCATAGAGAGTGATCCAAGGTTGTGGCCATGCCTTGGGTAACGCTGCAGAGCTCTCTGCATTGCTGCTGCCTCCTGGGCTGCTGGTACCTAAAAAGTTGGCAATTGAGCTTCATCCCTTCCTTTCCTATGAGAAGCAAAGGAGGAGCTGCTTGTCCTTTTCCACCACCAAACTAGGAGCTTCTCCCGTTGGAATTTTTTTTTTTTTCTACTGTAGTTGAGGGCAGCAGCCTGACTTCTGCTGGTAGCACTGGGCACACTGGTGGCTGGTCCAAGCTGGTGGACCTCTCCTGCTGCTGTGCTTCCTTCTAGACAGCTGGGAGCTGGTCTGCACCAGCTGTTCCATACAGCTGCTGCCCCAGATGTTGGCAGCAAAGGCTCTCCCTCCTGGAAAAATGCCATGAGGTTTGTTACAGCTGTGCAACAACTTCCTGTATTAATATCTAAATTAAATAAAAAAAAACCCAAAACTTGGAGATACTGCTAACCAGTGACTAAAGCCAGCTGGGATGGGAAGCAGTGCTGCAAAGGACATGGCACTGGAAATGAGTGCCAGAGTGTGCCGGCAGTTTCCTGTTAAGAATATTGGTCTGGAATGGTTTATCCTGGTGTCCCTCCCGTCATGTTTTCTCTAGAAAAGATCTTCTTGCGATCTAGATACGTGCACACGACCGAAACAGAGCATAGGGTTGCTGCAAGATGCCAACCATCAGTCAAGCCCTGCTGAGCTGATGCTTGTGTTTGTGCTCGGAGTTGCCCTGGGCGGGCAGGCAGTGATTTGAGCTGTGGTTTGCAGCGGGTTTCACTCAAATGCCTGTATGTCCTGAGCTGGGAAGTCACCCAACAGCATCTGCAGGCACCCCAAAATCGAGATGACAGGAAGGCTTTGCTCTGTTAGCCCCAAGGTTAACCTGCTTGGGTAGATCCCCCAAGGCAATCTCACGGGATGCTAGCTTGTTACCTTTAGTGCATTATGGCCTCGGAAAGTACATTCAGTGATGAGGGACCAGCTGTGCAAATAGCTCTGTGCAAAGGGAGATGACTTGTTTTCCATCCTCGCCCAGGCTCTCTGCATGCACAGCCTGCTTTTCTCCTGGTTTTTCACCTTCAGAGGCTGTGCCTTCCCCCCAGCTCCCTCCAGATCTGCCCTCATCCCACTCTCCTGTCTCTGTCTTGCAGAAGACAGACATCACTGACAGCTCCCTGGCAGCTCTCGCCTGCAGCAAGGTGAAGCGTGTCTGGCTGGTTGGGAGGAGGGGACCTCTCCAAGTTGCTTTCACTATCAAGGTAAGGCTGGGGGTGCTGGAGGGCAGCCGTGTTTCCCAGCCTTGAGGGCCAGGCTATCCATCGCTGGTGGGGAGAGGTGGTCTGGGGATGGGTGGGGAACCCAGGCTGCTGAGGGAAGAGGGCCTGGGGCTGTTGGACAACCTCTGTGCACTGGAGGTAACATCTTCCTGCCTGCAATTCCCAGGAGCTGCGGGAGATGATAAACCTGCCTGGTGCCAGACCTGTCCTGAACCCTGCTGACTTCACAGGCCTTGAAAATGCTATTAAAGGTGAGGGAAATGTGCCATGCTCTTCCAGACAGGGACTCACCTTGACAGGCGAGTGGCCAGGAGTGATCTGGAGATGCTCAGAATATGCATCAGAGAAACTCTTTGCCCTGTGCTTAATGCATGGTGTGTGAAAGCCAGGTGACCATGATGTTGCTCATCCTTAGAGTGCTAGGAGGCCACAAAGACAAGGGAACAGCCTGTTTTTGTGTTTGTGCAGTCACTTTGCTGCTTGGGTGTGATGCTTTTACTCTCTGAGTGATGAGGGCAGAAGATTTGGGAGGGCTGGGGGAGCCTTGCAGGAGAGATCGCAAGGCTGTTGATTTAAGAGCTTCCTGCAGACCTAGAAAGAAAACACTGAGTTCAAGGGTGTCCAGAGACTTGCTCTTCTCCACAGGCTGCTGCCTCTGAACACCAGCAAGACAACAAAATCACAGGCTTTGATTTGTGTGTCCCACTGGCCTCAAGCCTCAGGAGCTCTCCTGGTCACTTTGACTTGTAGTTTGTCATCTCAAAGGCGTCGGACTCCCATCAGCATGACAAACTCCAGATGGACACACATACCACTGAAACTGTCTTGACATGACCTCGGCTCAGCGCCATGTCCCAAAGGGGTTTTGCTGAGGTTCCTGTTCGGCAGATCTTTCTTTCTTCCTAGATGCCCCCAGGCCCAGGAAGCGACTGACTGAGCTGATGATTAAAACAGCTCTGGAGAAGCCTGGGGAGAAGATGATGGAGGCGCAGGCAGCAGCAGCGCAGGCAGCAGCCCCCCGGGAGTGGGGGCTGAAGTTCCAGCGCAGCCCCCAGGAGGTGCTGCCCACCGCTGATGGGAGGCGGGCGAGGGGCATCCGCATGGCCCTGACCCGCCTGGAGGTACGGGTTCGTGGCGGGGCTGGTATGGCCCTAAGCAGGGCTGCAGGGATGGAGCAGGACACTGCTGCATCCCTGCAGCCCTTGGGAATCTCTCCAAAGACAGCTTCGTGTTCCCTGGCTGGTTGGAGTGGCGGCTGGCAGGCTCTTGGGGAAGCTGGTACCACTGACAAGAGCCTTTCACCTTCTAAAGGGAGCTCCTTCCATGTTGCTACTGCTGCAGAAAGGACTTTAGCAGATACCTAGGGATCAGAGATGCCAAAGGGGACTGGAGGAAGCTGCTGCTCTGCATCTGGTGACTGTCTGGTGGTCAGTAGCCTCTTCCTCCCTCTTTCAGGGTTTGGGTGACTCTGCTAAAGCTGTCCCCACTGGAGACATGGAGGAGCTGGAGTGTGGGCTGGTACTCAGCAGCATTGGCTACCGGAGCCTGCCCCTGGACCCGGCGGTACCCTTCGACACCCAGCGCGGCGTTATCCCCAACAGCTCAGGCAGAGTGGAGGGCGTTCCAGGTCTGTATCCACCGGGATGTGTGTGGGATGCGTGTTGAGCACAGCTGGTCGGCTGGGGGCTTTGGGGTGGGAAGCTCCGTTCACCAAAGGCACTGATACAAGGTGGTCGTGTGCCTCAGTCAGAGAGTGGAAACTGAGGAAACGAGCTGCCTCTGTCAGGCATTAAGAACTGGCCCATCCTCAGCTTGCGTTAGGGGTGTCTGGTTTTGCAGCAGACAGAGCTGAAGATTATGGTGGTTTTACTGGGCCTTGGAGTCTGTTAGTGAAGCAATCAATACAGCCCATACAGCTGCTTAGTGCTGGTCTGCAGGTACACAAATTCCTGTGACCGCACCGTCGAAGGGCCTCGCTCTGTTCCCACCGCAGGGGTGGATTCTTCCACCGCTCGCAGCTTGATGTGACACCCAGGGACAGGGCAAGGACTTGCAGCCAGGAGGGTCCACAGCCACGTGCTGGACCAAGCCTGGCTGCTCTGTGTGCCCGGGCAGGTCTGTACTGCAGCGGGTGGGTGAAGAGAGGACCCACGGGCGTGATCATCACCACCATGAACGACAGCTTTGACACTGCCCAGTCTGTGCTGGAGGATCTCCAGCTGGGCGTGCTGGACGTGTCCACCTCCAGAGAAGGCTTTGGGGCCGTGGAGAGCATCCTGCACAGCCGAGGTCAGTGCTGGGGGGGGGTGAGCTGCTGTAGCAGCCAGCATGAAAGTATGATGCAGCCAAACTCCTCCTGGATCGTATCCTGGGGCAGTGAGTCCTGCGAGCCGCTTTTGGGAGCAGAGTCTGAACCATGGGAATGTGTTGTGCTGCTGTCATTTCATTGCTCCAAAGCCCAGGGAGAGCGGGACTTGAATTCCCTCAAAGTCGGTGTCATTGCTAAGGTTAATGACCACTTTTGGGGAAGGGCCATTAAAAGCAGCACGGACCTTGGGTAAAATGTCACTGTCAGCTGCCTAGACAGCAAGCTATTGCTCTTGAGTGGTTTTCCTAGTAATCCTTCCAGGCAAGTTGGGGGAAAGATTAAAATGCCCAAGAGAGTAATTTGCTGTTGCTGTGTTTAAAGGCATTCAATTAAAGTGTGTGTGTTTTGCCTCTTAACTGTCTGAGGTTTAGCAGTGAACTGGAAGCATTTTGTCCCCTAAGGTGGTGCCGTGCTTGCCATTGTTACGGCTTGCAAAGGTCTGACTGATCTGAGTCAACTGGAACCTGCCATCCCTCTCCTCACGGTGTTAGAAATTATTATTCCTTCGTGAGGCTGAAGTCTGACGCCGTGTTGGAAAAGGGCAGGGGTTGCTGGCACATCACGTCCCTGCTAACGGGGGAGGTGAGGCTGAACTCATTTTTACTTGGTTAAGTTCTCTCTCCCATCTCTCGCCGTCACCTCAGGGGTCCGTCCTGTTTCATTCTCGGACTGGGAGAAGATAGATGCTGCTGAAGTGGCAAGAGGCAAAGCTGCCGGCAAACCCCGGGAGAAGATAGTGGATCCTCAGGAGATGCTGCGGTTGATCGGTCACTAAAGCAGCAGCAATGGGAACATGGTGCTGGTCCAGCTGGTAATGCCAGCGGGTTACAGACAGGGCCCGGGAGCACAGGGCTTGTGCCCGGGGCTAGTGGCCGCTCTGGGGAGGTGTGTGTCACTTAAGCCTCCCTAGTAATGATGAACTCGAGTTCCCAAAGTGAATGTCTCAAAACATCTGAGGCTGCTGGCTGGCCCCACATCTTTGCAGCTGGCTGCCACTCCTGGGGGTGATTCTTGTCATTCGTGTCCTTTGAGCATTAATGAATTGCCTGGCACAGGTGAGGGGAGATGTGCACCTGGCAGGAGTCCTGGCCACACACTTTTCCCCATGGCAAGCCACACGGAGAAACTTTGTTGTGTCTTGCTGCCTCCCCTTTAAGCCACAAGCTTCGTTGCCTTGTCATTCGTGCCCGAGCAGGCTTCTTTTCATAATAATTGTTTTTTAAATAAACCCTTCCAGGGAAGCCAAATTGGACCTGCTGCTTGAGTCTGGCTTCTTTGTCTGTGACTGCCTTAATCTTGGAGCAGCCAGCCGAGCACTGCGTCTCCTGCAACATGTCCCAAGGCAAGGCAGCTCTTCCCGTGCAGGGAGGGACCGTTTGCTTGTTGTAAGCTCTAAACAAACAGACAAGGGCATTAATTTGCTTTCTGCATCCCACAGTTAAACACCGGCAGAGCCTGGGTTCTAGCTTGTGGGGTGGACTGGGATAACAAGTGTGTAATTACCTTGTTCCAGATCATGAGGGATCCAGTGTTGGTACCTGCCAGCACTGACTGGTGCAAGCAATGCCTTGAGCCCTTTCGCTTAATTCACTGGTGGGGATTTTTTTTTTGGCCTGTGTGTTTTGAAGCTTATTAAATGCTTCTTTTAGCCCAAATTGACTACGGTGATGGTGTCAGGTTTTAAGCCAGATTACAAGCCGTGAGCCGTAATCTCCTCTTTATCCGTGGCGCAGGGGCCGCGTCAGCGTGGCCCCCTCCCCTGGCCATCCTGCCACCCACGCTGTCCCCGACCTCCTGTGCTCCCCGCGGGAGCACTGCAGGATTGCAACTGCTCCTCTCTGACCTGTGTAAATGGTGACAATGGCAGTTGCTGGTGACTGTGTGTTAAAAACAAATTAGGGCCCGTGATGGAGGCAGAGGGTAAATCAAGCCAGGGCAGCCGGTGGGGGTTTGTCTCAGGTCCACGCTCAACCTCCATCTCTGCCGAGCCCTCTCCCATGGTAGAGGGCTTGTCCACCGGGCACTGTACTCCCACCCCATCTCTGGTCCAGCCTTAGGGAAGGGAGATCTCTGGCTTCTCTCTTTTTTTTCCTTTTTTCCCTCCTTCCTTTTCTATTTAAATCTCATTTGCAAGCTCATTAAGAAACTCAGGAAATGTGATACTGGGAACTCGTAGGCAAACGAGCAATAAAGCTTTTGTCGAACAGCTGCTAGTGTGATGTGGCTCTTGTTGCGTCTCGCGGCTGATGCAGTCCTAATGCTGAACTCTTGAGCAGGAGATTACATCAGCTCTGGGTTCGGAGGTGAAGAAGCGCTTTGGAAAAGGGGGTGTGGAAGCAAGGGGGTCGCGCTCCGGGCAGGGAGCCGCCGTTTCAGTAGATAGCCGAGCCAGAAACGTGACAGTGAAGGGTGGTTGTTGTGGCTGCATCAAATCTGCAGGTATCAGGAAGAGATAAGCCAGCTCTTCCCCAGGGTTTTCTTCCACATCGCCTTGAATGTTGATGTCAGGGTGTTTTTGTAGCCATGATGCAGGCCACCGTGCTTGCGGTGAGCACGGCAAATGGCTGTTCCCAAACTGGTGGTGCTTCAGGGTAGTTTTGGGGCTGTGATAACGGATGAAGGGGAGCATCTTTCCTTGCTCAACCCAGAACTTGGCCAAGGCCCTGGGGTTAATGCTGGGCTGAGGGAAAGCCATGGGATGATCAAGGTCAGCGAAGGGCAGGGATGGAGGACTGAACCTCATGGGCAGAGGAAGGATCATCACGATTCTCTAAATCCTTATTCCATACCTCCAGCTCCCCTTTCCTCTGCTGCCTGCATCCCCAAGCCCCAGCCGGGTGTCCTGCTGCCTCCTGCCTCCCCATCTCCATCTGGTCCTCTCCATCCTTCTCTCCAGGGACCGGGATGCGTCCGGCTTCCCCGTGAAGGTCCTTATCCCCTGTCGCCATGTCGTTAGGTGGCGCTGGGAGGCCGGTGACGGGGAGAAAAGAGGGGCTGAGTGGGGATGGAGGGGTGACCTGGCACCCACGGGGCTGGGGGTGTGTGTGGGGGTGACCCAGCTCTCTTACTGCCTGCAAAGCTCCAGCAGCCTGCCTGGGCTCTGAGCAGGCTGGGGGGCCCAGTTCAGTCGGATTCTGCTTTTAGGCACAATTAACCTTGTGTTTGCTCCAGGTATGTCCCCGCCACAGTGGTCCGAGGGGCGAGGGGGGACAGCCTCGCTGGGCAGCCACCCCCTCGCCCTCCGCTCTCTTGAGCAGCCGGAGGAGCAGCTCCAAAGCCATTTTCCACAGCTGGTAAGGAGCCGGGAAGGCGATGCTCTGAGTGACACCGGTCTGCTGTTGGAAAGAGGCCTGAAAAGCTGAAAGTCGTCGCTGCCAGCTCTTAATGTGGACTTCCCTGCTCTGATGAGTTATGGCTCAGCTTAGCTTTAATGAGACTGCACAAAGCTGGTGGAGATCAGCATCTGGTGAAGGATGGCCTCGAGACCCGCCAGGCAAGGCTGCGTGGTTCCCTTCTCGCAGCTCCCCGTGTCACGCTTTCCTTGCTGTCTCGTGTGCTGCTCTGAAAAGCAGCCAGGCTGGGTACAGAGCAGAGAGAGCTCTATCACGGCGTGGGATGGTTGCACAGTAAGTGCTGTTCAGTTGGGTCTTTGCAACCTCCTGCGGCTGCTTTGCGCCGCTGTGCCTCAGTTTCCCCGGTCTGCAGA
Source organism: Buteo buteo (assembly GCF_964188355.1). NCBI lineage: Eukaryota > Metazoa > Chordata > Aves > Accipitriformes > Accipitridae > Buteo > Buteo buteo. Next base: position 7,840,217 of record NC_134183.1, on the reverse strand, counting down.
GCTGTGCGGGCTAGCTCTTCTCTCCCCTGGGACTCCTGCCTTGCATGGGCTGCTGGGCAGCTTGCGGTAATCCAGGGAAGAAGCAGGTCTGAGACACCCCAGAAGCTCCTGTCGATGCTGCCTTTTGCAATTACACCTGGGAGAAAAGTGCAGAGGCTCTCACTGGCTTTGCTAGTAGTCTGCTTGCTGAACTTGGCCTTTTCAAATGAGCGTTTAGAGCCCATGAAGTGGGAGGTTACCTGTGCTCTGGAGTAAGGGAAAAACCAGCTTAAGTCAGATCCCTGGCCCAGCCGTGAAGAGCTGTGCTCCAGTTTAAAGGCCAGCTCATGCGACCAGAACGGTTGAAAAACCTTTTCCACAGCATGGCTAATATATAATTTTCCAGCCCCGTCCCCGGGGTTAGCGTGGCCGCAGAGGCGGTGTCCGGTTTTACGCCGTCCCCTCACCACATGAATCACCGAACTGCGGCATCCGCCGCCGGGAGCCTGGGTGAGTCCGTCTGTACCGGGGCTTCGCCGGGAACAGATGGCTCCGGAGAGTGCTGACTTCAGCGCTTTGGCTGAGCACGAGCATCGGCCCCTGTGCGTACCCTCCCCTCGCCGCTTGCTCTCCTGGGCACATCTTCTCGTACCTCGTGTGCTCTTCTCTCCGGATCCATACCCAGCCCCGGGCAGGCACGGCGAACAGGTTGGGGTTGGGGTACCAACCTCTGGGCTCACTGGAGTGGATTACCAGCCCCGCTGCACCTAGGGAACCGCTTCCCCCGTGGCACATCATCACCCCTTCTCCGAAAGGACCCCAACCACATCCTTGGCTCCAGACCCACCAGAGGCTCCTGGTTTCCACTCCCAGCCTGAGAAACAACCTTCCCGGGGCCCCGTGCTCCCCGAAGTCTTGCCCGCAGTCGGAGGGCTGTGCTGGGGAAGGCAGCGGTGCCGCGGGGGCCCTGCAGCGGCTGCAGGGTGGCTGTATGGGGCTGAAGGTTTTTTTCCCCCTGCTTGGGGTGAATTACTTTGGAAATTGGGGCTGCATGAGCCCATTTCCCGAGGTCGGGAGGGGAGCAGAGGTGAAGGAGATGTAAACCCAGCAGCTGCGTCGAGGAGCTATTTAGGGATACGACAGCGGCAAATAAAGTTGTTGGAGGGCGAGGGCTGGTTACGCCCCAGAAAGAAGCGATATCCTCCTTTCCTGGGAAATTTCCATTTCCAACCCGCTGGCTTTGGCTGCCTCATCCCCAACCTCTGGGGCAGCCCTGCAGACACACACCACCCCAGGAGGAGGAATTATCCCTGCAGGGATGAAACCATCCCTGTTTATTTTAGCTCCCTTAATTACTGTGAGGGTAGGACGCGGTGGCAGCGGAGCGGAGCTGAGCCGGTTCCATGCCGTGCACGCACCATGCACAGCACCATCCCCGTGAGCCTCTCTCCCACCTTTCTCCTCACTCTGCTTTCTGCCTCCATTGCTTTTGTGACTGCTGGGATCCAAGATACCAGCCAGCTCTGTGTGGTTATTTAAGCACCTGAATCCCCTTATGGGATGGAGCAGATGGAGAGGGGGGGATGGTGCCTGGGGGTGACCTGGGAGCCAAAGGCAGCACAGGGGGAAGGTGATCTACACCCATGTTTTCTTCTTAAGTGAGACCTAGAGGGCCAGGGCGAGGTGGGTGCCCAGGACTAGGAGTGGCTGGGCTCAGACCTTCTTAATTTTTGCTCAAACTTCTGGGCATGGGGGTTGGCAGCCACCAGGCAGGACCGGGATGGGTGCAGGTCCGGGTTTAAATCTCCGGTGTCACAAGTGTCACCTGCAAGGCTCAGCTCTGGCAGAGGGACCTGTGGGCATGGTGCTGTGTTCGCGCTGTCCCACGTCGGATGCTGTTAGCGGGATGCAGGCTCCTGTGGGGACAGCCCGAGCGGGCTGTGTCACCCAGCTGCCACCCTGCCCTTCTAGGGATGGCTCCGTCTTTGTGCTGGCAGTGCACAGACCTGCGTCCTCTCCTTCCCAAAGTCCTGGTTTAGGATGCGTTCTGGTTAAAAACCTTTGGCTAAGTTTCTCCTACAAATAAGAGGCTGACGGTAGGGGCTTGCCTTGCAGAACTGGAAATATTTAAGGGACTGGCTTGAGCTGTGCGATGCTGCCGTGGCTGTGGGTGCTGCCTTGGGGGTGGATGCTGTGGGTAGGGGCTTGGGTGCGGGTTTATGCTGGGAATTGATGGGTTCCCATTGACTCTGCAGGGCTGGGGGCGGGGGGCAGAACAGATGCGGCTGGGGTAGGATGCACTGTATGGGGCTTTATCCCAGCTTGGGATGCGAGATGCCAGTGGGGTTGTGATGGGATGCAAGGAGCCTGCGTGGAGCCCAAGGCACTTCTCCAACACCGATGCTGGCCTGGATGCGTTAGTAGTGCAAAGCTGGACCAACATCTGCCTCCCAAACCAGTCCTCCCACATCCCCCTCACTCCCCCAGCCCAGCTGCTGGCGGGCTCTTCCCTGCAGGAGGTGGCTGCACACCAGGAGCTGTCGGAGTGCAGTGCCTTGCATTTATCAACCTGCTTTCAGAGCCTCCTGCAAGAAAAGATGCCGGGGAAAGGTAATGGGGTGATGGAGAAGCTGGCTGAGCTCCCTCTTGTTGGGACTGCGCAGTGGATGAGGGACACGAGGGTCCCGTGCTGGGGTACTACCCCAGTGGTGTGAAGGAGGAGGATGAAGGAGGAGGGAAGGCAGCTTCATGCCTGAGTTATCCTCACACAGCCCAGAAAGCTGGACAAAGAGGGCACAGCATCCCCGGAGAGGGTGGCACCGAGGGGCTGGCGAAGTCAGAGGTTTCCAACCAGGAGGAAAAGTCCAGCTGTGCCCTTGGGGTTGTGGGCTTCATCTCAGGGTGCCATTGGTACTTCTGTTTCAACCCGGACCTTTGTAGCCATCAGGGCACTTTTTTTGAATGTAAAAAGGACTTTTGTTGTTTAAATGCACAAATAAGGTATTTTGACGATTGCAGAACAGCTCCCATAAGCTGCCTCCTGGCATGGTGGCCCAGACCCAGTAGCAGGCTGGATTTGGGGAATCGCTGCATTTTCCCCCAGAAAAATGTTGTGGGTTTTGTTTTTTAAGACACTGAAGGATTTTGCCAGGAAAACTGAAAACCTGGAGGAGAGCTCTCAGCGCAGCCGCTCACTCTGCAACCTGAACTGTGAGCTGCTGGCCAGGGCTTTAGCTGGGTTTGACTCCCAAGGGAGAGGAGACGTGGCTGGGGGTGGCATGTGTGTCACCAACGATCCTTGCCCTCTGCTGCTTGTCCCCACTGCGGACACCCTCCAGCTGTGCCCAGCTGAGCGCCAGACCTGGGTTTGTCTGTCTGTCCCACGTGCGGGGTTTGGGCTGCGATGGGCGTTAAATGTCCCATGGGATGGAGATGCTGGAGGGTCACGGGTGCGATGGGGGAGCCGCGTATTGCCCTGGGGGGGGGTGTTGCTGTTGCCTCCCCTTGTCCCACCTGGATGCCGGCAGCTCTGCCGGGAAACATTTTCCCCATGAAACTTTACTGGGGTTGAAATAGAAATCCTCCAAGGGATCCAGCCTGGGGAGGGGTAAATGAGGCCCCTGAGCTGTCGGGGGTGAACTAACGGTACAAGAATGTCTCAGGGTTTCTGTGCCAGCCCCAAGGCACCAGGTTCCCGGAAAGCTGGTCCCCCAAGCCCGGTCGCAGCCAACCATGAAGGCAACAGAAAGGGTTAAATGCAGCCGCTGCTGCTGTCAATGTTAAACCCAAAAGCCACCCTTTTGTTGCCCTGGGGAAAGGGTTTGAGGCAGCGAGGACCTGTTGCTAACCCTTAAGTCTCTCCTTGGGCAAGAGAGAGGCAGCGCTGCCAGAATCAGGCAGTGGTGGGCAGCTGGGGCTGCCTGAGGCTGGGGGAGCAGGATGCGGCCAGCAGGTAACGGACAGAGGGGTGCAAGGTCCCACGTCCCCCATCGCCCTGAGCCCCCACACCGCACCAGCCTTGGAGATTTGGCTGAGCTCTCCTGCAGAGACAGCGAGTGCTGCTTTTACAGGGATTAAAATGAAGCCCCAAATGCATTTTTTTTCCCCTTTTCTCCATTTTTTGGCATCTCTTGCAACCCCGAGGTGCCCTGAGGGCATCCGCAGCACCCAGGCAGCGGGTGGCCAGGCTGCCTTGGGGACGGGGGGACAGCGTGGGGAGGTCCTGCATCATGGCTAACCACAAGCAGCAGGTTTTTAGGCAGGCTGAAACCTCTCTGGAAACAGCCTTTCCAGGCCCCGGCAGCCACAGGGATGCTGTTGCAGGTGGCTGCAGTGCCAGGTTGGGTGGCAGCCACCCGACAGCCCTAAATGACTTGCTTTTGGGTGGCCGTGTCCCCGAGTCAGGCATCTGCTCCTGAGGAAGGCAGGAGGGCAGCGCCTGGGCACAGACGCTGCTGGTACCCCGCACCGGCGGCGATGGGCAGATGCTCTAGTGGGGGTGATGCCCAGCGTTTTGATGGCTCTGAGCCGGGGCACGGGGATGTTCCGGAGCCGCTGCCCTTCATGGCAGAGCCTGAATTGGGCTCTAGGCCCTGCTGGGAGCCACGGTCCCTCTGCCCGCAGCCCGGCTGCTGCAGAGCACAGGCTGGTTTGGGGGCAGACTGGGCACCCAGCTGGGGGCAAGGAGACCCCAGCAGGGCCCCTGCCCGTCTTCCCCCTTCCTTTGCTGGATCTGCCCCCCTCTCTCCCCCCAGTCTGGCTTGCTCTAAACCAGTGCTGCGGGATCAGCTGATGCTTTAATACTGGCCCTGGCGACAGCTGGAGGATGCTGCTGCCTGCGGGGGCTTTGCTCTGTGTCACCCCCCCCCCTCCCTGTGACCGATGGGGACCCTGGGGCTGCCCTGAGCCGGCTGGGGGGCACCAGGGGTGGGCAGCTGGCCAGTCCCCACCAGTTCAGTTAGCAAAGGGCTAGAATTTTTTTTTTTTTTTTTTTTTTGGGGGGGGGGGGCGGAATGAGTCCAACCGCAGCCATTTGCACCCCTCCAGCTCTTCCTGGGGCTGGGGGGGCAGGCAGTGCCCGGGAAGGGGGGTGTGTGGGTGTGTGGGTACCATTTTGCGGTGGGTTTTCCCTCCTGGGAAAGGAGGAGGGGGATGAAGGAGATGAGGGTCTTGCCCCCTGCCCTCCCCAGCGCTGGGGCCGGCCCAGGGTGCGAGGGGAGGGGGGGGGCAGGTTTTGGCAGAAGAGAGCTGCCCGCCTTCACCCCCCCGACCCCCCCCCCTTCTCCCCGGGGCTGGCGGCCAGCCCCGAAGTTGCGGCGAGGCGGGAGGACACACGTCCTGTCCTTCCACCGCCCCCGTTCCTTCCTCCCCCCCCCCCCCCCCCGGTACATCCATCCCCGCAGCCCTCCCCACCACCGCCGGGGCTCCTCCCGACCGTCCCGCCCGGGCAGCCCCCTCCGGTCCCGGTCCCGGGGAAAAGGAAGGAGGGAAGGGAAGCGGCGGAGAAGGAGAGGGGGGGGGGGGATGGCTGCCGGGGCCCGGCGGCTACCGAGACACCTGCTGCCACCGGGTCCCCCCCCCTCCCCGTGCACACCCGCTCCGCTCCCGCTCCCTCCTTCCTCCGCTCCCGGTCCCTGCCTCCAGCCGCCGCTGCAGAGCCGCCGCCGCCGCCTCCAAGGACGAGCCGGGACCGACGGCGGTCGCTGGACAAACCCCCCCCCCCCCCTCTCCCTACCTCCAACCCCCGCCAACCTCCATCCTGCCCCCGGGGGTTGAGGCGGAGAAGGAAAGGGCTGGGAAAAAACCAGCCCCCGGTGGGACGCGCAGCCCCGCCGGAGCCGCGGGGCATGTAGGCACCGAGCAGCGGCGGTCCCGTAAGTACCGGCAGGGGTGGGGGGGGGCAACCGGACCCTTCCACGGGCTCTGCCGCCGCCCCGGCACCGCCGACAGTAACTTTTAGGGGGGGGGGGTTGCCCCGGCCATTTCCCTCTGCCCCAGCATCCCCATCCCCGAGAGCTCCCGCTCCCCGTCCCGGGCAGGGGATGGGAATGAGCCTTAATTCTGGGCGCTGTGCTGGGGGCTTTTTTTTTTTGGGGGGGGGGGGGAGGTAGGAAAAGGAGAGGAGACCTCGCTGGGTGCTATCAGCCCCGTGTCTGTGTGTCGTCCCCCCCCCCCCAACACCACCTTGCGTAACCCAGCGGCAGGCAGGACACTTGGCGTTTATTTTTGGTTAATCCATATTCGACCTTTTTAAGCTGCGTTTCGGTGCGTGCGTGTGCGGGGCCATCACCCCGGCCCGCAGCCCCCGGCCCGCAACTGTTGCTGTCGGAGGCGCGGGCGAGGAAGAGGAGGGTGATGCTGGGTGGTGGCAGATGAAGGTTGAAAGGAGACGGTGCTTGCCGAGGGTTGCCAGTGCTTCTCCCTCCCGAGTCATCCCCCCTGCATGGGAACAGGGATGGTGATGAGTTGGCTTTGGGGAGGTTTTGCTGCTTTCCCTCCTTTTAGGGGGCTTCTTGCTCCACAGGGGTGTCCCCCATCCGGGCAATGACAAGCCCTGGCACAAGCCGGTATCCTCCCCAGTGCCCCCCATCCTCCCAGCAAGGCTCCCGCCAGGTTCGGGTTCGTTCTGTCCTTTCCATCCATCGGCCCCAGTTCGCTCTCCCCTGGTGCAGGCTGCGCCTTCCCTGTGGTTTGGGGCTCGGGGGCTTTTTTTGAGGGATAAGGTTTCTCTTTCTTGAGCGATATTTTGCATTTGGGGATTTTTTTTTCTCCCTTTCCTGAGGTCAAAATATCTGCATGAGCTCTCTCCCTCTTGGAGCAGGGGAGGGAGGGAGCAAAGGAGGGCAAAAAGGAGGTTTAAAATCAGGAGCAAACTTTCCCTGTTGCATTAAAATGCCATTTTGGGGGTGGTGGGATGGAAGGGCTTGATCAGTGCCTTTAGCAGGAGGTTTCTGCGAGTGCTTGGTGTATCAGGTGAAGCTATGCCTAGGAAAGGGGTTAACCTGCTCAAAACCACCCCAAAGCAACAAAAACCAAGTGCCAAAGCCACTGAGCAGCTCTGTGGGTGTCCTCGGGTCCCCGGGGAGGCTACTGGGAGGTGGCATTGCCCTACTGGGGCTCCCGGCTGAGGCCACCTTCCTCCTACTCCAGCCCGGCCACCAGCCCTTTGCCCGGCTGGAAAACCTCCTTTTTGGGAAGGCCTTTTCCTGAAGGAGCAATTCCACAGTGCTTGCTACAAAAGGTTGAAAAATGTGGATTTTTTTTTAAAGTCCAGGGGGGCTTTGCTGTGTTGTGCTGAGCCCAAGAGCAGCCCCGGCTCTGGCAGTAGCACAGGGATGGGCTTGGTTCCTCTTCTGCTTCCACCACTTTCTTGCATTTGCCTTTCCCACCCTCATCCCCCCAAAACCCCACATTTTCCTGCACCCCTCTAGCTCGCTCCTGGAAAAAAATGGGCTAGAAGCGCATGGAGTCAGCTGGGCTGGAGGAGCTGGCTGCTCTTTGCATCCCAAATCCGGCCATTTTGGAGCAGCCCTGGCTCCGACCCACGCATGGAGCCCCTGCCAGCCGTGGGCTCGCTGGCCCTAAACCCCTCCATCCTCCTCCGCAGCCGCCAAGGGCTGCGGTGAGTGGCTCGGCTCCAGCCGGTGGCACCAGTTTCCTGGGAAAGATGGAAATTCATTCCCCTGGTTGTCTCAGCAATGGCTGAACGACATGATGTGCCCATGCCCACCTCTTCTCTGCCGTTGCCGTCGTGCTCCGGCTGCAAGGGACGGGGATGCTTTCCACCTGTGCCTTGGTCCAGTGGGAAACCAGTTTGCTTAAACCTGCCCCCAGTTGCAGCCGGGAGCGGAGCAACCCCTTTGGCGGCACGGCTTCGCATCACGGGAGGGTTTTGGTGGCTTGTGCTTGGATTACTTGGTGCTAGAAGAGGGTCCCAAGCATGGGGAAGAGCTGGGTTGAGGATGAGGAGGATAAGGGTCTGGGATGGGTAAGATGCCAGGGCTGGCACGAGCAAACCCCATCATTCACCACGAGGGCCCAGAGTATATTTAAACGTCCTTGAGGAGGGCTCAGCCGGGCAGAGCTGCTGGGAGAGCGGCTCTGTTTGTTTTGGGTGGCGCGTTGCTCCCCTTCCTCTCTGCTCGGGTAGCTGATGCCGGATTCCTGGTGAATTATTTATCACGGGACTAAAAATACTCGGGAATTCGCAGTGAGGAGCAGGCGGCGCGGGCCACCCCGCCGCTGGGCTGGCCGTGCCGGAGCGTGGGACGCTGCCAGCATGGCATGACTCACCCGCCGCCCTCTCCGGCCAAGGGGCCCTGGCTGTGGCCATCGGTGTGGCGTCGTGGCTCCTGTGGCTGAACCGGCTGCAATGTGGGGTGGTGGTGGGGATGCAGCCGAGCAAGGTGAACCCTCCTGGGTGATGGTGGGTGCTGGGGGTGGATGATTCCCTGCTGAAACCCATCTGGCTGAGATGCTGCCTTGTGAGCATTGGTACCCGGCCAGGTACCCGAGCTCTCCTGGTACCCATGGGGTGCAGGAGGGGGTTGTCGGGCTCGTGTCCCCTGTTTCTGCAGAGGGGACAGCCCTGGTGCTCAAATCCGCACCGAGCAGCTCTTGCAGGGTGCCCAGCCGGGCAGTCATTGCATTTATTTCCTGCGTTTTCAGTCCAACATGCCAGCAGCGCTTTCGCAGTGTGCCGAGGGGTTGTCCCTCACTGCGGCACAGAGGAGCGTTGGGGTGTGGGTCCCCAGGGCAGCCCAGACCCCAAAACCATCCAGGACTTGTCAAGGGGCTCCTACGGCTGTGCCGAGGATGCATTAAGCAACAGCAGCTTTTAATTGCAAGTGACGTTTCCGAGCACCAGCTGGCATCTTGCTGCACGGAGCGACACCGGCGTGTGGCTGGTGCCACTGCGGAGGGCTGCTTGTCCCCCTCCCCGCTGCCCAGTGTGGCACTGGGGCGATGGCCCGGGGGGCAATGGGGCTTGGAGAGGCTCGGACGCCCCTGGCCATAGGTCTCGCCACAGGGTGGTTTTTGCAGGTGGGCTCCGAGGAAGGGGTGAGCTCCAGCACAGGGGTCCATCGCCATGGGTAGGGACATGTCCCCCCCCCGGAGACTGTCACCCCGCCACGCCTGCAGGCTGGGCACCCACAGTCAGTGGGGAATCAGGGACCTGGCAGGGGGAATGTGCCCAAATACCTCCCCAAAACCTGGCTTTGGGGTGCAGCTGGCAGAGATGCACTGTGTTGGGTGTCCCAGCCAGGCGGGCAATGCCAAGGGGGGGATACGCACTGGGGGGTAAAGGCAAGAAGGGGGGGGAAAGCTGAAGGATGGTGTCTAGGGGGGACACTTGGAGATAAGGGGCCATGTGAGTGCTTTGGTTGGGATTTGGGAAGCAGCAGCGAGGGGACTGGGGCAGGGCGATGGGCAGGGGGACAGGCAGGAGACCAGCTGCTCCGATGACTGTGTGTTTGCAAAATCCCAATGTGGGGGTTGCAGAGCTGAACCCTCCCTCAAGGGCAAAGCCTTTAAATATTGAAGGTGGCTGTTAGCTGTGGAGAGAGGCGCCAGGGAGCTGCCAGCTCCTCCTGTCACCTCTTACTGCTGTCCCCATCCCTGGCCAAAGCACCGTAGCACTGATGGCTTTTGGAGACGGGATGGGGTGGGAAGGCAATGGGACTGGGAGGGGGACGGCGGTGGTGGGATGAAGATGGAGTGCTGGTGGGAAGGGGGACCGGCTGGGAAGAATTAGTGATTGGTGGGACTTGGGACAAGGGACATGACACTGGGTTATATGGTGGGTGGTGGGTACAACCCTGTGGTTGTCCCTCCACCACATCCAGCCTCCAAAGGACGAGGGTGCCCCTCTCTCTGTGGGGTCAACCCACCCTGGTGCTGCCCCTGGACAGTGGGGAGGGCTGGGGCAAGTGGGGCTGGGGGTCCTGGCAGGCAGCTGGATGCGAGGGGCTGTGTCCCATCCTGGCAGGGACGCGGTGGTGGACATGGGCAGAGCGCCGGCGCACGCTCTGCTACTGTCGATGGTGCTGGGCTGCTCGGCTGCCTTCACGGACCTCCTGCTGCCGGGTCCCGAGGAGCCAGTGGTCAACGTGGCCGTGGTGTTTGGGGGCACATCCTACCCCCTGCACATTCGCTCCCGCCTGAGTCCCCAGAGCTTCCTGGACATGCCCCTGGAGATCCACCCCATCACCGTCATCGTCAACAACACCAACCCCAGCACCCTCCTCACCCAGATCTGCGACATCCTCGCCAGCCACAAGATCCACGGCATCGTCTTCGAGGACAACGTCGGCACGGAGGCCGTAGCCCAGATCCTTGACTTCATCTCCTCCCAGACTCAGGTCCCTGTCATCAGCATCAGCGGGGGGTCTGCCGTGGTCCTGACCCCGAAGGTGAGGCATTCGCTGGGGGTTATTTCTGGGGGCGGTGGGAGAAATGAGAGATTATTAGAGAGAGGTAAATACGGGATGTGAAATGCTGGAGGGCAGAGGAGCTGCTGGGCTGCAGCACAGGGGCTTGCGGGCAGGAATAGGCAGCGGCTGCGGCAGCACGGCCAACCGGGACGGTGGGACATGGAGGGGACTTTAAGGAGGGGTCCTGTTGATGGGACATGGGAGAGGACTTCAGTGCCCTGTGGAGGGACCTCCCCTGGTGTCCTGTTTGCCATCCCCTCCAGGCTGTGCCCACCATGGGGCTGGGGTCGTGGCGCCGGGGCTGCCAGGGCAGTGGCAGGGTCAGCATGTCACCATCCTCCTCCTTCCCTGCCCTGCTGGGGCCGGATCCAGCCCTGAAATGCCCGGGCGGGCAGCTTGGAGAAGCCTCTCTCGGCTGTGGCAGCAATCTGAGGTGCACCACGGGCCGAAACAGGATTTTTGGCTTCTCTGCTCCTCGCTGGCGTCAGATACTGTCACTGTCACTGTCACCTGCCTGCCGAGAAACGCTGGCGGCAGGGCGAGCTGGAGCTGGGCTGGAGGGTGCTGGGCGGGCGGCGATGGGCTGCAGCGATGCTCTCGTCCCTCCTGGGGAGGAGATTTGGGTTATCTCCTCCTGGCTGCTCGTCTCACCCTGCCCAGCCTGGGCACCAGAGGGGTCCCGGCACTGGCTCCTTCCCACTGCAGCAGCCCCCGGGCTGGAGACCCTGCTGCTCCTTGGGGCACTGGTTTTATGTTCTGCTTTCCCAGAGGTTTTGGAACCTAAACCCCCTGGATGGTACCTTGGCAGCCCTGCCTCCACTGACTGGTGCTCCCGGACCACCCCGAGCTACTGGTCACTGTGGGTGGGTGGCAGTGGGTGCAGCGGGCTCAAGTGGGTGCAGTGGACTCAGGTTGGTGCAGAGGGCTCAGGTGGAGCCCCAAGTGACTAAAAAATAGCCATGGCTTTGCTGTAGTCTCAGTGTTTTTCTGCAGCTTTCTCCAGGGGTTGGGTATTTTGGGGGCAGTGGAGGGACCTGCCTGAAGGCTCGACCTCCTCCTCCTCCTCCCATGGGTCCAAGGTCCCCAGCAGCTCCCGCTCCCCGGCTGGAACTCCCTGGGGCTCCCCCTCCAGCCGGACCTCCACCCTCGCTGGCAAAACTACTTCTCTGGAGGTGGAGGGGGGCTCTGGGTGGCAAAACCCTGCCGCCTGTCCGCGACCTTCTGCAAATGCCATTCGCTGAATCATTTAAGACAGAATCAGATCAATTAAGGTTTGCTAATGAGAGGCCAGATGGCCGGGGAGGTGGGCTGGGAAAGAAGGAGCCTTGTGGACTCTGGCAGCAGGTAGAGTTGGAGCCGGGATGGGATTTACGCTCCTGGCAGAGCCCTTGCCCCCCTCCCTCTCCCAGTTTAAGGAGAAATTGTTGGTGTCCTTTGGAGGGTGGATGAATTTTTGGTCAACAAGCTGAGAAATGGAGTAGAGGCTGCAGGGCTTGACCCTTCGTGTGGGATGAGGTTCCTTGGAGACCACTAGTAGATCAGTCCAATTTTGGGTGTCTCCAGCCCATGGACCATGCAAGTTCATGGCTCTCTTGAACCCTTCATGATGCAAATTCAAGGTGGCTTGCATGGGTGCAAGAGACCTGGACCATGGTACCGGAGCAGACCCTGATCCCTTTTCCTCCCGCAGGAGCCCGGATCAGCTTTCCTACAGTTGGGTGTCTCCATCGAGCAGCAAATCCAGGTGATCTTCAAGGTGTTGGAGGAATACGACTGGGGCTCCTTCGCTGTCATCACCAGCCTCTATCCAGGCTACAACATCTTCCTGGACGTCATCCGCTCCTTCACGGATGCCAGCTACTTTGGCTGGGAGCTGCAGGAGGTGATCACCTTCGAGATGAGCCAGGAGCGGAGCAGCTCCAGGACGCAGCGGCTCCTGCGACAGATCGATGCCCAGGTCCTCATCGTCTACTGCTCACGAGAGGAGGCCGAGTACCTCTTTGCCATGGCAGAGCAAGCTGGCCTCGTGGGGCCGGGCTACATCTGGATCGTGCCCAGCCTGACGGTGGGCAACATGGAGGTGCCACCCGCCTCCTTCCCCGTCGGCCTCATCAGTGTGGTGACGGAGAGCTGGAAGCTGAGCCTGCGGCAGAAGGTGCGGGATGGGGTGGCCATCATTGCCATGGGGGCGGCCAGCTTCTTCCGGGCCCACGGCTACCTCCCAGAGGTAGGACGGGACTGCTGGGCCCCCCCCGGGGCCATCACCGCCAACACCAGCTTCTACCGGTGAGGCTCGGGGACCACTGGGATGGGTGTGAAATGGGGGGGAATGGGGAAATGGAGAGGGAAGGGGCAGGGGAGGAGGAGGATGGAGCTGGCAGGCAGGGGGAATGATGCTCCCGGTGGGCTGCAGCTGGCGGTCGATGCCTCTTGGCTGGTTTTCTACTGGAGCATCTCCCCAGAGCAGCCCTTGCTTTTTGCTGTGCTTCTCTGCAACCCAGGGTCTCAGGAGGGGTTCAAAGCTCTGCTTTGCAGTGCAGACATGGCACCTCAGGGCTGCTGTGGCAGTCTGTGCATCCTGAACCCTGCGGTGCTCCATCCTCAGTGCCTCCTTGCTGGCAGGGCCTTCTCCAGCTCCCCGCTGCCCCTCGCATAGGGGCTAAACCTGGTCCCCAGCTCTCAGCCCCACATCTCTCCGTGGGACCTGTGGTAGCCCAGCTGGGGCCAGAGGAGGAGGAGGAGGAGGAGGAGGAAGGCTGTACGGGGCTGGGCTGCACAGCCAGGGGCTTACAGGCACTGTGTCCCACCAGACACCTCCTCAACGTGACGTGGGAGCACAGGGACTTCTCCTTCAATGAAGGCGGCTACCTGATCAGACCCACCATGGTGGTGATCTCTCTCAACCAGCACCGGCTCTGGGAGATGGTAGGACCCTCGGATCCCCCGGGATGGGTACACCGGTGGGGTGGCCGGGCAGGGTGAGCCTGGGACCATGCACAGGCTGGGGTCCTACCCTGGGGCAGGTTGTCCCATGCAAAATCCATGGCTGATACCAAAAGGCCCATGGTGGGGCTTCACAGCAATTCCCGGCACCAAAGCTCTGCCAAGAGCTGGGGTTTTTTCCCCTGCAATTTCGCTGAGAAGTCCCAAAAGAGGCAAAAATGCAGCTGCCCACCTCTGGAGAAGAGCAGCCAAACACCTAGACCTGAAACAAGCTGTGCAGAGGGGCGTTTTTTCTAGTTTAAAAGTATTTTGGGTGAAGTTTGGCCAGGTTTGTGCTCGCCCAAGCCTGGTGCTTGGGGCCCAGGAAGAAACACCTTGCCCTGTGGTCAGTGGGTGTGTGGGGAAAGGGATGCTGAGATGGGACTCACCATGGCTGAGCTCCAGCCTGACGATGGTTGAGAAGAAACGAGCCCCAAAGGCGTGGGGAGGATGGACATGGGACCCTGTGTGACCCACAGAGCCCCTTGCCCGGGTGACGATGTGGTCTCCCTCGGGGGCAGGTGGGCAAGTGGGACAAAGGCATCATCCACATGAAGTACCCGGTATGGCCCCGCTACGGCTCCTTCCTGCAGCCTGTGGCTGATAACCGCCACCTGACAGTGGCCACACTGGAGGAGAGACCCTTCGTCATCGTGGAGAACACGGACCCCAGCACCGGGGTCTGCGTGCGCAACACCGTGCCCTGCCGCAAACAGACCAACTCCTCCCAGAGGTGAGCGGCGAGGATGGAGCTCGGCAATTTTGGCCATCTCTCACCGGGCATGTGATGTCCAGGGAGCATCAGGGTGCTCAGAGCATCTTTGGTTGGTCCAACCCATTTTTCCCCGGTGCGGTTTCAGTGGCGATGGCCTCGTGGATCCCTACACCAAGCTGTGCTGCAAGGGCTTCTGCATCGACATCCTAAAGAAGCTGGCCAAGACGGTGAAGTTCTCCTACGACCTCTACCTAGTGACCAACGGCAAACACGGCAAGATCGTCCGCGGGGTCTGGAACGGCATGATTGGTGAGGTAGGGGTGGGCATGGCTCGGACCCCACCTTCAGCCCTCTCTGGGGAGCACCGCTCACTCGGGGCATGTCCTGACCTGGGGCTTCCCTGCCGGAGACGGGGTCAGGGTGTCTGCGGTGGGACTCTGGGCAGGGGAAGAGAATGGGGAAGGAGTCAGCTGAACATTTACAACCCCACAGCTGGTTGTGTTTGTGTCACTGGTCATTTATTTATGGTAATATTAAAACAAAAAAAGACAAAAGTTAAGGTTGGAAATGCCGGAGATGAGGAAATGCCTGGGGAAGGTGGTCTGGGTCCCTCTGTCTGTTCATCTGCCCATCCTGAGACCATCTGCCCCTTCCCCAGGTGTACTACAAGCGTGCGGACATGGCCATCGGCTCCCTCACCATCAACGAGGAGCGCTCCGAAATCGTGGACTTCTCCGTGCCCTTCGTGGAGACGGGCATCAGTGTCATGGTGGCCAGGAGCAACGGCACCGTCTCCCCCTCTGCCTTCCTGGGTGAGCCGTGTGTCCCACCGTCTGTCTGTCTGTCTGTGGATTCATCCCATGCTTCCGACAAATGCATATTAGAAATATTGTCCGGTTTTAATAACTTTTAAGAAAAAAACCCCTAAGTCATAAGGGAAGGAGATTGTGCTGCCAGCTTTGGAGCTTCCTCCTCCCCTCGCCTGAATAATCCTTTTATTATGGAGACGGAGGCTGGGAGGTTTCCTCCTCTTCATTACTGGTGTGGAGGAGGGAGGATGGGGACGTGGCGGGAGACAAGGTGGGGATTTGCCAGCTCTGAGCTCTGCTCTGGGGACCCCTTCTCTGCCACCGTCACCAGAGCCCGTGGTTAAGCCAGGTGTAGGAAACCGCCGGTGCTAAAAGTTTTATTTAATGAGTTTTTAAAAAAACCAAAGCTGCAGCCTAGGAAGGGGAGGAGACTGGCCAAGGTCATCGCAAAATTCAGCCTGAGCGCTTAGGCAGGGCTCTCGGCTCTCGGCAAGGGCACAGCGTCAGCCGCCCAGCTCGGCTGGAGCCGGGCTCCCACGCGGGGAGGGTGTGAGTGGGTGCGGGTGGGTGCGGGTGCCAGGGATGCCGTGGGGTGTGGGACACTGCCAGCCTGGGCACATCTTCTCCCTCCTGTCCCCCCCCCCACCACGGGGCCCACCCTGCCCCCCGCAAAGCCGGGGTCACCTTCACCGGCCCCGGGGACAGACGGAGCATCCCACCCCGGTTCGGCAGGACCAGGGTCCGCGGTCCCCGAGCCTCCCACGCTAATGAGCCGCATCCCCATCAGGGGAGGCCTCTCCTCCCTGACAGCGAAGGACGCGCTGACAAATGGACCTCGGCGGCCGCCTGGTGAGGGCTCAGCTGCATCCCCACTGCTCCCGCCGCCCCATCCCGGCTCATCCCGGGAAGGCAGGGGCTCGTCGCCCACCCCCAGCTCCCGGGGGGCTCTCCCAGGGGCTGAGTGGGGTCAGAAGGCTGGTCCTGTGCCCAACGCAGGCACTGTCCCATGGCCAGAGCCATCAGAGGGGACAATCTGCGATCCTGTGGGAAACCCTCCTGCCGATGACCCTGGAGATGGGCAGCACCTCATTAGCATCTGCCTGTTGATGAAAGCCTGACTTTGTTTAAGCAGGGAAGCATGGCTGCATCCCCCCGTCTCACAGCATCCCCATTCCCTCCTGATTCCCCCTGGATCTGCTCAGATGCAGTGCTGCCAGCCCCGTCTCCTCTCCACAGAGAGGCAATATTCGGGAGGATGAGACCCTTCCACTGGGGCTCCTGGGGGTCCCCAAGGGGCCGTGGGGTGTCCTGGGGGACTGACAGAGTCCTGCTTGCCTTGCAGAGCCTTACAGCCCAGCCGTGTGGGTCATGATGTTCGTGATGTGTCTCACCGTGGTGGCCGTCACCGTCTTCGTGTTCGAGTATTTCAGCCCCGTTGGCTACAACCAGAACCTCACCAGTGGCAAGAGTGAGTTGGGGGAGGCGGGAGCTGGGGGACACACACACACATCCCTGGCCAGGTTGAGAGCTGTCCCCTCTGTCCCCTGTCCCCGCAGGGCCGGGAGGTCCCTCCTTCACCATCGGCAAGTCGGTGTGGCTGCTGTGGGCTCTGGTCTTCAATAACTCGGTGCCCATTGAGAACCCCAAAGGCACCACCAGCAAGATCATGGTGCTCATCTGGGCCTTCTTCGCCGTCATCTTCCTCGCCAGCTACACCGCCAACCTGGCTGCCTTCATGATCCAGGAGCAGTACATTGACACTGTGTCGGGGCTGAGTGACAGGAAGGTAGGGCTGGTGATTGGGCTGGGATCCCTAAAAAGTAATAAGGTTTTTGGGGTGGGGAGAACTTGGGGGGGCTGCACATCACTGCTGGCCAACTGGGCATAGGTGGCTGGATGGAGGGCTGGCTGTGGGGAGGGGGGACATGCTGGGGACACAGCAGGGGACATGGCAGGGACATGGACGCCATGTGATGCCACTCCCTGGGGCTCCCCATTGCAGTTTCAGAAGCCACAGGAGCAGTACCCCCCCTTCCGCTTCGGCACCGTCCCCAACGGCAGCACCGAGAGGAACATCCGCAGCAACTACCCCGACATGCACACCCACATGGTGAAGTACAACCAGCGCTCCGTGGAGGATGCCCTCACCAGCCTCAAAATGGGGTACGGCTTCCCCCAATGGCGTACGGCTCCCAGAGCTGGCATACAGCTCCTCCAAATGGGATACAGGACCCTAAAATGAACTAGGGCTCCCTGGGATGGGGTACAGTGCCTCTCAGATGGGGTAGAGTTTCCTCAGCTGGGGTCCAGCCCCCCACAAGTGAGATATGGGCTCCCCAGGCTGGGTACAGCTCTCCCAGGTGGGCTATGGCACTGTACGGCTTCCCAGCATAAGGTATGGCCCCCCCAAACAGGGTACAACCCCCTGCATGTGGGGTACAGCTTCATACAGCACCCCCCAAAAGGGATGCCACCCCCCCAGATGGGGTATGGCTCCCCCAAATGGGATACAGCCCCCCCAGGTTGGGTACTTCTCCAAGTGGGGTTATAGCTCTCCAAGATGGGGCAGAGACCCCCCAGAGAGGACACAACCCCCTCCAGATGGGCTACAGTTATCCAAAAGGGGCAGAGCTTCCCCCAAACAGGTAAAGCTCCCCAAAAAAGGGCTGCCAGCCCCCTCCCCTCACCCTCCCTCCTGTCGGCGGAGCAGGAAGCTGGATGCCTTCATCTACGATGCGGCGGTGCTCAACTACATGGCGGGCAAGGACGAGGGCTGCAAGCTGGTGACCATCGGCAGTGGGAAGGTGTTCGCCACCACAGGCTACGGCATCGCCCTGCAGAAGGACTCGCGTTGGAAGCGGGCCATCGACCTGGCCCTGCTCCAGTTCCTGGGAGACGGTGGGTGCCCGAGTGTCCTGGTTTCGGCTGGGATAGAATGAATGTTCTTTCTAGTAGCTGGTATAGTGTTATGGCTTGGATTCAGTATGAGAAGAATGTTGGTAACACTAATGTTTTCAGTTGTTGCTAAGATTCTTGTTAGCCCTGCCCTGCAAATTAACCCAGGGACCAGGATTTTGGTTCCCAGATGCTGTGCAGCCACCACAGCTCCTTGCAGGATGTCACCGAGGGGCTTCTCCACCAGTTCCTTTCAGGGGATGTTAAATACAGCAGCATCTCTCCAGCTGGGTGTTGGGGAGGGTCATTCCTTCTGGGGTCCCTCCTCTTCCTGCAGGCTGTAAAATCCCGGAGATGGCCATGAACAAAATCTGAGGGTCAGGAGGAGAAGCCTAGGAAGGGGACAGTGAGCATGGCTGGCTGGCACATGGGTGGGGGACAGAGAGAGAAGAGGGCTCTGGAGAGGGACAAGTGACTGGTGGGATGCTCAGGCCAAGGGCAACAGCGAGGACTAGGTGATAACAGCTCCAGGGGTTTGGGGGTGGCGTTCCCCTCCTCCAGCCCACGGTGGGGTGGGGACGAGCAGGGGCTGTGCTTGGGGAGACGATGCCACGGGGGGGCATTTTCACCCGCCCTCCACCACTGTGCGTGTCTGGCCCCAGGCGAGACCCAGAAGCTGGAGACGGTTTGGCTGTCGGGGATCTGCCAGAATGAGAAGAACGAGGTGATGAGCAGCAAGCTGGACATCGACAACATGGCCGGGGTTTTCTACATGCTGCTGGTGGCCATGGGGCTGAGCCTGCTGGTCTTCGCCTGGGAGCACCTCGTCTACTGGAAGCTGCGTCACTCCGTCCCCAAGTCCCACAAGCTTGACTTCCTCCTGGCCATCAGCAGGGTGAGCGATGCTGCCGGGGGCTCTCGAGGGGCCCAAATGTCCTCCCACAGTGTCACGGGGATGGGCAAGGCTTGGTGGGCATCGTCCCTTTGACTCGCACGGGAGGGGCTGGAGATGTTGGTGCTGATGGGAGCTCTTGGCTGGGGAGAAAAGCCAGGTTTTGGGGAAAGGGCTCAACCCTGGGAATGACCCCACATCTGTATTAACATCCCTGGGGAAAGGGGTGACGGAGGGTGGTGTCACCCACCCTGGCAGTGCTGGGGAGGGAACACCGGTGCCGTCGAGACATCTCAGCCTCAGCAGCGTCATCTGGGCTCGGCAGGGTGGGTTCATGGGTGCAGGACCCCACTGACTTTCCTGATGGCGGGGGCCCCCCCTCTTTTCTCCGCAGGGCATCTACAGCTGCTTCAGTGGGGTGCAGACGCTGGCGAGCCCCGGGCGGGCACCCACGCCCGACGTCACCGCCAGCTCAGCCCAGGCCAACGTCCTGAAGATGCTGCAGGCGGCCAAGGAGATGGTGTCGACGGCCAGCGTGGGCGGCTCGCTGGAGCAGGCCACCCGCACCATCGAGGACTGGAGCAGCCGCAGCGATCGCCTCCAGACCAACTTCTCCCTGAGGACACCCCAGCTCGTGGTGCAGAACAGCACCGGTGCCCACCGGGCCCCCTCCTCCATCCCGGCCCCCGCCGAGAGACTGGGGAGAGCCTACGCTCCCAAGGGTGCTCCCCTGGGGCTGCCGCTGCCCCAGTCCATCCCCGTGGACTCCCAGCTGCCCAGGGAGAAGTGGAGAGGGGCCAACGAGCACGTCCCCCGCCTCCTCCACCCCCTGAAATTGCAGGGTGGCTGCGCAGGGGATGAAGCCCTCCCGGGTTTCCCCCACCTCCTGGTGAAGCCCTCCCCGGGGGGAGATTTTGGGGAGCAGGTGCTGGTGGGGAACCACATTGGGGCTCCCCTCCCACCCCCCACGTCCCCCAGGGACCTCCCGCCGCCGGACATCTACAGGGAGCACAAGCGGCCGTCGGGGCGGGGGGACCGGCTGCAAACCCCCCCCCAGCTCCAGGTGGATGGGGGACACGGGGGCTCGGGGACGCTGCCCCGGCCGCTCTCGGCAGCGGAGAAGAGGCGGGAGGCTCACAGCCCCTTCCTGCCTCCATCCTGCCCTCGCGGAGCCTTCCCAAAAGCCACCAGGACTTGCAGAGCCAAGGGGGAGCCGATCCGGCCGGAGGTCGCGGCGATGGAGCGGGAGAAGCTGAGCTGGCGGGCGAGCTCGGTCAGGGCACCCGGGGAGCGGGGCGAGAAGCGACGTCCCGGGGGGCTGCGACGCTGCGGTCCTGCCCGCCTGCCCGCCCGCACCGACGTACCCGACCTCTTCCCCGAAACCGAGGCCGGCTACGGCTGCGGTCCCCGCTGCCCCCAAGCCACCGGCCGGCTGGCACCACGCTCGCCCGTGGCCAGGCTGCCGTCCTACCGGGAGGCTTGCCGGCAAAACCCCCGTGCCACCGCCACCGTGCCGGCGTGCGCGCCGTACGCCTGCGTGAACTCGTACGCCAACCTGCCCCTCTACGTGGGCCACCTCTCGCGGGGGTCCCCGCCGCCCCGTGAGCACCCCGGGGTGCCGGCGGGCTGCGGCCGGGGGGCCGGGCGCTGGGACGGCGGCTGCAGAGACTGCGGGAGGCGCGGGGAGCCCTCCTTGCTACGGGCGGTGGGGACGGAGAGAAGGGACCCACCGGTGGCCCGTGGGGTGACGAGTCCTTATGCCGGCGGGTCCTGGCGGCGGGTCTCCAGCCTGGAGTCGGAGGTGTGACGGGGGGGGGCCGGGGGGTGTCCGCACCCCTCTGCCTGCCCTTTGCCCGGGTGTCCCTGCGGGCCAGCCAGCGGCTCCCGGCCGGGCACCAGCCTCCCGGGGTCCTGCACCGCCGGCAGCGGGATGCTCCGAGCGGCTCGGCGGGTCCCGTGCGCTTTGGGGGGGTCAGAGGAGCGGGGGGGGGGGGCTGGCGCGCCCCGGCTCGGGCTCTCCCCACAGGCAGGGCTGGCATCGGGGTTGCCAAACTCATTGCCACCGTGCTGCCGTCACGTTTTGGTTTCATTCGAGGGACTCGAAATGCCATGTCCAGGTCATTAAAGAGACATTTTCAACCGGCTGGGGACCATTTTTCCATCCTCTGGCGATGAGCCCGGGACTGCCTTTGGCTTTACCCCCGTCACGGGGATGCTTGTGGTCCTGTGCACCCCCCCCCGCTCCCATCCCTTTACTGCTGAGGCCCGCCACAGGCTCGTCCCACCAGTGGCAGCCATGCAAAGGAAAATGGCAATTCATTAAACTGCGCTGAGGGATAATTACTTAGGAGCCATCAGCCTGTGCGGAGGCTGAGGCTGAGCACTGAAGCTGGAGTTACTGCACCCTGCTGGGGTTTTGGGGTGCTGGGCACGGATGGCTGGGAGCTCGGGTCACCGAGGGATGCCCCCACGGCTGCAAACCAGCAGCCCGGCAGGGAGCTGCAGCACGGCACAGCAGCCCCGGGAAGCTGTGCTGTGGGGGAACGAGAAAGGGAAAAAAATTCCTCCCACCTTCCCAGGGCTGATGGAGCCATAAATCAGGCGCGATAGATGAGCCGGGTTTAATTCTTTTCTTGATGTACATGTCTAACACAGCCCTTTCCCTGCAGGGCTGGCGGGGGCACGGGCAGGGGCGGCCGTGATTCACAGGCAGCACCGGGCTGGGGAGACCGTTTTTGGGAAGCAGGACCCGAGGCCACCGGGACTCCAGGGCAGTGGCCATAGGTTTGCCGAGTGGTACCAGCCCCATCCCGGGGCTATGCAAAGCTGCCCATGGCAGGCTGGCAGGCTGTCCCAGGGAAATGCCAACCCTCAGCCCCTCTTCCCAGCTGGTTCAGCATCACCTGCCTAGATGAATGTCCCCCCAAGAAGCTGCTCTAAAGCTCTGTTGTATTTTTTTTTTCCTATTCAAAAGCAGCTGTTAGGGTTGCTGGCAGCCACCGAGCAGCCGGGGCCAGGAACAGCGAGGGGACGATGGCAGGGGATGCTCCTGGACACCCAGCCCTGCCTCGGGAGGGCTGCAAAGCCCCCGGCGAGTTCAGGAAGGATCTGACCACGTGTGGCCTGGTGTTGGGAGCACTGGCAATGTCTGTCTGTCCATCTGTCTGTCAATCCATCCACCCATCTGTCTGGGGTTGAATCCAGCCAGTGCCCCCCCCCCCCCCCAACCCCCATCCCCCAGCCTGGCTGCCATCACACGCTGGTGCCAGCGCTTTAATTCCCTTTACTTATTTATCATCGCAATTGTCTCTTAATTGCTTTGGCAGCCCCTCCAAAGCCTTGTAGCGAGAGAGGGAGGTGCTGGTATATAAACACAGGCCATAAATAAATAAACCCGGTTGAAGGCAAGGGGATCCTTGCCAGGCTGCCCCAGGCGATGGCACTCATTTGCCCGGGGCAGGTCTCCCCAGCTGGATGCACCAGACGCCCCCGGGGGGTGACAGTCTGATCCCCAAGAGGCTCCAATGTGGCCTGAGGAGCTTTCCCCCAAATTGTGGCTTTCTGGCACGAGGAAGTTAGCACACACAGCTGCACCTGCGGGTCAGGGTCAAGCTTGAGCCAGGGTTGGGGCTGCGAGAACAAAAAGGAGCAGAAAAAGGAAAAAAATAAATATCAAAAATTCCCAGCCCACAATTTAAATTAATTAGTGATATCCCCGGTGACTCAGCAGAGGCCAAATGGATTTGCTTCATGTTTTATTGAAGGGCTTTGCTGCAGGAGGCTGAGGGCAGTGAGGGACAGGGGGACGGGGGTGCTGTGGGTGCTCCCAGGGGAGGTGGCCCCGGGGATGTGTGTCAGCACCCCGCTGTAAAGCCAGAGCCGTCCTGGGTGCCCCATGCGGCAGCCCAGCACCCAGGTCCCCTGCTACCATGGTGGCATTTGCATCATCATCTTTCCATGCTAATTGGGATGGAAGAGCACCAGTTTTCTCCCATTCCCAGTGCCGGGTGCTAAATGGGTGCTGGTGGGAGAGGAGCCAAATGGGGCACAGGGGAACGAGCAGCCCAGAGCGGGTGGGAGCTGCGTGACCCCCCCCTCCCCAGACCAAGGAAGGGCTGAGCTGCTCCTGCAGCATCCCCTCGTCCCGGGGTGCACCAGGGACAAACCTGCAGGGAAGCAGTAGCCTGGAAGCACCCTCTAACTGGACTTTCCAAAGCAGGGGTTGGGTAGTTTAGTGCTTAACAGCCACTGAGGGATATTATTTCTTTTTGGTGAAATTGTCTAATCAATCACTTTTTAATTCAGCCGGCTCTGGCACCCGTGCCGCCCTGGGACACTGCAGGCTGCCATTTATGTGCAAAGAGAAATATGGCCAGCTCACTGCTGGCCACCCGCCTCCTGGGCTCAGCCCCGCTGGGAGGGGGCAGGCAGTGGCCCCCAGACGACAGGCGTCCCCGAACACCACCCCCCCCAGCCTCTACCGGCTCCGGCATTGCCATGGCATGTCTTATTTTCACAGCCCCCGTTGCTCAGGATTGTGAGACCCATCCTGCTGATGAAAGGGGGAACAAGGCAGGCCAGCATGGGTCAGCCACGGGGAAGAGGTTTCCAATGAGAAGGACACATTGGTGCTGCTTATGGGGAGATGGTGGCTCTGGTGAGGGTGGGCGCAGCTGGTTAAATCACGAATGGTACAACCAGAAACGATACGGGGCCAGGGAGGTGTTGGTGCCAGCACAGGGATGGCAGGGTGTTGCCATGCCTATGCCCAAGGATGCTCGACGGAGCAGCACACACAGCCACCTCCCGGTTCCTGCCTCCTGCCAGGGCGAAGTCGTGGCACAAAACCAACCCCAGGGTCCCATCCAACCCCCTGCACCAGCCAGGGCACAAACTCTCCAAGCCCTGCTCTGCACGGCCACGCATCACCTCCCCCAGGTTGGGGGGAGCCCTGGGGGCTGCAGCACTTTCGGGAGGTGCTGGCTGGGTGCCGGCTGCTGAGCCAGTGGAAGCAGCCCTTCGTCCCAGCACAAAGCTGCCCGGGCATCGCTACGGGCTGCCGGCAGCCCCCATGCCGACAGCTCCTGGGGTCAGGACCCGACTGACCAAACCCATGTGGGAAAAAGGCCTGTGAGCATCTTCTCACAAACCTTTAAACAGCTAACCCCCTCCACCCAGCCCCAAGCGACACGCTGCTCCTTGGCAATGTTCAAGCCTCACCTAAACTTGTCTCTCAGGCTCGAGGTTTTTGTTTTTCCTTCCCTGGCCGTTGCTCTTCGACGTGCTGCAAAAGACTGAATCCATCCCCGATGCCAGTTTGATCTCAGATTTATAGCCCAAGCCCCGAAATCCTCCGCTGCTTGTGAGGTCCTTCGAGAGAATCACAGCAGAAAGTGTTTATTTCCATCATAAAGATCTGTTTTAATATTTTAACATAAATCAAGCTGCGCTTTATGGTGATAATAAATTTGTTGGCAGAAACTGCCTTTGCAGCCCGAGGCGGTGGAGCAATTCAATTTGTTTGGTTTTAAGTGTAAGGAGACATAATTGAGAAAGGGAAAGTACAGATGTTTTAATTGAGTTTGCAGCTACCACCCAGAGTTGCAGGAGGCTAATAGAGAAGAAAAGGTGAGGGTCTTCATTAGCCTCTCCGCTTGCCATTTCTCCTTGGCCCGCAGCCCCATCAGTCACGGCCGTCCCCTCCAGGAATAGCTGCTCAGAGCACGCACGAGAGGAGGAAGCAGGTGGAAAAAGAAACCAGACTAAACCAGATGTATAATGTGCATTTTATTGTTTTCAATCCCGTTTTTTAAAAACTAATTACAGCCAGGACAAGCATCACGTGAGAATCTGTAATAACGAACTGTTAGTGTTGATAATGGCCAAATAAAAATGGACTTATTTGTGATGGGCGAGAGGAGGGAGCTCCTGCCCCGCGCCGAGCCTGGGTCACCTAGCGTCCCCCGCCAGCCAGCGCTGGCTCTGCTGAGCCCTCCCCTTCCCGCTTTATCCAGTAATTTTTAAGGCATTGCTGTCATGTTTTATATGAAAAATGGTCTCTCTGCCGTAGAGCTTCTTTCCGTTAATCACCCCAATTCCTCAGATAGATTTGTTTTGCTGCTGCGCAAGGACAGCGGGTGTCTGGGAATTTGTGGTTATTTATTTAAGAAAGCACTCGTGCTCCTCGGGGACCAGAGTCCTTCTCGGTAAGGTACCACGGCAAAAGCTGGGGCCAGGATGGGAGCCCTCACCGCACCACTGCATCCAGAACCTGGATGCAAGCAGCTCTTAGAGCTAAGGCCCCTTAGAAGTCGCTGCCACGCACCGTGCCGAGGAGGAGAGGTGGTCACCCAGGCCAGGAAACAGAAGGCACATCTTTAACTGTAGGAGATGGCAGGAGAGGGTGCGCCAGGCTGGGCTCCCTCCCTCCTCCCACCCCAAGGAAGGCTGGTGGGAGGCTACCCTGTATGAAGTAGGGGGAGGAAGGGAGGGAGACCAAGGGCAGCGGTAAGAGGGAAAGGGAGGATGAGAGGAGATGAAATAACGGAACAGCCCCGTTCTCCGGCTGGCAATGAAATGTGAAGGCAAGAGATTGAAATGGGCACTTGAAGGGATGGAGGCTGAGCCAAGTGCCTTGCAAAGCACGGGCAGCCTAGGGCAGACAGTGCAGTCAAAAGGCCTCAGCCCCCTCCATAAACCCACACCTGTGCACTTGTGTAGAGGAACAGCCCCTGCAGCCTCTCCAGCTTTCCAAAGGCTCATTTCATCAGTATTAAATTCCTCCCTCCGGCTCTGCCCAGCTCCCAGCTGCCTCGCAGGTGGCTCCCAGCTCAGCTGCCCCATGAATTTGCCCTCCAACATACCTCTTCCTAAATGAGACACCAGCATCAGCTACCTGTAAAATAACTTGTTCATTTGGCACCGAAGATGCCACATCAGCTTCCCCGGAGCACTTGGGGATGTTTAAACTCACTAGCAAGGGCTGCCAATGCCTGTCTAGGATCAAGCTGGAGAGGAGGCAAACAGTCCCCCTGGATCCTCTCTAAGCAGCTCGGCAAGGACACAGTAGTGGTGCTCAGGCTTGAGAGGTGCAGGTTTTTGCTTTAAAAGCCATGAAGTGTTTTTATACAGCTCCAGGTACTTGCATATTCCCCCAGGAGGAGCACTTCAGGTCATATGGAAACCAGAAAGTCCTACTTGAAAACAGAGCTTGATTAAAAAGAGCTGCAGTTCAAAGCTTGCTTTAGCAAGCGGTGACACTTAATACTGCAGCAAGTGCAGAGGGCAAGAGGATCTAATGTAAGTGACATGCACCTGGCTTTGAACCTGCTTTAATAAGGCGGGGGGGTTAAAATATTTCAGGTGAAAACTTTTAAAGTTCTTCCTATTATTAGGAAAACCCATATGATCTTTGCCTAAGGGTCTCAGAGCACAGGACCCAGTGCTGTTTGTCACCATGTGGTAGTACAGTGACCACCAGTAGCCTCAAAAGCAGAGACTCACCTAGAGCGCTGGCTGCCTAAGGTAACAGGCAGCCCAATTCTCAGATAAGCTGAGCAGCACCAGCCCAAAGCCCACCTTAACCCTGTGCAGAAAGAGAAGAGGGGGGGATTGAAGGCCAGTTCCAGCAGGTTTCAGTTTTTGCTCTCCTAGAGCACTTGGGAGCTCTGCTCCTGCAGGCAGGCAGGGCTGAGCCAGGGCACTGCCGCTTCCTCCTGGCACGAGCCCATTCCCTTGAGTTAACACCCACCTTGTTTCAAGGCTAATTACCCAGCACAGGAGGCTGGAAACGCATCAGTGTGCAGCGCCAGAGCTCTTACAGGCCTCACACGTGTCAGGACTGGGTAATTAGCACCTCCCCAGCCAACACAAATCCTGACCACTGGAGTCAGGGTCTGGCTGGTTGTACCAGCCCTGTGCAAAGGTAAGAAAGGGAGAAGGGCTCTGCCAGCTGAAGCCACTGAGCTGCATGCAGGAGCCAAAGGAAGCAAGGCTGCAGTTTCCTTTCCAGGGGTGAAGAGCTGTATCCCTGCATGCGTAGGGGCATTGCTCTGTCCGGCTGGGGTTGCCACAGCACAGGAGAACAGGATGAGAAGTGTGAATGTAAACTCCTGGGCTGGAGAATTCCAGCTCTAAGCAAAAGATCTCAGATCCCAGGCAATCCGTGGTGCACAAACAGGTTAATGCCTCTAGAAAAAAAAAAAAAAAAAGAGTAACAGAGCACAAAATTATTTTCTTCTGAATTAGGTCTACTCCCACCCTAATTTCTTCCTTCAACTGGTACAGGAGGTTGATTTGAAGGGTCTCAGCAGAAAGAGGAGACTCAGTTCTCCCAAACTCCTGCCAGATTCTGCACAGCACGTCCCTGCCTTTGGGAGAAGAGACATTTAGCCAATTAGTGTAGTAAGCAGCCAAGGCTGCCTGCTCTCCTGTGTGCTGAGACCTGCAGCACACAGAGAGCCACTGCAGGGATAGAGAAAGTGATGCTCCAACAGAGCTGAAGGCAGAAATGGCTGGACACTGGTTAATCGTGCAGGCTGCCAAGGGCTCAGCCCCATGGCTTTGTATAGCGGATTGTTAACAAGGCTGAGTCCACTCCATCCACGCCCAAAATGGAGTGAAGAAAGTCTGTGCCCAGGTCTAACCTGTGCCACCAAGCCAACGGCCTGGAAACTTCCCTTCATGTTGCCTCTCCCCCACTCCACAGTCCCAGAGGGGGAGCTGAAATGCTGAAGTCTCTGGAGCCCAGGACGGAGCATGCCGCTACCCCCACATCAGAGTTTTGACTCACTCAGGACAATGTTTGCAGTCACAAACACAAAGCAAGAAAAGCCCCATATGAGCACGAACACAATCCAGAAAGTGTGCCGGAAAGGGGAGAGGTGCTTGTTAACCGTCCCACTGCCGAAGACCAGCTGAGTGTCCTTCCGACTGCAGTACGCGAGGAAAGCCGGAATAAGATACTGTATCCCGTTCCCAGCATAGGCTCCCGTGATCCCCACCAAGGACTCCAGATCGTGGGTGCAGAAAGCCACCAGCACTGGGGGAATCAGCGTGATGGCAGGAAAGACAATCCTATCCACCACCCACGGGTAGGTCCCTCCTTCTCTGTGGAAAAGGGTCTTCCAGTTGTTGCGCAGGGTCACTGCGATGATGGGGAAGTTGGTGCTGATGGTGAAGACGGGGAAGAGGCCCAGGAAGTAGCGAATGAAGGCAATGTTGATGATCTCACAGTTGGTGAAGTTGAGCGTGTACATGTCCATGAGGGTGTCATTGCGGAAGCAGTAAATGGCAGTGAAGGACAGAAGGCTGTAGAAAGCCAGGATCAGGATGTAATCGAGCAGCACGAGCTTGTTGACATGCTTCTTCTTGGAGATGGGTGTGATGAGGGATGGCAGGGAGTGCTGGCACATGAAGGAGTAGACGCACACCCCAAAGAGATTGCGGATGCCCGATAGCTGGGCCATGGACGGGTGACCTTCAGCTTGGCCTCTGCTGATGCGGATGAGGGCCAGAATAATCATGAGGATGAAAGCTGGAGAGAGAGAAGGTTTCAGGTCAAGGCCAGGTCTGCACTCCCCATGACCCTCCTCCCATTGGCACCAGCAGTCTTGGCACCAGCTCTCTCTCCTGTTCCACAAGAGCATCTCCTTATCTCTGGAGAAGGTGGTACATCACAGGCAAGGTGCACAGGAATTAATCACGACTTGCTTTCAGTGCTAGTCAGCAGATAAGGGAATGGACTCAGGACTGCCTTTGGCAGGCATCTCCCTCCAGTCTCCTTCCCACAGGGACTCACCCTCCCACCCCCAACAGCAAACAGTTGCTCTGGGCCCTTCAGAAATGTAACGCTAACACGGCTGGCTAAGCCCATCACTCTCAAGGGTCTCAGTCCATGGATGCTTCTGCCACACACCTTGGCAAAACATCACCATTTAAAAATGGCTTAGAGATGTTTGAGCTTTGACCTCTAAAGGAAGAAAAGATTAAACCTGGCTGCAGTCAACCCCAGTAATATTCCTACACATTTGCAACTGGAGTGATGTTTCCAAGACCTCACCTATGTACACAGGCAGATGCACAGGAGCAGCAGCTACTACCAAGCTTTCCTGTTCCTGTGATGTGTCAAGCACGATAGAGCAAGAACTAGCCAGCCATTTCTTGGGCAGGAGGAACAGGCTGTCTGTAGTTAATCCCAGGGTGGAGAAGCCAGTCTGGAAGGGACTAAAGCAGCACTGAAAGATTGCTATTAAAATTCATCACTTCTAGGCACAAAGTCTGCATGTCTACCCTTCACTTATGTCAGGGAAAAGCCTAAAAACATTTTACAAAGCTTATCACAAAATGCAACATGCTATGGACCAAAATGAATTGAGGAGATTGGGCTAATGCCCTTATTTACTCCACTGGTGGAAATTTGAGCCAGAAGCAGTTACTGCTAGACTGTTATTCCTAGCATGGCACATAAAACCAGCAGAAAACTAATTCTGGTGTCACAGAAATCACATCGACCTGGGAAAGATGATCATCAGCTGCTGGAGTTAACAAGGAACAGGGGAAAAAAAACCTGCCTGGCAGGGCAGCAAGCAGCAAGATTTACAGTCTGGTGCTGGCAATGGATGGGCCGCTGTAGCTTGCACAGAGCTGTCTCCTGCACTGGTTTGAGGCATCAGAGCAGAGCTGTGAATTATCAGGCAATGAAAAAAGTAACAAAATGCTGAGACTACTACTATGGACAACTCTGAATGTCATAAATATAAATACAGAGGAATTAAACAGAGCAGCACACAGTCCTGTGGCCAAGCCCATAGGAGGCTGGCCACTGGCGCTGTGAGCCGGGCAGGCTCACAGTGGGGTGACAAGGACACTGCCTTGCTCTGTGCCCAGTACTGCTCTGCCTGACACAGGTGGCTGGAGTTGGGAAGCCCTGCTAGGGACGGCACTAGGAAAGATAGTTACAGACCAGTTAGCGAACGCCGTCTCTTCTGTCCGCAGCAAGCCCAGATTAACCTTAACTGAACATTGCCTCCTGTGCACTCCTGGCACTCTCCAAAACCCAGTTTCTCCTCTCACAGCAATCCTCCTTTTCTTCCTGCAGCAAACACCAGCTTTGTGCTGAGCCCTTACAAGCTACACACCGTATTTCAACTCGTGGTGCCTCAGGAAACCTCTCGCTTCCAACTGTTTCCCAGTGACAGGGCAAGTCTAATAGCTCTCCACGAACACTGGACTGATGACAGCAGATCTATTCCTTCATGACACCACCAGGGCCAGGCCACTTTGGGAGTGCTGGGCTCTATTTACTTCCCCAAGAGCAGTCACAGAGGGCTGTGGAAAGCAACAGCTCATTGCTCTGGGGGTGTGCAATTCCCCTCGCCTTCACTCAAGCCAGCAAGTGAGGGGCACTGTGAACACAGGTGCAGTTGTTGTGCCTCCTGCATTGCTCCCCAGAGGGGAGACACTTGCCAGCCATATCTGCTACAGCAAGATAGCCAGAAAGAACTGTGTTGCAGGTGATGTGTCATTGTCTGCACTCCCCAGGGCTGCACAGGCTACAAGGAAGAGAAGAAGGTGCCTTGAGCAATAACACAAACCAGGTTAGGCAGCTCTGGAAGTATGCTGAGACCGTTCCTTTCCTTCTCGCTTGGGAGAGGTGGTCAGCCTCAGCAGCCCAATCCTGAGCTGGTCCTGTATCTGGACTAGATGTAACTGCAGAAGTCTTGCACCTCTTCCCCTGCACACCAGACAGTAAATCTCCACCTGCTCTGCTCAGCAGAGTGAAGAGCGACCTATTTCCATCCCCCAAACTCACTCTCACCATTGGCTCAAAGCCCTGCTTTCCATACCAGTGCTAACAAGACCAGTTCAGGGGAACTTCCAGGCTGGCACCCCATCCTCAGAGCATCTCTTCAGTTAGAGACCTACAGGCTCTCCTCTGCCCTGATATGCGCTTTTCTGGCAGGGAGCACTGAAGGAACAGAATTCCTGTGGATTCTCTAAATGATGGATAGAAGTCTTTGGCTTAAGCAGCTAGAATTCATAACCCTTCTTTTTCCTTAAACACTTCTTGCAGAAATTAAATGTATTAAAGTTACAAGGAGTGATGATCTAATACATAGATCTAAACTAGCACTGTTTCCAACAAGGCAAGCTGTGCTCCCCCTGCCCTAGCACTAGTGCTCTGCAGACGCATGATCCTTGAGAGAAGTGGTGCCGGGTAAACTGGAAACCTCCCTGCACAATTCCAGCCCCAGAGAAGACAACAGCAGCCCTGCCTGAATGGTTGTGTTTTCTCTCACTCCCCGCAGCAGAAGAGTCTCTCACTCCTGGGACCAGAGAGCTAAAACAATTGCATGCCAGATTTATCTCTCTGTCCCCGGGAGGAGGGAGGAGGCAAGCCCAAAAATGAAACTCTGAAACCTAGTTATGCTGGATGATAAATCAAGATGAAAAGAAGATGACAGACCCTGAGTGACAGGCAGCTTTGAGCAGACAAGAGGCAGGACAGGATCCTCAGGCACAAAGCTCCTGCTCACATCTTCCTCTACCTGGGACAGCATGCTGAAGAGAGTCACACTATACAATTTCAAGTCACCTGCAGTTGCCACACCAACTGTCCAACAGCGTTCCTTCACCACAAGGATCTTGGCAAAATCAGACATTCATCTGTTCCTCTACACACAGGACAGAGGATATAAGCAACATGCTCCAGGGATGAAATACCTTCAGATACCATGACCAACAGCACCCTGAGCCACAGAGTGAGGTGGACAGCAATACTACCATGGACTGTTAGTAGGTTACATGAAAACTTTGTTTTAAACCCTGTTTTATACACGTGCTTAAAAAGCAACTGAGGGCTTTGCTTGGCCTGATTTTCCAACAGTGTCAGACCCACTCCAAACCCACACACCACAGATAGGCCTGGCAGTCAACAAGGCACAGAGGACATTTCTTGTCTCATCTTCTCTCCTCTAGATGTTTGAGCGTCATTTTTACTGAAGGATGAATATCATCACAACTGTCCAACTGCTTTCCCTACAGACCCCTCCTCTCACTCTTTGAGGAGCAAAAACTGGCTCTTCTGAGACAAAACAGACCTTGCAGACAGCTACTGCTGCCTGTCCTGCTCAACTCAGGAGGTGTTGGATTCAGAGATAGGGCAGCTCTCCTATGGTTCTTGCAGGTGGAAGAAGAATGAATGTGGATGAGCACATATCCAAGTAAGAGCACTTCGGGAAATATGGGAGTCTGAGATATTAAAAAGTACATTTTTGTGAACTTTGATAGAAGCATAACAGAGCTGCAAAGTGGAGATAATTTAGCCATTCTAAGTTTAAGGATTTTTTTGCAGTCAGAACAAACACCTTTGTAAATGAAAAATGCTGTTTTGTACATAAGCTTCATCTTTCTGCCGAAAGCATATTGCAGAAAAAAAGAAGTCCAAGGCTAAAACATGGGGTTTTTTCTGCCATCATGGTAGGTTCCTGGAAAAAGAACTGAAGCTCAGAATGAGTTTCTGGCTTAACCCTCCCTTGCATCCCTGGCAAGACACTATGCTTTTGAGATGTTTCACCTGGTGCCCCACTTCTGTCTCTCTATTGGCACATGGAAAATAATGGAGAAGATCCTGAACTGAGCTACCCTGGGAAACAGGGAGGAGAGAGATGCTCTGTCATGTAATTCAGAAAGAGGTGGCTTGGCAACGGGGAAGCAAGCTCAGAAGTGAGGTTCTGCAGAACCGTGGCATTGCATAACCTCTCTGTGATTGCAGGAAGAAGGGCCAAAGACAGATGTTGCCTCACACATTCAACAGTGAACTTCAACCTTCAGAGCATTGGTCCCAGTTACAACAAGGATGGTTTTAGTGGCTCTAGAAAGCATGGGGGTAGACAGCCACAAACTAGGGATGAGTAAAAGACTAACTGGGGGAAAAATAAAACAGAACAAAGTTTACATGACAACCACCTGTATTTTAAGGGTCACAAAGGTAATGTCAGAGGAAGAGCGAGCTTGCACATCCATTCACCACAGCTTGAGTCACATCTTCTCCAACTCTGTCCCCACTCTCATTCCTCCTTCCACAAGGAAAGCCTGGTGAGAACATCACTGTACCTGCCTACCACCCCTTCCAGGGATCCCAAGAGGCAGTGGTGTACAGCCACACCACCCCACTATCAGTGGAGCAGCCCACGCCTGGCTGCTCCCCTACCCCCACCCACAGCTATTTCTTTAAGCAGGCGCCGTGTTGCGCTGCTGACACATTTGCGGCAGGGCCATCCGTCACCGCTGGCTGACGGTGTGACAGAGCTTTCTTGTCGAAGCGGAGAATCAATATGCCAGGAAATAATGATAATGAATCACCCTCTCACAACGCATACCACTTGCTTCCCTTTTCATACATTAGGTGGCATGATGGATTCCAAGAGGAGGATGTTTTCATCAGTTTCCTGAGCCCATTCTCTTTGGAAGGAGGAAGATCTCTCCCCACCTTGACCTTGATCCTGGTCCTCCATCAAGCCAAAACACAGCAGACCACTGTTAAACAGAGGAACAGATCTCATTTAGTTTAACCTTAAGCAGCTCTTTCAAGAGAGAGGGCATAAAAGCAAGAGCATCTGCTCTGTGCATACTGAACAGCACAGCATCATGTCAAGACAAGACAGTCTTAACTTCTGCATCCCCACCCAACAGTTGTGTTGTCTACTTCGCTACTGATGACTTCCTAGGATGCTGGTGCCCCCCCCCCCCCCCCCCCCCGAGCCAGCTGCCTTCCATCAGTGTTTTGGGCAAGTTTAAGAGCCTACTGCAACTCTGGAACTGCCAGGCATTATAGATGCTGTGGCATTTGAAGTATTAAAGCACAGCTAGAGTTTACCATGCTGGCAGAACAAAATATCTGAAATTAAGACATTGATTCTTAAATTTAAAACTCATTTACCCAGTTTCTTCTGCAGAAGCTATATCCTGTCACTTGTTCATGACCTCCAGCTCTCTGTAAATTCCAGAGCAGCAGCTGTTAAATTACTCCAACCTTCAGAGGAGGTTTCTATATGAAATGACAGTAAAGAGGTTACATGAAAACCAGGTTTGCTCCATCAGAGGTGGGAGCTGGAGTAGTTAAGGATCAGATTTGGCAATGACAGAGTCTAAAACAGCATCTCTAGGAAGATGAAGGATTTATGAGTGTAGAGACTGTGGGGAAGCAAGATGGATACGTTCATAGAAGACAGCAATTCTCTGGAGAGAGATGTCAGAAGGAGAAGAGGAGGGAAATTACTTCCCAGAAGAAAGGTATGAGCAAAAGTTGTGGGATATCAGTGTGGCTCCTTCCTCTAATGCAGAGCAGGGACTTGCAGGGTCAGTGTTAGCCTCGCTGCCCCAAAGCCTAAGGCAGGGTCTACATGGCAGGGGACTGTTGCTCATACAGCAGGGCAAGCACAGCCACATGTTGGGCATGCTAAGATCACAGAAGTGTGATGCAGCTTACCAGGAAGGCAAGAAAAAGCCTCTCGGGCACCTCCACTCCCCCTGCCATCTCATCCACTCTGCCAGGTTTGGCTAGCTCCTGCTGCAACCGTCTCAGACACTACCCTGGCCTCGGGCCAGGCAGAGCCCGTTTCGTTCACAAAGGGAAAATTTATTAAAAAGTACCACGAGGACTTTTTGGCTGTCAAAAAGCAGTTCAGCAGGGCTTCTCTGCTGTAAAGGCATCATTTCCATGCTTTTCTTAATCGTCTGGGGCAGGGTTTGCTATGCAGTAACCAAGATTTATAAGTAGCCTCCCCTACCATGGTAACAACTCCTGCTGTGAAACTGGTGAAGCTGGCCCCTCTCAGCCCACATCAGCTGGTCTCCACAGACATCTGCACACCAGCAACAGTTCACAGGGAGAAAAACAGCTCTGCACTCTGGTGTTTATCACGGATGCTTTATCTCAACATATGGGAAGGAAAGAGCAGCCAGCAAGGCTTGTTTGCTTCTGGTGGAAAATTACCTGTGTATTTTATTGTCCTCTCTCCTCCGGTCACCTTTGGCAGAAGCACCATAAAGCCTCTGCAACCAGGACTCAGCTCTGAGCTCTGCTGTTGACTTGGTCTGTTAGCTTTGACAGTCACTTCTCTCTCCATGTGAGAATTTATTGTTCTGTGAGAAGGAAGTAACACGCACTTTGGTGTCACCATGAGCCTGAGCTAGGGCTGTGCATGCTTTGGAAAGCACTGAGCGCAGAGCACCCATGTCCCATGAAATCCAGGTGCTCTGCAGCCTTAGCCACACCTTCCCCATCCTGCTTTGGGCCCTACCCAGCAAAGTTTTTATCATGTTGTTCCAACAACACACTCTGAACAGAGAGCACCTTTGCATTCCACACACCCACTCTGAAAATCTGTGTGGCTACCATCATCCGGACCCTTTTGCAGGGCTGAATGTGTCCTTACGTTTTCAGCTCCCCTTCTCCAGCTCCGAGACCCATCAGTTCATCTCCTGCTGCCTGGATAAAGTGCTCTTTTCAGGAACGTCAACTCCTCAGGCAGTATTTCAGTGGTCTTGTCTGGCACCACACGTCACTCTCCATCTGCATCTGAAGCTAACAAGGCTCTTTCACTCACACAGGCACTGCTTCACCCCACTGCCCCCCACAAACAGCACTGAAATGAGCTCCTCAGCCAACAACTCTGAAAGCAGGCATGACAGAAGCACAGCTTTTTAACTAACTCTTCATAAATATATTCACTTCTCTTGGTGAATTATTTACCCCGGGCTCTGGCAGCAGCCTTTTCTGCTCCAAAAGGGAAGCAAGAACATGAATTAACTTTGTTGAAGAAGCTTGTCAGAATGAACACGCAACAGTGTCCTGATTTACAGTCCAATTCCCTCTTCCTTGCCACTCCAGTATGCCCTGCTCTGTGAAAGGAAAGGGGCAGAGATCAAACTGGTCCCTCCTTATGCTGTTTGCAGAAAGCTCCATTTCTAATGTGGAAAAGAGGCCACTTTGAGGACCATGGACACTGGTGGACTAATCTCTCTGCAGGAGACTGGAAACACAGGACTTCAGATAATTGTCACCCCCTCCTATATCAGCCTCCTCTACAATTCTAAGTCTCTGCAGGTGAAAGGACGTAGTAAAGCAGTGCCAGGTTTCTGCACTGAATCAACTCCAGCCTGGCTGGTTAAGCTTGCTAAGGATGGCAGCAACAGTTACTACAGCAGCTGAACCCTGCTCACTAAGTGAGATGGTCTGAGACCAGTTCTCTGCAGAGAAGTGCTGGGGAGTCCTGTAAAGAGCAGGATTCTCGTGGAGAGAGCATAACTATCAGACAAATTAGTAGATATGGAAAGTCAGCCTCACCAGCACGCACTGGAGAGTCCTTTCCTAGTTTCTTCCCTAGAAGCCTTCTACCCAGTATCCTGCAAGGGGACGGGACGGAGAAAAGAGCTTAACGCAGACTTCCTAGCTATTCTTGTCCTTTTTCCCTCCATTTACTGGCCAGGGGAAAGAGCTAGGGGAGATATTTTATTTCTGGGCATATAATTGTGAGATCACAGTTCAGACAGGGTTGGGAATGCTCTGTCTTGAGGGCTGCAGTTACTTGAATAGATGTGGTATGATCCAACTGTGCTACAGGGAGAGAGAACTGAGCCTGCAGCAACCAAACCCAGAAGTTTATTCCTCTATAAAATGCCTCTTTATTAAAATACAATACTTTCTAATAACTACAATACAGCATCAAGAGCAGCACATAGAGCAAATGTCCCACGTGGGAGCTGTCTGGGAACACTTGCCAGTGACTCTTCAATAACAGCAGCGATAATCATGCTACCAATGTCTTTAAAGCCAACAGTCCTCACCTATAGAGCTGGGCATCTCAGGCTGTAACAGGCTGCAATTAATCGGGTTAGCTGCTTAATACACAATAGCCCAATGTTTGCTGCTGAGCTCCACCAAGCCCTGTCCTTTTGTTATCTTTCCTAATCCATATCCTTTCCCATGACGCTACTAGACAGTTATTATCCAATATTATCCAATAATAAAGAGGTAGGGCTGTGCCCCAGCAAGCTATGTCCCCTCTGCTTTGAGAAGTGCATCAGACTTACCTGGCTCAGTCCCTTTTGCTGTGCCAGGCCTTCCAGCAGCTCACCCTAACACCACCCACTTGATCAGGATTGGAGAAAGGAGGGGAAAAAAAACAGCTAGATATTCAAGTCTCTTTAGGGAGCAATCCATCACCACCACAGATTTAAACCCTCCAGGAAAAAAGAGCCTGAAGTCCAAAACAGCAGAATTGAAGGCTTAGTTGGTTTAGCCTTCTGCAGGAGACACCCTGTTCCAAGAACCTTGTAAGAGACTTGGAGACAGGCACCAAAACTGGTAAAGGACTTGGGCTAAGAGCAGCTCTACAGTTCTGTAAGGCTGAGGTGGAAGGGAGCTGAAAGGAAGGAAGGAATTACAGTTTGGGGAAGGAATCCTCCTCACCCCAAGAGGATGATTCATACTTACCTGGTCAACCTGTCTGGGCCCTGTCTCTGCTCTTAATAGCATTGCTCGAGAGCTGGCTGAGCCAACGAAGTTTTATCCCTAACTCAAATCAAGGCTTCACTGTAAGCACCATTACCAGGATTTAAACAAGTGATTTTTCTAGACTAGCCCTTTCTCCAGGGAAGCACAGCAGACAGGCTCCCTGTCACACCCCTTAGGGTACCTGTGCTTAGTCTCCCAAGGCAGTTCAGGCACAAGCAGGAAAGGGCTGACACAGCAGCCTGAAGAGCTTTTACAGTTGGGAAAGCGATGAGAGCTTGTGTAGGCAAACCCTTACACACCCACCACCTCTGAGAGAACAGAGATCTCTAAGCACAGATAAGGCCAGCAGTTCAAGCACCGACTGCTGCACTGAATTTAACCACTGGCACTCACCCACAGGAGGTGGCAATCAGTTTTGCAGCCAAGTATGTAAGCTGCTATTCTTCAGAAGACTGCCAAAAGCTCAATGCCTCTGGAAGCCCTCTCTCTGCCATCATCCCCACTCCACCTGGAGATGCAGATCCACCCTCTGTGCTCCTATCGGTCCTGACAGGGAAACGCCTCACCATGCCAGCCTTGTTTCCAGATGAGCTCTCTGTGTTCGGCAGGCCCAGCCAACAAGAACCCATCTGTCTGGGAGCCCTAGCAGTATGGCATTTAGGCTTGCAAGCTCCTCCTTCAACTTCCTCCTTTCAGAGACTTCAGAGGTGCCTGTCCTGGCTAGTCCCTTACCCTGGGATAAAAAACACAGCCAGATGAAGGGCTGATCCCTGCCACATCTCCACACTCTTTGAACTGGCCCATTTTTAATTTCTAGTTCAGGTCCCAGTGTTTAAGACTGTGTTTTTCAGAGACAGAATTAATTTTTTCTTGTCCATGAGGCATGGAAAGAGACTGCTGTAGGCTTTGTTAGCTGATGTGCTGCTTGCAATGAGCACAAGGCTCTGGAAAGAGGCTAGTGACATTTGATTATCACTTAGATCAGGAGAAAGAGGGAAAGCAACTTTCAAAGGCAAGGCTGACACTGTTACAAACACCATCAGAAATGACCTTCACACACAGCTAGCTCTCCCTGCTGCCAAGAACCATCCTCTCAGCCACTGTCATCTGAATCACCAGTACACCTGGGGCAGTGCAGCTTTACATCAGCCACTGCTGCTCCAAAACACAGGGGCTTTTCACCAGGTTGGGGAAAAGGGTGTGCAGTGGGTCCTGCAGTAGGCATGTTGCAAAGCCTGTACTGACCTCCCAGCTCAAGTAGGCTTGATTTTTTATATCATGATGCAAAGCATGAGTCAGCTTCCCATCCACACCAGGCCAGCAGACACAGGTAAGCTGAATAAGCCACTATCCATGTGGGAGGTTTTTACCCAGCAAAACGACCAGGCTGGCAGCTCCAGTGTTCAGCTCTGCTGCTCAGAGTGCTTTGCAGAAGGAGAACCACCTTCAGCACCACATGGCTAAAACCAACTATAGAAAGATGAAGAAAAGGCCCAGATTATAGCAGGACAGAGAGTCCACATCCGTCCATTGGCATTCAGGCAGGAAAAGTTCAGGAGACCACAAAACACCAGCCAAGACCAGTCTTTAGGATCTAGGCTCTCCAAGTACCAACAAAAGACCAACCCGTGTTTAACTCACAGCCCTGCTTTTGGAGGAAGGGACAGCAGTGATGTGAGGACATGGGAGAAGCCAGCTTGATAAATCTTGGCAGTACATGATCCATCCTCATCCCGGAATCTGCAGCAAGAGCTTTCCTCTGCTCCCTGCATCACATGGCTGTTTGATAAATCGTCTTTCCTAATAAATCTATCACTCATTGTACACATACAAATCTGTTGCTCTAAGTAGCCACTGAGGTGCTGTCAGGGTCATTAAATATCATTATCTGGGGCAGCTGTTCCCCAGCGTGCTGACGCAGGAATCAATCAGGCTAAAGTATGAATTTCCCCTACACTTCTGCAAACACTGCCTTTGTCCCTCTCCATCAAGCGATGAAAAAGAGAAACAGTTCTGCCTTTACGCCAAGGTTTAGCAATCCTCATACTGGAAGGAGCCGGCTAAAGGGAAACCAGTGGCAGATCAGGCAGGCGTCAGGTTGTCACAGAGACAGGATGAGGTCTGACTGATGTCTTTATCAGGAAAGAGGAGGCAGGTTGATTGGAAACAGGCCAGTGAGCTGAGCAGAGATTACTTTTCTTTTCTTTTTTTTTTTTTTATAAAAACCCCACAACTTCCTTTAATACCCCTTAATGAGATAACCTCTTTCTCTGAAGAACATGGGAGCTTTCAAACCTTTCATGTGCTCAGACAACAAAAGGGAAAAACAGACATTCAGGATTTTCACACCATCCGAGGTCAGGATTTGTTAACTCAAGCTGTTCAGCATCTGAGACTTGAGGGCTTAAAATCCAACCTCATTTTCCCGGGTGACAACTGCTTAACCCCATCTCAGATATTCTCTAGAACACAGAAACTCTATTGCTCTGCAGTGACTGCCAGCCACTTCCAAACAGGATCACAGGCCTTTGAACTCACAGAAAAGGGATGATACCCAACTGAAGTCAGGTCAAGCACGTGTGCGCGGTGGGAAATAGTCCGAGAAGCAGCTTTTCTTCCTATTCCAGGTCAGTGATAGGTATAAACAGAACTAATTCTGTGCTTGAATGGTCCGGACCCACGTACCAGGAGGATGTTAACCTGCAGAAAAGCTGCTGGTGCTGTTACACCTTCTCTGTTAGCCCTGAATATCAGTTACTCTGTCCAGGTTACACAAAACAAGACAAACCTCAACATAAGCCTCCATAACACACACACACCTCTCTCAGCCTTTAAGGGCATGTACACATACAAGTCAGATGCAAGGCAGCTGCATCTTTGGATGACAAAAGCACTGGGGAGGGTGGGGGGTGGGGGAAGTAGTGATGTCTTATTTCCCTTAAGGGAATTATCTGTCTTCCCAGAAGTTCTTGGCAATAAGATTTTGGAGAGAACTCACAAGAGCGGAGCTTCCCAAGGACAACACACATTGGTTTGGGGGTTTCCAATGCAGCACATCCTACGCTAAAGCAAGGCCCAGGAAAAAGAAAATGCAAACAGATGATAAAACTAAAACTAAGGGCAGAAAGTCTGTCAGAATTGCCTTTTGTTCTCAGATCAAAACAAAAGATTCTTCAAAGTCTGTTGTACACATGCTGGGAGAATGAGAAACTTCCTGCTGAACAGCAACTGGTGGGTATCACGGTTAGCCCCCACACAGGACACTCTTCCAAATCCCTTCTGCCTCTCACGCAAACCAGATTAAAACCTCGTCTACCAGCTCACGTCTGACTGAGAACAATTTGTTTTGTTTTAATCAGAAATTCCACCCTAGAACAAAAATCCTTTTCCTCAAAGATTTATCAGGCCTGGACAATCCTCCTCAAAGCGGTTGTTTTGACAAGCACTTGCTTCTGAACAAGAATATCTTGCCAAAGAGATGCATCAGTAGCGTGACTCAGGTTCCATCTACAGTAAAGAGATGGCCAAGACTCTGCCAAGACTCACCTATCCATCTCATGAGGGACGTCATGATTTGAAGATACTTGGTCTTCTGCACATTGAAGAAGGTGAAAGGACCCAGGAGGAGAGTGAATGCTGCCTGGAAGGACAACAAAACCACACATTAGGTTAAAAGGACCAGAAATTCTGCTAATAAGATGAATTTATCAGTCAAGCAAAGCTCGCCTTGAAAGTTTACCTCCAGACATGTCTGCTTGTCATGGAGCTTTCTTTGTTGCTTAATTTTACAGCTAAGCTGGCTGAGACATAGGGGGTCAAGCAAGCTGCTTGGTATCAGAGAACATGCCTCGGGCAGAAGTAGACCACAGGATCCTCTTGGCTCTCAGCCGCTTGCTATCACTGCTACAGCACTCCTTTACTGACACATTTCAGTAAAAGCTCTCAGTGAAGCCTTTTGGAACATTAAATATTAAACCATGGCCTCTTTGTCCGGGTACATGCTCAGTTTAGGTCTGAATAGCAATAGCCATGACCCGTCTGCTCACATTAACATTGATGGGTTAGCTTCGGGGTGTCCCAGGCTCAGCAGCAATGGAGCCAGGTCTGCCTGGAATGTTTTTTCCCCAAGCTTTAAGTTGCTTGTTTTACAGTGGGAAGCTATAGCATAACAGTTAAGCTGTTGACTTGGAAGCTGAAAACCTGTGCAAAGTGAGGAAGAAAAATAATCAAAGAGACACTCAGAAGAAAGAACTTCAGTCAGTGTGGAAATTAAAGGTACCGTCAATAAAGACAGATCTTTCTTCACTGGCCTCTTAGATGTATAGTAAGAGACCAGTGTTTCTTAGCAAATTAAACTGGGGTATGCCGCAGTACCAGTCTGTGGCATCCCTTTCAGCTGGGTTGCGAAACATATCCAACAAAGCTGGAAATTAGGACTACACAGCTTCCCATGCGAGTTTCTTCTAGCACTCTCCTAGGGCACACAAGGCAACCATGCTGTCAGCCCGCGTCCAGAGGAGCGGTGTCCTGTGCAGCACCCATCACCTCTGCCCAGGCGCCAAGTGGCACTTGAGCCCTACCTACTCCAGACAGAAGAGAAAAGACTTTACTGCAGGAAGACAACACACCTTGGCTGAGGTCTGAACGTGAACTGAGAGAAGCTACTTGTGACAGGGAGACAAAACAGGTGTCAGAGAAGAGAGCCCTGCCATGGGATGGTACAGGCTAGTGATACACTAAACAGGTCCAAAAGCCGTAAGCACGCGATATCTAGAAAGCCACAGCTTTCTAGATATCCCTTTGGGATTTTTAAAGAGTAATATTCAACATTAATATTTACACGTTGCTCTTTTCCATGACTTCTTAAAGCAGTTTGAAAAAAGAAGAAAAGAACTGGGACTCAAAGGGGCAGGCTGTGGAGCCTCAAGGTCTCTGTCAACCCCAACAGAGTCAGTGACAGAACAGAATCCAAGCTATTTTAAGACTAGTACAACCCCAAGAAACCTTTTTTGAGACAGTTTCTGAATATCTGCAAGGCAAATTGGAAATGCCTTGCATCACAAGTATTCTCAGACAACCAAAGTAAAGCCAGAAGGGGACCAAAGGAGAGAACCCTTGGTTTCACACATCACTCGGTGAAGACATATTCTGATCCAAGGCCATCATTTACACCATCTTGTTTTTTCTGCTTTAAAAAAAAAAAAAAAAAAAAAAAAAGGGACAGAAAGCATGCACAGAATTCAGATTTGTGAAGCAATTGAGGATCCTTGGAGGAAACGCTGAAATCACTCAGAATACTACAACACAGGCGTAACTGGCAAGACCAAGAGCTAAAACAGCCTTAACAGTTAAGACACTTCCAGTTTTAACACAGAAGCAAACCAGCCAGTTACAAGTCTCTTTTTACTCTTCTCCCTCTTGCTCCTTTCTTCTAATCAGGAGCTTAACTCCACTCTCCTGTCACCCTCTCCTGCCCTCTACAGACTGCCATTCTGTCCTAGGATAGTGCACAAACCCCAAAGGACTAAATAAACTTTAGACTAAAGAGTGATGTAGGTCAAGGACCCAGATCAAACCAAAGTAAACACCAACTCTCTTACTGGAAATTATTCTCAAGTTTGTGACTAATCTCTTTCAACCTCCTCTCCCAACACACACACTGCTCAACATAGCCTCCCTTCAAATCATGTTAATAGCTCACGTGTCAGAAAGAGCTGAAACAAAGAGAGACAGACGAAGGATGGTGATAATTAAGGAACAGGTGTCTTCTGCAAATTAGAACGTACCAGAACCAATTGGCAAAACAGGACCACAAACTATGGCAAGGATTGACACAAGATCACCGAGTACTGAAGCAGCGGGGGCTGAAACCTAGATATGTCTTAAGCACCAAGGAAAGAGCTGTGTTAAGATGGATTTGAGGCTCAGTTGCTGAAAAGCATCAAAAGTGTCATTAGGTGCTGGAAGAACCTGGGTCTCCTATGTGCTCCCCAACATCTGCTAATGAAGCAGAAAGAAGTCTTCTGGATGTTACACTCTGCTTTCTGCAGTTATTCTCCAGTGCTCAAGGCATCTTAAACAACTAAATCCATTGGGTGACTCTTTCAACTCTCCTCCTCCTCTGTGGGCTTTACTGCTCAACTCATGGGGAAGAGATACAAGTCATTGTGCCTGAATGGTCAGATTCCCCTCCCATACTTTAAGATGATCAGTGTTTTCTGTTCTTAACAAGATCCTGGAGCTGGTCCAAAGGAACCAAGTGAGAGATGAATTCAAATGCAATAGAAATGTATTACCTTTTCCACTTGATGCCCATTAGTGATCCAAGATAGATATCCATGGATCAATACAAACAATGCTAAGACCTGCAATGAGATGAGGTTGCCCTGCTTTGCAGGGCTTTGTGCCGATCACTTTTAGGAAGGGAAGCCACAGCACACAC
Source organism: Buteo buteo (assembly GCF_964188355.1). Taxonomy (NCBI): domain Eukaryota; kingdom Metazoa; phylum Chordata; class Aves; order Accipitriformes; family Accipitridae; genus Buteo; species Buteo buteo. The sequence goes on along the minus strand of NC_134183.1, from coordinate 7,796,550 downwards.
TGGACTGCTTGAAAGGATAAAGGCAGGGCAGAAGAGGACATTAAACAGCCAGATTAACGTCACTTTCAAGTGAAATTGTGTACAGCTCTACAAGATTGAGCAGAGGTCAGAAAAGAGGGGCCAGCTCCTCACCAATAGTCAGGACATGAGGGGCAAGGACTCAGTCCCTGGATTACAGCTAATCTCATCATCAAGCCTCCAAAGAGTCCCAAGGCCAGGAATTCTATTTAAAAACACATCCCCAAAAGGATGAGAAGAGACCACAATGCTTAGAAGGAGTATGTCTACCTTCTCTACCTTGCTGTGCCAGACACCTAAATGCTCTTCCAACCCATTAAGTTAATTAGCTTCATAACTTCTCCCTAAGGAAAAAGTAAGCCCAAATAAGCACCTCAGACATACACCCAGACTTTCCACCTGATATTTTCCAAGCTCAAGTCTCCCCCAGAGGGATATAATTTACAAAGTGCTTCATTACACATGTAATTCAAACAATCTAAAACCTACATAGGAAACTGCACCAGTCAGCTCTGCCAGAAATCAAATATGCAGAGCTCCAGCACATCAAAAAGCTCTCCCAAGTTTCCCAGTTCACCTCTTGAGCTAGCCGAGATGTTTTCCAGGAGTTTATCATTCTCTTCCTAAGCCTCAGCAAATTAACCCAAGGCAGAATGCGCATAGTCTACTTTGATTAAGGATTTTTCTACTAGTGAAGTGGTTTCCTACTAGAAGCAAGCAGGTGTAAGTGGCTGATTCATTGCTAAACTTAAACAAGGTAAGGGAATCCTCCCTTTGGCTAAAAAGGAGGATTAGATCTATTAAATGCTGTTTATATTCACAGGATGGCAGAGAGAAACCTTTACTGTGTTTTTGCACAGGACTGGCTATTAAGAGTGGTTCCCTAATTTCTCTCCAAGCTCCTCCATTAAATGGAAAAGGCCAGACAAGTCACTAGGCTTGCTGCAGAGAGTACATGAAACCCACACACAGCAAATAAATGCAACAGATGCAAAATTCTTTATTTTTCCTTCCTTTCTCTTGCTGAAAAACAGCATGAAGTTCCAGCACATTAGTGACCAAAAAACCAGTGTTTTTCTTGCTTTTACTGACATTTCCAGTCAGAAAATTAGAAGCCAGCTACTGTAGAGGAAAGAACAGCAACCTGTCACCCTAAATCACAGTCTTCCCTGCAGGCTAGTAGGAGCCACAAGCAGCACACCAGCTTGCTCCATCCCTGGGAGGGTCTTCAAATCCATTCTTCCCACCAAGCCAAGCCACAACAGTACAGGCACCAAGGTTTGGGAGCTTCTCTGAGCCGGCAACTGAGCTGATACCACTTTCCCAGCCTCTGCACCTGTCAGCTCTTAGTATTTCAAAGTGAAAAACAGGCTGGTCAACTCCAGTCTTCTTGCCACAAGGGAAAATAACTAGGGCTTACCATTGCCTGGAATATAGTTTCATATATATTTATATATTTCTAAAAGTATATTTTATTAAAGCTCTTATGTTAAAACTAGGTTACATAACCTTGTTTATTGGGTTATCTTAAAAAAGCAAAAGTAAGATCAAGCGTTAATAGGACATCTGGCTGGTTTTATCAGCTTAGTTTCAGCCAAGAGGGCCACCAAGAGAGCTCTCAACCACTAAGTGATGGCCAGCTAATGCCAAGAGTCTTTCAGACCCTACAAACATGCTTCAAGCCAGTCAGAGGGCTGTATTAACCAAACAGGTTCTTTATTGACCTGAAGGGTCCATCTATCACTCTGAACCAGTACAGTTCAATAGCTTTCATCTGCTTCCCAGCATGCAGCTTTTACAGAAAAAGCCAATACGGCTCAGGAAGCACAATTAGCATCCCAAACATAGCTGATTCATGTATTAGATGCAGTAGTTACAGCATTATGGCTACTGCCTGCATACATTTGCAAGAGGACCATCTGAAAACCAGCTTCATTCATAACTGTCATCAGAACTTTCTTGTTTTCATGCTCTACAAACTCATCTGTAAGAATTGCATCTGTCTTTGGTGCTTGCTGAGTAGTGAATGAAAAGCAGTAGCTACTGCTTCTTGTTGATTCAGAGCCTGGAAACTTTCAGACAGGTTGAATAGAAGCAGGGTATTTACCTGAGCAAAGTGAGACCAGGAAGATTAACCTTGTTAAATGCAGCAAATAAACTCTTTTTGCTCCTCTCCTAGTATGAGAATTTTTGAATAAATGCATTTGTGTGGCACATGGCTATCATACCTATGTGAAGTTAACAAGTCTCAGATATCAGGGCGAGGATCCCTCAGTTTTAATATGAAGATGGTAAAGAGGTGTTGTAGTGTTCTCTCCTTAAATATCTCCCTTTGGGCTGAGGCCCCAGCCACCCTTCCTTTTCCTTTCCTCCTCCTCCCAGCCTTCCTCACCCTCATTCAAAACCAGAACTTACCCCAAATCAAATCCTTTCTTGGAGGCTCTTGCTTCCTCTTGACAGAAGTGCCAACATCTCAGACAAACTTCATTTTAGGATAGTATCAACTCCACCTCTGCAGATATTGATGTTTAAATTTCACAACTGTTGAGCAGTAGTACCTCTCTCCCACAAGACAGAGTACAGCAAATAACCCTACTCTAATGGGGAGCAAGCTGACATTTAAAATGAAAGTTACTGGTTTAACAAAATGGATCACTCTCCTTCGTAGACTTTGACACCTTGGCTGGAAAGCTGAGAGTTAAATGCTTTATACAGGACTATGGGCACGCAGCATTCCCACAGCAAAGCAAGATATTGACAGGAAGACGCAAGCTCTACTGAATGAGCACCTCCCAGAGGAAGCTTTGTTTGATTCAGTGCTCAGACACAAGGAAAGTCTCCTTGAGCACAGTAGGAAAAAGCAGACATTTCATACACGCTGTCAGGAGTGGCAATTCTGACACCCATTCTGCTTCTGCAAGATGTCCCTGAGCTCAGAGCTATTTCACAACCCAGAGGAGCACTAGAAGGGACAGACAAAACAATCCAACAAAAACGGACTGCGCAAGTACAGAGATCAAACAAGATGTTAGGAGAACCAAGGACTGGCTGTTCTGTTCCCACCTCAGGTAGTCTCCTCTAGAGTGTGTTTAAAGAGACATCTAGGGGGAAAAAAAACCCCAAAACAAACCAAAAGAAAAAGCAAAACTTGATTTACTGGCATTGACACAGGTCAGAGGTTTTATCCCTGGTTGGAAGCTTGAACTAGACCTATTGTCTTCAGTAGAGTAGTTTCTTATGAATTGGTGTTCCTATTCACATCCTCTGGGAATTTTTAGAGCTGACTTTAGAGAGAAATATTAAATGCAAGGTGCTTTCCCCAGTCCCGTTTGGGGCTCCTAAATAAAGAGCGAGCTTTACAACATTTCAGAGCTACTTGCAGCTCCACCAACACCTACCCGCAGCCCCTCTGCACCCACTTCAACTTGTGGCAACTGCTATGCTACCCAGCGGCTGGCTCCAGTCACTCACACCAGGGCTTCAGTGCTTTTCAGCTAAAACACATCAAGGGAAAAGGGTCTCAAGTGCAACGCAGTGCCCCCTCTGCTATATCTCTCCTCCCCTTCGCTAGGGTGACAAGGCCATGTTTCTCTCCTGCATGAGCTCATATCTCAAGCTAGAGAGCCAGATGGCACATCAGTGAGGGCGGTGATCCAAGCTTTCGTTGGTAAAGCTTTACCCCTTGCAGTGGACAGTACAAATATAAATACATGAAAGGAGTCTGATTGTTCAGGAAGGAGCTTTTTAGAGAGCTGGAAAAAAAAAAATAAAGCTGAAGATCCACAGCCTCTCAAGGTTGGAGGCAGGGTTGCAGCCGGGGCTATGCTGATAGGCAGCAAGTTATCAGCCAACAAGTGATTATGAAGCTCTTAAAGTTAGTTGAAAAGAGATAAACCAGCCGCAGAACAAGGATTGCTCAAAGAAGTTGAGAAGCAAGAGGGATTTTAACCTCCAGATCCCCTGTAGAGTCAGGAAGTCACAATGGAGGGAGGATGCAACTGCCAGACATCCCACAAGGAATATTTATAGATAAAGAAACAAGGGCAGTTACGTTTTGAGTACAGCAGGCATCTGCTGCCACAGCAGCTCCGGTAATTAACGTGCTGCTCTCTGGACACCTGGCAGAGGTTTATAGTCATAACTCACATGAAGCGTATTGCTGGCACCAAGGAGCCCTCACCCACCTTTCTCCCCAGTACCTTAAGGCAGGGAGGAGGTATCCTCCAAGAACTAAGACTTCAGCTGCTGCTAGGCCAGTTTTTGCCAGCAAAGCAAGTGGCATTTCACCCACTTGCACCCATGGTACCCTTTAAGCTGGATGCTGCCTCTCATGGTTCCTATGTCACAGTACTCCCAGCACTTCCTCCAAAATGGAAGACCTTCTGCAAGAGATGAAAAGAAGCGCCTGTATCCCAAAGGCTACTGACTTTAGTGGATCTGAATATGATCAAGAGATTTTCAAAGGCTCTAGTCCAGCATCAGCTTTTGATTTTAACTGCCCATCTAGCAAACAAGTGTACTTACATCCCAGCAGAGGTCCTTGCAAGCTATGATCTTGCTGAGCATCCAACACACCAAGGACCAACTGGCAACTGAGCAGCCTGTACATGCAGCTCTGGGAGGTCAAGGCAGAAGCAGCACATGGACAGCAAGGCAGTACCAGAGGGTGCTGCTCTCCTTTCCCCATCCTGACTCAGGGCTGCAGTCCATTTCTAGAGCTGGCCCATCTCTGAGCATCAGGAACTTCTCACTTTGGAAAGAACACCCTGGAAAACCAGTTCTTCCTCCTCTTAAAGTGAAGAAATCCAGGCACAAAGTGTTTTCAGAAAGTCATTTGGTCCAAGGATTGCAGTCCCTGGCACACCTGGGGTGTGCAGGATCACAGCCAGCGGCAAGCTTGCACTCTCCAGGGTAAATACACTTCCATTATCATTTTTCACAAGAAAAAGATGGAGGCTAGCAATAACCCTGAGGTGACGGGCATCTAATTTTTTATCATTGGAGTATTTATGGCACAGCCATTTGCAGCATCTTGTAATCACTTTACCGCCTCCTTGACCCCTGTCTCCCCCTTATTCTGCATCTCCTAATTGCATCTGAACAAGCAGGAGGAAAGCAGCAAAGTGGATAGATGCAGGAGAGCTGAATGGTTGGTTTGTGATACTTGGAAGGACAGCAGAGAAGTTGCAGAGCCAGGTCTGGCTGTACCCCCTACCACCAGCTTGCTTTGACCTCCCACAGGCTAAGAAACAGGAGCCTTCCTCCTTCCTGACACTGGGTAACCTTGAGGAGTCGTCCCCCGCCTCCCCAATTTATTAGTACCGTAGGAGAGATTAATGAGTTCCCTCCAACAAAGTGTGAAGGCATAATCATTATACACAGACACTGCCCAAAATTCCTGCATATTCACAGCCTCTCCTGGCAGGGTATTGGCAACTACAACAATATTTATATTGACTACAAAAGCCCCTGGGTTAGACAGCATAAAGTGAGGTAGAGATGGACCAGCGTGACATGGATGCACAGAGGGCCCTGCAAACATATCAAGCTACAAACTGCCAGGGTTAGGAAGTACTTGGGTTCAGCAAGGATGACTGTTCCTGAAGGCCACTAACCTCGTCTGCCACAACACAAACAGTGCTTCCACCACCAAGGCATTATTTTTCCTCATTATTTTTTGCCCTACAAACTTCTCAGCTGAGTTTCACACGACTCTTCAGCTGCTTGGAGGATGTAGTTTCACGGACACCATTATCCCCCCCTTCACTGCATCAGGCAGGAGTTGCCTGAAAGGAAAGGAAAGGAAATGTCCCACACTTTGTAACTACTTTGCAGCAACACAAAAGCAAGAGATAAAGCCTTGCTGCCTGGGGCTAGTGGGGAGTCTGCTTGGTCCCAGCCTCCTCCTTTGCCTTCCCTGTACAGTGCACACCAAACTGGTGCAACAGGCTTCAGAGATCAGCTCTGCCTGAGAGCATTATACCGACTTCAACTTACAAGATAAATCCCAGCTGCATTATTTGTATTTATAGTCCTGCTTACAGAAGCATGAGCCACGTGTGGGATTTGCTGATGTAGTCCAAAAATCTACATTTTTGGACAAGAGCATCAGTGATCTCACCCAGACATAAAGAGCAATTTAGGAGGATGTTAAGGAGTTGCAGACTTATTTAGAAGTATAAAGAGATACCAGTCTGTCCAGAGCTCTTTCCCTCCACAGCCTCTGGTAATGTTCAGAGTGGCATAACTGCACAGTTCTGCAGCCCTGGTGCTTTCTACCTGTATATTAAGGAATTAATGATAATTTCAGGGGAGAAGAGATCAAGACTGCTGTCTTACTCGATGAGAACACTGATGCGAATCAGGCAGGCAGCAAGGTCAAGACCTCTGTTTAAAAACAAAACTGGTGTTAAAACACTGAACAAAATACTGGAAAATATGCTGTTGAAAAAAAGGCTTGTACTGCATCTCCCAGGGATGTGCTTAGCTGACTTAACAGGTCTTCTCCAATTCTGTTTCTATGATGCTGTTACTACCACTGCATAAAGTAACACCGCTCAGGGGAAATGCATTTACTACTTATTTTCTACAAGTGTTCCAAAAATGAAAGATCTGTGAGTCTGCTGGAACAGTCTAGTCCAAGAAAGGAATTTTAAAAGACCCTTTTTAAACCCTTACAACTTGGTGTAGTGAGTGAGTGATCACAAACAGATACCGGTTCTGACGCCTGCCCTGTTTGGGAGAGATTGGTCTCCAATATCAAGAGAGAATAGTGTCAGCTTTGGTGCCTTGCTGCCCAAATGGACTTACTCCAAAGGACAGCTTTATTTAGGAAAGGCAGCAGCGTGGCCTCTCAGCCTTGCCAGGGTGGCTCTGTTGGGCGGCAGGGGCTGTAGTTTGAGCCCAATAAACACCATGGTGAGTTCATAATTGCAGAAGTACATGAAAGCAAACAGAGATATATCTAGAGCCTCTATGCCCAATTTGTTTAGCTGGCTTGCTTCCAAGGTTCGTGCCCACTATCCATCATCACATAAGCCAAACCAAGCACTAAAGTGTGCAGGACATTCTTCTATAGGGAAGCCAAGTGCATCTGAGCTCACCAGTGGCCTCTGCCCGTCAGATCAGCCACCTTGCCTCTCTTAAGGGCTGGTAGCACCTGCAATACATCTGGCCAGGCATACAACCAGCAGCACAGCACGCTTCCTTTCGAAACAGCCCTTGCCAGCTAGAGGTGGCCGAGGGGAATGATTGGCCGTTTGGAAAAGCTCAGCATCCAAGTGACAGTGTAACCCAAGCTCCACTTAAGGAAAAACCACTTCTCATTGTGAGCAGACAGCTCTGTCCAGAAAAAACATTCCAGTCCCCTGCACTACTGATTTTCCAGTGAAAAGAGACAGGCTAATCCTTTAAAGTTAGTTGCTTCAGTCTGTGGTCTTGCAGTTGGCTTCACTATTGTACCAAAGGCTGACCCTCCTACCCAGCCCTAGCAGCAGGGAGGCTTGCCTTCTGGCTGATGTTTCTTTTACTCAGAATGCAATCAGTTACAAAGGAAAGCAAGAAAAATCACACACCAGAAGCTGAACTCCAGCTCTTAGGTCACTAGTACAACAAGTTTATATTCCACTTTCACAACAGTGCACTCGTCTGCTTCTCCTTCTGCCAGGTCAGGAAAAACCTTATTCACAAGGCCAGTTATTATCTGAAGTCCCCTTTGCATTAGGAAACACAAGGGCTGTGGGAAACTCCGAAAGAGCTAGTTTATCTGTTGCAGGCATATGACAAGTGAGCAATCAAAAGAATTTATTGACAAGCCCAAAGAAGAAGAATGGACCAGGATGAAGGAGGCAGGATTTATGCCATATTAACAAGGCTGTGTGCCAATTTCAACCTTATTAGTTTCACAATAAAAAAAGCTGAGAATTGCCTTCCCATCCCACATCCAGACACCATTTATTTTAAACGAACTTGGCTCCTGTCCTTCTTCAACCACTTCAGAGTAAAGCAGCAACTTAACTGACCTTACTTTTTGGAAGCTGACTAGATGAGAGGCATGAGAAGACTCAAATCAGCTCGAGACTGGGCTTTTAGCCAAGCAAAGCTGTATTTCAGAGGCACCTGTAACAAACAGTTAGGGCTACTGATATTTATGCTTAATGCAGTACTAATTCCTCTCCTGCCACAGCAATGGCTCAAATCTCAGGTGCCTGTACATACAGAAATGGCGTAATATTCTGGACCCTTGAGAGGCTTTTCCCATTTTGAAGGTTTTCATAACTGCATCCATGCACAGAAGTAGCAGCCACTTTTTTTGTACGTTTGTTTCTATTTCTGTATCAGTATCATAATAAAACGCATCAGAGCATTTGTGGTAAGGAACATAATGCAAAGTCTTTGGCAAGAAGGTCTTACCATGAATAACTTCTTACAGGATATTCAGGGTGACATGCTAATAGTGCCCCAGTCCTGCTGCATCCTTACTGTAAGCTGGGGTAACCTGGAACATAACAACGCTACAGTTTAAGCAATTTATTTAAACAAGATGATGGCTTCACACCAGCAGGGTAAACTTCCATCAGTTTTCCTGCCTTTCCCCCAGCTCACCCTGGGAGCCCAGGGCAGGCACCCCAAACTGTTTTGATTGATGTGCTGTGAAATCAGCCCTCCCTGCTCCAGACACCTGCCACTGAAGCAGCTACCTTCCCCACTGCTGGTTCTCAAGGTCTCTAGACACTGAGACCTGTAAGAATAAATATCCAGGAGACAGCAGCTGTGACCCATTTATTACCGGATGCTGCTGCAGGGCACAGCTGAGGAAGGCAGGGCAGAGGAAAAGCACTTGCTGCAGAGGGAACAAGCAGAGCAAATCCAGGTGTCCTTGGAAGAAGCACTCTGCTTGCAGCACTGCTCCAGCTCTGTTTCTCCAGCTCTATTTCTCCAGCTCCCAGTTGGCAAGAGACAGTTTAGATCAAGCATGGATGTTCAAGTACTGCCATGAGGGCTCCCCTCGTATCACTGCTGGGAGGCAAAAAAAACAAACCAAAAAGCCCACAAAGAAGGCCCACAGAGGCCGGAAGGCAACCATGGACAGAGAGGCCACAAGAGCCTCATGCACTGAACAAGCTGATAAAACTGAACTAGTGCAGGCAAATATATCTGGAAAGATCCGTTCTGACAATAAAAATCACAGATACCTTCACCCAGAGCAGGGGGTGCGCACACACATGCGGCACAGTCCGGAAGGATAAATGCCGAGGAGGGAAGCAGAGCACGTACACTAGCAGCACAAAGCATGGCACTCCAGCCTACAGCTGAAGAGGGCCAGGAAGGCAGCAGTGCACCGAGGCAGACGGGATCTACATCAACACTTATCAGTTCAGCCTTTGCATTTGCCGATTAAGTTCTGCTGGCACTGAGCAATTGTACATGTCCTCAGACTACCTCCTCACCCCCCTGCACAGACTCCCGCAGCTGCAGCCCAGCCCTGCTCTGGTCACTGGGTATTCTGATCAGAGCGTCAGGCTGGGGTGACATTGTCCCCTCCTGAAGAGGGACGGTAAGCGCCTGCAAGCCCGCTCATTTTATTCACTGCACAAGCACGTTTCCAACTGGGATAATCTCCATTAAACCATCTGCGCTCCCATCTTCGCTCGGCCTGCACCCGCTGGGCTGCCTGCGATACTGCAGCATCTGTGAACCGGCAAAAGCGGATGCCGTGTCCCTTTCCCAATCACCTAAAAAACCAACAGAGACTCAGACAGAACAGATGCACCTGGTAGCTTTGACACGCTACTGAGCCAGGCTACCAGGAGTACCTGTGCCAGTGCCTCTTCTGAAAGGCATACGGTTCCCCCTGAGAACTTAAGCCATTTCCTTTCCATCATGGGAAGACACCATACCCCAAATTGCCAGAAGAGGAGGGCTGAGAAGGGAGTAGAGGTTTTAGTTACAACGGCTGCCCTGGTGCAGAAGAGAAGTGCTGTTTGCCAGGTCATGAATGCATTTTGGATCAGACACTCTAAATTGCTGCTGATCCCCAGGATTTAATCTCTTATTTATCTCAGTATCTGCTTTCTAGAAACAGGGACTATTATGTCACATTCCTACGTCACTGGAACATAAAGACAAGAAAGTGTTATGATGAGAGATCTGAAACTTAAATCCACTGCTCCTTCCCCACAGCCTACACAGAAGATGCCCAGCTGACCTTACAGAAAGCATGATAAAGCGACTGCATTGGAGTGTGAATTCAGTGCGGACAGAACTCGACCCTGTCCTTAGCATTGCCATCGAGACAGCCAAGGGACTCAGGAGTCACTTCAGCTGTCGAGAACATGACAGCATTGTGACAGATCTGAAGCAAAGATAGAAAGCCATCGATCTGCTTTAACTGTAATCAGTGCTTGCCTTCAACAAGGTCGCTGGGCCATCTAACACATGCCTTTCTTCCAGCCGATTTGCCCTGCGTGGTCTTGCCCTCACAGGCGTGGAACAGCACAGCAAGGCTCGCCTTTTAAACCTCCCAGGACTCTTACGGCCCCAAAAAGGAGGCAAATATTAGCAGCAAGTGATGGGACAGGAGCAAAAGCTATTTCAGTATTTTCTGCACTTGCCTTCACTTATTTATTTTGCAAGCTTTTATTTTCCAAAGCAATTTACAAACAAGAAGCAAGATAACCATTTGTTCAGACAAAGGTTAATAGGGGCCTAGTGGTCTCTGAAGACTGCAGTCACACTTAGGTGTGAAATTTTGGAGTAGCAATAAAGATGCTGCACAGACAAGCAAGTCTCAAGAGAAGGATTTAATCTGTCTAAATATTCTCATTATGTACATAGTTTTCAGCTTCCATTCACAGCTATCAGAGCAGAGACAGCTTCCAGAGGCCTTTTTTGGACGATAAACCGTGAAATAGGATTTTTACATCAGTCATTATTCCCTTCTCCACCCCCAGCTCCAAGAGTCAACGTTTGAAATGGTTTTTGTTGAAAAGAAGACATTGTGTTGGGAGAGAAAGAGTCGACAGGAGGAAGGCAGCACAGATCTTTGGCAGACTGGTGGTACTTGGCACAAGACAGCTCCCATTGGCACAATTTTCCCAGAAAACCTCAAATAGATTATTTCTCCTGGTAGTCCAAAAAAGGCTTTCTGTGGAGTCATGCACAGAGTAAGAAATATATAGACTACATCCAGAGACCTGCTTCACTGGAGCAGGCAAGAAGAGATTCCAGTTGCATCCACCCATCTTGCTCCTAAAAGTCACTTAAACCTAAATACAGTACTAGGATGAGATGAGAAAACTAGAGGCCGGCATCTAGGACAAAAGGGCTGATCCAAAAACTCAGCTGCTTTCTTTTGGGATCGCAGTGTCCATCTGTCCCCTTGCCACAGGGGAACTTAGCCTGCAAAAAGAGACCTTGTTTGTCCACTGAAACGTGGAACCTGAATTATTCCAACAAGCAAAAATTCAAAAAAGAAAAAAAGTCAAGAAAACAGAGCAAGTTCTCTATGGGTATGATCCCCTGGGACCAAAAGAATAGCTGTGCTCTTGATGCATCTCACCCCTTCTCACTTTTGTGTTGCCTTTTCCCCTTCAGACAGGCAGGTTTCAGCTTTTCTTGCATGTTCAAGACTCCACTTCTATACACAAGAAGCTTGGACAAAATTTGTAGCAATAGTTACAGTGTTTTGCTATTAAATTTTTTGCTTGAAGTCAAGCAACTTCCTATCCCTTCCCTCCCACACCCAGGTTTCTCTCAGAAAATTTAAGAGCTTTAACTACTGGTCACTAGCTGTCCACGTTGCAAACAGGACTGCAGGGGAAAAATATTAACCAGCAGAGTCTCTTTAGAGGCAGCCCAAACTTGAAGACTGTGTCAGTGCTGTGGGTCTGAATGTTTTATAAATTATTACATCTCTTATCGCTCTCTAGGGAAGTCATCATCATTTTTGTTTTCTGCAGAATAAAAACACACAGGTCAAGCAGAGAGTGGGGCCAGGAGAGCTAGAGGTAGAACAAGTCCCAGTTTACTCCCATAATCATCCAGGAAGAAGTATTAGAGACCTTAACAAAAACCTGCAATTCAGAGTTCATTGACACCCAGCAGTCTCCTGAACACAGTGATAGTAGGACACACACCCCCTTCCAGTAACCCACCACAGACTGGTACATTCTCCCACAAAGAACAATCCTTCCCTACTTCTAAGGGGGAGCAGTGAAAAGCACTGAAACTCTCATCTCAATTACTGAGCAGGGAAGGATTAACCACTACCAAAGACTTTGCAGATATTTATTCTCCAAATCCACAAGAGGAGACAAGCAGAGGGAAAAGCTCCTCAGAGTTATGTACACAGACGGCAAGTCTAATGCTTACACAGTCTTAATTTTTTAATTTTTCAAGTCCTAACAACAATTATCTTCATGAATTATAGACATAATATCTGAGAGATGCAGGCAGTAATTAATGCATGTCTGCCTTTTCTGACTAACTCCTTCTGCTGGGTCAGGGAGAGTTACTGAAATTCAGGAAGGAAATCTTCAATCTTCTGGAAGTTTTAAAGAAACAGACCAAGACACAATTTAATAAAGCAATAATATTTCTCTTAAATAATTAACTAGGTTTTGACATTCACCAATATTTCTGAGGCCCAGCTCTTACTTTTGCTATAACGCTGGAACAAGTGCACTCAGGGATGTGATCCACTGCAGGTCCCAAGTGTACTAAACTGCAAAATTGCTTCAAATAGCCTTTACCCCTGGATTTCTCTGCACACACACAGCTACCTTCACTCTTTTTCCTTAAAAGTCTCACTGAGACCCTTAACAGAAGCCATGCTATGCAGCACTTCCATACCTCCCTCTTCACATTTTGCCCTGCTGACATCTGTCTCCAGGTACGAGTGCTCAACTCCTCCCAAGCTCAAGAGAAGCAGTGTTTATCATCCTTTGGGAAAAACCTTGCTTTCACAGCAGAACCACAGCACAGTAATAGATGCAATAGACAATCCTAAACTAGACAGAAAGCTATTACTAAAGCAGCATATAGCACTGGATGTTGTTTAAGTGGGCCGTTTCCATCATCTCTCAAAAAACAGATTCTCCTGCAGCATAAACAATGTTATTCACATAAAGAATGCACTCAAGAGAGCTTAATATACTCGAGTATATTGACAACAATTACCTTCAAAGCAACAACTACTTAGCCAGCCACTAAAAAAAACCCTCCACCCTTTGGCATGGACATATCACCTGCTTAAGCAATATAAAACTACACAACGAGAAGAACAGAACTCTACTTGAACTCAGAATCATAAGGATTATTCTGACAGCCACCAAACCAAAATACAGCCATGTTACCAAGAATAGAGAGGGTGTATTTGGCCAAAAAGTTCAGACTGAACCGAAAGCTTCACACCTCTGTTGTTCACTTGAACCACATCATCTCTACAGGAAACAGTCCCTACCCAGTAGAAATAAAGCTTAAATGGAAATAATGGTCATCCCAGTTTCAGAAACTCACCAGATACAGTCTGTAAGCATCAATTCGTCGAATTGGCCCCCAGCACTTGTCCGTATCATTATACTTTGTGCCATCTCCAACACTGCAAGAATGGTTGCCAGTGGCACTGCTGGGAAAGGAGGGAGAAACAAAAGACAGTAATTAACTCCTAGCAGATGTCATCCCCTCTCCTGCATTCAAGAAAGAGAAATGGTCAGAGACCTGAAGTGTTCATTCCTCCCCTCCCTCCCTGAACACTGCCGCCCCCCCCCCCCCCCCCCTTACATTTTCTGGGCTGTGTAACACAGCAAGTCATTGAGTACCGTATATTTAAAGGCAAATTCTTGAATTGTCTGCAGTTATTTACAAGTTGGTCATTTGGTCATCAAGCTAGCAAGTTTGGGTCATATATAGATCACTGAGGTTTTCCATTTCCAAGTCAGGAGTCCAAATCCAGCCCAGCACAGTTTTGATCAAACAAATCTCTCTCGTTATCTGTTTCTTTGAGCAAGGAACTTGTTTCAGTCCAGAGCTAAGTCCATGTATGTCACCACTCACTGGTCACAGACTTGGTAAGCATCACACATCTCAGCTCTTACCAGAGACAGAGAAGCTAAAATATTGCACAGGGCATAGCAATCAAACTACTGAGCAACGAGTCCCATGTCTGCAAGGTGCTGAAGCTGGAAGTACTTCACACTTGAGGAGTCATCTGAAATCAGGTCAGCTACTTTTCAGGCAGGCAGCAGGCACTTGGATGGGGAATATAAAACAACTTCACCTTCCCACCCACAAACAATAAGCTGTCCTTGAATCATTTCTCCACTCTGTTCTTCAGAAAGTAGAGCTGATCCCAGACTTATCACACCATCAAATCCAAAAGCCTGCTCTCTTCTCTGCAAGCACACAACCCCATAGCAGTAAAGACACTTACCAGGTCACTTGCATGAGAGAGACCGGTACTGCTGCTGCATAGATTGCCAGGTCTCCATAGAGGTAGATAATTATGCAGAAATAGAAGAGGTTGACACCCACTGCAGGAAAAGAAAATATTGTGCAGAGACAGCAGAGTACACAGGGACTTTTGAACTATGCACTTCAAATACACAAAGCTTTTTCAAGGTCTTAGAAATAAACCACCATTTGCCTCCACAGTTTAATTCTTTCTGCAGCAAACTCCACCCAAGGGTCACATCAGCAGCTTAGGGAACTTAGCCACAGCACAGCAACTGACAGCACAGAGGATGCCTCAGAGCTCAACTCTGCCTCCTTCAATACCTGACACGAGGCCCTCTAGTTCAAGCCCATCCTCCAGTTGCTGGTCAAGACCAACAGGTCTCACATAAGTCATCTGCCAGATGAAGCTGTCAACTTGTAGCAGCCACAGGCAAACATCTAGCTGATGCTCACGGACTTGGTGGCAGCACAGCTTGACAAACAGTGAAATGAAGAGAGAAGATGCTTTTAGTCCTCTGCCAATTCCAAACCCTTTGCTTGCAAACCTGCAGGCCTTTCACGTTAGGGATTTGGCGCTGCAGAGCTCAGGTTCCACAGGGCTGAAATGGAGCTGCTTTGGGAGATTCCTCATCATCAGCAACCTGAGCCAAGGTTCAAACCTGCAAAGCTTTAAAAGTCTGTTTCTGCAGCCCTCTTAACACCCCTACTGCCATAGAGTATGCTGTTCCTGCCCCATACTGTTTTCTTGGATAGTTTTTTTTTCTTTTTTATTTTTAAAGCTTGCCTTGCTTTCACCTACAAGACTAAAAAAAGTCTTATACAAGTTAATTGGGTGCACAGAACAGCCTTACTGGGGCACAACAAGACACTGCTGTGGAGGGCTAAAATCTGCAGGGATAAAGAAATGCTTGATAAGACACCAGGATTCTTTTCTTCCAAGCAAGTTAGTATAAATCTTACCACGGAAAAACGAACTGGAACTTATTTTAGTTCAGACACTGGTGAGCTACAAAAAAAAGCCTCAGATTTGTTTCATTTAGGAAACTGACACTGAAGGAAAACAGCTCAAGGAACCTGCCCATACTTTCAAGTTGTGATGCCACCTAATGCTTAATCCTAATGCAGCTTGGGCAAATCAAGTCACCTCTCCAAGCCTCACATGTGACAACTATCAAACAAGGACAGCATTACTGCAGGAATGCGGACTAATATTTCTACAGTGCTTGCATGCCCCAAAGTTTTACCATGTTTTGCCATCATACTACCCCTTGATCTCCAGATGTCAGGAAACATTAACAAGCATCCTCCTTCGTTTAAATAAATTATTCAATACGCTGAGCCTCCTTAACATAAAACATTCCTAAAAAAACCAGCTGCACTGGGAAAGCAGCAAGAAAACTTCCCTGCTTCTGTAAAGCGACATGCTAAGCCAGTACTCTAAAGCTGTTCCTGGTTTGTCTAAACAGACAAATGGAGATCTTACAGAAATTGTCAGATCACTTCATATAGTTCTCCCCTTGTCTTCCTCCTCTGTGAAAGATTTAAGATGGCTTCACAGTTGAGGAATCTCTGCATTGTTCTGAAGATGGCAACAAACTACCTACCAGTTTTCTCCAATTTCGCATTAAAAAGGGTTGAAGGTTGTAACAAATATCTGACATAGGACAGAGTTGCAATACACACTAAGCACAGGACTACACAGACTCAGATATAGATTCCGTTTTGGGATTTGCTACTGATCCCCCACCCCCCAAAAAATAAGGCTAACATGACCAGCTAAGCCCCAGCAGCACCACCAAGGACCCACCCCCCAGCACACACTGTATCCCCGTTCCAGTGCTGACTTCTCTGTCTGTGGGAAGTCCAGGTGACACTCCTCTCCCAAACTCATCCTCTTGAAGGCAGGAAGACTTTAGCATCAGTTCTTTTATAAACTGCTGCTGACCCTCCCTGATCAATACTCTCATTACTGGACACAAAGCGAGGAAAAAAAAAAAATCAATTACTTCCTGTGGGGAAACAGCATGATAGATGTGCCTAGAATCCATTACTGCAATAAATGACTGCTTGGTCCCAGAAGAAAGCACCCAACATTGCAAATTAAAAAAAAAAAAATTAAAAACCCTCAAGTTCTTCAGAGCGAGCTCTTTTGAAAAAGCACACAGGCCCTTCACAGCCTAAACCTAAGCCAGCTCCCTTTAAGAAAGCAGACAGTCTGAAATTGAGATTTATCCCCAGCTTACCTCCCAGGACTGCAGATTCAACTCCTGTCAGATTGTTGAAAATAAAAATCAGTCAAGAGAAAGGAGCAGAGAACTTGCTAGAAATCAGAGGCTTTGAGGTTTATTGCAAAGCTTTCACCAGCCTTCCCTCTGAAGGCTGTAAAGCCCTCAGACACCTTGCATTTGGATCCATGCTTTGTATACCATGAACAAAAACTCACCCAGACATTTGCTAGCTGTGAAACTGCAGAGCTTGGTGCTTGGAGCTGGGACTTCCCAAGTGTGGCCCAGTTTCTCAGCACTAGGCAGTAGCAACTGGTCACTGAGCAACTGCCCTTATTGAAGGCCTTTCTGTACAACCATCAGAAGGAAGCACTTCAGCAAGTATCTACAGAGGGAGATACTTAACTTGTCTGCTCTCTGCAACCACTCAGTGGACCAGAGGATGTCTCTGAACTAGGACTCAGGAACAGTATAGGGATGGAGCCTCATTGCTGAGCACAGAGGAATGGAAAGCAGCAAATGAGTTACAGCTGCCCTAGACCCTTTGCTGGGTATACCTCACCTCATGTGGAAGGCACAATTGTTTCAAGCTATGGTCGAGCTATTCCAGCTGCCTTCGTGCAAAGGGATTCATCCCTTTGCACTGGGCTGAGCAGGTCCTGGGGAGGATTCCTAACACAGAAATCAGATATCTCTGGCTAAAGCAACATTAAGTAGAGGGATTAAGATTTAGAGTACTAAGCAGTTTATATCACTTTGCTAGAAGTGTACCTCAGCATCTGAGGGAAGAGAGGACGTGTATTTCCAGCACCCTCTACTGGCTGAGCAGCAGCCAGCATCAAGGCAGAGAGGTCTTAGAAGGCAACTTTCCAACACCTGGCTTGCTTTGGGGCATCGTTACCATCTCCCTCGGTGAGGCACATGCAACGCAGGGGCCTTCTGGAGCTTCCTTATGGGAGCATTCCACCTCCTGTGATCCCCCAGCCCTCCTGCAGCTGAACAGGCCTCTACAGCTGAATCCACAGCAATACTGCTAAGCCCTGTTATATGGTGCTTGCTCCCAAAGCAATTTCCAAACATTACTCCCCAGAGGATGATCGAGAGACAGGGAAGTGTTCACGGCGTTTTACAGATGGCAAATCATACAAGCAAGAAAACTTGCCTAATGTTAGAGCAACCCACAGGCAAGACTAGAAACAAGACATTTCTGAGTCTCCAACCCACACCTCTCCTCTGACCAGGAAAGTGGCAGCCTGATCCAAGGTGGACTATTTTGATAATCCTAAGTGATGTAAATCTACAAAGGCCCAGAGGAGGCAAGCTTTTTCAACTGGACTTTAAAATCAGAAATAATATAGTTCAAAGAATCTTCACTGCTTAAGCCCAGCTGTCCTTCAGAGGCAACAGTCTTACACTAGCATAAAGCTGATGTGATGTAGTGGAAAAAACCAGCCCATCGTGTCTTTGTAAGGTGGCCAGTGAACAAGAGAAAATGTCACTTTCCTCAAGAAATGGGGCCTGACAGGCTCAAAACTGCACAACCATGGTGTCTGATGATTTTCTGGCTCTGCACAGCATTTCAAATGTACCATTTTACAAGTTTCAGAATACCTAACATTGTAGTTTGCATTTCTGTCACATGCAGCAATGGATACAGCTTTATTGCAGTACAGTTACAAGTTTGTTCCCTGGCATACAAGAGACATTTAAAAGCAAAAAGACAAGACAGCTGCCTATCATATGCACACCAGAGACTCTTTCAGCAGTTCATGTCCCAGCAGCTCTCTTGGTGACTCCCCAGACGCACACAATTCTCAGAAGCTCTCCCCAGAAGTCTCTCTCCTTCAGACTGATACTTATGGGGTTCAGGGAAGCCCAAACACCTTATTCTCAAATGCTACAACCAAGATGGAACTAGCGAACACTACAGCTGGGCTCTATTGCTTTAGACAGTGGAAATCATAGAGGATAGATGCAGTTCACAGTCAGGTTAAGGGCAGTCAGAAAAGGCACTGACTTACACTTACCTGTCTCAAGAAACTGGGCCCGTAACCTGCAGTATTCATGCAGGTTCTGGCCCATCTGACCCATAAATACTCTACTTTGTAGAAACACCACACATGGGAATGAATACAGTCCACAGAGAGAAGGAACGACACTTTTGGGTGGAATCATCACAAACTCAGGATGCAAATGCACACCGAGAAGCACGCAAACTTAAGGAAAAGCCATACACACAACGTGCAGGAGGACCTGAAGGGACTTTTGAAAGTGCGAATCACTTACCTTTATTGAAGAACATGGAAGCCATCTGGCCCATTTCCACCCTCTCAGTGATTTCAAAGATATTGGGTGAGCCACGTCTCTCTGCAAGTTGAACACAAGAAGTGTTTCAACCAGTCCCTTCAATAAACCAAGAGGCCAGAAGACACTATCTGAAGACACTCAGGAATCTCTAGCAACAGTTTGAAGGACAGTATGTACAACCCCACAGCCGCAGAGTCACTGGTCCAATTACTCTGCTGAAGCTAGTTTAAAAGTGTTTTGAAAATAAGATGTTCTCATCTTAGTGACCTAGAAGCAAAAGATCCTTATCAGACTGCAGATGGTGAACTGAATTCTCAATGAGTCTTATCTTGCAAGTGCTAAGGACTTTGGGATGCGAGCATGTGGAGTTAAGGGTGAGATGGACATAAGAGTTCTGCTCCACTTGCTGGAGCCCACTGGGACACCATCTGCAGAGAAGAGGTCTCAGATCCAGTGAAAGCACGAACCAGGTACTTACGAACTGACAGGATAGGTCGTGTCTCTGCTCGCTCATAGCCATCTTGGAGGAGAACATCACTGTCAGATACTCCAGAGGAAGAATCCTCATCCTCATCATCCTCCTGGAAGAAAAGACCAGACCACTGCTCCACTGCTGAGATGTCTGCTACCCACAGTACAGGCTGTGGCACCACCAGTGTCATGGTCTCACTTCCAGAGACTCAAAGAAAGGTCCCAAACACAGGCAGGCAGGACATGCAAGCAAAGGCAATACCAGGGAGCCCTTGGCTCAGGATGCTGTGGAGAGCAGAAGAGGGCACTAGCAGAGCAGGCTGAATTGAGTGATAGGCTCTGCTGTCCTAGCCTAGGTCATGCACACAGCAACAGTATCCAATTCATGTAGTGATAGGTGGCACAAGGAAGTTGGAAACTTCCGGCAGCTCTGCAGAGTTGCAGAACTGGTAGGGAAAAAAAAATATCCAAACATATATAGTCTTAGCTGGTCAGAGCAGCCAGGTCTAGCTCCCAACTCCAACCCATTACATATAGGTAGGGATCTAAATCAGTGCAAACAATTATACCTCGCACTGATCCAGAAAAGCCACTAAAGCCAGGATCCAAAAAGCCACAAGTAAGTTTTACAGCAGGGACATACTTCAGGACTGTCCACTCCCTGGGATACAGACCGAATGACAGCAAGGACATTCCAGCCTGTCCCAGTTAAATGACCTGAGATCAGCAAGGATTTATAGACCTCAGCACACTCCAAATGGCACCAATATATTGGCTGCCACCTCTCCACATTCACTGGGCAGCGCTTCCAGGCAAGGAGAGCACAACCTGTAAGAAACGTGAACAGCACAAGAGATTTTTCAAACCAGGAGCAGAAAATCCTGTCTTTAATGAGCAACTCCACGGGGAACTAACAGACATATTTTATATGGCAAAGTTAAGTACAGTAGAAATTTATTCCTTTAGAGTTACTAATGAGGCAAGGCAAAGATGGAGAGGAATCTCAGACAAGTCCTACCAGATAAAAGGACAAGAGAAAATGGAAGATTAAGCCCCACACAAACCTTGCGTTTTTCCATTCTCTTCCATCGTAGCTGGGCATTTGCAGCAGCCATGGCTTCCACCACAAAGGTCGTAGTCATATAGCTAGAGTGAGAAATTCAATTGATATCAATAATAGTCAAGAACTGTCATTGAAGTGAGATGGAGAATTATTCCCATCTGTTTGTTTGTAGGAGCAAACAAACAAATGAGAAGAACCCTTTAACCAGCTACACACACACACACACTGCGTTTTTTGGCACAGTGTTTCATCTCAGTTTGTTGTTCCTTTCTGTTCTTGAGATTAAGGTGTTCAAGCAGACCACAAAATGCAGTAAAATATTACGTGCCTTCAGATATAAAAAGACACTTCAGATATCTGGAAAGCACCTTTCTAGCGTTTCTGTGGGTTGAAGAAGGCAAGAGGCCTTCCCCCTTCGTTAGAAAGCAAGCTTCCTTCCTCTTTTTAGGGCCTAGGATGAACACAGTACTATTCTGAAGCTTATCTATTAGGGCCTGTGGTAAAGGTACTATGGTCCCTTAAAGAATCTGTGTCTTCTTAGTTTAATCCAGTGCAGTTTTGGTACGCAGGTTTGGTGTTTTGTGTTCTTCTGCTGACCTTGAAGGATTGTCTCCTGGTGCTGAGTTTCATACATTGAATTTATGCTTTCAAACTAATGTATCTAAAAGGAACTGCTTCCAAAGCTCCCAGTGACAAAGTCCCATGGACAGTTTACATTTTATCAAGCCTTTGCAGCATACAGCTTTGAGGTGGAGAACTTAAAAGCATTACTACAGTCAGTACTGACCATATTGTACCTCTATATAGCAGCACCTAACAGATCCGAAAAGCACTGCCTCCAAATCAAGGGCACATTCAGCCTGACAGTGCTGGTTACTGACAAGAAAGGAACTTCTAAATTCCATTCTTACAAGTGGCAGGAGGGGATTTTGTTTTATTTTATTTTAAAACCAAGCAAGAAACAAGCAGGGATTCACAGCCCGTCAGAAGATGGCAATTCTATTAATAACTACTTCGACATCAGTGCTGTATCAACAGCCTTCAGCTCCACCTGCTGCTCCAGCAGGGAGACATCTGGGCAGAAGCTCATGGCGAGCCAGCGTGAAAAATCATGAGACCAGCTCCAAGGTCTTGAACAGCAAAGGTGTGGGGGGAAATAAAATGGGCCCACTATACAGTAATTTGTTTTCCTGACACTCTTGCAGCTGCCCAGAGCATTGCCAAAAGCCAAGAGAAAGCTAACACAACAGGTCTGCATCACATCTGCAAGTCACAAAGCAGAGAAATGACCCCATGTCACCTGTGACCTGGTTGGTGTTTGGGGAACTGATCTGTGACAGAGGCAAGCATGGGATGTACCCACAGTGAGGATAGTGGCAAAAAGGGAGCTGGGAGAAAGGTCCCAGAAGGCTCTGGACTGGAGAAAAAGTCTTTCCCATCAGTCAGGAAATGGGATGTAGCACCATATTGCAGGTAGTCAGAAAATGCATCCCTCCAAATAAGGTCCACAGGCAACATAACTGCAGAGAGCAGTGCTCAAGCAGCAGAGGGACAGGATCACTCAGAAAGGCAGCGAAAGTCTCAGCACTGTCCTTACAGCACTACCCAACTGAACTCCCCAGTCCCCTAAAGACACATACTCACGTCCTACCTCATAAATCCCAGGAACATTAGGAGAACAAGGCTGACGAGCCACCCTGCTGTCGCAAAGGCCTTCGGCATGGTTAGGGCTCCTGTTCCGACGATGAGGTTGAACATGTAAACCAGACCAACCTGCAATCATCCACATAATCCAACATGAGAGTTTGCAGCTGTGCCAGAGATCATCCAAGACACCTCACATACACACTGATTTAAATGAAGAGAGCCATCTTTAAGCAAGTAGGGTGGGAGCAAGCCCATGCTAGAAATAAATATAGGAGGGGACTGATAACCAAAGAGAACAAAGTGAGTGTCAGCACATTTTTGGAGAAACTGATATTCCTCTCAATTTTTCTAATTATTTTTAATTTTTTTTTCTTCTAACTTTTAAAGTTAGAAAGCATGTGAGCTTTTTGTTTGTTTGTTTTCAAAACCACTGCCTTCTACCAGAAGGGTCTACAGTGTGGGTTAGGGTCTCTCCTTGTTTTCTGACATGAACCTAAGTAGTTATGACTACGTACATAAGTTACCTTTCAGAATCTCTTGTTCTTCTTTATTCGTAGGTCAAGCAGGAAATACCCAAACAGAATTCCAATTCAAAGCCTGCTTGCCATTTTACCAATAAGCAGCTGAGCACATTCTGAAGAAGGGATTTTACTTCTGGAAGGGAAAGCATTTTATCCTCTCTGGCAATGAGCTTTTTTCTGCGCAGGGGCAAAAGATAACTGTGCACCTGGAGAGAACACCCCCAGACTATAAATTTAGCTGAACTCAAGATCAAAAACTGCTCCAAAGTGTTTTGTTTTGGTTTTTTTATATAGGTCAGAGTCTCTCCAGAGGACAGCAAGTAAAGAACTGTGTATGAGTACATTTTTCTGGGTGTGGAGCATTTAATATCGGGAGACCTATTCCCCAGAGACCCTGTGAACACTCCTGCCCTTCATTCACTGCCATAAGCACAGCAAATTCATCTTTTGACAAATCTCCCAGAACAACAACAACAAAAAATCAGCCATTGCAGCTTGCAGAAAAGTTCTTTTCATTCAGCTGGCAGAGCTGACATTCCCTGAGCACAACTCAAGTGCCCAGGGCCATGACTTACTCATCAGTGAAGGACTTTTGAAAAAAACACCTCAGGTGATTTTCCTTGACTTTGGTCAAGTAGACAGAGATAAGACTGCTGCCCATGTGTTCAGTCTGGCTAGACATCTTCAGGGAAAGAGGAGGGAGTCATAGCCTTTGAGATTAGACTCTAGGAAATTCATGCAACACTAACATAACAATGTAAGAGCAGGTGACACTAATCCTTTAGGGTCCAAACGTCCCAGTTACTGTCTTGTTCTCCATTTTCTCAGTTGTGACCTACTTCTGCAGCCTAATATCCAGTTCTTCTAAATTCAGTCGTTAACACGAGGATGAAAGTTTTAAAGCATTTGAAAGCCAACACACAGATTGCAGGACCGGTTCTATATTTAGTGAGTTCACTTCAGGAAAAAAAAAAAGTTTGCAATGGCTGTTTTTAAAGATTGACACTATATAAACACTTGTGGCTATGAAAACCAGTATTTCCAGTAACACAGGAAAGCACTAATTGGCTCTGCAGTTTCACAGGACACCACATTACAAGGAAGAAACATCTTGATTACTGCTTTTAAGTGAAGTGGTTTAAAACAAATTACTACAACATCTACAAATAAGTAAACTTTAAGCAATTCAGGGCAAAACATTATATAAAGTAAAAAAAGAGAAGCAAAGTGGGATAATTTCAATGTCACTATCCCCCCTGTTTATGCTGTCTTCGTGTGACAATTTAAGTTGACAAAAACATTAACAAAATGCAAGAGAAGTGGGTAGCAGGATGCAAGAGCTGGTATGGGACATGAAGCTCTTTTTACCACTTTTAGAACCACACCTTAAGTAGATATTGTCCCTTTATGTTATATAAAGTGATCTGCGATGTAAAAAAACCCCAACAACTACAAGTACTAAGCATTTTTAAGTACCTTTGACCTCCATCATCTCTTGAAACACTGAGGTTTTGCCCATGGGGAAGTAGGAAATGAAAACACAACATTGAGGGAAGAGGATTTTGAAAAGACTTGCCAGCAAAACCACAAACAGTGGTACTTACATAGGGAGAGTAAAGCTCTCCTGTATCAGTAATGCCCCCAGCCATGTTGAAGACGGTGGGGAGGCTTCAAGCAAAGCGAGGAGGGTGTTTTCAAGAGGGTGTTTTCAACTTCCACTGCCCTTAACCTAGGGAAACATTATAAAGTTGCATTAGCTTTGTTGGAAAGAAGAGGAACTCATGAGTCAGCTTTTGCACATTGGTCTTCTAATATTTGAACAAAAGAGGATTTCAGCAGGACCTCACACTTCGGACAGATATACCCCACTCACCAGCACCACTTGGTTCAATTCAAAAAGTACTTGTACCTGTTAAACTAGTTTAAAAGTAACCAAAAAGCCCTGCCCTTTCACAGCATGTGATGACAAACTTCACCTTCCCCAAACAGCCAGAGGGGCCATTTCAGACACTAAAACCTCAAGAGGAAGAATGCCTGCCTTGAGGATGATCTCATACTGCTGTTTGTCATGCAGCTACTACTCTAAGTAAGCACATGCCTCCTGCAAATGAAAGCAGCAAAAAACAGCCTACAATCTCTCATCATCTCAAGTATAGAAACAAGTAGACAAATGAAAATACTGGGCCTATGAAAAACACCCCAAGATGTTTTGTTACACATACCAAGGTTTCCAAAGCAGAGGTATTTGGGGAGCTTCACATTGTCTTCAAAAAACTACATGGGGAGGGAATAACCCAAGCCTTCCAAAAGGTTTCACAGTCAATAAACAATTAGCCATAGTTGAATTGAAGAGCTTTATCAAATTCCTCTTACTTCTCTAGATGCTCCTACGTAGCCACACCAACTGGGACAAATCATCAGCATGAACTTCACAAGCTAAGAGCACTACTAAAAAACACCAAACAGCTCATAAGCTTACAGACACACGCTAGATGACAGGCAGCACAGCTCACTGTGGTCATAACTAGACCAGCCCTCAGAAGAAGAGGCCAAATATCTTTTACAGCAGACCTCGACTCCAGTCACTGAAGCCAAGCTTAGCAAACCAAGAGAAAGCTGCAAGACCACGGGCCCGCTAACAGTCAGACACCTCCGGGACACGGCTGGGGAAAGCGTGCTCATGCAGGACACCCACCCCAGCCCGGGACAGGCCCTACCCCAGGGCCCGGAGCCTACCGAGGCCTCCAGCGCTCCCCGGCCCTGCCGCTTCCCGGCTCCCCCCGCGCCTGCCCCCCAGCTGGCAATGCTGCTCGCCCAACCAGCCCTCCCCGGGGAAACACCCCCCGCCCCACAGAAGCCCCCTCCAACCCCGAGAGCCCCCTCCCCCCCCCTCGCCAGGGCCTTGTCGCTCCAGTTCAGCACTGCCCCACACCGGGACCCTCCCCAGGCCTCGCCCCGCGCCCCCGCCTATGGGACCCCTTCCCCAGGCCTCACCCCACACTCTCCCTCACAGGAAAGCTCCCCAGAGCCCACCTACGAGCCCAGACCCGACCCCCCCCCCTCACCCCGCACCGGGACCCCCCGTCCCTCACCGGCGGCGGCTCGTGCCGGCGGCCCCGCCTCCCTCATCGCGGGCCACTGACGGCGCACGCGCCGCCCAACGGCGCCCTTCCGCGCACGTGACCGGCTCCCCGGGCGGGATTGGGGGCGGGGTGAATGAGCCGACCGCGATTGGGCGCCGGAGTCGCGTGCGGGTCGGAGGGGCGGGGCAGGGGCGGGGCGATGACGGGGCGGGGAGGTGGGTGAGCCTCTGCGCATGCGCGGAAGGGCGACGCGGCAGGTAGACGTTTCCTCCGGGTCCCGGCGCTCCCCTCAGGCCCGGGGCTCCCCTCAGGCTCCGATCCTCCCCCCGCCCGGGCCCCGGCTCTCCCCTCAGGCCTCAGATCTCCCCTCAGGCCCGCGGTGTGTCGGAGCAGGGGATCTCCACCACCGCCTGGGTCATGAGGCGTTCAGTGGCCCCTGTCAGGGCAGACCCTCGGCCGCTGTTGGGCCTCCGAGGGCACTCGGCACCGACAGAGCCCTGCCTCGGGTCGGGGGGAGCAGGGGGAACGCGGGAAGGTTGCGGGGGGGGAATTGGGAGGAGCTGGGGCCTGTCTGCACACTGAGAGGGGCTGTCGAAGGGCTCCAGGGGGTCCCGTCCCATTCCTTGGCCTCGCTGGAGACACCGAGTGGGGTGTTTGGGCTCTCTCTCTCAGCGCAGAGGCCATGAAGATTAACCAGAACACTGTGCTGCAAGGAAAGAGGGTGACCCTGGTGCCATACACTTCTGCACATGTGCCCCGGTACGTGGCTCGTGTCCTCTGATAGTCTATGCTGTCTGGCTCACTTCTCTTTTTAAAAGGAGTGTGGTGTTCGGAAAGGGTGCTGGCTTGACAACTGCAGGGCCCTCTTCCCCCTGGGAACCACATAGCAGAAAGAGCACTCGTAGAAAGGCAATCAGTTTTGCAGCAGACATCCCTGGCAGGTCTGTGCTCTTTGCCAGATCTGCTGACAAAGAGAACATCACCTGTGCCACTGTGTACCCACGGAAGGGGAAATACCTGGCTGTGAGTGAACTGCCAACAGTTCTCTTGTTAATTGATCTCTTTCCCTGTTGACAGTGGAAGAGCAAAACTTCAATGTGCAAAGCCAGATGGATGTTTGATAAATTGGAAGCAGGCGTGCAGGCAGTTTGTAAAGTGCTGGCCTGGCCAGCTGCAGCCTCAGCACAAAGATGCCAGTATTAGTCTTTTTGTCAGTGTCCAGGAGATGCTGTATCAATCTCAGTCAGGATGAAATGTGCCGGAACTCAATGCTCAGTACTTTTGAAAACATCAAGTTTGCACCGGGCACTCTTCAGACAAAGCTACAGGATGGACAAACTTGTTAAATTTCCATGGAGAACACCAATTCCTGTGTTAGATAAGGGAGGGAGGCTTGTGGATATTTTCAGTTGATAAGTATGCTAGTGTTTCCAGAACCAGTTTCTGACAGCCTGATCCTCCAAGCACTTGTGGAAATCAGGCTCTGGTGCAGTAGCTCAGGCAGTGATCTGGTTCTGGGTCCCGTTGTCAGGTACCACGAGTGGATGCAGTCAGAGGAGCTGCAGCGCCTGACCGCCTCTGAACCACTCAGCCTGGAGCAGGAGTATGAGATGCAGCGCAGCTGGCGGGATGACACAGACAGTGAGGATCTTAATCATTTTCTAAGGGTGGGTGGGAGTGGTGAGCAGGTCCCTTCTGTCCTGTAAAGGACCCACAGTGGGCTGAGAGCGCCTGGTGAGTGGGCTCTACTTGCTGAAGCAGATGGGATGTGAGACCTTGTACAACAGTAGCTTCAGACTGGCTTTCTGTTTATAGCTGGTATATGCTATGGGAAGTAGAGAATGTCCGGGGCTGTTGGTGTCCTTTTTATGCAGTTTTTCAAAGATTACAGTGATTTACTTACCACAGCATTATGTGCTGAGCTGCTCCTGCACAGTCAACACTCCCCAGGTCTGACTGTCATAAAAAAGCTGGAAGGGGGTTGTATTTTTCCTTGAGAAATCGGATTACTTCACCTGGTCAAGGTGTGCTGACTGAATTTGTTCCCTGGCTCTCCTACAGGTAATGAATCACTGCCCATAAAAGCCTGGTAGAAATATATGGAGCTGCAAAATACTGAGGCTAGCAAAGACCTCAGTCTGGAACATTTGTCTTAGCTGGCATTAAAAGCCTTACTAAAAACAAAAATAATATGGACTAGGTGAATCACTAGGTCTCAGTCTCTTGTGCACCAAACAATTCTTTGCCCAAACTTGCTGCAGAGTGAGACAAGGCAGGGAGACCTCAGTCATGGGATGAAAGTTTTAATGCACCTTAAATAGGCTGTTTCTAGCCTTGGTGTCTATGTCACCCTCACAACGGGTTTTTGAGAATATTTCTTACATTTCTAGGGATAGGACCAGGCACACTGTGCATAGGAGGCCTAATTATTAGCTCTTCCTCACTGTTAACATGTGGAAACTGTTGTTCCTCTGTCCATTGCATGCCTTGAATTTCATCCTTCAGTAATTTGTGAATAATTCTCAGCATGCCCTGAAAATGCTGCTACATTTTTGTTTTCCCCAGAGTGCACCTTCATTGTGCTGGACACAGAGCGGTGGTCTGGGCAGGCGTGTGCGGATGAGGACTGCATGGTGGGGGACGTGAATCTCTTCCTCACTGATGCTGAGGATCCGACTTTGGGCGAGATTGAAATTATGATTGCAGGTCAAGTTCTGCTTCATAGCTTGGACTTTTGTTGCTGTGGCTAAAGCCAGCTGCAGACAGATGTTACGTACAGCAGCTTTTTATTCTCATTGCTTTACCATGGCTGTTCAGTCCTGCTCAGCATCTTTTGCTGGTCCAGGTCACAGTCTCTTCTGAAAAGTGTCTGGCATGGCTGATTTGTCTCACGTAACTGGATGCTGTCTTCTGTGGCTGTCTCTTTCAGAGCCCAGCTACCGAGGCAGAGGGTTTGGCAAGGAGGCAACTCTGATGATGATGTCCTATGGTAAGCGTGGCTTTGTGCAAGGGAACGGGAGTACGGTTGGGATGCGATCTAGAAGCACGTATTCCCAGTGATACAGACAGGGTAGTAAGGGATGCATCTGTCCCAGAAACTGGGAGTCCTGTGCTTTCATAGATGTGGCAGCCAAGCAGGTAATAGAAATGCTTCTCTTTCTGGTTTCTTTTGCAGGAGTGAGAAACCTGGGGATCACCAAATTTGAGGCTAAGATTGGTCAGGAAAATGAAGCCAGTATCTGCATGTTCAAAAAGCTTCATTTCAAGGAGGTGCGGTAACAGCCCATCTTCTACCCAGAGAACATGAGCAGCGTTTGCCCTGTGACTGGGATTGAGCTGCTTTTCCTCTGATACAGGTTGCTGTGAACAGCGTTTTCCAAGAGGTGACGTTGAGGCTGGATGTCAGTGACCAGGAGAGACGATGGCTCCTGGAACAGACAGACCACGTGGAGGAGAAGAGCTATGTTGAACTGAAGCTGCCAGCTGGGGTGCTGGAGACTTGACAGACACATCCAGTCACAGGCCTGGTTTCCAGGGAGGAGCTGGACGCTGTTGTGAGCTCTGGGTATAGAGGACATCAGTGAGCCAACACTGCACTTAACTGTTTTCATCTGTCTCTTTTGGTTACTTTGTCATCTTGTCAACTTTGCACCTTGTTGCATCAGCCAGGATTACTGCCTGAAATTTGGACCTGGAGAGCAGCCATTAATTCGCAGGCTTGACTAGGAATGACTATAACCTTAACATGCTGTTCCAGCAGAGCCTAAAATCACCAGCAGTTAATTGATTCCTGGTGTGACCAGTTTCTGGACAAGCAGCACCCACTGTTCCTTCTTCCACTGCCCTTAGAGCAGGATTCAGCAATTTGACAGAGGCAGTCTCAGTGCGCTGGTAGCTCAGTCTGTTTCCTCTTGAATAAAAAAAACCTGACAAAAATCTGAGGTTTCCCCAGAGCTATCTGGGAGCAGTGGGACTCGGCTGCTCGCTTTGGCTGGTGAGAGGGTGCTTAGAAGTTGTAAAGAACAGCAGAGACTCTTTGAACCCTATTTTCCGGGGTGTGGTGAGTTGCAGGGGGGCATTGCTGGGTCCTGGAAGTGAGAGGCCCAAGTGTGGTGGGTGAGCACAACCAAAGAGCAAGTTAACACAGTGAAAATTACTGACACCAGCCGACCAAGACTAGAGCAGAGCCTCGCCACGATCGCTGCGTAATGGGGGGACTGGCACCTGCAGGAGGCTGCTGAGACAAAACCCTGTGAATTTCAGGGCCATGCTTTGGACCTGGAAACCTCAGGTCACCAGTGAAGGAATATTACACTTCATTTTATACCAGGCTGCTTTTATGAAAGCGAGGAGGAGGAGAACACAACTGAAAGGAGATGGAATAGTGATCCCCGGCTTCAGGGAGCTCGGGGCTTGCTCTGCTGAGCCTGGAGGCTCTGTTCGCTGCTCTCCAGTAAGCTGAATGGGGGGAAATATACCTCTTACCCGGGGCAGATATATTTAGGGCAGGAACCAGCCAGCAGGCCTCCGCTGTGATATAGTGGAGATCTGTCGCTGAAGAAGAGGCACTTGCCTGACTCCCACTGGACAGACATTTTAATGCAGTTATTTAGCCTGACCTTTCCTGCCCTACGCAGCATGCTCTCCACAGCAGGGAAGCTTGCTAAGAGGAGAGGACAGAAGGTAAGGAGGATAACTGATGCTCCTTTGCGTTTTCCCACTGTAATAGCAGCCGTAACGCCTAATTCTAGACCAGAAATTATTTGTTCCAATTACGCAGTGTCAGGTAATAGCTTTCAGATTTGCCCAGGGATGGTTTTATCAGAGATTGGTAGACTGTGGAATTTTTAGTGTTGCTGTGCCTGTATTTTTAGGGCCTGGAGGTTTTAGTTTTCCAATTTTAGTTCATTTAAATACATCATTCCTGTGACTAATATTAAAACCCAGTGCAGGAATCGTGTATCATGGTATTTTAAACAACAAGTATTTAGCATGGATTTAGTTGTAGCAAAAGATTTGTGCGGTAATAAAGTGAAGAGCAGCTCTGCTTCCAGCTGGGATTACCATGACAAGGGCTACTAATCCTCATGCTCTTCGTCACCTGCTGCAGGCAGGAATGGATTCTGTCCCCCAGAACAAGATTTGCAGAACCTGCCAGGTGAACTGCTGGCTCTGTGCTCCTTCCATTGGACATTTCGTCCCTCTGCCAGAGAAGCAAGGTCAGACTGGCAGGAGAGATGTAGCCAAGGTGGGATTTGCTCCCCTAAAAAGTGAAAAACAGGGGGAAAATAATTTCTTTTAACCTCTGCTGCCAGGTGGGGGGCACAGTGAAACCATGCCACCCTCCGGCCCCGCCACAGCTCCCCGTGCCTGCCTGGTTGCTCCGGCGCCAGCGAGTGCCCTGCTTGGCATCCCCAGTCCCCCGGCAACGCCGGCACGCTCCCCCGCCTCCATGGGCGGCTGGGAAAAGCCTTTGCCCTGGCAACCCGAAACAAAGTTGGGTCTGTCCTGCAGCCACAGCCCTCCCCCAGGCTGGGGGGGGGGTCCCAGCGGGGCTCAACCAGGGTTCCCACAGAGAACCAGTCCTCAGGCTGCTCCGACTGGGTGAAGAGGCAAAAGATGCTCCTGGGACCTGCCGGGTACCCCTGCTCCTGCCCTGCATGGGCAGCCCCAGCCCATGGCATCGCACCCCATCCCAGGCAGGGACACCGTGCTTGTCCCAAGGGGGTGAGGGTGGGAAAGGAGGGGACAGGGGCTCACCTCCACTCAGCAGCACTGCCACAGAGGACACGACTTTGGAGAATGAGGCAGGTTGAAACAGGCTACCCCAGCTTACAGCTTACTGTGCATCCCCCGCAGATGTGGTGGCACTTTGTCACTTGATTGTCATTTGAGCTGCAGACCTGTGTGACCGCTCGTCTGCTCAGGTAGAGGAGCTTGTCTGGGGGTTTGGAGCATGAAAAAAGAGTGTGCAGAAGAGGAGGAAGCAAAGATGCCGGGCAGAGGCTGGGGCTGCGGGTGCACAGCACGCCACAGCCCCTGCTGAGAGCACAGCCCTGCCTTGTCCCGGGGAGCTGCCATCCCACCCTCCCTGGTCCAGCTGAGCTGCCACCAGACTGGCCCTGCTAAGCCACCCAGGCACGGCGTGCTCCTGCGCTCACCCGCTGCGGCAGGAGGGCTTCGCTTGGCCATGTATAAGCTGCCCCACATGGGCTTAAAATTAGCCTTGGGGACATCCTGGCCCCACCACGCTGTGCCCCCAGCCCCTTCCAGCCATGACACGATCACGAACCCCATGTTGAAACACCTCTATGCCCTGCTTTCCTCTGCTCCGCTCCCCAGACATGGCTAAGATCCAGCAATTTAGAGGGACAAGCAAACCCCCACCCCACCGATCCCCCCTGCCTTCCCCCAACCCAGGATGCAACCCTGGGGCTCAGGCTCACCCCAAACCCCCCCAGAGGGGCTGGGAGCAGATTTGGGCTGCCCCCAGCAGAGCTGCTGCCCTCCAACCGGGCCAGCAGACACAGATTACAGCCTTGCATCGCTTCCCCCCCCTCCACTCCCCAGGGGATTAAAGCCCTTTAATCACCCTAGGCATTAACCCACACTGGGACCAGCAGGTCCCTCCCCAACCCCCCCCAGCCTGGCCCCACTGGGTGCCGAGGGGCACCCAAACCAGCCCTAGTGTCCCCCCACCACTGGAAGCATTACCTGCCTCTTTCCCCAGCCCTCGCAGCACAGCGAGCCCCCAATGAGCCCCTGCACACCCTCGTGCTTCGGAAGGATTTAGCCTTAAACCGGACGCATGAAGTCAGGAAGGTTTATTCCAGTAAACAGAATTTGTCTTGAGCTCGACAGTACGACAACACCCGATCGCAATACATGGAAACAAAACATCCACAGGAAGAATTTCCACAAAATACATTTAAAAAAAAATAAAACAGTGTGATTGGAAAACTCTTATTTCAGAAAAAAAAAAAGAGTCTATTGAGAAGCCTTTAAATTAAACAGTGTCAGATTCAAACCCTGATGGGCTCTGTCTCCAGGAGTGAGTGGGAGCAAAGGAGATGATTATTGCTTGCTGCACTGGCTCCAGACACCCTCTCCTCTCCCAAAATAGCCCCAGGGGCAGGGTGCTGGGGGCTCCCCACCGTGCTGGGCACCCATGTCCCTCCTTGCAGCTGGAGGACAAAGGACAGGGTCATTGTGGACGGAGCTTGCCAGGCAGGGGTCAAACACCCCAGGGAGGAATAGCTGTGGTCAGTGGCTGGGCAGATGGGGTTTGCTAAAAGTCACTAAAAGCCTCAGGTTTTGCAGTTAAAGGGCAATTTGGGGGGGGGGGGGGCTCAAATGGAGATGGGGTTTGGGGTGGGGGAAGAACCAGGGAACAGCAGGGATCAGAAGTGTTGGGCATCAGGCCACCCCAAATCCTTGACTCCCCCTCCCTGAACCCCTGCTTGTGCCTACCAGGGTGCACAGGGCTTCAAGGCAGGGCTGGAGGAGCACCCTGGGGATGGACTCACGGGAGGGGGCACCCCCCCCAGCTCTCTCTAGCCTAAAACTACCGCCCAGGACCCTGCTGCAGGGATGCTTGCTGGCCACCGAGCCCCATCACTCAGGTCAGGGTGGTGGGGAGCAGCCCTGCATCCCCGCTGGGACCCTGTGGCAGAGAGGAGGGCGATGCAGGAGAGGTGGGTGCAAGGCTGGGGGGGGGGCAGCGGACCCTCACCCCTGCCCTGGGGCCTTCACAGGTTGCTGAACAGTTCATTTTTCTTGCTCCAGTCCATCTGGGGTGCCCGCTTGCTGGTACGCTTCTGGTGTGCCCGTTCCTTGGCCACCGCCAGCGGGATGTCGAGGTCCAGGAGGGAGCCGGATGCTGAATGGCGCTTGTCACCCTCCTGCGTGTCAGGCTGGGGGGGCAGAGGCTGCATCAGCCCCGCTGTGCCCCCCCCCGGGACAGCCCCACAGTGGGGGCTCAGCCCAGACCCTGCTTTCCAGCCACTGCCTCCCCCCTCAGCATCCCCAGCCTTACCTCGCTGTGGGTCTCTCCAGAATCGGGGGACACAGCCAGCAGCCCGGGACTGGACGGGCTCTCAGACACCGAGTTGGACTGTGAGTCTCCACCGTTTTCATTTTCCTGGGGGGGAGCAGGGAGCAAATGTGAGCAGGGCAGCTCCAGCCCTGAGGTTTGGGAACGGCCCCTGGAGTTGCGAGTCCCACCCAGGGGGCCATGAAATCCGCCTTCCCCACACATAATCCCCCGCGAGCTCCAGGCTCATAAATACCTCCAGCGCTGCCCATCCGGGGTGAGGAAGGATTAAACCCCAGCCTGACTGCCCCGGCTTTAGCAGGAGGAGGAGGACGGCTGCAGGGCTGGATGCTACTTCCCTGCAGCAGCACAAGGGCTCCCAGCCCTGCAGCATCACGAGGATGGAGGAGGAAGAGGAGGAAGGCAGGCATTGCACCCACCTTCATGACACTCAGCCCCACAAGCAACCCCCTTCCTGGGGGGCACCAGCTCCCAGTCCCCTTCCCAGTGGCACCTACTCTTGCGTGGCAGCCTGGGAGCACTGTAGTCCCTGGTGGCATCACCCACCCATGGGCAGAGGGGACACCTAAACAGGCACAGTTCCTGACTGTAGACTGGCACAGATGGGATTAAAAGCAAGACGAGGCTCTCTTACCTTCCCTAGATCACCATTGGCAACTGGTTCTGGCAAGGGACCTGCAGGGTGAGGACACGGGTGCTGGGTGAGGATGTGTTTGCTCTGCCCCCTTGCCTACGGGCACAGCAGTGCCCAGCAAAGGCTGCACGTGCCCACCACTCACCCACCCACGGTCTAGCCAGGTCCCAGATTTTTTTAACCCACCCCTTGCAGCCAGCCCCACAGCATGAGGGGATGCTGTTGGGCACCGGGTACATCCCCATGATGACAGCCACAACATGGAGCCCGGTGAGACCCCCCCATCCTCCCAGGGACCACCGTGACAGCAGGGAGGGGGCCACGGCTGAGCCGAGGCTGCGGAGGAGAGCAAAGAACAGCTGCTGCCTGCTCGCTCCCCAAACCATAAACCCTGCCAAAGTGCAACCCGGGGCCATAAACCCGCCTTCCCACAGAGCCCACATCAGCCTCACTGCCCTGGCACGGGGCCCTTGGCCGCACCAGGAAGGTGCCAAAGCCAGGTGACCCTGCTTGGCTCCAGGGTGATGAGACCTCCACCTCCCAGGGCTCGGGGACTCCCCCAGCACCCCCACGTTTGGTGACAAGGTGACGCAGAGCCGGCAGAGGTGGCACAAACCCCCTTCCCTGCAGCACAGCCCCCAGCCCACCTGCCAGGTGCTCCTCCGAGGGCACCACCTTGCACTTCTTGAAGAACTCATCCGTGAGGACATCCACCACCAGCAGCCTGGTCTCATCACCGCCCGCCTTGATGGCTGCCACCACATCGGCATGCTGCTTGCCCTCCATGCACACCCCGTTCACCTGCGGGCACGGCACGATGTCACTGCCAGGGCCAGGGGACATCCGTCCCTCGGGAGCCCCATGGAGGGGCCGGGTACCAGCCTTGGTACCAGTCACAGCCCCAGCACGGCCACCCCACAGCCCCTGCAGGTATCCACAGCCTTGCGGGGATTAGCGGTGAAGCCAGCAAAACCTCATTAAAAGCAGATTTTCCTCTGAGTGATTAGCACGGGATCGTACCGGCAAAGCTGGCAGGGAGCGTCCAGCAGCGCGCGGACCAAGGGCTGGCACAGAAGATGGGCAGCACGGGCGAGGCACAAAGCCCTTGTGCCAGGGCACGGTCCCTGGAGACCCCCCAAAGCTTTTGGGGCAAAGAGGCAGCAGTCCCCTGCCCTGGTGAGCAGCGGGGTCGGAGCTCAGCTGGTCCTTGCCCTCGTGGGTCCCCATCCCCACCCTGGTCACAGCCTGCAGCAGGGCTTAGGGGCCATCGTGCACCTTGTCCTCATCCTGCCCCACCCCAGGGACAGCCCTGGGACACTCCTGCTCGGAGCAGAGGACAGTGCTACCGCCGCTTCACGCGCAGCCGGCTAATTAGCGCTCAGCCCCAGCCCTCTGCGGTGCTGCTCCCTGCCACCCACCCGGCTGCACCCCTGGGTGGGGACGGCCAGGCCGGTGCGGGTCAAGTGGCTGCACCGTGAGTCACCGCCGGCACCGGGGACGCCGCGCACCGTCCCGGCAAAGGGCGGCTCCCTCCCGGGCACCGGGATGCGAGGGAGCGCTGAGGTTTTTGGGGAGATGCCCCAGCCCGCCAGCAGCCCCCCCTGCCCCAGCATACCTCGATGATGCGGTCCTGGGGGGCCAGCCCCGCCGCCTCAGCCGGTGAGTCGGGGTCGATGGCACGCACGTACTGCCCCGGGCGGCTCTTGTCGCTGTGCAGGTTGAAGCCATAGCCATTGGGACCCTTCTTCATGCAGCAGAGCCGGGGCCGCAGTTCCTCCTGCAATGGGGAAAGCCTGTGGGAAAGCTGCTCCCGGACCCCCCGACACCCAGGGACAGCACCGGGACCACCAGACGCCTGCTTGGGTGGCAGGAACACAATCCTCGGGTGGCCACCTGCACCCACAGACGCCTTGAGTTGGGACACAGGGTGCCAAAACACCCTATAAACCCAGGCTCTACTTAATTAATTGGGTGCAGAGCACACCAATTGCAGCGAAACATTAAAGAAACATGTTATTATGGGTGTCCCCAGACAACACTCTTCCTTTTGGGGTCAGGATTGCAACTGCCGGCAAGGAAGGGGCACATGGGGCTTGGGCAGGCAGCTGGGATCCAGATGGAGCAGCCCCAATGCCGAGGTGCCCCAATGCTCCCGCATGACCTTCCGTGATTGCAGAAGAGAAACCAGCTCAACTGGGGCGGTGCAAGGTGGGAAGTTCACATCTCCAGGAGGCAACACCCAGCTCATCTGCACCCAGTTTCACCCTGACCTGTGGATCCGCCAGCACCCAGAGCCAAGGAGCATGACTGGGACAGCCACAGCCCCACACCTGGTTCCCCATCAGCCCTTTAAGAGCACAGTTCCCCACAATGTGAGCAGCGGGGAGAAGCAGGAGCATCCTCAGGAGCCTGGCAAATAGGAGCTGCCTTTGCTCGCCCTACGGGGAGCAGGATGGTCGGGAAGCATCGGAGGAACCAGGCGACACGAACCAGCTGCCTGCACGCAGTGCTGTCAGAACTGCTCCAACCCCAGCACTGAAACACCACTTCTACATATTTATATATATAAAATGGTTTGATCCTGCCTTGACCACCAGCTCCTGGGCTTTGGTAGGGCTGTCCCAGCAGCCAAGCCACGCTTGAGCTCTTGAAATATTCCTGACCAGGGACTTTAATATTTATTCTATCTTCTGAGATTGTTTGTTCTCCTTTGGTACCCATAGCATCACCAGGGACATGCACCGCAGGAATTTCCCCTTCCGCACCTGCACCGTGCTGCTCTTTACCCCCTGTACAGCACAATCGCTTCTCGCTATGAAATCCCCTTTGCACCCTGCCAGGAAAGCCTGGTCCCTGGGGTGCTGGCACCCCACGTCTGGCAGCGCTGCAGGGGCAACAGGGTCCCGCATGGGCCAGGGTGACGCGTTTGCAATCACTAAGCCCAACGCTGCGATAAAACCCCATCCTCTTGCACAACGCCTTCCTGCAGGGTCAAGGCTGGCTGCCGCCCCGGTACCGCTCGCCAACTCCCCGGGAAGGAAGGCACAAACAAGCACCCAACCGGGTCTGCCGGGGAGTGAAGGTGAGCCCGGGATGCCGCAGCGCTGGCAGTCACGCAGGACCCGCTCCACCCACGGCTCGGCTGGGCGATGTCTGGTGCAAGAGCCCGGCTGCACCCTGGGGAGCTGGTGGCGTCTCCCCCGCAGACCGGCAGCGGGTTCCCTGGCTGGGTGGAAGATTGTGACACCTCGACTTCGCCCCGGCTACCCCTCGGTCCCTGCGTGCCGGGGCGGTTGGGCGACGGGCTCTGCCCCGGTCCCCGCGCCTGGGTGGCAGCAGGTTCACGGGGTGCCCAGGCTGCGGTGACTGCACCCTCCACCCAGGCAGCGATCCCCAGCGAGGGTGGGGGACAGAGAAGACCCAAAACAAGGCCAAAAAGCAGGAGCTGGTGGAGCCTGGAAGAAGGCAGCACCTCCCTGGGTTCCTGCCCTGGGCTGGCCCCGGGAAGGGGGTTTGGGCTCTGCAAGCACCCACGCTCCCGGTGCCCTTGGCAGCACCGCGAGGTTGCTCCACGCCGATAGCTCGGGACAAAGCCGGAGGGAGCACCCGGCAAGCGGTGCTGGCAGCGCTCCCGGGTGAGGAGGAGGGGGGAGGACTTCGCTC
This sequence comes from Buteo buteo, assembly GCF_964188355.1. NCBI lineage: Eukaryota > Metazoa > Chordata > Aves > Accipitriformes > Accipitridae > Buteo > Buteo buteo. The sequence continues at coordinate 7,758,411 of NC_134183.1, read as the reverse complement.
CCACCCATACCAACAAAGCCTGGGCAGCTCAGGCTCTCCGAGACACTGGGGCCACGAATTTAGGGGTGGTGGGGATAGCCCTGCAGGATGGACAGATGCCTCGGGGCAAGGGGACAGGTCATGGCAGCGAGGGAGGCACCAAGCCCTCAAAGGCGGCCGGCAAAGGCAGGAGCACCCAGTGCAAGGGCAGCCTGGCCGAGCCGTGACCTGGCCCCCCCAGCATCCCCCCACCAGTGGCTGGCAGCTCCTCCAGCCCAGCGTGCCAGGCTGCCTTCGCCCTCCCCAAATCCCTCGTGCCAGCAGAAACCCGGCGGGCAGCCACGGTTCTGCCTCCCTGAGAGAAAAATATAAATGCATCTGATTTACCAGCAGCCGTATCCTGCCTATCCACAGGGCACCCCTCCAGCCCCAAAGTCCCCCCCCGGCCAGAAGGGACCCGAGGTGAGAGGGTCTGGGGTCAACACCTGGGATGCGGAGAAGCCCCATGGCCGCGGGGCCAGGAGCTGGAGAGCAGGAAAACGGAAATGCCCCTAATTTCTATAAGCTTTTGCATCCTCTCCTCCAACGCCAGCAGCCCTCCCGCCGCGCTCGGGCACGGATTAGCGGGCAGAGCCTCGTTACGAGCAATTACAACCTCCGGCGGGGAGGGCGGCGGGGGAAGCCGGACTCAGCCCCCAGCATGGACATCCCATGCCACCCCTCTCTGCTGTACCCAGGGGTGGCACAGGGACGTCTCCTGCCCGCAGATCTGCCCACTTGGGATGGGGAGCTCAGTGGCATCGCATCCTTCTTCCTGCCCTGGAACAGGACTTGGGGCACATCTGGAGCCTTCTCCTTCCAGGAGCGTGCCAGATCATCCCTCCCCAGCACCTTCGGCCACTTGGCAGGACCAGCAGCCCCAGGGATGTGGGGACCCCAATTGCACGGTGTGCCAGAACCCGCTCCCCAGTTCCCAGCCCTCCAAGAACAATTTCAGGACAGCTTTTGAAGCCCCAAGTCCCAGGAAACTCCCCACAGCCCTACAAGCAGCAACAAGCCCGTCGGCAGCAGCATTCCCGGTTACTCAAAGAGAAACACAACAGCTCTGAGGACGCCTGGGCCAGCAAATTCACACGGGTCCTGAAATCTGGCGCACACATTCGGGCTTTATACAAAGGGGATGCAAAGCAGCCTCCTCGCAGCATCCCCGTCACGTCCCGTTTGACTGGAGCTGCTTTTCATGCAGCTGCCTTGAGAGGAAATTTAATTCATTTCCTAATTAGACACCAGCTACCGCCAGTGCAATGCTCCCAAATGCGGGGGGAGGAGGATCTGCTCCCTGTTATACCCCAAAACTCAGCCCTGGGAGGCTCACCCAGCTTTTACAAGGAGGGATGAGCATTGCTGGCAGGGAGAGCTCTAATTTAGCACTAAATTTACAAGAGGGAAGCCCGGGGCTGGTAGCAAAAGCCATGCCCTGGTAAAAGCAGCCCCAGCCTGTGCCAGGGCGCTGGGCTGGCAGTCACCGGTGCTGCTTCGCTAACGCCGTGCAGTTTGCGTGAAACTTTCTCAAGACACTCCCAAGCAGCCGAAAGCTCCGGAAACGCAGGCGGGGGGAGGACGAGCTGTCACGGCTCCCAGCCCAGCACTGGGGACAGTCCCCAGGGTGCGGGGCCCCCAGAAGCGGGGCTGGCCCCGGGTATAAAACTGTCACCTCGCTGGCTCAGCGCCACAGAAGGGGGGTGCACGGATCAGCTCCCCAGGTGCCTCCACAGAGGCTCAAAACCTCCACCTCAGCATCAAGGGGGATTTGCATGCCCAGGGTTTTATAGGAATGAGAAGGGAGCCTATGACAACCCCCCCAAAGCCTCCTCAGCCCATGCCCAGCACTAGCAGCCACAGGGGTGTCCTGACCATGCAGGATCCAGCAGGGTTTGGAGAGAGAGGTCGGATCCTGCCCAAAGGAGGGAGGTGTTAAACCCTCGCTCGGCCCCAGGCAGGGTGTGGGTGCTGCCGGCCGGCTCTCACAGCAGTGAGTGTCTCCAGGCTCGGTAAGCAAATAAAGGCAAGTCCATCCCATAAAGCAAACAGGACTCTGACACAGGCTCCCCACCGCAGCGATCCTGGGGGAATCCCACCAACCCACGGGGCTGAGACAGGGCTGCCAGGGGACGGGGCAGCAGGCACCGGCTGCCCGCCAGCGACCAGAGAACAGGCACACCAGTGTGTTCCCCGCTCACCAGAGAGAAATCCCATTCTGCCCGCTCCGGCTTGACTCATCATCTTCCCACCCTGCTCGGTGGGCGCCCAGATGGGGCGATGTCTCCAAACCCGCTCGCCTTCGTTCTCCTGCCCCAAGCACCGGGCCCTGCCCCCAGCCACAAGATTTCCTGCTACCTGTTGAGAAACCATCCGGGGCTGTGCAGTAATGTCACCCATGTCACCCGCTTCCTGCTCCCGCAACAGAGAAACCGCCTGCGGTAACTCTGCACGGGGCACACCCCGAGCCTGCACCCCAAGACTGTGGGGCATCTCCAGCCAGGGATGCCTCCCCCCCCCAAAGTTTGTGGGGCATCTCCAGCTTCCCTGGCCCTTTGCATCGCTCCGGCCGGCACAGCTCCTGCGAGCAGGCAGCCACCCCGCGGCATGTCAGGGCTCCGTCCCCCACCTTGGGGACTGCACACCCGCAGCCCCCCAAGCCTGGCAGGGGACTCACCTGAGCTGCATTAACTACATCCCCTTTATTTTTCCCAGCTCATGGAGAGATCTGGGAGCAGAAAGCACAGCACAGACGGTCTCGCTGGCCTCGAGGGAGCGTTGGCACTGCGACATACGGGAGGGCAGGCACGCTCCCCCCCGCACAGGGCAGCACCGCAGCCCGGCACGGGGCCAGATCCGAGGGACCAGGGATGCCACGGGGGACAGCGTGTGGCACAGGGACAGGGACAGAGCCTGGTTGTTCCCACCTGAACAAGCCCATCGAGGAGGTGCCGGAGTGGTGCTTTAGCCAGGCAGGGGTGAGACCGGTGCCCTGCAATGGATCAGTCCGACTGGGGCAGCCGGCACGAGGCTAAAGTCCAACAGGAGACACAACCAATAAAAACACCTGATCCTCAGCAAAACCCTGCGTGACAACAGCTCATGAGGCATCAAAGTCTGCCTAGGGCTCAGCACCAGCACTAGGAAGGCCTCACAGCACCAACCCTTCCCAGCTGATCTTTGGGAGCCGGTCATAAGAGCTCCCCAGAAGGTCCCGCACCCCAGGGACACCAAGAGCCTGCTCCCCAGGAAGACTATCAACATCTCTGTTGTAACAACAAATGTGTTTTTGCTGGGTAAATAAAAAGCAGTATTACCTCCGGCAGCCTAGAGTGTTTCTTAGGAACGGCTCCGGGCAGGAAAGGTCAGCTATTTCTCAATTCTCACCTTTCTACATCGCTTTGTTTGTGCAACCGCTAGTTCCCACGCGCCGCTTCAGGCCAACATTCCTGAATTAGTAAGTGTCTGTACTTAGTATCTGTACGTGGAGACCTGACCGACAGGATCGGTCCCCCTGGTTTGGGAAGGGCTGCGGCATCTCTGCTCCACAGCAGAGACCGGACACACTTCAGGGCACGAGTGACTGCCGGCGACACCTGCGGTCACAACCCCCCCAAAAAATACCGTCTGCCACAGCTTTTTTTGTTGTATTTTGGAACGGTTAACACTGCACGTCGAAGCTCACCACCGCCCTCGCTGCCTGTTGCTTTTTCTCACCCCGTTTTACCGGCCCTGCAGCACAAGGACGGGCCAAAGGGCTCCGGGACACGACGGGCTGCTCGGTTACGGTTCCAAACCGTCCCCTGTGCCCGCCTGCCTCCGCTCGTCACCCAGCAAGGCTGGTAGAGAAAAGTGTTAAGGAGACAAAAAAAAAAAAAAAAAAATTACAATCGAAAAGGAAAAGCAGCAGGGCGGGCCCCAGCGCTCCTAGGGAACCGTGTTTAAAGCAAACCGAAAAACCGAGAGCGAAACCACACGGGGCGCCCGGGGCAGACGCGACGGCTGCCGCTCCCGCTCGCTCGGCTGAAGGCAACGACCGGGGCCGGTCCCGGGAAGTCCCCACCCGCCTCCCCCCGACCCCCAAAAAAACTTTCCAGCGCCCGAGCTCCCCCCCCGGCCGCCCATTTACCCGCTGGCCGCCGCTGGGCTCCCGCGCCGGGGGCTCCGCCGGCTCCGGGGCCGCCTGCCCGCCGCCCACGGGGGGTTCGGTCCCCGGCCCGCCCCGCTTCTGCTCGTCGGCCAGCGGGTCCACGACGAGGAGGCTGACGGCCCCGGCGGCGGCGCGGATGCGCTCCACCACCTGCTGATGGCTCTCCCGCTCCACGTTCTCGCCGTCCACCTCCAGCAGCCGGTCCCCGGCCCGCAGCCCCGAGCGCTCGGCCGGCGAGCCCGCCTCCACCAGCCGGATGAACTGGCCCGGCTTGCCCTTCTCGCCGTGCAGGTGGAAGCCGTAGCCGTCCGGCCCCCGCTCCAGGCGGCACAGCCGCGCCGCGGGGCCCGCCGTGCTGCCGCCGCCGCTGCTCATGGCGGGAGGGGCGGGAGCGGCTCCGCCGCCCGTCCCCGCCAGCCGCGCCGAGCGCCTCTGCGCGCCCGCCCCCTCCGCCCGCCGCTCTTATACCCGGGGGCGGGGCGCGGCGCGGGCGGCCGCCAATCGGAGAGCGGGGCGGGGCGAGACCCGCCACACAAGGAGATCCACGGGGCGAGGGCGTGCAACCATAGGGGATGCGGTTATGCAAATCGGCCGGGGGGTGGGGTTATGCAAATATCGCCTCGCCCCGCCGGGGCGCCCCGGGCAGGGTGCAGCGGCGGCGGCGCCGGGGTCCTGCCGCCCACCCCCGTGGGGTCGGGCCGCTCCCCCGGGGCCACCTCCGCCTCTCCCCGCCAGCCGCCGGGGCAGCCCCCGGTCCCCGTTGAGCCCTCCCCTCCCATCCGCCGCGGGCCGGCTTTGCTTCCCCCCGGGGTCACGGCAGACAGCCCCGACGCTGGCTGGAGACCGGCGGGGCGCTCCCCGCTCTCCCCGCTCCGCCCGGGACACGTCCCGGGTGGCACACCTCGGCCTCTCGGGGCTCGGGCTCCCCGTCCCCTCGGCCGATGCTCGAACGCCGCTCTCGGTGCCGGGCCCCCGCGCTGCTCCGAGGCAGATGGGGTGGAGGGATGCTCAAGAGCTTCAAAAGCAAAACGAAAACCCCAAACTGAAACTGCGTGGGAAAGCAGCACGGGAGGCCGCGTTCGCGGGTAACCCGCTGTGTGGCGGAAATGAGAGAGCAGCCCTGTTCCCCCAAGCAGCTCCCCGGCCCCTGCTTGGCACCCTGGAGCTGGGGGACCCAAGGATGGGGAGCTGGGGGGGAACTCGGGGGGGGGGATTTGCTCTGCCCAGCCCCAATGTGCTCTGCTTGCGACCTGGGAAGCAGAATTGGCTGCAGGGGATTACGAGAGTGTGAAATCCTGGGGTTTCGGGTCAGCCAGGGCAGAGCGAGGCAGAAGCAAGCCTGGGCCACTCCGGCACCGCAGCAGGGCTGCTGGGGCCAGGCAGAGCTGGCCCCGGGCTCCCGGGATCCTCCCGGGGAGAGTGGCACGGAGATACGTCAGTGTCTCTTACTGCCGGGTTTCAGGGCCTAGCTGAACTTCAGGCTGGCCAAAGGTCCTCAGGGCAGCCAGGTTCACATTTAACCATGCTGCAGCCAGGCGAGCAAGGAGGTGACGGCAGCATGCCGCAGGACGTGTCCCTCCCGGGTGGCTCCGTGCCGAACCCCTGCTGGAGGGACCCCAGCGGCCAAGAAACCCCCCGTGTGCTGGGGGGGGGTGCTGGGGGTTGGCCGTGTTCCAGCTCCGTGGAGCTGGGAGCGAAGGGTGGGCTCATTTGTTTCCTCCACTCGGCTGAGCATTTGCCCACGGCCGCTCAGCCCTGAGAAAGGCAGTGGAGAGGAATCCCACGGCGGCCGGCGGCAGATGCCTGCGGAGAGGAAAACCAGGGCAAGCATGTCACAGGACAGCCCCAGGACAGGGGGGTCCATCGCCTGTAGCATCAATGTGGCACAGCCCTCCCTTTGGCAAGGGGGCTGTGAGCGGCACGGCCCTGCGAGCATGTGTGTTCCGGGGGGGAGACGGAGGGGGGACACTTTTTGGGAACGCTGCCCTAAGTCAGGAAACAAAAGACAGCTCCAAGAGGGCTGGTTTGAGCATGGGACAGTGATAAGGAAGAAAGGCAGCAGCAAAGGAAACAGCCGGAGCTGGTTTTGGGTCCGGCAGACGTCGGCAGCGCCCACAGGATGGCAGGGTGCAGGCAGCACCGTTGCACCCCAGCTGCCTCCTCCTGCCGGGGCCCTTTGCGGCTCGGCGTGACGTTAAGGGAGCTCAGGCTGGAGGAGGGAAAGCAGAAAAAGAGCCAACGTCTGTTTGTGTTGAAGCCATCCAGCATTTTTTGCAGACATCAGCCAAGCAGCAGCAGCAATGCCATTGGTGGGAAGACGGAGTTATTTGGGGAATGCTGGACTCCGCACCATGAGAACAGCAGGGGAGGAGGTTGGTTTTAATTTAACAGGCCATGTTTACTCTTCCCCTCTCACCTTTGGACTGTCTGAAATGTTCAAGGAAAGCCCTGGCAGGGAGGAAGGGGCTGCGTGTGCTTCCCCTTCCCCACAGCTGCTCCCAGGGCCCCCCCGGCCCCGCTGCTCTGCAGCGCTGGGCTGCAGCAGCCTCCCACGTTGCAGACCCGGGGCAGAGATTTCTCACACAATGAAAAAACAGGCAGATGCAAAGCCTTGAAAATACCCAGCTTTAATCTGTAAACTTGCAAAGAAAGACCCGGGAGCAGAGCAGAGGCGAAGGAGGGACGGGGGCAGGTGAGAGACGAGCAGCTGGGGCGCAGGGCCAGGGAAGATGCTGGTGGGGACAGATGTGCCAGACAGTCCCCGACTCCGACGTGCAAAAGTGCCATGCCCTCCGCAGCTGCCCTTCGCATCAACTCTTCAGCTATATAACCAAACATTCACCATCTCACCACCCTAGGTAGCGGTCAGGGGAGCCGGCAGCGTGCTGGAGGGGTCGGCAGGGCCAGGCTGAGCACTGGGGATGTGCAGCAACGCAGGGCCCAAGCCTTGTACCTTGTGCTCCGTGTAGCAGCATTTGCTGGCTGAAACATCTCAGGCATCTGCTCTCCAGAGAGTGGGTTTCAGCTGCCATTTGCCAGTGGCAGGAAGAAACAGTTGTATGACATGTGCAGCGATGGGACAGAAACCCAGCCCACCCTGGGAGCCGGCAGGCACAGCAGCGCCAGGCCACCGCGGGCACAGCCACCCCACCAGCTCCAGCCTGCGTGAGGCCGGAGATGGTTTTGTCTGGAGGGATTGAAAACAAAAAGGCTTTTCTTGTCAAAAAAAAAAAAAAAAAAAAAGTCTCTAATTCCTGTGGCTACAAGAGGGGGGAAATAAAGTTTTTTTCCAAATTGCCTTGTGTACTAGAACTGCCCCAAGCATCGCTTGGGTGCTCCAAGGGGAGTTTTATGTCTCACGTCAGCTGCGCAGGCAGGGAGCAGGCTTGGCTGGACACTTCCCCATCCCGGCCCTTCCCTCCGGCAGAACCAGGACACAACAGGGACATCGCTGCCCTCGTGGTGGCAGGAGGATAAAAGCTGACATTAGCAACTGCAGCAGCGAGGAGTCACGGTGAGTGTGGGCACCGGCTGGACTCAGCCGTGGGGCAGCCTGGGGGGCAGAGCTGAGGCTCCCTGAAGGGAAGCCAGAGCCTGGCAGCACCGGGGACGTGGGGGCTGGATGAGGCCCTTTCAGCCGGACGAGAGCAGTGCCAAGAGTGGGGATGGCTGCAGGGGAGGAGAGGACCAGCAGCTGTACGAAGGCTCATCCATGGCACACACGCAGCCCCTCCAGCCGCTCTCAGGAGCCCTCAGCTAGCTGCGGGGCCGTATCCTGCTCAGGTGATGGAGGCACCACAATGACTCGCTGGCCAGGCTGGCAGTCATCACACCGTGGTTATTCCCCCAGTAGCACACAGTAAGCTCCAGGCATTGCCCCGCAGGGCAGCAGGATCTGGCCCCTGGATCCTGGCGCCAGGGCAATGGCTCTCCCCGTGCACGCTTCGCTCTGCCGAATTGTCCCGTCCACGCTTGGCTTGTCAGAGCCTGGTTTCCTCGGGCACTCAAGGGCAGGATTGGGCCCCTGTTCTGCCTCCTGCCTGCCTGCCTGCACCCCCCGGGGCTGCCAGCTCCTCCCGGCCACTCTCAGGCGAAGGCACAGCAGCTTGATTTCTTCTTCTGTGACTCGATGTAGTCGTGGATCTGGAAGCGGGGCTCGTCCGGCGGCTGCACCGCGCGCTGCTTCAGCTCCCTGGGGTGGTGGGGCCGCGTTACCCCCCCTGCCTGCTCCAGTGCCAGTGCGGGAGGCAGCGGGGTCGAGGGGAGACCTCCCTTGCCCGGGTCCCCCAGGTACTCACTTGGCAATGGCCAGGAAGGCTAACTCCACGTTCATGCCCGTCTTGGCGCTCGTCTCCATGAAAGGCACCCCGTACTCCTGTAAGGGCAGCACGGCCCTGTCAGCGGCCAGCCCCAAAATTCCCTCCTGTCCCTCCAAATCATCTCTGTCACCTGGCTGAGTCTTGGGGACAAGGTGCCTTCCCCTCCCTGCCTTGCCCCAGGGTTTGTGTGCAAGCGGCTGCCATGCTGCCCGTGCTAGAGCTAGGTGGGTCTGGGTACCCATTAGAGGGGGTGGCACAGCTGCACGGGGACCCTGAGCGATGTGCAATTGTCTGGGGGGGGGGGCTGCAGTTGGGATAGACCCTGGCATGGCTCACCCTGGCCAGCGATGCTCCATCTTCCGTCCTTACGGCCCTCTCGCTGCTCACATCAGCCTGCCAAGGGAAGGAAAGTGTCACCGCGTACCAGGGCCAGCTGGCACCCTGGGGGCATCTGGCAAGCAGGCAATGTGGGGTGTGCAAGGGGCTGCCAGGAACTGGGGGTGTCAGGGACCCAGGAATATCCAGTGCCCAGAGGCGAATCCAGTACCTGTTGAGCATCTGGAACCTGGTGGCATTGAGGATGTGGGGGGACATCCAGGACCTGGGGACACTGGGGACTTGGGGCAGCACCCAGTGGATACCTGTGGGCATCCAGGACCCAGGGGGGCTTCTGGTACCCTGCTGGGCATCAAGTATCCAGCATCATCCAGGATTCAGAGAGCAACCAGTCCCAGGGGAAAATCCAGTACTCAGTCTGGCATTGGGCACCCAGCAGCATCTGGGACCCCTGGAGAGAACGTGGGTCCTGGTTGGGCATCTGGGACTTGGGGCTACCTGGGATCTGGGGGTACATCCAGGACCTGGGTGGCCATCCCATACCCAGCAGCATCCCATACCCACCAGCATCCAGCACCGGGAGCATCCCATACTGGGAGCCTCAGCCTCGTGCTGCCCCCCATTGGCTGCCGGGGACACTACCCCCCCCGAACCCCCAAAACCTCTGGGGTCACCTCTGGGGCTTGGCTGAGCCCAGAAAGCAGCAGAGCCCCACGGAGGGTGTAGGCTGGTTGCACCCAGCCGGCAGGCAGAGCACCCACGGACCCCCATCCCTCCACAGCCACAGGGACGGCAAGGGCACGGGACGGCAAGGACACGGGACCGCACGGCAAACCGCGGGGTGAAGGGGGACCCTGCACGCACCTTATTGCCCAGCAGCATGATGACCACATCCTTCTGGGCGTACTCGTGGATCTCCGTCAGCCAGGCCTGTGGGGCAGCAGGGATGTGTCAGGGTGAGCGGTACCCTTGTCCCTCCCCTCCCAGCCCTCACTCACCCCCACAAGGATGGGGAAAATGACTTTTTTTTTGGCATGGGAACCGTTCCAGCATGACAGCTGAACAGTCCTGAAAACGCCCCGTCTCCTGGCTACGGCCCAAGCCTACACGTAGTTCACGTCCATCCCAAACCACGTTTTCTCCCTCCAGCCATTTACCGTGTCCCTAAACAAAACTCACCCAGCCATGCAGCACCCAGCCAGGCGCCCCAGGGACGAGCTCCCAGCCGGCTGGGTCTGGCCAAAACAGCCGGCGTTTACGTGTAAAACAGGCTTCAAACTGCCCCAAACACCCAGCAAGCCATACGCGGCACCCATGACCCCGATTCCCAGGGAGAAACACGTTCCCAACCCACGGAGGGGACTCACGCGGATGTTGTCGAAGGACATCTTGCTGGTGATATCGTAGAGCAGGAGCAGGGCTGGAAGGGAAGAGGCAGAGGCATTGCCCTGCTGCAGGGATGTGCTCCTGCTGATATTCCCCCGTCCCCGCCAGACCCCAAACCCACCTTGGGCATCCCTGTAGTAGGCATGGGTGACGCTGCGGAAACGCTCCTGTCCTGCCGTGTCCCAGATCTGCCGAAAAGCCGCCCTGGTGAGAGCGGGGAGGGGAAATCCCTCCCAGGTGGGGATGCCCCTGTGGCTCCCGGCCCTGCCGGCCCACCGCGCTCAGCCTGGGGGGGCAGTTCAAGCAATCTGGCTGGGAATTGCTCACCCCCTCCCAAAGCTCACCTGCAACTTCACCTTCACACCATCCACGGCCACCACTTTGTTCTGCAGAAGAGAAGGAGAGCACGTTCATCAGCCCAAAGCATGCCTTGGTGCGGGTGCTGGCCAGCCCTGGCGTGGAACCTGTCATGCCCCGGCCCCTCGGCTGCTCTCCCCTGGCCAGCAGGATGAAGCCAGGCTGCCCGTGGGGATGGACGTTGAAGCCTCATTGCTACAAACCCTGGTCCTGCTGGGGGGCTGCGATGCCACGCGGTGGCTGTGGGGACATCCCAGAGCAGCATCCCCTCGTGTCAGGGTGGAAAAGAGCAGAATCAGGCCCTGACGGAGACAGGACACCAAGATCCCAGCCTGCTTTGGATCTGGTGCCTCGCTCACCTCCTACAGCCAGCACCCCCATCTTGTGGCTCCCAAGTCCCGTAACGAGCTGGCTAACGATGCAGGCTGCCCCGCAAAGCCCGGGGATGCCGATCTGCTCCGGCTCCTACTGGGCAGCCCCGGGCTTGCCCCCGTGGCCAGGGGAAGTTCAGCAGAGCTGGGGAAGTGGGGAGGTCTTGCATGAACTACATGCAAATGTGCATTCATTAATAACGTCTTGGTGTGCTTTTATAATGTTTGCCCACCATAAAGCCCTGACCCTTCTGCCACGATTCCTCTGCTCCCTGTGCCAAACGAACCACTGCTGCACTAAAAATTTGGGCTATTTGCAGCAATTTAAGGCCTTCGCCTGCTACGAGCTGCCCGGGGACACTCAGTGGGCGATGCTGGGTCTCCAGCTCAGGTTTCTTTGCTGGTGGGACCCTTGTTTGGCCCTTAAAGATGGTTGCAAACACTGAGCTGGGGGGGTTGCAGGTAGCACAGAGCTTTATCCAGCACAGCAGGAGGAAACGTGGGTTAGTTAGGGTGGTTTGCAGCCAGGCAGCCAGGCTGGGACTGGGGAAGTGAAGAGGCATTTGCAAGTGAGTGGAGAAGTCAGTTACTGGGGCTTAAGCAATTGCTGTACCCAACTCAGAAGAGCAGGGACTTCTCTCCAGAGGCCCGAGAAAAGAAAAGCAGGAGTTACTGAAGGGCTATTTAAAGACTATTAAAGAATTGTACTTGGAGGGATGATTCTGGAAAGCGAAGACCCCTATAAATAATTTGGTTGCCTGAAATTGTTTGAAATGGAAATTCAGCCCATGTGGAGATGATAAAAGTTGAGAAAATGGGCTGAATAAAAAAAAAAAAACAACATGCCCTAGGAGACACTGGAAATTATTTACCAGCAGCAAGCCATGAGCTGCTGGAGGGGATGCTTGCACAACGCACAGTGGGTACCTATGAGCTGACAACATCCCTGGGGCCACCAGCGCTGAGCCCAGCAGTGGGACGGGGCAGATTTTCCTTCTTTCCTGACTTTATTGGAAGAACAGGCCACAAGACCCCTCCAAAGCGAACCCCCAGCCCTCTCCCCCAGGCCCTGCTCCCCAACCCCCCCAATTCCCCCCTGCAAGCCAAGAGCAGCCCAGGCAGCAAAGGCAGCAGAAAACCAGAGCAGCTGCAGCTGCGGAGGCAGAGGAAGCGCCGACCACGCTCGACACGTGTCGGCAGCCACAGGCAGAGCCCAGACCGGGGACAACCCCCGTGACTTCCAGCCTGCTGAAACGCCGCTCTACCCTGAGCTGCAAACAGCTCTGCCCGCCTGTGCATCCCCAGAGAGACCCTGCAGCTGAAATTTGGTGAACAGAGAGCAGCGGGAAGGTTTAAATGGGATCTGATGACCTTAACAACTCCTCGGCAGCCCATTTCAGCCCTTTCCAAAGCACAAAATTACCGCAACCAGCATTTGCCCCCCAGGCTGTTGGCCTCAGCCTGGCTGGTGGGCTGTGCCAGCTGCCCACCGCACACCCCGAGCCCATGCATCCGGCCGCGATGGGCCAAACCGAGGCTTTTTGCTGATTTAAAGGCAAGAGGTGACAGTCCCAGTGGGCTCTTCCCTCTGTTATAGCTCTCCCAGGGAGAGGTGGAAGGGTTTCAGCAAGTGCCTGCAGCTGGTTGGGAGAATATTTGGGGTGCAGAGGCTGGAAACCCCCTGTCCCTCCTTCCCAGCACCCTGTCCTGGCTGAGGTGCAAGTCGGAGGAGGCGAGGGGCTGGCAGCTGTGGTGATCTCACCCGGAAATCTATGCCCACGGTGGCTATGAACGTCCCGGAGAGAAAGGCCCCGTCTTTGAACTGGAGCAGGAAGCAGGTTTTCCCCACGCCCGAGTCTCCAAGTAACATCACCTGCAAGATGGGCGCAGGGAGAGGTGTCAGCGGGACGGGGAGGGCGCAGCATCCCTGGGTGGTGCTGAGCCCCCCCCCCCCCGGTCCCATGTGTCCCTCCGTTTCTTTCCCCAGGGCTGGTTCAGCTGGGTCTGGGGACGCTGCTGAGAGCTGGGGGTGGGATGGGACCCCCAAGGGTACAGCCAGGTGATGCCCCAGGGCAACGGAGCAGCTCCCAGCCACCGAAAAGGGGGAGAGCAGAAGAGGAGAGCTGGTGGGAAGGCAGGTACTGCACTAAGAAGAGATGTCTCCGGGCCGGCCCCTGGCCATCTCCCAGCCCAGCAGGCTCCTGGAGAACCGGCCGCAGCTCCCGGACACACGGAGCCACCTCCACCCACGCTTTGCCCCCGGCCCCGGGTGTGCCCAGCCCAAGGGGTAGTGCATGGCTTGGGCAAACGCCGCCGTGTCTGGGACTCTCACCCTGCCTGCCACAGACACAAAAGCAAACACGGCGCCTTTTCCCCTCCTGCTAAGCAAACAGGCTCAGCCCAGGCTCCCCAACTGTGCCGGCACTGCCGGACTCGGGCAGGACAATTGCTGGTCTCCGTAAGCACAGCCTTACCTGATGCTTTGATGCCATGCTCTCCTCCCTGCTCGCCAGCAGCAGCCCTTTCCTGCCTGGCAATAATTAACCTGACACTGACCGTATCTAGCCCCTGCCTAAAAATGGCAGCGAACAGGACTCCAGCAAGAAGGCCCATCCCTGCAAGCCCACCCTGCTGGGATGCTGGAGCCTGCAAAGCAAACCCACGCAGCCCTGCTGCCTGGGCAAACACAGAGAGCTGTGGCCACCCTCGGCAGGGATGGCACAGCAAAACGCGCTGTGGGCCGGCACAGCCAGAGCTGGGGGCTGAAAATGCTCTGCCTCCTGCCAATTCACTTTGCTGGTCAAATCCTTCCCCAGGACACCCCAACCCTGCCCAGGCTGGAGGGCAGCTGGGAATACTGCTCGGTTCTGCCTCCACCTTGCTCCAGACCAAGCTGGCAACTGATTTCCTCCCTCAAACAGAAAAATTGCCCTCCACTGAAAGGAGTCAGAGTGGAGAGGATGAGAGCAAAGGACTAAAAGTGTTTTGGGGAAGGTGGCAGCACACGGGATCGCTTTGGGAGCCAGCTCAGTGAGGTGGCAGGACTGTCGGTGCTGGGCTCAGCCTGGGGCTGCATATTAAATTTTTTGGATAAAAGGTTCATCGGCCCTGTGCCTCCCCTCTGCTGCCAGGAAGAGGAGGGTGCTCCCCCGGGGTGACCCTTGGCCGAGCTGGGCTGGGGAAGAGGGGGGCAAACAGGGAGGAGGGTCCTCACCCCATGCCTGGCAGGGGTGCAGGGGTGTTTGTGGTGTGGGGGCTGTGGGCTGGGTGTGGGGCCCTGGCCTGGCTCGGCTTTGGGGCACACACGCTGCCTCCCTCCCTGGTGCCCTTGGGGTGCTGCGATGGGCTGGATGGGGTCCTGTTTCCCCTGCCCTGTATCACGGAGGGCACAGCTGCCCCAGCTGGCAGGACCCCCCCTTGCCTGGAGAAGTGCAGGACGGGCTTTCAGAAGGCAGAGCTCGGCCGTGTCCCTCCCCCAAGTAAGTCCCACTGCCCACCCACCAAGCCGAGACCCCCCAAAACCCCTATTTCTGCAGGTGGGCGACCGGGGGACGGGACCCCCGTCGCCACCTCGGGGCAGGGACCCCCTATCTCCACCTCCCGGGGGGAGAGGACCCCCATCCCCACATCTGCTCGATCTGGGACCCCCCCGGGATAGGGGCGGGCAGGGCTGGGGGGGTTCCGCTGGGGCCGCCGCCTCCTTCCCCTTCCCCTTCCCCTTCCCCTTCTCCTTCCCCTTCCCCGACCCGCAGCCGCTTCCTGGGCGCGATCGCGGCACCGGAGGAAGCGGGCGGCCCCCGGGACCCCCCCTTTGACCCTTCCCGGTCTCCCCCGGGCCTGGGGGGGGGCGAGTCCCAACCTCCACCCCCGGCAGAACTTTTGGGGGTCCATCCCCGCTCCCCCCTCACCCCGCGCCACCTCCCACCTTGCCGGCCAGCTCGTAGTCCCGGGACAGAGTCGGGGGGTCCCCGCTCCCCGCCGGGGGGGTCCCGCTCCCCGCCGTCCCTCCGGGGCCGCTCATGGTGCGTCCGAGCGGAGCCGCCGAGTCCCGGCCCCCGCGGGACCAGCGGGAGCCACGGCCCCACCCGGCCCGGCCCGGCCCGCCTTCCTCCTCCTCTTCCTCCTCCTCCCCGGCCGATGCCACCCCCAAGGCTGTGCCCCGGCCGCCTCCCTGCCCTGCCCTGCCCGGCCCCGGGATGAGGAAGAGGAGGCTCAAGGCTGGAAACCTGCACCCCCCCCCCCGCACCCCCACACCGGGGACCCCGGGGTTCTTGGGTTTGCCAGGGGGTCGGCGGCACCGGACGGCGGGCAGAGCCGTGGCACGTCCCGCCAGGCACACGGCTGGGGAGAGAAGGAACCGCTCACCCCACAAATGAACAGCCCCCAGCCCCCCCCCCAGGGTGTGGGGATGAAGACCCCAGTGCTGCTAAATCACCCCCGCCACGCCGGTTCGGTGGGGACGGTAGCTCCCGCTCCCACCCCACCGGTCCAGTCGAGGGTGGGGGGTTTAGCCCGTCTGCTGCAGCCCCGACGGCTGCTGAACTGGGCCCCGGGTTCGCACCGAGGCGCAGAGAAGCCGGGAGGAAACCAGAAGCAGCGGCCGTTAGCCGGAAGCCATGCGCTGCGGCGAGCCAGTTCAGCGGCTCGGCTGGGACGGCTGCCAGGGCTCCCGCTCCCCCCGGCTTGCTCACGGCCCCCAGCATCCTACGCCGGCCATTGGGAGGTGGTTCGTAGCGCTCTTCATTTGGGAAAAGGCCAAGCGTGGGAATGCGGGAGAAGTCCTGGGGGAGAGCCAGGAATGTTGCATTGCCCAAAATCTCACTCCGTGAAACCCCATCCAGGTCCATATGTCTTCAAGCTTACAGGCACCACTCCACGGACAGGAGCCTTCAGCTCCCTCTGATTTATTTTCCCCAGGGATGCCCAGGCCATCGCCCCAGCAAGTCCAGGGCTAATCTCAGTGCGAAGGCCACGCGTGGCTGCGGGAGGTCCGATGGCAGAGATGCCCTCTGCGAGGTCACCCGCCTCCGCGTCTTCCTCGGCTGCCGGCTCCTGCTCCAGCCAAACCTTCCTCTGCCCCTCGGGAAAGGGAACCTGTATTTCCAGTCCCGTAACTGTTCTCAGACCCAGCCAGGGGATTTATAGTTTATATACCCTCTTTCACCAGGAAAGTGCCCAGAGCTGAAGGCTGGAGACACTCGGAGCTCCTGGAAGCGGCTGAGCTCCCCTGCAGCTTGCTGGGGAGGGGGGCTGGAAGGATACGGCAAACCGTGTTGGCGCTCACGGAGTTGCCTGGGCAGGAAAAACGCCTGGCTGAGCATCACCTCCCCACGCTGTCATTTGCTGCAGGAGAAACAAAGCAGCCGAGAGCTGGCAAAGGTCAGGAGCATGGCTGAGCCTTCTCTGCCTGCCCAGGGCTCGGCATTGCCCGCAGGGGCACTCCTGGCTGCCAGCCCCTGGGCTGCTTGGCCCCAGACCCCCCATGTTGGTACCACATGTTTCCCTGCTTTCTTGGCCTGGACTCAAGAGAAAATCCCCACGGGTAATAGCATCCTCATGGGTAATAGCCATCCCATGGGTTATGGCCTCTTGCTGAGCCCCAGCCTTGTCATGGATGCTGGAGGGATGCTGGTCTCACTGCGCAGTGAGGTCCAAAGCACTGTCTCTGTCCCAGTCTCCCCCAGGAGAGAGGACACACGTGTCAGAGCCACTCACCGGCCCTGCAGCAGCTCTGCAAATAGTGCTGGATGGCAGCCGAGTGCTTTTTCCAGGCGCTGTAGCCATCTGCCTGACTTTTTGTGAGGGCCCTGGGCCGCACAGGCAGGACACAGGCTGGCTTCTCCCTGGGAGAGCAGGGCCGCTCCAAAGGCAGCTTTCTGGGTGTGAAGCAAAAGGCTGCACTCAGGCACGGCCCCACAGAGAGTTTTGGGATGTGAAGCCTCGTCCATCCTCCATCCCCTCCAGCAACCGAAGCGCGCCTGCCCCCAGCTTGCCGGCAAGCACACAGCCAAACAGGGCCCCTCATCCAGCAGCACCAAAGCAAATTCTCCCAATTCTTTGTGCTTAGCACCGCTTAGAAGCATAGAAACATAGCTTATGATTACCCAAATAAAACTGCTTCCCCCAGGGTAAGCAAGGTTGCACAGCCCAGGGACCAGGAATTGGGTTCTTACCGTAAACCCAATGCCCACAGTAGCGGAGAAGGAGCCAGGAATGAACTTGCCCTGGTCAAACTGGACCAGCAGAGATGTCTTCCCCACGCCGCTGTCTCCGACCAGGATCGTCTGCAAGGACCAGGTAAAGAGGAGTCAGCGCATGGGAGCAGGCGATGCCCAAGCCTGCAGGCACAGCACACAGCCAGGGGCTGGGTGTTTAGGGAGAGGGTGCTGGGGGGATGCAGCAGTGAACACAGCAGGATCGGGAGGGACCAGCCTGGCCCCAGATCATGGCAGAGCCGTGGGCCCCATGGAAACCCCATGGCAGCCCCCCTGCACAGCCCTGCCCAGCAGCAGATTGTCCCCATGGGCTGCTGGGTGCCAGGATCAGGGCCAGGTGGCTTGTCCCACTGTGCCCAGTTCTTTGCTGTCCCCTTGGGTCCTGCCACCTGCCTGGGGAGGAATTTCCACCTCTCTGACCATCACTGTAATAAATGAAATGTGCCCCAGACTGAGCTTCAGGCATTAGCCCGCTGTGCCCTCCCCAAGTGTAGAGGTGGAAGAGAAAGCAAAGCGCAGCCCATCATGGGGAGAGAGCAGGAGAGATACTCCTGCCCCGGCTTGGGAAGCTGCTGATCAGAGGCAGCTTTGGCTTGCACAGACCTGGCGGAAAACCTCTTTGGGAGGACTCTGGCGGCACTGGGTTAGGTCCAAAACTGTTTAGTAAAGGCAGCATCTCCCGCAGCTGCTGCACACAGCCACTGCCACAGCCACGCAGCCTCTCTGGGGCACCGGGCTGTTTTCACGCTGCATTAATGCCGTGGACCCACAGTGCTCCCCGCCGGCAGGGTGCTGGGTTTGAAGTCATGGAACCTCTCTGCCTCTCCAGCCCTTCATGGGAAGCCCCAGGGCTGTCCTGCAGGGGGCAAAGCTTGCTTGTCCCCGAGAAGGGACAAGGGAGCTGTGCAGGTGTCAGAGCTGGGGCATTGCCATCACCTCCAGAGCAGCTCCCAAGCTGCCAGCCTGTGGCCCTGGTACCCGCAGCGCATTCCTGGGGAGCCCATCCTCCCTTCTGCTCCTGCCCGTGTTCCTCCAAATCCCCGGCCTAAGGGAGAGCAATGGTGCAAATGCAAATCCCTCCCTCCCCTCTCTGCCAGTATCTGGGTTTTGTTTGCAGAGCCACCGGCACAAACATTCCCATCCTTTCAGGAAACCGAGGCACTTTCAACCCTTTCAGAGGGACACAAGTTAAAATAAACACTCTGCTAACCGGTTTCTTGCTCAGAACTGATTTTGGCTCTCTCTTTCAGGACACAGGTTTTGCTGTAGCTGCTGCCCTGGCAAGCACTGAGCTGGCCCTGGGGCAGTGTCCTGTCCCCCCATCATGGGTCCCCTGCCACCCCTGAGGCTGCAGGGCTGAGCCAGCGAGGTGCCGGGCCTGAACCCCCCCACTCTCTGCCTCCACCTGTGCTGCACTTCACTGCATCTGTTGTTTCCCCCTTGATTTGTGTTTAGTCCGATACAGCTCCAGCAGCCCTGCTCAATCCCAGGGCACCGCAGCTCTTCATCCCCACCCTGGGTGACATCGTGAAGGTCACTCTTTGCCTGCCAAGTGGAAGCTGTTGCTTCAGCATCTTCCTGATGGCCAAGAGAGCCTCTGCATATGGCTGGTTCCATCCCTCCATCACCTGCCCTGTACCGAGGGGCCCTGAGGTGAAACCCGGGCTGGCACCACTTCAGGCACTGCACGTACCCCCTTGTGAAGAGTAGGGCAGAGGACCATGGAGGAACATGTTTAATCAAGTGCCCAAACAGTCCTGGCAGGTCAAGAACTGATTTTGTGCTCCACGAGGCCATGGGGGATTCAGCCACCAGGCGCATGCCACAGCACCCAGCACCACAGTTCCTGCCACTCCACGGCCCCAAAGGAGTGGGCTGAAACCAAAAGCCAAGGAGCTTGAGGACCACAGATGAAGCAGGAACATGGACTGGCAGGAGACCAGCATCATGCCTTGCATAAATCACCACACCACAACCTGCCTGGAGCCTGTTAATGCCGATACGCTTCAGTGAAACGCTCACTTCGGTGAATCAGCATTTTCCCTCGGAAAAAACATCTCAAACCCCAAACATCTCCTGGGAAAAGCCTGACCTGCTGACCAGAGCTTTTGGCAGGAGGGAGCCCTGCACCTCTGCAGGGCTCAGAGGCAGCAACCTGGGGTCAGATCTGCAGCCAGAGATTTCTGTACCCTCCCTAACTAGATGTCAGGCTGTTTGCAGGTCACTTGTACGTTCAGAGCAGCCTCGTGGGTTGGGAGCCTGTGCGAGAGCTGGGGGGATGTTGGGAGGCAGAAATCTCTGGGTGAAGTCCTTGCATGTGGGCCAGAGGAGCTGGGTCATCCCTTTCCCTGGGGGGAATTTCCCTGCCCAAGCCCCCTTTGGCTTTTCCCTGGGGCCCAGACACTTTCCCTGTGCAGAGAGAAGGATCTGCCCTGGAGCAGCCACATAGGAAAACACCCCAAGAGTTCATTACCGTGGGGCTCCTGCACCCCAGCACTGCATTCTTCGGTGCTACGCTATTCCCAGGTAAAACACTGGTGCTGGAAGGTGCAACAGAACCAGCTGCACCCTGCATCACTGTCTTTGGGAGCAGGTAATGCAGAAAATGGCATTAATTATGGAGGGAGGAGAGATGGCTGGAATGAGCACCAGAAAGCCTCCAGAGCCCAGGATTTACAGAGAACATGTATAAAAGGCAGACTCTGCTATCAATAATTTAACTGGGATTTATAAGAAAGACAACTCATGAATTGCTTCATGACTTAATAATAATAACAGTAAAAGTTGGCCTGAATCAGCCAAGAGATTCCTAATGACTTCAGGAAAAGTTCATGGGCTCTGTGGAGGTACAGCACAGTGGAAATCACCGTGGCCTTCCTGGCTATGAAATAAACATAAAAGAAGAATAAAAACCCCTCTGTGGAGTGGATGTGGCTAGCCAGCTGTTGAAACCTCAGTTTGGACATGCCTGAGTCATGATAAGAAGCCTTCCAGTGACAAAGCTCCGTACCTGCCCTGCCTCTTGCCAGCATCCTCGGCCACAGCCCAGCCTCCCAAGCACCCTGCATTTTCCCGGGGGTTTTCCTTTGCCTGGAAAACTTTGGCGAAAATGTTCAGAGATTCCTTTTGGTGCTGTAGTTCTTTTCTGCATGGGGGTGTGGGGATGGAGCAGTGCTTTGCCAGGGTGCATGCACAGGTGGGCTGGCCAAGGCACAGAGGGAAACCTGGCCAAGACTGGGAAAGCCACTCGCTGACAGTCCCCAAGCACCGCTCCTGAGCCCCAGCACAGTCAGAGAAGTTCTTGTTTCCAGCTAAAGGAAATTATTTCCACTGTGTGGGCAGAGGTAACTTCGCTTCTCCACCACCCCACAGCTCGCCTGCTCCACAGCCCCAGCAGAAAAGCAGGCACAGCTTGTAACACACCCCCAAGCAGACCTGTCTGCCAGCTCTGCCCTAGGGAAAGAGCAAATTAGGGGCTTTGGGATAATTCAGACCCAGATGAATCACCTCCCTTCAAAACCGCTGCTGGCTCAGTGCAGGTTGCAGACACAAGGCAGAGCAATGGGGCAGCGAGGGCAAACCCACTCAGATCTCCCCTACCCGTGCTGGCAGCCAGTGAGCAAAGGAGATATTTTGGTCTAACATGCCTAGGGAAGAGAGGTTTTACACGGCTGTCAAAGCAGTGTAGGGAGGTGATTGCTGCATTTCCACTGCCAGCCAAGCGGGAGGAGATCTAGGACAGCGCGTGTGGTTTGAGGTTTTCTTCCCAGTTCATTTTGAGCTTTAATGCGTGGTAGCTGGACCTGAGCTAACATGTAGCTAGCAGGAGCCTGACAGCATAAAACTCCAGTCCTGGGGGATGCAGGGAGAAGAGAGGTGCCCTCCACAGGCTCTGCTGCTGCTTTCAGAAAGCTGCTGAAGCCCCAAACCCAAAGACTTGCTCACAGGTCAGCAGGATTTGTCGCAACAAATTGTGGCGATTGCGTACGTGCACCCCAGCACAACTGCCTGCAGAGCTCAGCCAGGGCACAGCACTGGGAGAGGTGTAAGAGTGAAGCCGTGGCTGCTTTCGGCCCCTGGCCACCCTGCTGTCATGGTCTCTGAGGGGTGCATTACCGAGACTTATTTCTACCTGCCCTATGAACAAAATTGTGTTGCCTCTCCCCTCCTTCAGGCAGTGCTCCAGGGCAACTTGAATGCTGCTGGATCATGCCTTGAGCTGTCCTGTGCCACAGAGACACCTCAGGGCTGTCCTCAGCCTGCCCAGGCACTGTTTCACCACGGCCAAGCCCCTTACACTGGCTCGAGCCAGAGCCCCGGGCCCTCTGCCAGCCCAGCTGGACCCTTGCCCTGGCAGAGACTGCATTTCAGCCCTGCAGACACGAGCTCTAGGGCTGCATATCAAACAAAAGCTGGCTTAGGTCACACAGGGGATCCCTGTTTGCACCCCCCCTGCTAACTCCTTGGATCAACCACAGCCCAGGCTCATGTCCCTCTCCCCCTGGGGCTTGTTCCAGCTAAATGGATCCAAGCATCCAATGGGAGGAAGAAGAATTTGGCAATGGGTCAAATCACCTGAAAGCAGAATCTGTCATTTTGTGCCAAGTGAAACTTTTCTGGAACAGCCCAGAACAAACCCCTGCTGTTCCCACTTTGATTTGCTCCTAGCCCATTTCCCAGGCCTGGGTTTAGCCACCAATCAGAAATCATTTAACCTTTGCCTCCAGAGTGCAAAGCTCTCTTGGGGTTTCTCAGCACATCTGAAATGTGATTCCTTGCTCAGAAACAAGATCTAGCGAGGTATTTGCTGCCTCACATCCCTGGAGCAGAGCAGGCTTGTTTCTGCATGACAAGCAACCCAGCTAGGAGCGGCAGCGTAATACCAAGGGAAACAGCAGAGAACTGGGTTGGTTATTTGTCTGGGCAGCTCTTCTGCCCAGAGACTCATTTCCACCAGTGTCATTCCTTTACTGCAGCAGCTCATTGCTGGAGAAGAGAGAGTTAAGGCTTTGCAAAGAATCAAAGTTTCTTGAGTCATCCCTGGAGACATGTCCTACGTACTAGGTCTACAACAGAAATGAGAGTTGCTAGTAATTGATATTTTCCTGCTAATCAAGGGCTGGGCACATTGCCCTGAGTAGAGCAGGATGTAAAGTAGACTGGGATTTGTGAAGAGGGATCAACACAGCCCCAGCCCTTTCCCCTGCTCTGCTCTACCCTGCTTTTCCCCTGCTGCCCAGGGGTGTCGGACCCTGCACAGTCACTGGGGACTGCAGCAGAGGCTTCAGGACAGCAAGAGGGAGTGATGGGTGGATCTGGCAGAGCTCAGCGTCTCCTCCATGTCTCCTGGAGTTGCAGGACAGCGTCTGACTGCAGGGAGCAAAAGCCCTGCTCCAGCAAAGCCTGCAGCAGAGCCTGAGCCACCCAGGTCTTGCAGGGACAGCAGCAGCCCCGGGCACCCTCTGTGCAACGTGGAGTTACAAAACGCAATCCCAGGGACCCCGCAGAAGAGAAAGATTTTAAAGCAAGGAGGGCAGGGATGGACGTCTCTTGGGACACCGCTATTTCATGGCAGGGAAGTCTCGGCTCCTTAGGCTGCCTCTGGCAAACAGAGCCCCGGAGCGCAGGTCCCCCCGACCCCCCGGAGCATGCACAGGACAGCCGGCTGCGGGCTGTGCCGCGGGGCTGGCCCCTTTCCAGCTCTCTCGCCCGCTTTGCTTTGCAAACACGCCCGATCCTGCCGCCCCCTCCCCACCGTCACCCGGGAGGTGGCGGGGACCGGGGCCGAGCCCCGCGGGTTGCCCAGACCCGGCCGCCGCGAATTGGGGGGGCGGGGGGGAAGAGCTGCAGCCGCATCCCCCCCCCCCCCCCCTCGCCGGGACGGCGGGTGGGGAATGGACCCCACCGAGACAAGAGGAGCGAGGAGGGGAGAGGGACAGAGTTTGCCGGGGAAGTTCAAGCAGGCGCCCGACCCCGGCAATTGCTCTCAGGCCGCCCCGGCACACCCCCCGCCCCGCCGTGTTCCCCCTCTCTCCGAGCACCGCCGCTGCCCCAGCCTTACCTTGTGCAGCAGGGCCTCGTTGTAGCCAGCCCCCCCCGAGCCGGCGGCGAGGGTCTCCATGGCCGGGGTGCATGGGCCGGCTCCGGCCGCCGGCGCTGGGGGGGGACCGGGCCGGGGCGGGCCGCTCCTGCAGCACCACGGACGGCAGCCGCGCCGCCTTCAGCACCGCGGACAGCGGCCGCGCCGCCTTCAGCACCGCGGACAGCGGCCGCCCCCCCACCCCGGCCCGGCCCGCTCCGGTCCCGTTAGTCCCGGTCTGGCTCCGCAGGGGCCGCGGTTCGGCCCGGCCCGGTTCAGCACAGCACGGCTGGGTTTGGTCCGGTTGGGTTTTGATCGGCGCGGCCCGGTTCAGCACGGTTCGGTCCGGGCCCCCGCAGGACAGCGGAGCTGTGCCCGGCTCGCCGCCGCCGCCGCTGCCGTGCCCGCCCCGCTCGCAGGGTTCCCCCGCCCGGAGGAGGCGGTGGGGGGGGAGGCCGGTCCCGCCCGGGGGCGGGGAGGCCGTGGGAGCTCCCCTCCACGCCGGCAGGGCCCGTGGCAACTTCCACACAACCGCTGGTCCCTCTCCAGGCCCCCCCATCATCTCAGTCCGCAGTGATAGAGGCCCCCCCGCCTCTGCAGAGATCCCGGGGCTCCCTGCCCAAGGGCACAGCGATCCCTCACCCTCGCTACTAGGAAACGCTGCCCTTCCTCCCTCCGCTGCGGGACACGGTCAGGCAGGGCTGGAAGGCAGCCCTGGGCAGAGAGTTTTCTTGCTGCCAGCTCCAATCAACTGCTGAGCTGAGAGAATGAAGCCAGGTCCGCTGCACCGCTTGAGCCGTGCTTCACACCCGGCTCGTTGGCACTTGTGTTAGGGAGCCCCACGCCTGCACTGTGGCTGCTCCGGCTGACACCCCTCCAGCCATCAGCCCATACAGCCATCAGGCATCCCTGGGTAGTGGCAAAGCACAGACCTGGGTGGTCAGCAGTGTCACCCCGGGGAGGGGCAGTGGCTTGCGCTAGCCAGGTCATTTCAGCTTCTTTACGAAACTGGTGCTAACCTGAGCCTGGCTACTCTGGCAGCTGCCCTTTGGAAACTCACTGCATTTACAGGGCCCAGTTAGGAGCCTGCTTGGAGTGGAAAACCAATTGTGTTTAAAAACAGGAGGAATCTGTGCCTAAACCTGGAGATGCCAGTCAATATCTCATTGAGATCCTTTTATTTACAACTCCCCTTAGAACAACCTGGTGTTGTCAATTAGACTGGAAAGAAATTAATCTTTACTGAGAAGTTTATTTAAGAGAAACTCAATTCAATCTCCAGTTCCCTCCTTCCAGATCAGCAGACAGCCCCAAGCCAGAGGAACAGACCATGCTTCCAAGAGCCATCTGCATGCGTCCGATTGCTGTTTGACTGCCTGGGCCTGACATTGCTAATTATATCTGCCCGTTATTTCCTCTGACATCAGAGACAGTTCTGCCAGGTCAGATGATCGGTCTTGGCAACAACAGCCAGAAAAGATGAAAAACAACCCAGAGGGATAGGGGGTTTTCAGGCTTGCCTGAGGCCAAGAAGCTAAACCCAGGCCCAACACAGACCATCCTGCAGCCAGATCACCCATTGGTCTCAAGCACTGGAAGACAATCAACAGCACAAAACCAAGCTATATCATGAGCCACAGTGTCTGGATCAGATAATTTAGAAGTGGTGTGGCCAGCATCATGGTTCAACATAGTGCACACACTCCATACCAGGTAGGGCCAGGGAGATGAGAGCAACAAACCTCAGGGAGACTTCAGCAAAGCCAGGGCAACTCTCTGACCTCTTAAATACACCAAGAACTTGTCAAAAAGCCCATGGGTCTCAGCACAGTCCTTTCCATGGGTGTCCCAGTGCTGTAATGGCCCCTTGAGGATGGAGACCTCATGCTAACATGTTTCAAGTGCATGCTCAGCCTTCTCCTGCCCCAGTGTCTGCACAGAGCGGGGTACTGCCCCAACCTGAGCTGCCTGCTGGGTCACACAGACCTAGATCTGACACAGGCACCGTGTGGCTCCACCCTGGGTACCCAAGCTGTGCTGGTGCTCAGGCAAATCTCTCCCAGGGCGTGGGATGAACTTAACCCCCAGTGACGAGGAGAGGAAGCCCTCAATGCGCTACCAGCTGCAGGACTCCAGCCCTGCTTACCTCTGGAGGGGTATTACTGGCACATCCCTGTTGCAGGAGGGGCTCTGAGGGCATCCTCTGACCCGTTTCAGTTCCAGCAACATTTGTCTCCCTTTTCTGAGTCGCAAAGGAGAGCAGCGAGGAGCTGCTGCTGAGCGAGAGCCTGGCTGGGAGGAAGGAAAGCCTTGTAAAGCCAAATTCTCCTTTCCTACTGTAGGCACTGGCATTACACCAGAGACACATTTGGCCCTGCAGGCTTAACAGCACTCAGGAGGAAGACAATTTTCCTATCTATCATGATATCGCCAAGTGCAATGCAGCCTAATGAGACAACACAGATTGATGGCAAAAGACAGGCACCATCACAGCCTGGCGCTGCTCCAAGCCTTTATACCATTTTATGGCTCTGGGGGACCTGACCCATTGCAGATAAGGGGTACCAGCAGCTTTATCAGAGCCCAGCAGCTTGACACCTGCATCACCCTCCTCCCCTCACACACCAATTAATATGTTTCCCCACCACCCAAAGCAAACCACTTGCTTTCCCAGACTGCCCCCCCACCCCTTCCCCGCCTCCCCCGACCCCAGCAGAGGTTTCTGGAAGCCAGCAAGCAGTTTATAGCCATAAGCAAATGCTGACCAGCAGAAATCAGTGCAGAGCAATGAAATCAGAGGAAATGACCCACAAACACAGGAGTGATTTCAAATGAACCTGCAATTTAGCTCCATTGTTTGGTCTCCTTTGCTGGTAGACTGTATCTCTGATAGCTTAATTACTTGTCTATTTGCCTTGAGAAGTACAGCTATAACACCTCTGGAGTTTCTGCTTTACTGTACTCCTCCCTCTCTCCTGCTTGTTCTCCATTAACCCACTGTAGTATCTCCCTGGACTGCCTGTACAATACTTTTGGGAGGAGATCTGAGCCCTGCCAAAGTCACTCCCTCCCCATGAACTAGGGAGGAGGCAGAATGTGATCCTCTGAATCTGTTGAATTTTGCTTTCTTCATTTCATTGCAATAACTAACCCCTGCTCTTTAGCCCTTTCTGTCTGAGTCGTCCAACCTAAGGCACAGCCCGGAGTAAACCCTCCACCACCATGAAGTCTGCAAGTATTTCTCTCTTTTACTAGCTTTGCTAAGTCAGGAGATCTGGAAATGATCTGGGTTTATCTTGGTTATCTGAGATGGCAGCGGAAAGGAGAGATCAGACAGTGCGAGCTCAATCAGCCAGCACTAAAGGAGCTGCATTAGCAATTACTCAGCCTTATCTCCTAAGGACAATTTCACCAAAATTGCCAAAGCTGCCTGTGAAAGCACAGTCTGAAACACCCAGATTCTTTTTCAAAGGTCCTAGATTAAATAACAGAATCAGGGGTTGGAAATGTCACTGAAGCCCAGAGCAGAGGAGGACTCTGGAAAGGCTCAGCTGTGGTGGTGGACAGTAAAGTGGGATGGGAGCCAGTGCAGATCTGTTGGTGCAGGACCATGCACGAAGTGGGTGCACACACCGATTGATTCAATTACTGCCTGTCCCAGGAGGGCTCTGAGCCTTTTTTTTAAGGCCACTGCCAGAGACTAAACCCCGACCCAGAATCTCGCCAGAGTCGGGGAAAAAGCAGCGTCTGATCGTGTCGCTCCATGTCCCATCACTGCTGGGCAGGGGCTGGGAATGCTGCCCACAGGCAGGCACCGGGCAGGGGCTGCAGGAGCGCAGGTATCAGCTCATCTCCCACTGCCGTGTTCCCATCACCAGCGATCGCTCTGCCACTGCCGGGGCCACTTTGCTCACTGACACAGCTACCGAGCCTCACACGAGTGCTCGCTTCAGCCCCAAGTGTGGCTGAGATGAAAAGACAAACGGATTTGTTTCTGTCAGGATGCATCACTGGGTTTCCTGAGAAGTGTTTCAGCAACGCTTCCTCTCACTCATACAGAATAGCCTTGCCTTGTGTTTCCTGAGCCGCTTGCTGCCTAAAGAGAGAGGGTCTCGGCTGAAAAGCAGGGCAGGACCCAGTTGTCCCCATCAGGACCCCCTTGCCCTGCCAGTGGTGGGGAGGACAGCATCTTCCCAGCCACAGCTGCCCCACAGAGATGCTGGTGCAGAGCCCAGTGCCTTCCCCTGCTCTTCATTGCAGCCTCCTCTGCAGGTGGCTGCATTTATTCATTCCTCCCCAGGGTGTCTGCAGCACCCCAGCACCCATGCCTGTGCCCCAGCTGGAGGGTGTCAGGGGTGGGGGGTCTGCACGAGGGGTTCTCCATTTCTGCAAGGGATCAGGGCAGCATGGCTCCACACCACGCTCTGCTGCATTGTTTTCTGTCTAAATTGCTTCACTCCCTTTCTGGTTTCATCACTTTCAACCTGACACTCACTTTAATTGGGATAAATATCGCAGCCCTTCACATGACGGAACCTCTTGAGTCGGTGCTCTGGGGCTCTTCGCTCCTGCCTGCTCCTGTCTTGCTCTTCCTCTCCAGCAGCATGTTCACAGGCTGCTGAGGTGTTTTGGGGCTGAGGTGCTGAGGCAGAGCCATCCCCTTTGCAAAACCTTCATCAATACCCCTCAGCCAGCATCCCTGCTGCAGCCATGGCCCCTTTGTCCAACCGCTGAAAGGAGAAATATCAGGGTAAAACCCCATGTGGGAGTTGTAGCGTCAGTGCTGGGTGGCTGTAAAGCCCTGCAGTGTCCTGAGGGGCAGGCAGGAGCCCTGTCTTCAGCCACTGCACTGGAGTCAGGAGCTCTCTGGAGGGTAACATGGTCCTGAGGACTGTGACAATGAGGAGGAATTGCCCCCAGTCTGTGCCGGGGGTCCCAGCTCCTCCTGCCCAGAAACCAAACCTGAAACAGAGAAAGGGAAATGATACCTCTTATCTGACAGCAATAGTGCGGATGTGGCTGGAAAATTCCCCCAACCTCTCTACCAAAGTGGCTTTTTGACAAGTGCTTCTGGCTGCTTTTGGATAACCGAGCTGCCCTCAAAATCCCCAGCCAGCAAATGCCTTTGTAGGTGCCTTCCCCGCGCATGTTCCAGCTGGAGCCTCCACCTCTGAGCAGCTTCTCCCAGTCCTCCTCCTTCCTCGAGGGAACGGTGGGAAGGGCTCACTGCGCTTTGCCGAGCAGCGGCAGGGATGCCTGCACATCTCCTTGCGTCTCTCCAGTCTGCATGCAAAAACACTTGCAGGGTAACTTGGTGTCTGCCTCTCCTGCCTGACGGGTTCCCAGATGGGCTGACACCTTCTTATTTGTATGTCGAAGAGCTCGGTCCTCTGCCGTATCCCACAGGTCAGTGTGCTGTATGTCAGCAGCTCTTGTGTACCGTCAGCCGTACACCACCACTGGGAGAGCCGGTGTGTGACACCTTGCTGGGGGGTGGCTCTCCCACCCTGGCACCAGTGCTCCTGGTCACACCAGGGCTGGTTCTGGGCAGCACAAGGCAGTTGGAAACTAAACCCCAGCTCTTCCAGCTGCTGCTCCTCATGCACGCAGCCCAGAGCAGCCCAGCACATGGGTACCGGTGGGAGCAGAGCACGGGCCGCTGGCCCATAGTGATTTGGCCATCCTCAGTGTATTTCTCCTCTTCGACATCAGCTTTTCCCCTTTGAAAAGCTGAACTTAATTTTTCATTAACCCTGAAACTCTTAAACAGAAAGTGAAGGCTGAGTTTAGCCTCACGAGGTCTTTGCCTAAGCCGTCCCCCTACTTCCGACCCCCTCCTCGGCTTCCTGGCCGCCAGAGCTGCTGGCAAGGGCAAAGTTACTACTCAGGCTGAGTGAGTTTGGAAAGAAGCAGTTGGTGTGGGTCTCCCTGGCCCAGAGGAACAGCCCTACATGCTTCCCGGAGCTAGAGAAGCGAGGCGGCACCCACGCCCTGGGGGAAGTGAAGCTGGGGCAGGAAGCCAAGGAGCGGCACGGCGGTGGTGAAGGGCTGGAGCCCGGCATGGCCGCTGCTGGGGACATGTAGCTCTGGGGACCGAGGGCTGAGCCTGCAACCACCCAGTGAGTGGGATGCGGGAAAATCTCCTGGTCTGGACCTGGATTCTCCTCCCAGGTGAGAGCGGGACCTTCTCGTGTTGACGGGAGTGGGTGAGGGCTCACTGAGGCTGTGCTGGCCTTCCAAAATCCACATCCTCAGTCTGTAGTGACGGAAATGCCTCATGGATATATTTCTTCCCTACTTTCCCCTCTGCCAAGAACTGATTAATTATTTCAATCCCACGTAGAGCTTGGCAACCTATTCCAACTCACGGAGCCCTAAAAACACCCCGCGGGAGGCTGCAGGGAGCCTGCAAATCCTATGCCCCCCCTGTGCCATGAGAGCAGCAGGCAGGGCGAGCAGGGCAGGCAGGGCTGGCAGGGTGGGCTTCCTACCTTGTGCTTGCTGTCAGAGATGGCTTTAACAGAAACCGAAACACTTTGGGGTGGGCAGCAGCGTCCCAGAGGGGCAGCTTTTCTCAGAGAGCCCACTGGCAGAAGCAGAAGTGGCTTTCCAGGCACTGGGCTTTCACAGGGAGGCAAAGAGAGACCAAGCGGTTCCCCCCATGCCCTCCCTCCCTCCTCAGCCCCTGGCCCCACATAGCCTCCCCCCACCTCAAACCCAGACCCAGGGGCTGCAGCCCCCCCGGCTGCAGGACAGGTTTTCCAGGGGTAGCACGAAGCAGCTCCTGTGGCCGGGGGACTGGGCACAGGCAGGAGGCTTGTGCGTGGGCTTGTGCTTGCCTGCAGGCTGGCATGGCCTCTTTCCCTGCAGGATGCTGGGCTCTGAAGGGCCCTGCAGAGGTGAGCGGCTTCCCTGGGGGCTCCGTGGAGGTACCCTGCGAGTACGAGCCGAATCTGGTGGATGCTAATAAGTACTGGTGCAGGGGCAGCAGCTGGTTTTCCTGCTCCATCCTCGTTCAGACTACAGCCCCCGGGGATAAGGCAAGCGGGGACAGGGTGTCGCTGCAAGATGACCCCACTCGGCACGTGTTCGTGGTGACCATGGCGAACCTGAGCATGGAGGACGGGGATCAGTACTGGTGTGGGATCCAGGTAGCCTGGTACGACCCCATGTTCCCCGTCGTGGTGTCTGTTCTCCCAGGTAAGCACCTGGTGTGGCCGTTCTGCTTTGATGGAGGCTGGAAGGGCAGAGGGAATGGAGAGAGGGGAGGCTTAGGAGGGAGGACGGGGAGAGCCAGGGATGGAAGCCCTCCCCCTCCCAGTTTCCTTCAGTCATCACCCAGCATCCTCCACCTCGCTCCCATGGTGCAAGCAGCCCCCCTGGGGCTATGCTTGGTGTTTCCCAGCCACCCCCATCATGTCCCCACCACCAGCCTCTGAGACCCTGAACCCCCCAGTCACCAACCTCAGCTACAGCCCAGGACCAGGTAACATGCGCCACGGTGCTTTGCTTCCCATTTCTTTATACCACAGTGCCCAAGACAACACACTATGACTTCCACACGACACAGGGGGAAGAGGCCACATCTGCTCCCACCTTCCCATGGACTCTCCCGGAGGTGGAAAACACCACATCCACGCCAAAAGTCAGAAGCCTGCAGGCTGGGTGAGTGCCAGGGCTACCGAGGAGGAGAGGGACTGTTCCTAGCCCAAGGACCAGGCAGCCCGAGGATGCAGCATCCAGCCTGTCACAGGGCTTTCGGGCCAGCAGGACATCTCTGGAGGAAGCAAAATGTGATGCTAAGGAGGCTGCCGTACCCCTGCATGCTGTAGGGCTGCACTGGTTGGGGCTCCCAGAGCCTTTGCCCAGCTCCTGCAGGGCTGCGGGGCACCCTGACACCTCAGGCAGGTGTGTGCTGCATCTGGGCACTTGTCCATGGAGGTGGGGGATGAATCTCTGCAACTCAGTCATGCCAAGTTGGCCAGACATTGCGTGTACCCATGCATGGATCCCTGGCCAGGAAACTTGGGAGAAATCCTTGGAACATCCTTGCCAGCCCACGGAGTCTCATAGCCCCTGGGGTCATGCCAAATACAAGCACGAAAGCCCTCCCCAGGCCACAGGGCCGTGGAGGCGGCAGTGCAGAAGGGCAGTAACAGCCTTTTCTTCCCTCCTAGCACCCCAAACCTGCTTGTCCTGGTCCTGACATCCTGTGCTGCGCTGGTGCTGGTTTTGGGCACCATCATCTGCTGCAGGATGAGAAGAGCATCGCTAGAGAGGAGTGGAGGTACAAGTGATCTGGGGGCCCAAGCTGTGGTTCTCCTCTGTAGGGTGGCTGCGGGGGTCCCCACACTGCTCCCTAGAACCTGTCCCCCCACCCCAGCGCACCACACACTGCCCTCCCACTCCTGTCCCAGGGGTGAGCAGGACTTGGAGTCAAAGGGGCTGGAGCCCTCCCCAGGACCCCAACCCGCTGAGCCCCACAGTCCAGGGTACTCTTGGCAAAGTCAGGCCAGACCTGAGGTTACACAGGAGCTGATGTGACACTCATGGGGAAGGGCTCAGGAACCCCCAAAATGCTCTCCTTCAGCAAAGGGAGCTCCGTGTTTGTCTGAGCCATTTCTCTTGCTCTTCCCCCAGCAGCCCAGGCCATGGAGTGGAAGAGGTCCAAGGAGGACCTCCAGGTACCGTGGGTGGGAGGGTGGTGGGACAGGGGTCTTGCGATGGCTCCACCATGAAGGAGCCACTGCCTGGAGTCCCCCTTGTCCTCAACACACCTCATGCCCTCCAGGTCACTGCAAGCTGGGAGCGAGCAGACGCTTCCAATAACATCTACATAAACACGGAACTCAGCTCGCCCGAGGATGACTATGAGAACAGCCCGGCCAAGTGGCAGGTAAAAGGGGCTGGGGCAGCTCCAGGGGTGCACAGCAAGTTACCCCATGGTTGTTCCTTGTCCCCAGCCCTGTGGCAAGGAGGACCTGCACCTTGCTTTGGGGTGCAGCGAGGAGGAGCTGCCCTGCTTTGGGGTCACACTCCTTTCCCCACACCAGCCTTTCCCTTCCCTTTAACAGCCTGTCCCAGGCAGCAGCTCACAAACCCAGCAGGAACAGGCATTATGTAGACTCGAGCTTTTAGTACTCTAGCATAGGCAGACCTGCAAAGTGCCCTAAATCTTTGCATTTCTCCACCATTTCAGGACTTTGAAAAAGGAGACAAAGTTTCAGTTTCCAGAGCTCCAGAACTGCAGCCGATCTACATGAACATGCGCTGAGTGGCTCCGCGCTTGGCCCCTCGCTGCCAGAAAGCCCCGTGTCCGAGAACGCGCATTCTCTGCAGCTCTCCCACCATCCAGGTTGTGTTTCCCCACTGCTGCCCGAGTTCTCTCTGCCTCTCCCATTGAGATTCCCTGTATCCCGCAGAAGCAACCCCTGTCCCCTCCGTACTGCACGAGACTGAGGACCCCAGTGTGCCACGGGGTCCCGCAGGGTGACGTGCACACCACCGGGCCAGCAGCATTGTTTATCCCCACCCTACCATGAGGTTATTAAATGAGAGGAGATCAGAAGATTTGGGATGTGTTTAAAATATCCTTCAATCAGGGGTTAAAAGCCCAACATCCCCGGTCCAGGCTATGGGGGACCAGGGGATGCTGGCAGCCCCTTCTCATCCTCCTCGGTTCTTGTGCTTAGCAATAAGGAGCACATGGGGAGGAAGGGAAGGTCAGTGTCTGGTCAGAGACGTGACCTCCATCCCTTCCCGGCCCTGGTGACTCCTAGGTGGCCAGGAAGGAGGTGGTGCTGCCGCAAATGCAGTCATCCCTGTTCCCACACAACCCTCAAACTTCTGCTTCTTTATTTCTACCTGGCACCTTGTTCCCTTCCCTCCATGTCTCTGCACAGAGCAAAGGGGCCGAAGGGCAGGGTGGGATGGAGGGAAGGTCCTGGGGGAGCCTGGCTGCAGGGGGTCCCATTCTGCTCCCCCAGCCCAGCCTCCTGTGTAGACATCAGGATTTCAGCTGCGTACCCTGGGTGGAGGAGCTGCGGAAGGAAAAGCCCCTGTTTGGGTAGGTCTCGTCATCTACCCAAATATAATCACCCTGCTGCGAAATGGAAACATACACAGCAGTTTTAGAAAGAGGAAGGAAAACCATGAGGACAGAAAGAAAAAGAAGTGGGGAGATGCTGCAGGAGGGACCTGCGGACAGCCCTGCAGTGGCAGCCTGGGCAGCGGGCGGCCAAGCTGGAGCTTAAACTGGGGAAAGTTTGGCTCCATCCCTGCCCTGCCATGGGCCACAGGAGCTGCCTGGAACAACCCACGCCTCATCATCTGCAAGAAGATCCAGTGCCAAATGGGGAGCGGGATCATGGGGGGAGCCACTGGCTGGATCAGCATTGCAGGAGGTGGCCGCTGCTGTCCCATCACCGTGGCGTTTTGGCAGTGTGACAGCCTCTGGCCATGATGCTGGAGCCCAAGGCCAAGCTGGCACCATGCCCTGGCCTGTGAGACCCAGAGACCCCCTTGCCCCTGTGTTGCTTTGGCAGACTGACCCACTCCTCTCTGCTGGCAAGAAACCACATCCCTGATTCCTGCACAGGCTGAGAAGCGGGATGTTTTCCCAGCTCAACAGCAAACATATTGCTTCGGGTTCAGACAAATCCAACAAAGTAATTCCTCTGCAGGGGCTTGGTCTGGAGGGGAGAGGGGACAATCTGGTGCACCCACAGAGCTGCTCTGTTGCCACCATCCCCTTTGGGGGTCCCCAGGGCACCCCGGTACTGCTGGGGCTGTGTTAGGAGGGGGCAATGGGAACCGACACTCAAAGCAAGGAAGATGAGAGCGGCTGGGGAGGTGGCTGAAGCCCTGGCTGCTCACCCTTACCAGGAAGGCTTTTCAACAGAAAGCAGGTTTGCAATCGCCAGCCACTTCCTGAGTTTAGATCTTGCTGCTATTCGCAGCGATTCGTCTCACAGCCCATCAGCCGGTTCACTGAACTGGGAATGAAAGGGGTTACTTGATGATCAGAAGGAAAACTCGGAGCTTCCTCTTGCTGTGGCAGGGGGTACAGGGAGGGCAGGGCATGGGGGGAAAGAGCTGCCCTTCGGCAGCGTCGGCAGTTGGTATTTTCTGCTCTTTCCAAGAAGGATTGAGGAAGAGAGTGGTCAGCAAAGCAGTTGCCTGGAAAGTGGCTTTGCTTTTTGTGTTTGGGTTTCTGAAACTTCCTGTGGAAACATTTAATTTCAGGAGAAAAACAGTGTTGTCACTCAAAACCCACGGTTGTGCCAGAAAAGGCGTTTTGGGGGGGAAATGAGATACTTCTGCTTGCGAAGACAAACAAAAGCAGCCCAGCTCGCACTGGCAGCCAGCTCGGGAGCCGGGGAGCAGCAGTGCAGTGGGGATGGCTGTCCATTATGCCAGTCCATTATCCCAGTCCAACACAACCAGGAGATCATCCCAGTGGTCCCAACCATCCATCCGCAGGGGCTGATCTGCATTCACCCTACCCCGGTCCCCAGACCCCAGGTCTGGCCCGGCTCCCCTGCAAAGCCCCCTGAAGCCCTTCGGGCCTTGAGGGGCTGTGTTCCCTGCTGGAACAGGCATCACAGCAGAGGAACCCGCTGCATTTTGGCATCTTGCTGGGAAGCAGCAGCGGGTTCAGAGCAACAGCAGAGCGTCTTTCTCATGAGACACCCCCAGCGTGAGTCACGGTCCCTGGCAAAGGGGAGGAAGCAACCGCCTTTAAAAAAGACATCCAGAGTCTGTGTGTAAGCACTGCCCAGGGAAGCAACAAGAGAAAGGTTTGGGAAACTCCTGGGATGCCCAGGTGCGTGTGAACCTGGCTCCATCCCACAGAGTGCTTCATGAATAACCACGGGGAAAATTCCGCATCAGGAGCGAGAAGCTGGAAAATGAGGATTTTCCTGGTTTGGACCCTTTTCCCAGGTAAGACCCAGGAGCACAGGTCAGGCGGTTCCCACCCCACAGGCTCTGGCAGAGCTGCGGAGAGGCTGGGACCGAGCCAGCCCAGGAAGCCCACCATGGTCATGGCAAGAGCCCAGCTGATACTGACCTTTTCTTGTGGTTAGCAGACAGCTACAGTGGGTGATCTCCAACATATGCTTGTATTGTTATCATATGAACCCTGGTAATATGGCTTTTTGCTCATTTAATAACACACACGCTTGACAGAGGCTCTTTTTTTAATGACTGGGGACATCTCACCTCAGCACTGCTCCCCAGCGCAGTGGGGGGAGCCTCCCTTGGGACAGGCTGCTCCCGAGCATCCCGGGCTCAGATCCCTCCTGGTTCCCCTAGGCAATGCTGGTACGTGATTGCAGAACCTCTCCCTGTCCCCCACAGGCAGCTGGGTGGTGATGGGCCTTGCGCAGATGACGGCTGAGCAGGGTGGCTCGCTGACAGTGTCCTGCAGCTACAAACTGGGCTACAAGCTCTACTCCAAGCACTGGTGCCGGCGGGCCTGCCTCTCATTTTGCTTCACCTACATTGCCCAAACCAACAGCTCAGAGGTGACGGTGACGCAGGGCAGGGTGTCCATCAGGGACAACTACTCGGCATGCTCATTCACGATGACACTGGGCAGTGTCAAGCCGGAGGATGCCGGCTGGTACTTCTGCAGGGTGATGAAGAGCCGGGAGTTCAGCCTGCGGCGCATCACCAAAGTGATGGTCTCCACAGGTAAAGCCAGGCTGGGAGCAAAGCAAGGGTGTGCAATGGAGCCTGTCACTTGGGTCAGAGCGCTGGGGACAGGGCCACCCCAGCCAGGGGAACACCAGGGTTGTCAAAGCGGGAACAAGCTCCTTGCAGGCACTGAGACCCACTGGAGATGGCCCCAGTGCAAATTTGGACAAGGGACGGAGGCTGTATGGAGCTTTGTGCAGAGCAGAGCATCTCCCTCACTCCCGTTCAGCATCTCTGCTTCCACAAGCCCGTCCCTTGGGGGTCCCAGTTCCTCCCAATAAAACCCCCCTTTTTCTTCCTCCTCCTCCTCAGTTCCCAGTGCATTGCCTGGAGACCCCCACCTCCACATCTGTGGCCAAAGTTTTGGGGGAGAGACCCCCTGCGCAGGGGGCAGGACAGGGTGCGGGGGGGTCCCTACTTTGTTCTGACTCTGTGTTTTCCTCTCAGCTGCTTCAGCCACAACTGAGGGCAGCGACGTGAGCCCGTTGACCACCAACCGCCTGTGCCCCACGGGCTGTGGGGACCCTCCAGTGCTGTGAGTCGGGGCTCAGGGTCTGGGCGGGCCCCCAACAGCATCCCCTGGCCTAAGACACCTTTTTCCCCTGCATCCCCCAGCCCTGGGTCCCTCCAGTTGCAGCAGCCCCAAGGAGCATCCCGGGGGCAAGCGGGGCAGCTGGCAGACATGCAAGTGCCCCAGTCCCCATCCTTATTGCTCTAGCATCATCTCCTTTCTCCTACACAGGTCCCAGCTCAGCATCACCTACCTGCTGCTCTTCCTCAGCGTGAAGGTGCTTGTCGCGCTGGCCCTGGCATGCGGGGCTGCCTGGGTGAGGAGCCGGCGCAGGAGCCGTGACCGGGAAAACCTGCGGCTCTCTGAGGCAGCCGGCAGCACCAGGGCACCGGGCTGCCCACCCGCCCCGACCACCTTGGAACCGCAGGGATGCCCTCCTTCCCCCTTGCCCCCTGCCCTGCCAGGGCTGCGCCACCCGTCACGGCCACCCCCCGCCGGGAGGTGCTCGGATTTGGGTGCTTCTCTCCCTGTGAATCTTCGGTCCCACCTGGCAGCCCCTGCGCTGGAGAGGGGAGGGTTTGGGGCACAGACAGCCTGTCCCTGCTGAGCTGGAGCTGCCAACTGAAGACAATTTTGCAATAAAGCCTGGGCATCTTGCAAGTGCCTGTCTGTCTGTCTGTCTGTGTGTCTGCCTGCTCCCTCCTTGGGCTGCCAGCACTGCCCGGGGTGCTGGTGGCTGCTGACGCTGATGTGTGGGGACATGCTGCAGCATGGATGGGGAGGACATGGGGTGACGGGGGGGCCACACAGGCGCCTGCTCCACCATGGCCCAGATAAGCCTTGGTGCAGGGAGAGGAGCCCTCAGCCCTGCCAGCCCTGCCCAGTGCAACCAAATTCCCATCTCCAGCTAAGCAAGAGCCAGGGAACAGTGCCCTTCCACAGTCTCCCCAACTTCAGCAACTTTCCACCCTCAGCCCGAGAGCAAAGCTCACATCACACCCAGCTGCACCATGGGCTCCTTTTCTCATTGCTCCTATTATTCTCCAGGTTCTGCATCTCCAAAAAGCAGGCACTTGCACACAGCTGAAACCCTGCAGAAACCCTGCTCCTTACACGTGCTTGTGTCCCGTGGGATGGCTGGCATCAGCAGCCACATCAGGGAGAGCAGCATAGCAACATCCATCCTCCTCGGGGCTACACCATATCCCGCATTTCATGGCACAAGCAGCTTCACCGGCATCCCCCAGAAAGCTCTGGAGGAGAGTTGTTTCTCTGAAGCTCTGTTTAAGGAACCAAAATGCCTGAGGTGCCAGGAGCAGGCATGAACCAGGAACTCGCAGTTCACTCCAGCCCCATATGGCAAAACCTCCACTGCAGACGCAGCAGTTTGGCTGCTGGGGAGAGAGCAAGCTGGAGAGCCCGGACATGTGCCCTGCACCTCGGTGTCCCTGCCACTCTGCTGCCTGCTTCTGCTGGTGGGAGCCCACTGGGAGTACAAGGGCCAGGGCTGTGCTTCCACCTACTGGGGTCCCAACTCCTTGTTTATTGTTTGGTGGGTTTGAAGGGCCTGGGTGAACACATGGGAGCAGGGAAACTCCAGGAAGGGGACACTGGGGGACCCGGGTGAGACCTCCTGTCCCTGGAATGCCCTATCCAGGGATGGCTCTTACCACTGTCAGGTGAGGACAGCCCTGCCCCAGAGCCACCACGTGTGGAGGGGATGGAGGTGGCAGCTCCAAGGCAGAGCCACGGGGAACTGCAGGGCTCCCAGGTTGTTCCCTGCAGGACAAGGGACCCGAGAGCAACTGCACAGGGACCCCAAGCAGCCCAGAGCCCAGCCTGGGTGATGCTCAGGGCAGGGACCCTTTGTCCACAGAGAGCCACTGGCAGAGGCCAGGGGCCAGGGCCAGGCACAAGTCAGGGACAGGGACAGCTCAGTTGTGTCTCCGCCAAGGAAAACCCTCAGCACTGCTAAACTAGAACCAACTGCTGGCAATAAAGCTGTCTCCTCGCCTTTGCTAAGGCCAGAGCTGCGATGGTATCGGTAGCAAGCCCACATGCAAGGCTTCGGTCTGAGCCAGGACCAGCGCATGGCTGTAGGAGAAAGACCCTGTGACACCCAGCGTGGGTTTGGTCCCTGTGCATGGGCTGCATTTGTCCTGGCTGTCCCCACATATCCCCAAACCCTTCCTCACCCCTGGGAGCTTCTTCCAAAGGGTTTGCCCGACCCAGCACAGGCTCAGCCAGTCGCTGAGGGGTGGGAGAGAGGACACTGGAGGGGACTGGTACTTCCATGAGACAAGGGATGGAGACGGGGGGAAGGCTGGAGAGATGCTATCAGGGTGCTGGGCATGAGGCTACTGAGCTGCAGAAGGGCTGTGCTGGGGACAGTCCGGGGGGACGTGCTGGCCATGGCAGCGGGGATGGGTGCTGACATCCAGCTGCACAGGGACGGGAGGCTGCGGCTCCCCCTCTGCATTTCTCATGGAGGGGGGGGACAGGGTGCCCATGCAGGAGCACTGCCCCCAACCTGTGGGCACGTTTGGGGCTCAGGGGGTCCCTGTGCAGGGCTGAGCCACCCCTCGAGAGGCAGAACCCCCGCTGGGTGACCTGCCTGGCCAGAGAAGCTGGGCAGTGTGGCAGCGAGGCAGGGGAGAGGCAGAAGTGCACCCCGCCACGGGGGCCATGCCAGGGGCAGAAAGGGGACCCCATGGGGAAGAGGAAGGAGCGGGGGCAGGAGTGCAGCGGCAGGACTCAGAGAACAGTGCACAGCAGTGCTCTGGATGACAGGGACGGCAGGAAGTCAGCTGAGACCAGACGAAACAAGAAATCTCACGCCCTCACTAAACCTCCAGCAGCAACGGGTTTGGTACCCCAGGCACAAGAGGAAGAAAAGCCCCAGACACGCAACGAAGAAGGAGCGTGAGGGGCAGGAGGGCTGCCCTGACGCGTGGCCCAGGCCAGCCTGTCCATGTGGCTCCTGCTGCTCTCTTGGATGCTGCTGCCAGGTAGGGCTGAGGGGACGCGAGGGGCTGAAGCCCCACACTGAAACGGCCCTATGGGCCAGGAGGCGTCATTGTGGTGGCAGCGGCACTCTGACAGCTCTGTCTGTCTCCGCAGGCTGCTGGGCGGTGACGGGGCCTGGCACCGTGCAGGGATTCCCGGGTGGGTCCCTTTCCGTGAACTGCACGTACAAGCCCGGCAAGGAGTCGAAGCCGAAATTCTGGTGCCGTCCGGGAACCCTTTACACCTGTGGTACTGACATCGTCATCACCTCGAAGCGGAAGCCCGAGGTGCGGCGGGGCCGATTCTCCATCCGGGACAATCGTGCACAGCGGGTGTTCACAGTGACTGTGGAGGGACTGAAAAAGTCGGACGGGGGCACCTACCGCTGCGGCGTGCGAAAGAGCGTAATCTTGCCTGATGAGAGTGACGACGTGAAGGTGATCGTGTCCCCAGGTCAGTCCCTGTGCGTATTTCCACACCCCCCTGCACAGCACCAGTGACCACCACCGAGGGGCCAGGCTGCGGGAGGAGACGGTACCTGGGGGCCAGGGGGATGGAGAAGGACAAGGGCCGGTTGGTGCCCAGTAGGCACCCGCCGCATCTGTCCCCTCTCCGCAGGTGCATCCCCGACGCTCAGCCGGGACCCCGTCCTCCCTCCGACCATCCCCCGGCCGCCCACCGTGGGGACGGACGCTCCGCGGAGGAACCCCGGCACCATCAGCGTCTTCCCGGTGCTGGCCGGGCTGCAGGTGCTGGTACTGGTGGCCGCGAGTGCCGTCGTGCTCTGGGTCAGCCTGCGGGGCGGCTGAGCCTCCGGCGGGGACCCCGCGGCCGCAGCCGGTGCCCCTTCGCCCCGGGACGCCCCGGCCCCGACGGCGCGGACGCAGGCGGGGGGGGGTGGTGGGCAGCACCGGGGCCCCGCTGGTCCCTTCCCGCCGCCGGCGGCGGCTGCAATAAAGTTTCTTTGCCACCGCTCCGCGCCTCCAGCTCTTTTCTCCGGCGGCTCCGCGGTCGCGCAGCCGCGGGGGTCCCGGCGCTCCGCCTCGACGGGGCGGGCGAGTCTGCGGGGGCGGCCCCGGGGGCGGCCCCGGGGGCGGGCCGGGCCCCGCGGCGAGGAACCGGGCGCGGCAGGACGCCGAGCCCCGCCGTGCCGCAGCCGCCATGCAGCTCCTGCCGCTGCTCGCCTGGGCGCTGCTGCCAGGTAAGGCCGGGCCGGACCCCCCCGGGTCCCGGGGCGGCCCCGGGGAGCGGCCTCGACGGGCGGGACGGGCGCGGCGGCGGCGGCGGCAGCGACACTCCCACGGCTCCGTGTGTCTCCGCAGGCTGCTGGGCGGTGACGGGGCCCGGCACCGTGTGGGGATTCCCGGGGGGGTCCCTCTCGGTGAACTGCACGTACGAGCCCGGCGAGGAGTCGAAGCCGAAATTCTGGTGCCGTCCGGGAACCCTTTACACCTGTGGTACTGACATCGTCATCACCTCGGAGCGGTATCCCAAGGTGCGGCGGGACCGATTCTCCATCCGGGACAATCGTGCACAGCGGGTGTTCACAGTGACTGTGGAGGGACTGAAAAAGTCGGACACGGGCACCTACCGCTGTGGGGTGCGAAAGAGCGTAATCTTGCCTGATGAGAGTGACGACGTGAAGGTGATCGTGTGCCGAGGTCAGTACATGTGAGTCCACCAGGATCAGTGTTGGTGTGTCTTCCACCAAGTGCTGGGAGCGGGGACTGCAGTAAGGGGCACCCTGGAGGAGGTGGGTGCCGGGCCGGACCCCCCGGGGCCCCGGAGCGGCTCCGGGGTGCGGCCCCGACGGGTGGGGCGGGCGCGGCGGCAGTGGTGGCAGCAGCAGCGGCACTCCTGCGGCTCCGTGTGTCTCTGCAGGCTGCTGGGCGGTGAGGGGGCCCGGCACCGTGCGGGGATTCTTGGGGGGGTCCCTCTCGGTGAACTGCACGTACGAGCCCGGCGAGGAGTTGAAGCCGAAATTCTGGTGCCGTCCGGGAACCCTTTACACCTGTGATACTGACATCGTCATCACCTCGGAGCTGGAGCCCGAGGTGCGGCAGGACCGATTCTCCATCCGGGACGATCGTGCACAGCGGGTGTTCACAGTGACTGTGGAGGGACTGAAAGAGTCGGACATGGGGACCTACCGCTGCGGGGTGCGAAAGAGCAAATTGTTGCTTGATGACAGTGACGACGTGAAGGTGATCGTGTCCCCAGGTCAGTCCCTGCACGTATTCCACCCTCCCGCACAGCACCAGTGACCACCACCGAGGGGCCAGGCTGCGGGAGGAGACGGTACCTGGGGCGCACGGGGTTGGAGAAGGACAAGGGCCGGTCGGTGCCCGGCAGGCACCCGCCGCATCTGTCCCCTCTCCGCAGGTGCATCCCCGACGCTCAGCCCGGCCCCCGTCCTCCCTCCGAGCACCCCTCCGCCGCCCACCGCGGGGACGGACGCTCCGCGGAGGAACCCCAGCCCCTTCAGGGTCTTCCCGGTGCTGGCCGGGCTGCAGGTGCTGGTGCTGGTGGCCGCGAGTGCCGTCGTGCTCTGGGTCAGCCTGCGGGGCGGCTGAGCCTCCGGCGGGGACCCCGCGGCCGCAGCCGGTGCCGCTTTGCCCCGGGACGCCCCGGCCCCGACGGCGCGGACGGAGGCTGGGGGGGGGCAGCACCGGGGCCCCGCTGGCCCCTTCCCGCCGCCGGCGGCGGCTGCAATAAAGTTTCTTTGCCACCGCTCCGCGCCTCCAGCTCTTTTCTCCGGCGGCTCTGCGGTCGCGCAGCCGCGGGGGTCCCGGCGCTCCGCCTCGACGGGGCGGGCGAGTCTGCGTGGGCGGCCCCGGGGGCGGGCCGGGCCCCGCGGCGAGGAACCGGGCGCGGCAGGACGCCGAGCCCCGCCGTGCCGCAGCCGCCATGCAGCTCCTGCCGCTGCTCGCCTGGGCGCTGCTGCCAGGTAAGGCCGGGCCGGACCCCCCCGGGTCCCGGGGCGGCCCCGGGGAGCGGCCTCGACGGGCGGGACGGGCGCGGCGGCGGCGGCGGCAGCGACACTCCCACGGCTCCGTGTGTCTCTGCAGGCTGCTGGGCGGTGACGGGGCCCGGCACCGTGTGGGGATTCCCGGGGGGGTCCCTCTCGGTGAACTGCACGTACAAGCCCGGCGAGGAGTCGAAGCCGAAATTCTGGTGCCGTCCGGGAACCCTTTACACCTGTGATACTGACATCGTCATCACCTCGGAGCGGTATCCCAAGGTGCGGCGGGACCGATTCTCCATCCGGGACAATCGTGCACAGCGGGTGTTCACAGTGACTGTGGAGGGTCTGAAAAAGTCGGACGGGGGCACCTACCGCTGTGGGGTGCGAAAGAGCAAATTCTTGCCTGATGACAGTGACGACGTGAAGGTGATCGTGTGCCGAGGTCAGTACTTGTGGGTCCCCCAGGTCCAGCGTTGGTGTGTCTTCCACCAAGTGCTGGGAGTGGGGGCTGCAGTGAGGGGCACCCTGGAGGAGGTGGGTGCCCATGCCGCGTGGGGCTGCCCCAGGGTGTGTCACCAGGGCTGGGCAGGCTGCCACTGTGGCAAGTGCTGCCTTCACCCATTCCCCGTTCCCAGGTCTCACCACAGCCCCTTCTTGGTGCCCCAGGGTCAGTCACCCCAATAGCTGGGGTGCACCATCCTGCTCTCCGTGCCCCATTTTCCCCTCTCATCAGATCCTGCTGGCCCTGTCTGTGCTCTCCTTGCCTTATTTTTTAATACCAGGGAGTTCCTCACAGCCCCATGCTGCCCCATTTCCTGCTGTGGGGCAGCCAGTGCCTGTGGGCACCAGACCCTGATGAACATCCCTCTCCATCCCCTTGCCAGGGACCAGCTCCCATGGTGGGACACTTGTATGTGGCTGTTGTGTTAGTACCGGTCTAGGCATGGGGTGCCCACATCCCCTTCCTGCAGGGTGAACTCTGCTGCGTGCATGCACATTTGGGGGGGGACCGGGACCACGAAAAGGCCCCTGGGCAGGGGCAGGGGATTACAGCCCTCCCACCTTGAGGAGTGTGCTCTGGATGTGGCAGAGGGGACACAGCTTCTCCTGGTGTGACGGTAAGTGGGTCACTTCTGAGTCTCTGCAAAACCCACAGCATTTTCCCCCCGTGGAGGCAGGGAGGCTGACTGAGCCTCTCCTCTTTTTGTTACAGCTTCCTCTTCCTCCTCCCCAGCCCCGACCACCAAGCACCCTGATCTCACTAGCTTTGTATCAGTCCCCACGGAGACAGCTCCTTGGAGGAAGTCTACGCAACCAGGATCAAGTCACTCCCACCCCAAACACTTCGGCCCTCCACAGTGAGTACCAGCTCCTGCCCGCAGCGGTCACCTCCCTCCACGAGGTCTCTCTGGTGTACCTGGAGCCCTGCAACCCTCCGGGCTCTTCACACCTCCCTTAAGGATTCAGACCTCCTGCTTTTGCCTTTAGAGACCAGCATTTCATCCTCTCAGCCAGCCACTCCGCGTGGAGAATAATCACAGCGTGCCTGGTCGCTTGGCCCCAGCAAAGCTCTGCTTGTTCCCTGTCCGTCTTGCAGCTTAAGCAAGGCGCAGGTTATCACCATGTGAGAAGTGGTTTCTGGCTGCAACGCTGACCCTGTTTCCTTCCCCAAAACTCAGAGGGACTGTTTGCTTGTGGGAAACCCAGGTCCTGGGCTGGGTCCTCTTCTGCTTTGTAGTCACATGCAGCCTGGCAGAGACAGCTGAGAAGGCATGAGAACAAAGTGGCAGAGCTTCCTCCCTCCTCTCCTGCCTCTTAGAGGTGATGCAAGAAGTGACCAAAGCTGAGGCTTCCCATCAGCACACTCGAGGGGTAGCTGGCGCACCAACCTCGCCTGGTTGCCCGTTACAACAAGGTCAAACGAGCGCAAAATTAGGTGCAGAAACCGATCCTTAAAACAGCGAAGACGCAGCCGCTCTCAGACCCGAGCGTCCGT
Organism: Buteo buteo; assembly: GCF_964188355.1. NCBI lineage: Eukaryota > Metazoa > Chordata > Aves > Accipitriformes > Accipitridae > Buteo > Buteo buteo. Next base: position 7,714,003 of record NC_134183.1, on the reverse strand, counting down.
TTGCTTCTGCAGTTTTCAGTTTGCTTTGCTCCGTGCCCAGCTTGCAGCCTGACCGCCCCCACGCCTGCTTCCCTCCCTCCCGAGGCCAGCCCCGTCACCCACAGCCACTCCCTGCCTGCCTGCTCCATGCTGGTTCCTCCCGAGTCTGCTTCCGAGAAGTGTGAGAAGAGAAACTCTTTTTTTCTTGCAGCTTGCAAGTGGTTGAGCACATCCTCGCTCCAGGCATCATAATGGTTCTTCTTTTGCTTGCAATTGCTGCTGCCATTTTGGTAAAAATGTCCAGGAAGAGGAAGAAGGGTAAGCGAAGCTGTCACGGCCGCACACACGCTGTTTCTGCATCAGAGCCTGTCTTCTGCTATATTTGTTTTTTCCTCTATATTTCATTTTTTCTCCCCCATTCCATACCTGCTCCATCCAGTTCCTGGGTCCACTACTGAGACCTCCAACAAGGAGGTCTCCTTCCCCCAAGGGAGCAGTGGGATCATCCCACAGGTCTCATCCCCATGGGAGCAGGGAATGGCAGCTCTTGGGGTGAGTGCTGCCTGGCACGGTACCCGCTTGAGTTTGTCTGGGCACCGTCAGCTTCTCTAGACGTGCTTGGTTGCATAGGCCAGGCTTGCCCTAGGCTTGATGCAAAGTTTAAGGCTGGTGTGAAGGATGGCGAGGGACAGGAGGGGATGTCACTAGCTGGCACTCAGGGTCTGGTTTTATTTGAAGAACTGGTCCAGTTTAGATGGTTGATGGGGCAACAGGTTCCCTTCCTGCTTTACAGTGAGATTTGCAGTGGCAGCGCAGTTTTTTAGTACATTTCTTTTCCTCTGGTTTCACTCGTGTCTAACCACATCCGTGCTTCATCCAGCCCTCTCCGGAGCAGCTGTAGAGATGGACAGGACTCGCAGCACATCGCAAACAGTAAGATAAACCGCACGAGGTCTTGGGATGGTGTGCTCTGAGCTCACCTGGAGAGGGGAAATGTTACACCCTGAGCTGAGCAAGCGAGCTGCCAGAGCCATTTGCTTTCAGTGAGGTCCATGGCCCTTCAGGCTGGGAGGGATCCTTCAGGCTCCATTTGCCAACAGAAAGACCCAACCAGGGATTTTGTGTGACTATCGCTGAGTATTCCTGGGAAGGGAATTTAGGATTGAGCTGAGAGGTTTCTCCCCAAGCCCCTCCAAGCATGGGAGCTGCTTCTCTGGGTGGAACAGCCTTGGGAACCTGCAGTAAAGCACACCTGAGGAGGCTGCGGGGCAGCGGATCTTCGGTCACTGCTTGGGAAATATTTTCTAGCGTTTTCTGCCAGCTTTCAAGGAGGGGCTGGTGTCACTAACCAGGTTTCCCCTGGGGAATGTTGAGCCAGCCCTTGCTGCAAGTTAAATTTTCCCCCAACGCTCCCGCAGCCATCTCAGCTCTCACGAGGACAGGCAGTGGGACGGGAGATGTTCCCATCCCTGGGGGCTGCAGGCAGGGGAGCAGCAGTAGGTTAAGAGTTCATCCCTTTCCTTCGCGTGTCAGGGAGCGGATGCCTTGAACTACGCGGACATTAACCCCCACGCAGGCACAGCCGAGAGCCAGCTGTACAGCAATGCCGAGGCTTTGCGCTGCTTGGCAGACACCACGACCGAGTACACGGAGATCACGCAGAGCAATAAGGTAGGAGAATGCAAAGCAGTGCCGAGCTCGAGGCGGTGGGTGGAAAGCTGGGGTGGGTGGTCGGCGGGATGGGTTGGGTGGGTAGGGAGGAAGCTGCAATGGGACATGCCAAGCTGGGGTGCAAATGACCCTGGGTAACGTGGGTGCCCTCTCCGGTCCCCACGGCTGCTCCTGGGTGCTTAAAGCAGCCGAGAGAAGTTATGGCAGGTGGTGTTGCCCTGGAGCAACCCTATGAAGGATGTTTTTTGTTTATCCCCCTCCTTTCCCAGCATTTGGAAGAGGAAAAAGAGGCTACATATGCCAACATGCCGTCAGCTCCACAGCCCAGAGAAGAGCTCTACAGTACAGTGAAGAGGGTGTGAGCCGGCCCCTGGCCCCATGGGCTGCTCCCGCTGCCGGCAGTGCCAGCGGGATATGGGCTGGCTTTCGGCTCGGGCAGGATCTGGCTTGACAGCGGAGCTGCTGCTCTTGTAGGCTAGGACATTTCCTTGGAGCAACCTCGAAGAGGAAGAGGTTGAGCAGGAGGCGTGGAGTGGGATGAAATCATCCCTCTGCACTTGGAGACCTCACCCGTACAGCAATGGTGCTGGGAATAAAAAACTGCCCCTTGCATTGGGGTAGCCCAGGCCAGAGACCAGCCAGGCAGGGTGTGGAAGAGCCCAGCAGTGGGAGGTGAGGGTGGGCTGGGGGTTGCGGGTGGGCTGCCTGGCTCCCTGCACCCAGCACCCACCCCGCTTGCCCCTCTGGCTGTTATTCACGTGGGCTGATGCTCCCAAAACTCCTAGTCCCCTCAGACTTTTTCATGCCGATGCCAGGCAGAACTGGCAGCTCTTAGGAAGCAGGACAGCAAGAAATGTTATATCCAAATGCATTTGTTATATCCAAATACTGGGGGGCTCGGGTGGAGGGTGTAGTGCATCAGGGTCTTGGTGCAAAGGAGATGGCAGAGGTACTCCCGTCCCTCCTGCCCGGCAGCTGGAAAGCGTCTCCCCTGACCCCCCTGGTCCCACAGCCCCCAGGGACGTTTGCTCCTGCTCTCTTTCCCCCGTCACCCCCAAGGACCCCCAGGCTGGGAGCACACGGTGGGCTGTAACCGCGACCCTGCTCTTCTCTGCTTATAATTTATTTTCTGCCACCCACTAAATACGTTCTTGTTCTTTTGTGTAAAGTATCGCTCCTTTATCAGTGACAGGAACTGAGAATCTGATAGCATCTAGCACAGTATTTAGCTGTATTTGTACCACGCTAAAGGGATTATTGCGGAGTGTTGCCCCAAAAGCAGGTCTGACCCCTTACTGGTGCCCAGGTGGACTCCAGCAGCGTGGCAACCCAGATCTTTAAGGGCAAGGACTCTGCTGCTCCAGCACAAACCAGCAACCCCATTGCCAGCAGCTGAGGCACAGCTCCCCGCCAGGACATTTCATGGGGCTGCGCTTGGGGCACGCTCTTGCCCCCTGTGCTTTGTTTCAGTATTTCTGTAATTGTTTTATTCGAGAAGCCACATGGAGCATCCCTGCTCTGTCAAAACCAAAGGCGGCTGCAAGTAGATGTCAGTGGTATGACAGTTGTGGTTATTCCTATAGGTTATTCCTATGTAAGCTTATCTTCCTATGGAAGGAAAATTCCTCTTGTGTTCAGTCAGGAGGTCCTTCCCACCCTGCTGAGGCCGGGCTTCAGGGAAGGGAGCACACAGGGAACAAACGGCGACGGCACAGACAAGCATCGCTGCAATTTGTAATGAAAAGGAGCATCCAGCCAGATTCCAGCCATCACTGGGAAAAAAGGGAAAGCAAACCCCTCTGCACCCATGGGAACAAACTTCTTCTGCCACAAATTTCATGTGGAACTGGGGAAAAAAAAGAAAATCACATATTGCTTTTCCTGCTCCCCCATTTATTACTGGAGATAATAACACCCCTTCTCTGAAGGAGTCGGGAGGACGAATCAGTTGGATTATTTTTTTTAGGTAACCAGGTCCCATTATGCCATATCTGGAGGTAGTTTTCATGCTTTAAAAAAAGAACTAAATGGCTTACTTAAATTAAAGCCCTCGCCGCTGCGCTAAGGCAGAAATAGCCGCCAGCTGCATGATGGGGGTGCACCGGGGGGTGGAGGGTGCGGGATCCTCGGGGTGTGCAAAGGTGGGGTGTTCAGCAGCACCTTCTGCAAGAGCCATTTTGAGCACCAAAGTTTTAACAGCTGAAGACTTTCAAGCTTTTTCAGGTAACTTGAAGAGCATGAGAAATTTGCCTTTTCTCCAGCGTTAGTGGTGTTTCAGGGCAGCTGCCTGGAAGAGAGAAATAACGCCTGGCAGGTAAAACCTCTGCATTTTTGGCATTGGAAGGGCTGACTCCTGCTGGAAAGAGGGCTGGGAGTAAAAAACCTGAGCTCTTCCACACACACAGTCCCATGCAAGTGGTTTTGCCTGGGTAGACGAGTTTTCCCTTGCCCCGGGAATTTGGGCGCTGTAGCTCCGCGCAGCCAGGCTGGTTCCAGGGGCAGGGATGCTGATTTACACCGTGCAACCAACTCTGCCCCAAAATCATGATTTCTGAGCTCTGGCTGTGGGAATTTGCTGAAAGTGGAGATGTCCTATCCTGGTGCACAAGCTTTCCTGTAACTCACTCCTTCCCGAAAGGGAACAGTGATTTTTCTGGAAGCACCTAGAGCTACTTCTCCACCACCTCCTCCAGGCAGATCCCAGCTCTGGGCTGCTAGTTTTGGGGACCTGCAAGGCAGAGCCTGAGTGAGGAGGGACAGCAGGAGGGGATGGATGCAGGAAGGTCTTCAGCAGGACAGGGGTATTTTGGAAATTCATTTCTAGAGCCATTGTGTGCACCCAGCGGTGAACCTCATGGGTGAGAGAGTTGGGTACGGCCAGGCAGGGATGCTCCCTGACGTCCACATAGCCCTGCTCCCTTCTCCACCTTCCCTCCGTCGCACCCGTATTTTATAACTCATTCAAGTGTAACAGGGGATGACTTCTGGAATAATTGTCACTGGAATACATATATATTCTGTCACAAAATTTGTTAATACTCAGGGGTGCTCAGCAGGAGAGAAAAGTCTTTTCCTGGCCAGGGAGGGAAGGCAGAGGGTCAGAAACAGCAATCGAGCCTTGCTGGAGAGAAGAGTGGTTCCTGAGCAAACGGGGAGCTCGTGTGAAGCTGGGGAGAAAGACAAACCCTGGCAGGACAGAGCTAGGAAATCCCCCGCTGCCTGGCTCATTAATGAATTACTGTAGCCTGCAACCCCCAATTAATACAGAAGAAGAGATGAGCAGATAGGATGATCCAAGCAGAGAAGGAGCTTTTCTTCTGCTCTTGCCACAGCAAGATTTTAAGGAAGGGGAGATCACGAACGTAGCCAAGCACAGAGCCCTCTCTAAGGAGATGGGGTGCTGCGGTCAGCCCTGCTTTTGTGCCCCCCCCAGCAGCAAGAGAGCAACCGAGGCAGAACCACAGGGCTACAAATCCCCAGGGAGCCAGCCTGGGCTTGAGACCAGTCGGGTCTGCTTGCTGCTGGGGAAGCCTTGGCTCCATTAAGCAGGAGGGAAGTGTCTTTTTTCTGCTCTTTGGGCTTTGTTTGGCTCTGGGCTGGTTTAAGCCACGAGGTTGAAGCCAGGGGTGAAAAAAGCAGAAGGCTGTGCAGGTAGAGGAGCTCGTGTTGGGGCCAAGATGTGCCTATTGCTGCCTGGGGCTTTTCTAAGGAAGCTGGGCAATAACTGAGTTTAAGTAACTTCTGTAATAAATGGTTTTGGTCATGAGCTGGTAGGAACTGGAGTGTGAGATGAGTGGCAGGTCTAATGCAGGGGAAGGGGATTATCTGGGGGGCTGCTGGGTGGATTGACATGTTTTATCCCCCTCCACCATGAACTAGGGGTGCGCCCAGCTTCTTGCTCCCACCGGTCTGGGGAGGAGTGCAGGATTTGGGGAGCACCTCCATCTTTCCTTGGAGCATTTCCCTCCCCTCCATCAGAAAGCACGTGTGCTTGAGGCACCCTGCTCCTCCTTCCCCAGGGACGTGTACCGGGGCGCATCCCCTGGCGAAGAAGCTGGTGTAGGGGGGCACGGCTCTTGTACCCCCCGGGGCTGTGCAACTGCTTCCCAAACTGCTCTTGCTACCTGGCAAGCTGGGAAGCGACTTGTTTTCGATAAACAGCCTCTAAACACCACTAAACTGTGATTTGTTTCTTACGCCTTGCAAGGCGCGGATCTTGAACAGGGGAAGAACACAGCGAAGAACAAATTTCTTCCAGCAGAGGAGGGATGATGAGGTTTTTGCCCTTTTTAATGGCAGGCCATGCGTTTTCTGACTCGAGCCTCGCTTACGCGTTGGTCAAAGCACCCACGAGGGAACAGAGCTGAGGCAGAGCTGTCCCTGTGCTCACTCCCAGCCCTGGCACCGCGGCTGCCTCCGAAACAGGCTGCCCGCTTGTTATCGGCACCGAGATCCCACTCTTGCACATGGTGAGCCTTTTCCTGCCGGTGTGGAGACATGGCCAGGGACCAAATTGCTCCTGTTAGACGGTGAAGCCCGCCTGGAGCTCAGCAGGCTGCACAGAGCCCTCCTGCAGCCCAAGGAAGCCCCTCTTATCTAAACCTCTTCCCCCTTAAAACCTTCTGGGCAGTTTTCCCCTTAAAACCCTCTTGCTGTGGTTCCCTCTGCTGTTATCTGCAGAATCTGCCCAAGAAGCTCACAGGAGGTCACAGCTCCGGAGCTGCTATCTCCACCCAGGCACTGTTTCCTAGTTCCCCTGCTAAAATACTTGCCCCACAGCAGTTTTTAGGGGGGGGAAGGCAGGGGTCGGCCGGTGAAGCTGGGGCTCCTGTGGTGAGAGTCTGCCTTGGAGCCCAGGTTCCATCCCAGGGCACTTCTTTCTTCTCCCTGCAGCCAACCCCCAGGAGGTCACCCGGAGCTCTTTTGGCTGGGTGGGTGTCCTGAAAGAGGTTTTGAATCTTTTCAGGTTTTATCGCAGCAGAAATAGGACTGGGGTCTTTCTTTTTTTCCTTAAAGCAAGCTCGGCAGCTGGATGCTTTTGTGCAGAAGGCCCTGCCGTGCCCACAGCTTTGTGCAGGTTTTTTCCACCATCGGGGCTGCTCTCGCTCCGACGGGCCGGTGGGTCTGGGGCAGCAGCAAACTCGGCACTCGCCCCTGGGCACCCAAAAAAGTCTCCTCTGCCAGCGGAGGGGGGGTGGTGGCCGATACCTCTCACTGCTGAGAGCCCCCCGAAGCAGCATCGCGGGGCCGGGGGGGCTCCCCGAGGCTCGGTAAGGCCCTTGCACGCTGCCCGCGGGGAGGAACGGAGGTGTGAGCGTCCCGCGAGGGCACCGGGCCCTGGGCCCAGCCCCGTAACTGGCTGCAAGGGGACCGGGGAACTCAGCACCAGTACGGACATGCTGGTCCAGAGCAGGGTGCTCCATGGGAGGGACCTTCGCCCACACGGATGTGCCCCCGTGCACACGTGTATGTGCTTGTGCACCCCCGCCGTGCTCACAGGCTTGTGCCCATAGGCCAACATGCACTTACCAGTCCACGCACAGCCCCACGCCCCAGCGCACACCCACAGACATGCTCGTCCGCGTGCCCCTGTGCGCACACGTGCACGTACGTCAGCGCCCACAATACACGCATGCGGGTGCACGCACACCTCCTAAGGCACACCGGCACGTCCCAGTACAGGTAACTGCGTATGCGCACACGCCGGCACGCAGATATATCTGCACGTGTGCACACCAGTGTGCACGCACGCGAGGACAAAGGCACGCGCTGTAGTGCACGCCCGCCCGTGCGTACCCCAGCACGCAGAAGCACACGTGCACCCCGGTGCGCGCAGGGAGACCCCGGCGCACACACGCAGAAGCACACGCACGCCCTGCTGCTCACAAGCACACGGGCCTCCAAGGGCACGCGTGCACGAGCACACGCACGCCCTGCTGCACACAAGCGCACGAGCGCGGGCACTGCAACGCACGCACGCACATGCACGAAGATATACAGCCCGGCGCGCACACGCACACGCACACAGGCGCGCACACGCACACGCAGCCACGCACGCCCCAGCGCACAGACGCGTGTACACACGCGCACCCCGGGTGCCTCACACGCGCGGGCACGAACACACGCGCCCCGCGGTGCGCGCCCGCAGACACGCATATACCCACGGTGCACGCATGCACGTACCCGCCGGGTACACGCACACCCGTGTCCACCCACGCACAGCCCCCGGCGCAGGCGCAGGTGCGCGCGCCCAGCGCGCCCACGCGGGCGGGCACGCACACCCCGGTGCGCGCGCCCCCGCCCCGCGCCCGCCCGCCGCAGGGCCGACACCCCCTCCCGCCTCGCGCCGCGCGCCCCCGGCCCCGCCCCCTCCCCCCGGCGCGTGCGCGCGGGAGGCGCGCGCCGGCGCAGCCCGCCCTGCCGCGGCGGAGCGGCCGTGACGATGGTGGCCAGCGGGCGGGCGCGGAAGCTGGCCCGGCGGTACCGGTTGGCGGTAGCCACGGCCCTCGCCATCCTCCTGCTCCAGGGGCTCGTCCTCTGGACCTCCGCCGGCCTCGACGAGGAGGGACCGGCCGAGGTGCGCCGCGGGGAGGGCCGGACCGGCGGCCCGGGGCCTGCCGGCGGGGGCTGAGGGGGGGCGGTGAGGGGACGTGGGGGGGCTGTGAGGGGGCCGAGGGGGGTAGGGGGGGGATAAAGGGGCTGGGGGCCATGGGGGTGAGGGGCTTGAGACGGGCGGGGGGGCCGGGGGGGTTATAGGAGGGCGGTGCGTGCTGGGAGGGGGCTGTTGAGGGGCGGGGAGGCCCTTGGGGTGGGAGGTGGGGGTTCTTGGGGGGACAGTGCGCGGGGGGGGCTGGTGTGTCCCTTTGCTCTGGAGCTGGGAGGGGACACAAAAGGGGTGCCCCCCCGCCCCCCCCCCAGGGTGTCTCTGTGGGACTGGTGAGGCCCTGTCCCAGGACGGGGTCCCTGGGGTGGGTGGGGCGTCCCGCAGGCCCCAGGCTGCTGGGGGGCAGTGACTGTGGGGTCACCCACAGTGAGGTGAGAGGTGGGGATCTCTGGAGGGGCGAGAGCTTCCCCTCCCCATCGTGGGGTGCCTCCGTGGTGTGGGGGGTGACCCCGTGGTCAGCACAGGGCTGACAGTTTTTCACAGGACTAGAAAGTTTTCCCTGAGAGCAAAGAGGTGAGGAGGGGAACGGGGCAGCCCCCTTGCAGGGGGGAAGGTCTCTAAGGTCGCCTGTGAGGGGGTCCACCTGCAGCAGTTGTGGCACCTGAGAAGGGGAGCTTGTGGCCCAGGGGGTGTCAGTCGGGGTCTGGCATGGGGTGGGGAGCATGGGAGGCTCAATGGGGGTCTTGAGTTTCCCTGTGATTTGGGAAACATTGCAGAAAGGTGGGGTCAGTGACACCCAAGCCAGAAAATATGAAAACATATGGTAATTCAGAGAGCGGGGGAGAGCATGTACAGCAGCTCAGGAAGTTTGTGGCAGCTTCTGTTCAGCTGGACCAGACAGGGATATCCCTGTGAAGTGCAAGGGTACAAGGACCTTTTGCAGTCATCTGTCGTCTTTCTACCAGAACAGTCTGCTAAGGCAAAAGGCGTCACCTCTTTCTTATGTGTAGGGAAACTGAGGCACAGGCTGGCGGAGGTGTTTGCCCAAGGTCAGACACAGAGCAGGTATCGAGGAGGACCCGGGCCTCTGGAGCATGTTACTGCCACCTTCAAACAAAGCTCTTGACCTCTGGGTTGCTTATTCGAATTTATTTATTTGTCGTGAGCTGCCTGGTCTGCATCCAGGCATGCTGCATCTGGGTGGACCGGTGGCTGAAGCTGGTTTCTCCAAGAGCATCGGGGAAGGACTGGGAGTCCCTGTATGGGCTTCCTTGACAAATATCTGCATGGCACCGGAGCTCCTCATCTTGGGCAGGACCCTCCTGCTCCAGGGGCTGTAGAGACTCCTCAGGCTGCCAACAAGCCCCAGGGTGATGGTGAAGCCAGGTTTGGCAGGGACAGCGTGTGACTAGAGGTGAGCAGACATGGGGTGAGCGTATTAGCTATGGCAGAGCAAAGCCAGTGGCTGTGAGGTGAGAGGTGGGGATCTCTGGAGGGGTGAGAGCTTCCCCTCCCCATTGTGGGGTGCCTCCCTGGTGTGGAGGGTGACCCCGTGGTCAGCAGGTCTTTTCACAGGACTAGAAAGTTTTCCTTGAGATCAAAGAGGTGAGAAGGGGAACTGGGCAGCCCCCTTGCAGGGGGGAAGGTCTCTAAGGCAACTACTCACTCAGCAGTTTAATTCCCAGCCCTAGGCCTCCTCTTGGGCCATTGGGAATGGCTGTGAGCACCCTCATGTGCTGCTGTATGCCCACCACCAAAACAGAACCAAGGAATAAATGCATCAAGGAGAGGGGACACGAAGTTGCCCACAATCCGGAGGCACTGGGAGCGTGAGAGCAGACTCCTCTGGCAGCCAGGAGTGCCTGACTGCCCTTTGCCTGTGGCCTTGATCAAATCACTTCACTGCTCCCAGCTTCTCCTTCCCTCTGCACCGTCCTGCAGTGCTTGTCTGCTTTTCTCTGCTCCTGCCCTGTACGGCCTCCCGGGTTGGCTCATTCTGCCTTGGTCCTTGCCTGATTTCCCAATGTCTCTTCCCAAAACTGACCTGGGCAGCTGACAGGTTTGGCTATGGGTCCCCTCATCTGAAGAGGGGATGGTTCACCATGAGCAGGCCTGGCTCCAGGGCTTGGAAACAGACAAGCCTCTTCAGAGAAGGCAAGAACCATCTTGAACTTTACGGACAGCCTAAACCCATTAGCAAGCTGGGAAAAGTCCAATTAACCTTTATTTCTTATAAAATGGCAAAGCTCTTGGTTTCCATGCCCTCCTGCAGCTTCTGGTTTTGGCCAGACCTGGAGGAGCCGCCATTCCCCTGGGGCATTTCTGGTAAGGCTGGAGGAACCCTCCCAGGAGAGCCTGACCTTGCGGGTGTGAAAGGATTTGGGGAACCTTGGGATCTCTTAATTGTCAGAGTAAATGGCTCCTTCCCACTAATGGACACAGCTTTAACCTGGCTCTCCCCACCATGAATGGGCTGTGACTCGCTGTAGAGAGAGAGGGAGAGTCCTGTAAATGCTGTGGAGCATCCAGAGTTGGGCGAGCTCACCTTCCCCTCCAGATGAGTGCCTTCGGCTGGGGCATCTGCAGCACTTGGAGGCTGTGCTGCAGCCCTGTGCCCTGGGCTGTCAGCTGCCTGCGCTGCCCAGGTGTTCCCAAAAGGGCTGCTCTGATCTCTGCCGGTGGCAGCCCCCTTCTCTGTCCTGCTTGGTTCTTCAAAGCCTGCTGGTTTCCTTTTCTTCCCTTCATAGGGGAGGGAAGAGCTTCCCCACCTTGGCAGGCTCCATCCCCGGTGGTTCCCCGGTGTGACCTGAGCAGAGACTGAGTGAGGATCTTTGCCTTCACCGGAGCAGGCTGTAAACCCATCTCCCACCAGCAGCACCAACTGCTCGCTGCCCTGTAATGGGCTTCAGCCACATCAGAGCCACCAGTCCAACCCTCCTTGAGAAGGCCATGCCACTTGGATCATGTTGCTTCTCTTTCCAAGCCTGATTTCAAAGTTCTGCAGGCTCCCTTTATTCACCAAGCAGATGCTTTGTGGTGTGCAGACCAGCAGAAGCTGGATCAGTCTCCATCCACCCAAGTCAACACTGAGTTTCCTACCTCCTAGAAGCCAAATTACCTTGTTCCACTGGGATCAAACACCATAATCCCCGTCCAGACTGGCCAATGGGAGAGGAAATTCCCATCGGTACCTAGCCCTTCACTGACGGCATCCCCACTGCAGACAGTGCGAGCCTGTCTGCACACGAAGGTGGGAGCCCAAGGGACCAAAGCGATCCTGCCTCTGTTGTGGTGATGCTGATGGCTCCTGAGCGAGTGCAGGAGCTTCCTAGAGTGCTTGGTCTGCAGTGGAGCTGGCACCAGGAAAAAGCAAACCGCAAAGTGTCCTCGTGGGTGGAGAAGAGGATCTGTCACTTGGGAGAAGAGTTTTAGCCCAGTCATGCCTCTTCCCCCACTTTGCCTGCTATCTTCCTCCTTCCAGGCAGGAGGTGGCACTTCTCTTGGGCCTGTGTGTCGGTGTCCTCCATGTGCTGCGGCCACCAGAGAAGCTTCCTACGAAACATCTTTTATTCCAGCTTTGCTTAGATTCCTTGATTTTTACTTTTCCCCCACAAATAGCTTGGTTTTAGGGGGCTCCAGCCATTTTAACTGAGAGTTTTAAGGCTTTGCTGCTGTGATTGGCAATCAAGCATCTGGATTCCTCTAGTGACTTTGGAACATTTTGGCTCTGGTTTTGCCTGATGAGTGCTCGTATGCGGCAGACACCAGTCAGTCAACCAGAAGGGGAATCCTGCAGGACACCAGTTGCTGTTAGCTCTGCTGCTCGCAATGGCAGAGCTTAGGGATGTTGGTACAGTTGGACCTGCGCTGGGGACAGGGTGCAGGTAGATATCTGACCCACAGCTCTATGGCACTGTGGCTATGGCAGTATCACATCAGGGGAGGCAGGATGGGAGACCTGACCTCTGGCTGGCACCTGGAGTTGTCTGAGTGTGTCGGAAGGAGGTGGACGGGGAGGCTTACCAAAAGTCCTGCGTATGAGTCTTAAATACAGCAGAGCAACGTGGCCGGAGTTGTTCCCTGCCAGGCTGGGGTGGAGGGATCACTCCGCTGTGGTGCAGTAATTAGAAGCCATTGAGTTCGTTAACTGGCAGCTCCAGAAAGGCTGGCGATGCTTCTAACGACTTCCCTACTGGGGAAAGCAGCCAGGCACGCTCGTGAGCCAGGAACAGGGCTCCTTCCAGGGGGATGAGCAGGACTGTAACTGAGGGTGGGCATCGCACAGGGGCTGTCCCCGGAGCCAGGCGTGTTGGGGAGCAAAGGGTGCAAGTGGGGCCGGCGGGTCTTGACCGCTGGCTCAGCCCTGTCCCTGCAGGAAGAGACTCGCTCCTTGCCTGTCGCCTTCCCGACTCCTCTCTCCTGTGATGCTCGGCGGAGAAAACAGGTTTATAACTCTCGAACAGATGGTCCTGTGTAGTGACTAATGAACGGTTCGCTGCCTGTCTCGGGCCGCCTGTGACGCCTGTCTGGGCGGAAGGGGGCTCGGCTGATCCTCGCTGACGCCAGCCCCTCGGAAGTTAAGCAGTGGCTTGGCCCCTTCCTGGGTAGCCATGATTTGCAAGCTGTGCCACCACAACATGGGTAGTTCAGGGACTGCAGAGCAGGCAGATCCTGCCAGATGCTTTCCAGCCTTTGCACGATGTGGTTTCTCCTGGCTGTGACCTTCCCAGTAGCTATGCCCACAGGGGGGGCTTATGCAGGGGGCTAATTTGGTCCCGCTGTCCTTGTGAGGCAATTGCCCATCCTTTGAAGATGCCACTGCCTGGGAATAGCGCCCAGTGAGCCTTCCCTGGTGCCTGGGACAGTGGCTGGGCAGGCAGGGTTTTGAGGGTGTTGTGAGATAGCCCTGGGAGGCCTGGCTGGAGCAGGCAGCTGCTTTGCTGCCTGTTGTCCAGGATCGCCTGCGGTGGGCTGGGGGCATACGGCCCTGGCCCAGCCCTGTGGGCACAACTCGCTGGGAAAGCGCTTTCCTACAAGCACGGCTCTCGTAGGCATCCAAACTTCCCAACTCTCCGCTCTCCCCAGGGCTGACTCGTTTCTGCTCATCAGCCAGCCTGGCAGAGGTAACGAAGCATAATTAACTGCTCCCTTTACACATCCGCTTGGCTCGGCGGGAGGGTTTGTTAAAGGGATTTCTAGAGAAGCTGGCGATCGCAGCGACTGCTCCAGCCCAGCGTGGGAAGCCGGGGCCCAGGGAAGGGAGCGCAGGCAGGACCTTGTTCAATACCTCTCCAGTGCTTTTAGCCCCAGAGAGCGCAGCTGCAGCCACCTAGGACCCTGGCTCCAAGACAGGTGCGCTGGGCTTGGACTCACAGCATGATCATGGCAGGGAAGAGCCAGTCCATTTGCCTCCCAGTAACATAACCACCTCCAGCCAGGGCAGTCCTGTGCTCATCTCTACCATCTGGGGATGCCCCTGCCCATGCAGGACCCCAGAGGGTGGCTGGTGCAGACACAACCGACCTTGGCAGTTTAGTCTGGCAGTAGAACGCAAGACCCTCTTTGTGCGTCTGGGGTGTTGTGATGACAGGGTCTGCAAATCGAGGTCTCCCTTGCTGGCATATAGGGAGTTGTCCCCATGAGGGGGGCATAGGACCATGCAGGGAGGTGCTGTGGTGTCTTAGCCTGGGGTTTTGGGTGGCGGAGGGGCCGTTTGATGTCCTACACTGCGCAGTGGCTGCTCCCAGAGCACCTGCCACGTTGCGGCACTGAGCTCTGTGGGAACAGGGAGCATCGAGCTCTGGGAACAGGGATGCTCTGGGGAGCCTGTTGGCAGAGCTGGGGGGAAGCAGGCCCGAGTTAATGCTGTCTGTCCTCTCTTCTGCATCCACCTGGAACTGGCACAGGAGCGGCAGAAAAAAGCCAGGTTGCCCGAGAGCAGTGACGGCTCCAAGGACTCGGACAGCTCTGCCGGGCGCCGGGGCAGTGCCAGCCGGAAGCACGGGCGATGGCGGGGACGGCCAGACAGCCCTGGGGCGCTGGTGTCCAAGGTGGTGAGAGCCGTCACGGCGAGACACAAACCGGGACGGAGGCTGCCGGCCGCGCCGGACTCCTCCAGCCAGAGGAACCTGACGGAGCTGCGCGGGGAGGCCCAGCTAGCCATCTTCCAGCAGGGTGACACAGGCAGCGTGGAGGGGGCTCCCCAGCCCACTGAGAACAGCTTCACCCCCAAGTGTGAAATCACGGGCAAAGATGCCCTCTCGGCGCTGGCCCGGGCCAGCAGCAAGCAGTGCCAACAGGAGATCGCCAACGTGGTGTGTCTGCACCGGGCCGGCAGCCTCATGCCCCAGTCAGTGCCTCGCCACTGCCAGCTCTCGGGTGAGTCCTGCTGGGGTGCTCCCGGTCACCCTGGGCATCGGCAATATCCCAGCCAGGTGTGTGGGCCGCCTTCCTTATGTCACCAAACTGCCCCACCCGGCAAAAAGCGGCCTCAATCTGCCACTGATTCCCAGATTACTGCTGCCTCTGTAATCCAATCAAAGCTGTGCCACCCTTACTTAAGACGGGCTGTTCATCCCACCCTGCAGTGCCTGTAGAGGTCGGAGGCAGGCCCAGCTGCATCTTCTGTTTTGAAGGGCCAGAGAAGGACACCCCCCCTTTCCCACCGTGGCTCTGTCAATTTAATGCAAGGGGCTGCATGTGCCACCATGGCCTGGCACTGCAGCCAGTTTGGGCTGCACTGATGGGGTTTGCTTGAGGCTGAGCTCTTCCCTGCTGTCCCCCACCTTGCTCAGGTCTCCCTGGTTTATCAGGAGCTGTGGGTGGTAGGGTGGTGGGTGACAAGGCTGGGGATGGCTGACAGCCCCCTCCCTCCCCTCACAGGCAAGGTCAGCCCTGTCATCCAGTGGGACGAGAGCCGGCTGCAGCAGGTGCCCCCCAGCAAGCCTGTGCGCATCGCCTACATGCTGGTTGTGCATGGCAGGGCCATTCGCCAGCTGAAGCGACTCATCAAGGCTGTGTACCACGAGCAGCACTTCTTCTACATCCACGTTGACAAGGTATGCGGCAGGGGTGAGGGGGAGATAACAGTGCCCGGATCGGTCACTGGGACAGGGTGCTGGGGCGTGGGGGGGTGGTGAGCAGAGGAAGTGGCTGGGTAGGGTTTGTCCTTGCTGCTGGTGGAGCTGTGACCCTCCCACGCCTATTTCTGCAATGCCAGGGAAGCAGGATCTGTCCCCCCTGCCCAGAGCAGTCTTGTCTTGCTGCTCCCCTCCCAGTGGAGGCTGCTGTAAGGGCTGACCCCGGGCTGGCAGCAAGGAGGGCAGGGCCCCGGGAAGACGAGCTCCCTGCTGAGCGTGAGCCTTGTTCCCTGGCAGCGCTCCAACTACCTCCATCGTGAGGCGGTGGAGCTGGCCCAGCACTACCCCAACATCCGCGTGACACCCTGGCGCATGGTGACCATCTGGGGAGGTGCCAGCCTGCTGAAGATGTACCTGCGCAGCATGAAGGACCTGCTGGAACTGCCCGAGTGGCCCTGGGACTTCTTCATCAACCTGAGCGCCACGGACTACCCCACGAGGTGAGGACCTTGCTGGGGCAGGGCAGGGTGATGGAGGTGTTTGGGCTGCGTGATGCTGCAGCAGCCTTGGGAGGGGCAGGGAGGAGCAGGGAGCTGAGGGAAAATGGCGTTGGAGATTGCACCCACATGCTGGTGATGATGCTCCAGGGCCAGGCTGGTCCCATCTCTGCAGAGGAGCCCAGCCAGTACCTTGGAGGCTGTTTTTTCCTGTGGTCTGGGTGTTGCAGGGGAACACGCGTGTGAGGCACCAGACAGCCGAGAGGCCGCGTCTGTGTCTCCTCAGCAATGGGACAAGGGTTTGAGTCAGCACCCACTGAGCAGTTTTAGGCTCCTTGTG
Organism: Buteo buteo; assembly: GCF_964188355.1. Lineage (NCBI taxonomy): Eukaryota > Metazoa > Chordata > Aves > Accipitriformes > Accipitridae > Buteo > Buteo buteo. The sequence continues at coordinate 7,697,833 of NC_134183.1, read as the reverse complement.
TCTGACGGCTCTCACAGTATGAATGTTTACTGGGCTGCTTTACCTTAGGGGCTGTTAATGCTTTCTAATTTGCACCTCAGGACCAATGAGGAGCTGGTGATGTTCCTGTCCAAATACCGAGATAAGAACTTCCTGAAGTCTCATGGCCGAGACAATGCCAGGTAATCCCAGCTAAGGGCAAAGCTGAGCTGGAGGAACAGAAAAAGGAGGGATTTCAGAAAAGAACTGAAACAGTTGGGGCAGGCGGGATGTTCTGGACGTAGCTGCACCTGGCAAAGTGGGTGACACTCCTAACCCCTCATCCCTGTGCCCAGGTTTATCAAGAAGCAGGGCCTGGACCGCTTGTTCCATGAGTGTGACTCCCACATGTGGCGGCTGGGCGAGCGCCACATCCCCGAGGGCATCGTGGTGGATGGGGGCTCTGACTGGTTCTCGCTGACGCGCAGCTTCGTGGAGTACGTGGTCTATGCTAATGACCAACTGGTGTCCCAGCTGCGCCAGTTCTACACCTACACGCTCCTGCCAGCCGAGGTGGGTGCTGACTGTGGGGCATGGGCCAGATTTTCTTCCCACTATACTTAACATCTCTGTCCCACTTCATCCCCGCCCTGGGTAGCTGCGAAGGGCATTGCTGGTTCTGCTCAGGCAGCTTTGTGCCTCCCCTTTGTCCAGAGCCAGGTATGAAAGAGGGGAGAGAGGAATGGATGGGCCAAGGGTCGTGTTTATATCCAGCCCTGCTTTAGGTCCAGACGCTCATCTGGGCCAGATAAGGACCGGTGTGGGTGCACAGCCTGGTCCCTTACATGTTGCCCTGTGCTGGGAACAGGGATAGGATTCTGTTCAGGAGCTGTTGAGGTCTGTCCTGTTCCTCTCTGTGAGTGAGGGGTGGGGGGGTCTCCGTTAACCACCCGTCCTCCATCCCCACTGGGTGTCCTGTCCCTTCTCTCCTGTGCAGTCCTTCTTCCACACGGTCCTGGAGAACAGTCACGCCTGCGAGACACTGGTCGATAACAACCTCCGAGTGACCAACTGGAACCGGAAGCTGGGCTGTAAGTGCCAATATAAACACATAGTCGACTGGTGCGGGTGCTCCCCAAATGACTTCAAACCCCAGGACTTCCTCCGGCTACAGGTGAAAAAGATCCTCCTTTCTCCTCCTGCTCTCTCCCCTCCTCCCTGTCTCTCTCCTCTCTGAGCTCCCCTGCGGGTGCATCCCTGGGTGCAACGCCAGCTGCTGTGCATGCCCTCACAAGCCTCAGCCCAGCCCCACAAGGGACAGGAGCAGGATTGGCTCGGCATAGATGCGTCTGTAAACACTCGGGCAGCGGGATTACGCTGACTGTCCTGCCCAGCAGCCAGGCTTTTGCTTGCAATGCTGCTCCTCTTCCCAGACTTTCTCTTCCATTTTCCTGCTCTTTTCCTCCAGACCTATCACTTGGGGCAAATACCTTTTCAGTAAAACCAGTTCAGAGTGCGGTCCTCTTTGGCAGGATAAAGTGCCTTGTGACAGATGGTATCCCGTGCTTTCAGTGTGTAGGGATGTAGACTGAACAAGGAAGGTTTGGGGGAGATCCACCCAGCCCTGAAAAGAGAAGTTAGCAGGATTTTCTAGCAGTCCTGGGCTTATGTAGCGCAGGGCCCTGATCCTGCAAGCTGTGCCACGTGGCCAGGCCTCGTGCAGGGCTCCGCAGCGGCTCTGCAGGGTGGGGGCCCATCTGAATAGAGATTGCAGTGAAGGAGCTCGATGACACATGGCTGCTTCTGAGCACGAAAGGGGGAGGAAGTGGGAGAGATGGGAACCCATCTGCATTACCAGTAAGTGTACTGTATGCTCCCACTGATCCTGTCGTAGAGGATCCCACGTAGAGGCTGGCTGTGCTTTGCTGCTCCTTAGCCTGTGTCCTCAGAGGGGGTAGGATGGGTCCCAGCATGTTTCTTCCGGGTCTGTCTCCCTCCCAGCTGCCCGCTCAGGTGGGAGGGCAGAGTGGGTGCAGCCAACACTGTTAGAAATGCCTGTGCTCTTCCAGCAACTCTCCAGACCCACGTTCTTCGCCCGCAAGTTTGAGTCGACGGTGAATCAGGAGGTGCTGGAGATCCTGGACACTCACCTCTACGGCAGCTACCCTCCGAACACGCCGGCCCTGAAGGCGTACTGGGAGAACGTCTACGACCGCGTCGATGGGCTTAGCGGCCTCAGTGATGTCACCCTCACCTTCTACACGGCCTTCTCCAGGCTGGGGCTCCGCAAAGCTGCGTCCACTCCAGCAGCGAAGGCCGACAAGCTCTGCAGGTGGGGTATTTGTTGCAGGCTCGATCCAGGCTCTGAGTGGTGGCCTGCATCTCATGCTGGGAGGATGCTGATGCTCAGATGTGCAACCTCTCTGTCTGTCTCTCTCCAGATTTGAGCCCCGGGGCTTCCCATCCAGTGTGCACTTATATTTCTATGACGACCGTTTCCAGGGTTACCTGGTGATGCAGGAAGTGCAGAATTCGGCAACTGGGCAGGCAGAGTCCCTGGAGGTGTGGATGATGCCCCAAGGAGCTCTGAAACTGGCAGGTCATGGAGGGCAGGCAAACCGCTTACAAAACCTTGAGGTAAATGGGGAGAGCTTCCCTCACAATGCCCACTTTCCTTCCTGGCTTTCCCACACCAGGCTGCCCTTCCTCCTCTCCCCCATCTGCATGAAGTGGGGATAGAGGGACACGGTGCTGCTGTTATGTCTGAGAACAAAACTTTGTCCAGGAGTTTGGCTTCTGTGTGGTGTGTGGAGCTGACTGCTGGGGAAAAGGCCTGAAGGGGATCTTTCAGGGAGGAGCTGAGGCTGTGATGCTCAGCACCTGCAGCTGCAGGAGGCATCACACAGCTGGATTAGTGCTGGCATGGCGCAGGCAGGAGGGCTGTGGAGGGTTGGGTGTGCACTTCTTTGGGCTCCAAAGTTTATGCCTTCCCTGGTTTGGAGATGTGAAATGCAAAACCTGAGTTGATAGCATCTCCCTGTCCAGCATCTCACTGCTTGTGCCTCCTGTCCCTTCAGGTGGGCACGGAGTGGGACCCCAAGGAAAGACTCTTCCGCAATTTTGGAGGCTTGATGGGGCCTTTCGACGAGCCGGTGGCCATGCAGAAGTGGTCGCGGGGCCCCAACCTGACGGCCACGGTGGTGTGGATCGACCCCACCTATGTCATTGCTGCTTCCTATGATATCACGGTGGATGCCGAAGCAGAATTCACCCAGTACAAGCCCCCCCTGAATCGGCCCCTGCGCCCTGGTGTCTGGACCATCCGCCTCCTCCAGTTCTGGGAGCCCCTGGGGGAGAACCAGTTCCTGGTGGTGCCCCAGACCTTCAACCGCAAGCAGCCTCTCAGGAAAGGTGAGGATGCTCTGGAGTTTGGGGCTGGATGGGAGGGTCTCCCTGTTGGCAGTCCAAGTTGCTTCCCCCCGTGCTGGCCTCTCTGGGCTGCAGCTGATGACAAGGCAGGAGCCATCCTTCCCGCTGGTGTCCCCTTGCCCACGTGAGTCCTCAAACCAGACCCCTGGGCAGCTCCGGAGGGCCCATTTGCAGGTCAGTTAGATCCATCCCGCAGCAGCACCCCTCTCCTCAGGCTGGAGGAGAGCTGGGGTTGCAAAGGGACGGGGTGCTGAGCCTCACCTGGAGGGTGGCGGTAGGACCGGCAGGGTGCTGGGATGTTGTTGCGCTGCTGATCGCCTCTCACTTCTCTCCCTGTCCTGCCCAGACGACAGCAACTGGCTGCACGGCGGGCCCCCTCGCAACGAATACATGGAGCAGAGCTTTCAGGGCCTGGGGGGGATCCTCAACCTGCCACGCTCTGAGGAGGCGGAGGAGGATGCGGCGCAGAAGGCGCAGCTGACGGGCAAGGCGCTGGAGGACTGGGCGGACAGCGCCATCAGCACCTTCTGGTCCGTGGCAGACATCTGTGTCGGCAGCCCCTCTGCCTGCGCCTCCCTGGAGACCTGCAGCGAAACCTCCTGGAGCTCCCTCTCCCCGGACCCCAAATCAGAACTGGGGCCTGTCAAACCTGACGGGCGGCTGAGGTAGCAGGAGCAGCCGGGGGGGGCGGCAGCCTTGGGAGTGAGGAGCATCCGGACTACATCACCCCGTGCCATTTGCACCGTAGTCACTCGAGGAAGAGAGAATGGGAACCTCCGGGTGGGGGAAAACTTTCTCCTGTGGGGTATTTTGGGTGGAGGGGGAGGTGTGAGGTCAGTCTTGCCCACCTCCCCCGGGAGCGGGCAGTTGCTGGCCAGGGAGAGCTTGCCGGGGCACTTGTCAGGCAGGGGTACAGATGGTGCTGGCAGCTGGGAAGAGCTGTGCATTTGTTATTCCAGGCCTTGGAGCCTTGGGAAGGGGTGATGGGGGAGGGAGGGAAGGCTGGGGGATGGGCAGGCTCTGGACCAGCTCAGCACCCTGCCCAGCCCTGGCCTGGATCTCGGCAGGATCAGGCCCTGTGCTGCTGGCTGCCCCCCAGGAGGACTGGCAGGGGACTCTAGGGACAGGCAGAAGCAGAATGAGTCAAAGCCTGCTGTGTGCACGGAGCTGCTGCTGGCCCAGGGCTTGTATCTCATCCCCTCCACCCCAGCCCTTTAGTTTGTATTTTTATAAATATATATATATATATAAAAAAAAAAATATATATGATGCAAAGTGCAATAGAGACGAGACCCCGCATTGGCCGGGAAGTCCTTGTGTCTCCATCTCCCCTCAGACTGTAACATACCTTGTTCTCTTGGGTGTCCTGGTGCTACAGGACAGGGTGCTGGGTTGTTTACATTCTTTTTTTAATTAGTAGTAGTATTATTATTGTTTTGCTGTTTCCCTGTTTCCTGCTGGGGGCTGCTGGGGAACTGCACCCTGCTGCCCCTCAGGCAGGGTTGGTTGTGGGGTGCTGCCTGCCCTCCGAAGCAGCTGCCTGACTGTGCCAAATATTTGGAGCTGCCGGCGTGTGTTGTGCAACAGCAAGCGGGGAAGCGCTCGGTTCATGGTTCAAGTCCCAACAAGCTGCTGTAGACCCTGCCGCCTCCGCTTCAGCAAAGGGACGCTCCAGTCCCCTGCCAAAATGCCATCCACAGGGCTGACGTCCTGCTGCGGATGAGAGAGCAGCTTCCCGTGCCCGGAGGGCTGCCCTGTGCCACGGCCCCTTGGCCCAACCTTTTCTTTTCTCCCGGGTCAGCAGGAGCTCTCGGGATCTGCTGTGCTTCCTTGGCCAAAAAGCAAAGAGGTGAGACGAGGTCCGGCCGGTTCCATCCGCTCTCCGTTGTTTCTGCTTCCACCTCCTCTGCAGGGAAGAGACGCCGTCTCCTCCGGGGAAGGGATGCAGCAGAGCATCCCCCTTCCCCGCTGTCCTCCCAGGCTTGGGGACCACCTGCGACGTTCCTTTCTCCAAGACCGATGCTGTGTGGAGAAGTCTGGGTTTGGTTTTAAGTCTGGGTTTGGTTTTCAGCCTGGGAGGATGCTTCCCTTCTTGCCTGCAACCGGGGAAGGGGTATTGTCCCTGTGCAGGGCTGGGGCAGGGGAGCTGCTGGGGTCGATCTGGAGACTGTCCACCCCAACCCCTCTGCTCCAGGCAGGGTCAGCAGGAGCCGGTGGCTCACAGCCTTGGCCGGTCGGGGTTTTGCCATCTCCAAAGATCTGTGCCATCCTTCGCCTTCCTCCGAAGCCCTGGGCTTCAGCGCCTGGCAGGGCTTGTGCTCCCTATCTCAAGGATGCTGGTGCTGTGAGAGGCGTGTTGTAAAATGGAGGGGATGGAGACCTTGGTGTGCGAGGACAGGTACCTGCCGGCACCCCTGCCCACCTCTCCTGTGTCCGCTCCCTCTGGGGGTGCTCCAGGGTTGTGGAGGGACATGGGGTGAGAGGGGCCGGCCCCGCTGCAGGGGAGGATGCCAAAACTGTGTTGGAAGCATTATGTAAAGTTGTCTTAAATATGCAACATCACCACAAATATATCTATATCTCTACGGTGCGGTGTGTCGGGTTTTTGCAGTGTGTGCTGGAAGGGGCGGGGGGAGCTTTGCCTTCACCTGCCCCCCTGGGGAGGGTGTAAATCCGTCCTGGGCACCAGGGCCATGCGGTGTTGGGGGTGCTGGGGCAGAGGTGGGCTTGCTCTCACTTGGGTGGTGTGTGACTCAAATGAAGCGAAGCCGAGGGGTTTTCTTAGCCCGTGGCCGGGGGAGTGAGAGCTCCGGGGCGCGCCCGGGGCTGTGGGCTGGAGCGCGGTTACGAGCCGTGTTTTCACCCGCAGATCAACGGGAGCTGCCTGCCGGTTCTCCGTGCAGAGGCCGGCCCTGGTAGCGGGCGCCCCGCGGATACTGCCTGCTCCCGTTACTTAGCGTTGACGTTGCGCTTGCGTTAAAATGTTAATTAGCTAATGAATGGGCACCGCCTGCTGCCTGCAGGGCTGGAGCGAAGGGCGAGTGCTGGGAGCCTCCCGCAGCCCAGCCCAGCTCTCCCTCCCCAGGAGCGGGGCCGCGCTTGGGGCTGTTCCCTGCCCGCTGACCCGAGCCCGGGCAGCGCCGTGCGGGGCCGGGCACCGACGCCCGGCTCCGGTAACCCCGGCACGGGGTCGCCTGAGGCTGAGACACCCGCGGACGAGCTGGGCCGGGCCGGGTCTGTGATCCACCGGGGGCCGCTCGTCTCCGGAGGGGAGCGAACGGGAGCCCGCCGGGCCGGGAGAGCGCCGGCCCGGATCGGGTCCCGCCGCGCCGCGTCGCCACGGCAACCGGCGGCGCCACCGCCCTCCGCCCGCCGAACGTAGCCGGTCCCGCCTGCGACCAATGGGGCGGAGGGGGAGGGCGGCGCGGCGGCCAATGGGGAGCCGGCGGGGCGGGGCCGCACCCGGGACGGCTGCGGCCGCGCTGTGCGTCCGGCTCCGCCCCTCCCGGCCCGGCCCCGCCCCTCCCGGCCCGGCCCCGCCCCTCCCGGCCCCGCCCCGCCGGCCGATGGGGCGCGGGCAGCGGGCAGGGGCTGCCGGTGGCGGGCGGCGGCGGCGGGATGGCGCACCCCAGCGAGGCCTCGGCGCACACGGCGGCCGCCGGCGCGGCCATGGACAGTAACGTCCTGGCCATCGTCATCGCCGCGAGTGAGTGGCGGGCGGGGGCTCCGGTGGGGCCGGGCGGGGGCGGTCGCCGCCGCCGCCGCCGCCGTGCGGGATCAGCTTCTGCCGTTGCCTCCCGGAGCGGCCTCAGGCTGTGCCGGCGAGACGAGTCTCCTCGGATCGGCGGGAGCGGTCGCTGCAGCCCCCGGTCCTTCTCCGAGGTCCCGCTGGTTCCCGGGGCTGGTGGACCCGGGCGGAGCAGAGCGGCGGGAGCGGTCGGCGGTACCGGGTGGGCTCCGCGGAGCGGAGCGTGGGCTGGGTGGGAGCCGCGGGTTCCTGGCAAGCCGGAGCGCCGGCGAACCGGCACCCTGCCGAGGTGCCGAGTGTGAGCCGAGAGGCCCGGCCCCGGGTGGGAGGGTAGGGGGGTGCCGGGGACCCGGTCCCCGCTGGGGCTGGTCCCTGCTGGAGGGGTCCGGGGGTTGCTTTGGGTCCGGGAGGGGGCTGAGCTCCTCTGGCCCTGCGGGTTGCTCCTAGTCTTATAGGGAGAGAGAGATGTTGGGCACAACTGGGCTTTCGGCGTCCTCGGGACAGGCAGCGGGTGGACCCGGCTTCTCTGGGGCTTTTCCAAGCTGCTTTTTGCCGAGGGACCCGGAGGGTGAAGGAGGGAAGCAGCAAGGAGGGCCGCCGGCTCATTCGCCTCTTCTCCCTTCCCCTGGTAGCGGTATCCACCTCCGTCTTCATCGTGGCAATCCTCATCCTCCTGCTGCTCCTGTACCACCGGGACCCCATGTGCTGCCAATTCCTCTGCTCCTGCCGCTTCTTCCAGACCCCCAGCCAGTATGTGAGTGTCCTCCCTCCTGCCCGGCCACCCCCCGCGCTCTTGTTCCTCTGTGCTGGGGTCTGCGAGGCTGCATCGCTGCGCTCCCCTCCTGCAGCCTGGCTGGCTTCGCTGATGGACCCGGGAGCTCCGAGCAGAGCCGGGCTCTGCCTCCTCCTTATTCCCACTCTACCCCAGAGATCCATCCACTCAATCCTGCCTGGCTGTGCTGTTAGGGATAATATCTCCAAGGCCCAAGACTAGCAGGTTCCCAGCTCCCCACGCAGCTCAGGAGGGGTGTCCGCCTCCCCCGGCACAGTCGTGTGTGGGGTCGGGCTCCGCTTTACAGGGAAGGGGCCCAGCGGGGAAGGGGGCTGGAAGCTTTGGGCGAAGGCAGACAAAGCCGCTCGCTAGTGCTCGCATCCCCGGCAACTGGCTTTCTTGTGCACAGCTCCCGGGCGCGGAACAGAGAGACACAAAGCCCTTTTGCTTGCGTTTGTAATTTCCTGGGGCTGGCTTTTAAGTGGGGAAGCTAATGATGGAAAAAGAGCAGGGTGCTCAGCCAGCGTTGCCTTTCTGGTGGTGGCTGCCTGGGGTAAGCTCAGCCTCCAAAGCTGCAGGGTTGGCTGTCGAGGGGATGGCTGGGGGTACTGCTCCAGAGCCCCTGGGAGAAGAGGGGACGTCCAGCCTCGGCTAGCAGGGGACGGAGAGACTTGTGCTGTGAAAGGCAAATCTAACAGTCCAGTACAGGCTGGGAAGTCCCCAGCAGAAATGGGCTGTGCTGCTGGTGTCCCCTGCCTGCTTTGATGCCTCTGCTCTTTTCCCCTCTTCCTCCCCAATGCCTGTCCGTGGTACACGTGGGGGAGAGGGCTCTGGTGTCGTGCTCCTCACCCTGCAGAGCTGCTGCCTGAGGCAGCGCGGGATGAGCCATGAGCTGCAGAGCCTTCGCTGTGCTTGGGCCTGGCTCTCGGGTGGGTGGTTAAAGGAGAAGGCATCTTGCCTTTAGCAAAGGGCTGTGTGGACAGATGGATGTGGATGCAAAGAACTATATGTGGAAAGGGAACGTATATAGGATGTATTTCCATTGGAAAAAGCGAAGCAGTTGTAGTGGTGTGAGGCAGCTTTCAAGCAGGTGTAGTTGTACTGGTTTCCCTAATCAGTCATTAAAACAAACAGTTGCACCCCCAGCCAGCCTAGTTTCCTGCAGCTTCTGTAATTGTGCTGTAGGGCAGAGACAAACGGTTCCTCCGTTGTTAAGAGCAAAAGTAAATCTGTCATTCATAGTCCTCCCTGCGGATCCCTGGTTGCTCTGAAAGTCTCTGGGCTGTTTTCTGCTGGCAGAGATGGGGCTTTTCTGAGAGCAAGGAACGGCCCACGGCTTGAGTCCTGGCTGTGGCTCAAGGGGCTGCTCTCCTCGAGAGGGATCTCTGCTCGCTGTTGCTTAACACCTTGACGGAGAATCGAGCTTAACTGGAGCAAGACTGCTCGGGAACAGAACAGCTATTGCTCTGCAGATTTGCTTGCTACATTATCCTGAAATGACTACCTCGGTAGATAAGTTTACACATTCCGTAACCCTGAGCACGTGACAGAGCTCTTATCTACACTAGCCCAATAGCTGGGTTTGGTCCCCCAAAGAGAGATGGTTCTGCTGAGTCTGAATGAAACCCTGCCCTGGGCCCGGGCTGCCATCCTTCCAGCTGCGCTGTGTAGCGGTGCCAGCTGGCTCAGGCCCTTAGAGCGGGCCCTGCGCTGCCCGGTGAGGATGTGCCCGAGCTGTCAGTGTCAGTAAACGGGCAGGCAGAGGTTGGCCGCCAGCGGCAAGAGCCACATGAGCCAAACGGGCAGAGGTAGCGGCTCTCGCCCCAGCCCGGAGTCCTGCTTCCCAGGCTGTGCCCTGTGAGCTGGCTGAGCTCTGCTCGCTGCCGGGCGGGATATGAGGGATTTCAGCTTTGCTCATGTCCTCCTCCCCTCACCCCTCGTTGCAGGACTGTCCCCCGCCCTACTTCAGCAGCAGCCAGCGGCTGGTGGGTCCCCAGTGTGGAGCGTCACGGCTGGAGAGTGCTGCCGAGAACCCTGGCATGCAGGTGACGGCTGGGTCCCTGATGGGAGCTGGGTGGGAAATGGTAGCAAAGATCCTGATGGGCTTTGGGAAGAGATTGTGGTTATGGGGACCTGGTGGGCTCCTGGGGCATAGGGAGAAGGTGCTGGACAGCAGGAGCAACTTTGGGAAGTGCTGCTTGTATGTAAAAACCTGGGGGTGGGGATACTGCAGAGGACACCACGGTGCCCTGAGGTGTTTGGGCATGAAGTGCCAGGCAGATCCCTCAGGACCCGGGATCTTGCAAAGCAGGTCATGGTGTAATTGCCTCCTGGGAGGGAGCATTTCCTCTCTCAGGGTTCAAGGAAGGGCACCCACAACTTTGAACCCTGAAGTGATTCGAGGTGGCACCAGGCCATGAACTTCCAGCAAAGAAAGCCGCCACCACACTGACCTTTCTCCTCTGGGCTGGGCATTTCTAGGGAGATGAGCTATTCTGTGTTGGACCCCCCAGCAGCTACCAGCTCCCTTCCTGGGAGCAGCCCCGCTTGCCAAGCTACGAGAGCGTGCGGAAGAAAGATCGCCAGCGGGAAATCCATCAGATGATTGCCGACAGGTTTGGGCTGTGGGCAGAGCCTTCCCAGGAGGTGAGCTCTCCCTTCCCTGCACAAGGGTGCTGGCAGAGGGCCGGGGGCAGTCCCCCATCCAGTCCATGTCTGGGTCTTGCTTCAGCAATTTGCAGTAGTTAAGGACTCTGTTCACTGCGATTGCCTTTCTCCGATAGCCTTTATCTCTGGGAAGGGCACAAAGTGTATCAGAAGGCTCCTTTGGTGTACATCTGTGCTGGTTAATGATCGATCTCTCCTGGTGCGTTTGCAGAAATGCCTGTGCCGGGAGGCAGGGCAGAGCTGCTGATGAAAGGGCAGGCCCTTTGGATGATCTGCTTGGTACAAATCCAAGCTGGGAATGTTATTTTTAGATCCGTGAGGCTTCCACTGTTTCTTGCTCCCTTCTCCCTGCAGGACACCTCTGGGAGGCCCCTCGCTATTACCTTGAAGTGTTTATGGCTTATTTATGAGCAGGAGGCTTTGCCTGTTACGACATTTAAGTTTTTCATTCCTGCAATAGAACAGAGAAAAGCAAGTGCATCTGCCAACTAGGTCCTGTGGCAGTGTCCCAAGAGACTCCTGTTGAACAAAGAGACCTCATTAACTAAAGCAGAACAGAAACATTTGAAACTCTGAGTAGAGCACTAAAGGTTCACCAATTTACTTGGATTTTGAGGTCTTAAAGCTGTACCATAAAGTCTGGCGTAGTCAGCACTTGCCCCTGGGTGTTCAGAGCTGTAAATAATGGTACCTGCCCTGAAACCAGAGCACCAAGGGCATGAGAGAGTAAGGCAAGTCGTTGAGGAACTGCAGCGGGAGCTCTTCCACAACATCCCTGTGTCACTCCTGCCACTTGTTATGGGGAGAAAGCTAGCCCAGCTCTGCCAAAATAAACTTAACATCCCAGACGTTCCTCTTGCTGCTGTGCAGTGACACTCACTACCAAAACCTGGATAGAAAGCCTGGTTTGTAGGTGCTTGTATAAATCCCAATAATTGACCCTTGGTCAAAGGAAAGTGAATGACAGTCCTCTTTTGTCACAAGGCCAGAAAAGACTGGCTATTGTTAAGTAGTGACAAGTCCTTGAAGGGGAACAGGGAAGTGCGGGAACGTGGCACAGACACTGTGAGGGGGGAGTGGGGGAACGTGCCTACCCAGTGGATTGCTGCCCTACTGTGTTGCAAACCAGTGCTCAGCACCCATCTTCCAGGTGTTCATCTCACCAGCAGCTTTTGCTGCTCTGAGGACCGCAGGAATTTAATTTCAGGCTGGTGGTGGTTGTGAGCCTTGTCATCCGCTCTGTAAGAAGAGGTGGGATAATCTCCTGGTTATTTCTGATCAGCTGTAATGCTCTTCCTCTCTCCTCAATAGATGCCGCCTCCCTACGAGCATGCTCTGAGGCATCCCCCAGCTTTCTCAGGAACAGTAATAAGCTCAGAGACCTTGGACAGACGTGGTGTGCCAGACCCTTTCCAGGCCCCTCTCAGCTACCAAACTCAGCGAAACACAGCCGTGTAAGGCCTCGGCCTCAGCGTACTGCTTCTTCCCTTGGTGTCAGCGACAAAAGTGCCTGTGACATCGTTCTCGTCCGCAGGGAACGGCCAAACATCAGACCTTCATCCAGATTCGCAATCAGCAGAGACACAGGGAAGTCAGAACCCATCCAGCAGAGATGTCCCTCCTGCAGCACAGGGACAACCACGGAGCCACCGCCAGGTATTGAGCTCTGAGCGGAGCAGTCAGGGACGTCTGTTCGCTCTTCTCTGGCAAATGTACTGTTACCAAAGGTGACGGACCAGCTGCTTGTTTCTACACAAGGGGCAAAGCCAAGGTGAAGGTCTGCTCAGCGAGAGCTCCTCCAGGCAGCTGGCATGTATCATACCTCTGTGAGGCAAGCACTGCCAGCCGTACCAAGGATCAGACCTCAGACAGCGGTTGTGTTGTGCTACTTCACTTATTTCTTAGGTTATAAAATGTTTTACTTTATTGGTGTATTGGCTATCAGGTGGGAATCCTCAGCTGTGAGCAGAACGAATCCACATCAGAGCATTGCTGTGTGCTCTTGGAGCAACGGTCCTCTGTGACCGAGAGCAATTTTGTATGGACTTGAGATAAAGATTCGGAGAGGTTCCAGGGGTTTTATTGCCTGCTGTATGCAAATACGGACCAGTGAGGTGAACCATGTGACGGGATATGCAAGCTGGGAAAGGACAGGACAAAATAGCTTGTGGTCTCCATGAAGAGCATAAAGCAAAGGTGGACGTGTGTGCCTGACCCAGGTTACCTAGTTGTGTTCTGCAGAGCAGACAATCTAATAATGTCAACACTGGTGCCCTCACACCACCAATTTTGATAACCTGTTTTCTACTGCAGAGCCAATGTTTCAAATTGTTTACAAACTTCAGATAAAATGAGATCAGTTTGGCCACAGGGCATTTGGGCTCCTTCTTTTTGAGTGATGTAAGCTCGAAAATGTCACAGAATGACTCAGGGAAGACAAAAGGACAAGTCTTCTGGATTATGGCTTTATGATACACCTCCAGCTACAGAGCTTCAAATACCACCCCAGACTTGTGCATCTTACGAGGCACTCTAACATTAGTCATGAGTTAGCTTTACGAATGTGAACTTGCCTCACGTGACTAGTAAATGGAACGCTTTCAGGTAGAGGTGAGTTACATGATAGAAGGAAAAATGTAGCTGCCTGGGATGCAGAGTTCAGTGCCAAGTGGAAAAGGATCTGTTCTGCAGTATTTTGAATAGAGATACAAATATAACAATGTCTAAAAATGAGTAAAAAAATAGATAGAAGGAATTACTGGTGGGACAAGTACTGACATCAGAGTGATTGTAGAGAGAACTCATCCAGTGGCACAACAGAACAGGTTCTCAGAGGAAGGTGGCTCCAGATACTACAGGAACATAAGTAACACTTTCTATGAACAGTCAAGACCTTCAGCGGCCCCACAGCATTTATTAAACACTCTTACAAATACCGGCAGGTGATCCCCCTGCCCGAACACTGGCCACATGTGCTTTAGGAGCAAGAAAACAAAGTCCTAAACTGGTATCTTCAGAGCTAGAATATTCTTGACCTCAGATGCCAGTCCAGCTGTAGTGGTCTGTCCCAGCCGCTCTTTCCCATCTGACCCTGTGTGACACAGGAGGCTCAGAGCATGGTGACCAGTTTAAAGCTTCCTACTTCTGTGGTAGGGATAACATTGATAAAGGTTTTATAAAGAATTGCTCCTTTGGGTAGATGACAGATCACTTCCCTGCTCTCACTGCTGCGGGGCAGAGGTATATAGACCTCTTTGGTGTATCTCACAATCCCATCCTCCAGGGCATAGAGTGTCTTGTTACGGCCCATCCCCACCTGGAAAAGGATGAAGAGTGTTAGAAAGGAAAGGCTAGAGGTCCACCACTAAAGCAGATCTGATCATTGGTCTGCCTCATTTGATATCCTGGCTTCAACAGCATCTGTTGCTTTGTATTTTAAAATAAAACCACACTACTTGCATCCAGCTATCAGTATGCAATGGTGCTCCTTACAAGGGAGGAGATACTCATTCCACGCTGAAGCACAAGCACCCAGTCAGGTTACAGAGGTGTTTTGGGATATCTATAACTTCCAGACCTTTCCTGAGTCACAGGTGTGACCCTGAGCAGGCTCTGTGACTAAGAAATATCAGGTAATGAAACCCAATTCCAGGATTATACAGAATATAGGGAAGAGCATTAAGAACGAGCTTGAAAGAGAGGAGGCACTGAGCGTGTGACTCTGTTGTGGGCTGCTGTTATCTGAGAACCAAGGAAGAGATAGAAAACAACTTACGTGAGCCCCTGGATGCCAGCGTATCAACCGCTGTGTAGCTAAAATGTTGCCTGCATGTACAAATGCACCTGCAATAGAGTGACAGAGTCAGATTGCAGGGAAATGGAGCTCCCCAAAGCCCTGGCAGAACACAAATGGTTCCAGGACTTACAAAGCACAGCATTCTGTGGGAATTTTCTAAGGAAAAATTACTTCAAATGCTAAAAGCATCTAAAGAAAAATGCTGTTAGCAGGAAATAAAGGGCAATTCATATACAATGGTAAAAAAGCAATTCTAGTCTTTGAAAAGGTTACTTCTAGGGTACAAGTCATTTTCTGGTTGTTGAAGGCATTTGTTTTATTACCTTTTACATCAATATGTTTTCATCAGCAAAGCTAGTAATTATTAAGCGCTAAGCTGCAAGAATCTGTACTTTGGCTTCTGCTAATCCTCATAATTCTCCCCCTTGTAAACATCTAAAATGCCCAGCTTTTCAACACAGCGTGGGGGGAAAGTGCACTTAAGTTATTAGGTGTCCCACAGCGTACCCTTCTCCCAGGCACTCCAGAGAGGCAAAGTTAGCATCAAAGTACATTTTCTGTAGGCAATTTCAGCTGGCTGCTCGAGGGCCCATCTGGGAGAGAGGCTGACTCACCCTGCCCTCCCACCAGCTATCCTTGATCATGAGGTTTCACTGAACCTCCCCTTTCCTTTCTCTTGGCAGAGTGCCCTTGGCCACCTCCCACTGAAATGCTCAACAACTGACACCCATACCAGGGCAGAAGCTGTGAAGAACCCAACAAAACGCAAAGAAGACTCAGCAGATACTCAGACCTACCTTCTACTTTTTTGTATCCGTAGCGCTTCCCAGGGCTGCGGCCACCTAGGTTTTTTGAGCTGCCTCCAGTTTTCTTAGAAGCACATCTGATGGCAACCAGGCTTGTTTGGGGAGTAGTTAGAACTAGGTTGGGAGCAAGAACAACAAAAATGTCAGCTGAAAAAAAATAATACACACACTTTCTTTTTTCAGATTTAAAGGATGTCAGTTAATACAGGCTTTAAAACTAAATACAAAAGCAAGCTCTGAGGGAAAAAACCTACTTCAAAGATAAATCATAATTAGACCACCATGGCCTAAGTCCATCCCCTGCAGAGAGGCCACATCTCCAGTACTGCTGCTGCCCAGCAAGGACTAAAACCCTTGGCAACAATGTTAAAGGACATACACAAATTCCTGTTTCAGCAAGGCCTTGTAAAATGTGGTACAGACACTACCAGTTACTGTGGATTGGCCTTATATTGCTTTGAAAAAAGACAAGGTGTGATCTGTTTTGGTTTCCCCTTTGATCGAATAGCATTTACTTACACAGTAATATATTGAAATCCTACAAATGAGAAGACTCCAATTCAGGACAATATATAAGCATATATAGAATTGCTACCCTGAACATGCCAATTGAAGCATTTTGTGCAAATCCTTGAGTTATAATCAGGACAAGTCAAGGGAAAGAGAAAATAAAATCAGTTGTTACAGACACTGATTTTCTCTGGAACACAAAATATCATTCATACCACAAACTGCTTCCTTAAGCAAACAAAAGACACTGACAGAAAACACACACGTTTTCTTATCAAGAAAGCTGACCGTCTCATGAACTTCTGTTAAAAATGACTGAGCTATAATTCTTAAAAAGCTCTTCAATACCTCCTTCCATGCAGTTAGCAGGCAAATCCAATTTTTCTGAATCCCTCTATTTAGCCTCTTAAGCAGCAGGTTAGTACAGAAGAGTGGTTATCATAACATTCTCATTTCCTTAACCTGAGTAAAACCACTGGATTAATTTAATCTTAATTAAATTACCATAGATACTCAGTGAGCTGAAAATATTGTTGGGAAAAGGGTAATTGCTCTACAAAGAGCCATTAATTTCAGGAGCTTACCCATTAAGTAAAAGAAAGGCTCTGAGACTTGACAAACTACAGGGAGGTAGGCAAAGATGAACAATAGTTACAGTTTCATTTATGCAAATTCTACAATGTTATAGTCCAATTAACTTTTATAAAAAAACCTCCAACGGGGTGATTCCAGGGTTACATTTTGTGTTGCATGAAAGCAGCTTGCTAACAACAACAAAAAACCCTCAAAGCATCAGACATGCAGGGAAAAGTGATTATCCAGACTGAGACAGAGTTTGTAATTGACTGAAGTCACGCTGGAAATCAGTGGGAAAACTTCACAATTCTGACGTCCCACCAAAGAAGCCGTGAGGATATTTCTGCCTGTAACACTACTAGATTAAAAAAAATAAAGGGGATTTTTAAAGCCTCCCGACTATTGCACTGCGCAAGGCGCAGCACCCCTCGCTGTTTAGTCTCTACCTACCGCACACGAATACTGTTTTTCCAAAGATGGGGTTTTTTTTTCACTATGAGGGCAACCAAGCAGCAGCACAGAGAGGTTATGCAGTCCCTATCCCTAGAGGTCCCTACCCCGAGCCGCGGCCTGAGGTAAAGGCGAAGGCCTCGACCCCGAACTACCCGCAGGGAACCTTCCCCGGGGCACCCCCTCCCGAGCTCAGCCTCCCACCCCACGGCCGGACCCCTACGGACAAGGTGAAGCTGGAGGTGACGATAACCCTTCACTCACACAACCGCCTCACCGCCGCCATTTTCCCCCTAACGCCTCTTCCTCATCCGGTGGGCGGGGCGGAGCGCGCGAGGCTGGCGGCGGTTGGCCCGAACGCGCGCGTGCGCGCGCGTTCGGGCCAACCGCCGCCAGCCGCGCGCGCCTTTGGACCAACCACCGCTGGCGCGAGCTTCCCCTCAGCCAGCCGCCCGTCCCGCTCTTCCCTCAGGCGCCCGGGGGGGGCTTTACCTCAGGGGAACGCGAGATGGCGGAGGGCGAGCTGAGGTCTGAGGAAAGCGATAAGGAGGAGCTGCCTCCTTTAGCCTTCCTGTTGGAGCACTCGCCGTCGGCGCGGCCCCCCGGCAAGTTGGGTCACCGGCTGTCCTCATCTTCTGCTCCCAAGCCAGATAGGGAGGCAGGGGCGGTTGTGGTGCTGAGCAGTGGGAGCGAAGAGGAGGAGGTGGAGGAGGTCGTCCCTCTGTCTGAGAGGATGAAGAGGAGGATGAAAGCAAAGAGGGAGGCGGTTTCTAAGCCCCCTCAGCCGGGCGGTGGGGATGCTGGCCTTCATGCTAGGGGTCACCTGTTGGCACCTGGCAGCAGAGGGCCGAAGAAAGCCCTGGTGTCGACTGGAGATGTGTCTTGTGGCAGCCAAAATGGCACGGGTGGTGCTGAGTGGCCCTCCTTGTGCCCGCTGCCAGCCTCTCAGTCTGACTCTGCAGACCACCCTTGTAGGCCCCTGGTAAGCGGAGCAAGCCCAGAAACATCCGCCTCTCCCAAGAAGCCAAAATACAGTCCGAAGGAGAAGGAGGTAATCTGCCAGGCTGCGTGGCAGAGGAGGAAGGAGCGAGAAGCACGGAGGAGGCAGCAGGAGCAGGAAAAAGAGAGGAAGAGAGCCCTTGCCAAGATGCTGAAAGCTCAGCGACCTGGGGAGTGCCAGAAATACATAACAGTGGTGCTAGATCCAGGTGCTCGTCCTAACAGCCTGCATCTGCCTTATAATGGCTGTTGTCTTCTCTCTGTGGAGGCTTGACCCATGCACCAATTTCAGTTCTCTTACAGGTAGAAGGTGGTGGACAGATCCTTAGTGCTTTGCAGGCTGCAAATTACTCCTGTGTGGTTGAGAATCAGGCTGTTCCCTGCAGCATCACCTGGAGGAGAAAGACTGTGTCATCTCAGGTGTGTGAGCAAAATCTCAATGTTCTTATCCTTTTCTTCCTCTGTTATTTGCACTCATTAGTAATTGTATTTAGCAACCCAAGTAAACACCCTCTAATCTTCTCCCTGCCTCAGAAGTCTGAGTGGGAGCACTGGTTTGAGTGAATTATAAACAGACTCTTGGTCTGGCTGTTTGTTTTCATATCTGGACAGATGGAAGAAGGAGATGAATGGACAGAAGAACCAAATGTCCTGGTTCTGCTTCGCTTGGAGGAGTTTTTGTCCATGGTTCACAACTACAAACAAGTAAGAGTGCTTATGACTTTTGTGCTCTCAAACATGCCTTGCTGTGGTGTTTGTCATCCCTCTTCACAGCAGGAAGGTTTTGATGTGGGGTGGAGCCATCGTTTCAGTAAACCAGAAACCTGGTTTTAGAAGCCATTAATGGATCAAAACCACTAGGGCTGTGTAATACAAAGTTCTGACAAGCTTTCTTTCCTAGTTACAATTTTTCACAGATTTTTGAAGAGGTAACATTGTCAGACCAAGTGGGATTATTTTTTATTCCTTTCTGCTGTAACTTTGTACCAGAACAAGTGTTGCCTGCTTGCCCCTTGACAGACTTTTTCATCTGCAGACCCAGCTGCAGAATCAGAGCCATAGCTTGCTGCACTTGCATGTGTGCCTCAGAATGGTTTTACTCTTTTTTTCCGTTGATCTTTGCAGGAAGCGCAGGGCCGTACAGAAGGAGAAGAGGAGACCCTACAGACCTATGTAGCTCACGTAATGGAGAAAATGCCTGGGAAAATTCTGGCACTGGCAGCAGTTGGAGTAGAAAATTACTTCAGGTTAAACTTTTTTCCCTCCAGATATTTCGTGTTGTCTCTGGCCTTGAAAAATGCCATAGGTGTTTACATTAATTCCTTCTAGCAATGACTAGAGCATAAGAAGAATTCCCACCCAGAACTGTGCCACTATTTGTTATAGAGAAACAGAAGCAAAGGTCCATCCAGCCTGTCACCACAGTGACCAATGGGAAATACCTGGGGAAGAGCATGAACTCCCAGTCTTACATTACTCTTCTTAGGTCTCTCAGAGTTCAGCCAAAAAAGAGACTGCGACAGGCAGCAGCGAGTAGAAAACAAGAAGAGGAACAGAGAAAACGGAGAAAAAAGCAAGTTAAGGATTCTGGCCTGGAGATAACTAGAATGGACGTGGAAGAAGTGAGTAGCTTTAAAACAGGCATACAGCCATCATCTCTTGTTGTCTGCCATTGTTGGAACATTTGACGCAATCATACACTTTCTTGGATGGGGGGGGATTCAGCCTTTGTTAGTCTGTGTGTCTGTGGACAGAGCTCTTGGGGTTCAGTTCCCCACTGCTCGTGTACACACCTGCTCTCCCATGGACTGACATGTCTCGTTCACCTTGATTCTGATGTCAGTCTCAGTCAGCATCTCTCATCCTTTGTGGCCTGCTGGCAAAGCACATCAGTGCTGCCCTGGGCTGGGTGACCCACCTGTAATGAGAGTCTGCCACTGAGAGCTGTGGGAGCTGAAATGGTGCTAAACTGGTATTAACAGGCAGGAGACAGGCTGCCCCTAAATACTTCAGTGCCTTAAATTAACTGTTCCCAAAATGGGGAGAGGGTGGATGTTCTTGTCCTATAGCAAGATGTTGTGACCCTTTTTTGTTTCAGACAAGAGTGGGATTTGATGTGCCAAGATTAATTGTTGCATTTGTTGTTTCCAATGATGTTTACAGGCCTTGGTGGATCTGCAGCTGTGCAAACAAGTCCAAGTCAGCTTTTTTGAGAGCTGGGAGGACCTCGGAGAATTTGCCACTATGTTCACAAAAGCTGTAGCTGAAGCACCGTTCAAGTGAGTAAGCAGATGAAGTTTGGTCATACCTTCTTTGGAGACGCTGCACTTTCACAGTTTCTGGGAGGGAATAGCAGGTATGCGGCTGCACTTCAGTCAACCCAGTATAATGGTTTTTAAAGGGACCGGCAACACAGAGCAGCTGCTAATGCAGCTCCTTCAATGCAGGGTTAGTTCTTGGAAACTGAGGTCCTGCCTGGGGAGGGGTGAGGACAGACCCTGATTTCATGTTGGAGTTTCACTTAACATCAAGCAAAGGTCTTGTTCTCAGTCTGATTTTAGGAGTGGGAAGGGAATGCAAGGAGGATTGGGCTCTTACAGCACCAGCTTTTCTTCTTCAGTATGTAACCGAGAGAGACATTACGGAGAGTGAACTGTCTAGCTGCTTCCGTTGATAAGGAAGGACAGCAGCGTGTTGCACAGCAATAGCTAAGAAAGCCATCGTGTGCAGTCTCACACAGTCCTAGCATTCCTATCACAGCAGATGCTGTGTTTTACATCTCAGCCATGAGATGAGATGAGATGTCGTTAAAAATGACATATAAAAGTGTTTTATTATGGTTGACAGTCAGAAAGTGAATTCTTGTTTACCACTTTGTATGCACATTGGCTTGTGTCAGGATTGCTCCCGAGTACAGGATTGTTTCTTTTTCAGTAGGAAATCTGGGTCTTAAACAAGGGAATTGGTAATGCATGTAAAGAAAATAGGGTCAAATTTTTAGCATCTACTTTGATACCAATGGTGTCTATAACAGCACAGAGTGAGAAATGGCTCTCTGTCTTCTCTCTCTGGCTATGTGACAACAGATGCAGTGATAGGATTTTCTTCATAGCCTCGTTGTCTCATTTTCTTTCCCATCCTTTGTTCTCCCTAGGCGAGAGCGAGAGAAGACAGGGTTCTCCTTCTACTTAGAGAAGGCGTGGTGCAGAGGGGTGAAGGTGGATCCTTCTGGAAAGGGTCTCTTAGAAGTTTGGAAGAGGCAGATACAACAATTTAACCGTGTCAGCCTCAAGATGGCTGAGGCTATTGTGTCTGCCTACCCTTCTCCTCAGCTTCTGAACCAGGTGAGGATGCCTCGGGAATGCCGAGTACTGTGTCCAGCCAGCCAGCTAATGTAAGGAGTGGAAGAAATCATTTAACTGGTATTAAATTTGACACAACGATTCTGTATGAGCTGTTTAGTGAGGCAATGAAGGAACAGATTCCCTGGCACCCATTGCTTTGGCTTTACAGAGCAGAGTACTGAGGGAGCAGTATTGGTTCTGCATCAGCCTGTAAGCTCACAAACGAGATCTGAGAAGAGACCAGGTGAAAAATGAGTGTACATTGTGAAAGGGTAGAGCAGTCACAGGTGCATAGCTTTGATTATGTTTTTTGAGCAATGGATGCAAACGGATGATACTGTTCCTTTGTGTTGCTTTTAGGCCTATAGCAGATGCTCCTCAGAGCAGGAGCAGGAAAACATGCTGGCTAATATCCCCGTGTGCCGCGGTGATGGTGCAACAGCCACCTCCCGGCGGATCGGACCAGAACTCTCCCGACGAATCTATCTGCAGATGACTTCCCACAATCCTGATCTCTATTTGGATTCCACTCGGTAGCCCCAGGGAATGAGGATTTTACTGTTTGCGTGGTCTAGGTATTCAGCTTCCTTCTGGAAAGAAGTGCTTAGATACCAAATACAGTCACTGATCCTAGCTTAAAGACTTAAAACACATTTAGACTTTATTGTAGCAGAAGGTTGGATAAAATTGCTGAGTGGCTGGAGTTTACACAGGAAAGATGGTGAACATCTTCCCTAAGAGCATAAGTTGGACACGGCTTATAGTACTGATAGTTGCTTTTATTTGTCTTCCTAGAAAATAAATATTTTTGAATAATAATAATCTTTGCTTCTTAACAAGCTGTCTTGAATACAGACAGATATGTGATCTGTTGAAAGGAATACTTTCTACTGCTATCCTAAACTGCAGGTAGTTCTCTCTCTAGCGTGAAAAATCTTAATGCTAAAGCAACATGGTGCTGCCCCCCCCCCCCCCCCCCCCCCCCCAGCACCTGCTCTAGTGAGGTGGAAGAACTTTACCTCACAAAATAGACACTCAGTTTTCCGCTGTGGCAGATGGGAATGAGTAAGACTAATTTTCAGATATAAATTTAGACTGCCCTGATTCAGTCTCCAGACGGCTTAATCTACAGAGGGTCTTGAAATCTGATTACATGCACTGGAATTATGAGGTCTAAACAGTTGGCAGAAAAAGCTTTCTTTTAATTAGATTGGGGAACATGTTTGCCTGTCCACGAAGCCATGAGCACTTGTGTGCACACAAGCGACAGCAGTGCTTCCCGAGATGTGTGCTGAGAGTGAATTAAACTGCATCCAGTGTGTGGAAGTTACCCTTTGGAACCGTGCTGCCTCGAATGAAAAAATACCTGCCCACTACGCTAGCTTCAGGCATTCAGCAGGAGTCCTCGCCCGGCCAGTGGTGCGCTTCTGACCTGAATTGATAAATCTTATTAGCCTGGCATTTGCAAACTTAAGCAGCACTCTCCTAGATGGCAAAGCAGCAGACTCCTGCCAGACACTGGCAGGAATGTCTGCAGAGAGGAAATGTTGCTTTGAATGTTGTTTGCCGTTTTTCTGAACATTTCTGGATAGTAAGCAAGGACCTTTTAAAGAATGTGATGAGTTAGATGCCTAAAGCTGTTTCAAGGAACCTCAGGAAACACATGTACTGCTAAGCCAGAGATAGGCAGCCTTTCCTTCCGTTTATCTGATATTCATGCTGTCGCTTTTTTCTGTGTGGTATGTGGGGAACCACAGTCTTATCATTAGGTTACAGAAGCGGGAAGGCTTACTGCTTCAGTGATGACCTCGACGTGAAATGCTATACATTGTTTCCTCATGGCACTGCTCTTATCAGCAATCATCCCTGGTATTAGAAGAGAGGGAGCGATTCTGGTGGCTATTGTAGGATGTCTTAGTGGAGTTGGTAGTGTATGGATATTCTCTGCAACCTGCACTTAACAGCATTACGTGTACACTTCATTTTAGTACTCGCAAAGCCCTTCAGGTTGTGACAAACTTCTGTTTGGTTTTCTCTGCAAGGAAATTATAAATAATTCATAGTTCTTTGTACAGACGAGTTTTCTTCTCTAGGTGCAAACCTCCAAACCTCCCAGCCTTCCCAAGAGCCCCAAGGCGAAGCTCTCTTCTGCCCACCCACCCGCCTTCAGCGCGTGACGCTGCCACAGTGCCACCCAGTGCTGTGTGCCACTGCTGCAGGCAGCAACTGGCAGCCAACTCGCCCGCTGTCTGTCCGTGGGTTTCGGACACCCTCCTCTTGTTGCGCACACAAAACCAGCCTGCAGACTGGCCAGAAGCCCTTTCTAAGCTGTAGCCGCTTTGTTGGCAGTAGCTGGTTAAAATTAAGTGTCCTCAGTGATCATTTTTGGCTGTTTCTAAAGGACCTAATTAAAATTAAAACTGCATTAGCAATATAAACATCCAGTTCAGACAAATTGCTGCGAAAACTGTTGTATTGAAAATTTTCAGCTCCTTTCAATAGTACATCAGCTTCTTCGCTCCAACATGTGGATGCGCAGCCATCCTACACATTTGTAATTGGTCCTGGGGTGGGCCTTAATGTATTATTCCCATACAGCCATATCACCAATTTCAGCACAAATAGAAATGACAGCAAGGAATGGATATGTATTAAAAACCTTCTACCTCCAGGACAGAGCTATAGCTAGGCAAGAGCTGGTTTTTCCCACTCCTATAGATTGGCAGCTTTCTGTGTCTCACAATCTAGGTAAACAGCCCTTGGAGGTAAGAGGTGTTAACAAGTTTAAGGTAATGTGGGCAAATAATGGGAGTTACAGGCCAACTGCGAAACATGCACAGCAAAGATGATCTGAACAATAACTGCTCTGTGTGGAGTGGACCAGCAAACCAATGCTGCCTGATTAAAAGCAGTTTCATCAGAACACAATTCCATAGGAATTCTGGCTGCGTAGATGGTGGAGGGAGATGCTGACGAAGCAAGTGCCCATCCAGGACAATCACTGCTGCGAGTTCTGTTGTAGCATATTTTGCAGGGTTTTGTGGTTTTGCAGAGCGGCTAACACGTCCTCGTAGAGAGTGTTCACGCTGACACACAGAGGTTGGCGTTGCAGCTCTGTCAGCTTGCAGGCGGCCAAAGTACAGAGGACGCACAGCAGCACGAAGAGCAGGACCCGCAGCACCGACCGTGACCAGGAGTGCTTGTGCCGGGGTGGCTGAGGGGGACGAGAACTGGAGGCGGGCTCTGTAACGAGAACATTCACAAGACAGAGAAGGCGAGGAATTAATGAAATATCTTTAACAGTCTACATTCAGAAACAAGCTGTTCAGGTAATGTATGTTAGCCTGTGCTGCAGTTGTCTGTTGTTGTGAATTTTCATCACTTAACTCTGATTAATGAGTAGATGCGCAGGATCTAACTGTTTAGGATGAAAAGTTTCAGATTTAGTTTCATGGGCAGCAGTGAAGAGGGTGTAAAGCACCTCTGTGTTGCATAAGATCTGGTTTTGCACATACAGTTCAATACACTTAAACAGAAATGAGTGGAGGGAGTTCTCCTTAGGAACAGTCGAAGAACTTTCTGAATCTTGCAGCTCAGCAGTTCATCAGGAACAGAGACAAAGGGGAAAAGGGCACAGCAGTAGAGCTGTAAAAGTCTTACCGGTTCCCTCCCCACTCCCACCATCTCCCAGTACCTGGGCTGCATAAAAGCAAATCTGGCAGCATCGAAATGTGATAAAGATGAAATCCGATGCAATCCGACCCAAAATGGATGCTACTTACTTCGGGCCTGCACTGTTTCTTTTTTAGTTTTCTTTTCCATCTCCTGTTTTGCAGCTTTCTGAGCATCATACTCCCGCCTTCTGCGCTCCTTTTCTTCTGCCTTCTCTCGCTTCCTCAGTTCCCTCTCTTGAGCCTCCTTTGCTCGTTGTTCTGCTTCACGCTTCTTCTCCATTTCTGGGGAGTAACAGGAAGTTTTTTCCTTTTATGTAAAGGTTTCTCATTGCCTTCTTCCGTATTACCTGCCAATCTGTTCCCAACTGGAATGAGGAAACCAATCCAATAACCAGCTTTTTTTTTTTCCTTTTCTTTTCTTTTAAATATTACATACCTTGCATTTTGTTCCCTCAGAATTAGGCTTCCCCTAAAATAAATCTTGTGCTCTTCTTTCATATTTTTTATAGGTAACCTACAGCACGTTCCGTCTAGAGATCTAACTGTTATTCAGGCAACAAATTGCATAGTTATCCCCCACTATCTTTCTCCTTCCAGCCCTTCTACCCTACTACTCCCTGAGCCCTCAGGATTTTCATAGTTACAAGTATTTGTTAGATGGCAACTTGTCAGATGGCAATCAGTATGTCTGGGCATGTAAGAGAGATCAAGAACAGTCCTCAGCCGACAGCACGTGAGGGCTCTTTGTGCTTACCTCGCTCTGCTTGGAGCTTCCGCTGCCGTTGTCGATCCTGCTCAGACTGGATCGCTTTCATGTGCTGCAGCACCTTCAAGGTCCAAGAAAACACCCTGAGGTCTCTGCAGAAGGCTCATTGCACAGTCAGTTCAAAACAGAACAGCTGGAGCGTAGCTGGGGCTGACCACCAACCCTGACCTACCCCTACAGGTATGGCTCTGAAGAGAAAGACAGCTCGCAGCTTCCCGCATGAATCTTTGCAGTTAAGAAACAGATCTTTCCGTTAAAATACAAACGTGGCAAACTGGTGCTAGCTGATACAGAGGATCACAGAACACTTCTGTTTACATGAGCCTACAGTTTGCCAGAATTTCTCCAGAGATTTTTGTACTCTGGACTATAAGCCTCGACATGGGTTATTTTGTCTGATTATACCTCCACTTCTTAGCAATCAGCATTTAGTCCTCTCTTAACTCCATTACTGGAAGAGAATCCTACTCAGCCCAGTGTTTGCTTTCTACAGGCACGGAAGCAGGGAAGTGTGCAGTGAACCTGCACCTCACTGGCTGAAGAAACTTCACGCTGCTGCAGCAGCCACCCAGCTTACTGAGCAAAAAGAGGGAAAAACCACTGCTGACAAAGCCAAGTAAGGAAAAAAAAGAATAAAAGCAGATTCCTTACCTTGACAGCAGCCTGTTTACACTGCTTTTCATCCAGACAGTCTCCTGCTACTTTAGCCAGGACGGGATCCAGGGGATTGTCCTTCAGATCCAGCCACTTCAGGTTCTGCAGAAAGGAACGATAAAGGGGAGGCTGTAAGAGCACAGTAGTCTTGTGATTATTTAAGAGATCCAAAGCAGAAGCAAACTACTTGGTTTCCACATAAATGAAACAGGTACAGAAGACAAGCAGAGAGCTTGAGCAGAGACGTTTTCGATAGATGTGAGAGAATTTCCACTGAGCTGTGGTGCAGAGCCAGCTGAATTTTGGAATGGGTAGTCAGCAGGATGGATGCTTTACCAGAGAAATCAACTTGAGAAGGATCACAAGACCCTGGGCTGCATCCCAAAGCTTTACGTAACTGCCCAGCAAACAGTTTTACCTTGAGCTGTGCAAAGCTGACTGGCAGGGTGACTAAACGGTTGTTCAGAAGGTCCAGGTGCTGCAGATTGACCAAGCGGCCAAAGTCCAAGGGCAGCTGTTGAAGCCGATTTTTACTCAAATCCAGTTTCACCAGATGCATCAAACTGCAGAAGTCCGACTAAAACCCAAACATAAACAAAACCCAGGAAAAGCTTGTCAGCACCTTTATGGAGGAACCTCAGCAGGGAGTACGTGGAGATAGCCTGCACTTTACATAAGACACAAATCCTTAACTTACCACAGAACTGTGGTGGAGGAAAAATCGCTCTCCTCCTTTGCCTTGGAAGATGGAGGTGGAAAACAATGGGATGGATAAGACAGACAAGACTGACAAGGTGACGTGTGGCAATACGACAGAAACAACCCCGAATCTCCACTGTTGCTGAAACTGGTCTGTGTTCACGGGGGGATCCTCTGGCAGGGAGATACTGTGATCTCCAGGCAGTGCAACCCTTTTCTCTCTCTTGGCTCAGCCAAAACTACAACCAGTACTGACCCGTCACTGACAGCAGAGTCATTCAGCCACCCCAAGGAGGAGGAAAGTGCCAGTTCCAAACCTCCCGATGAACCTTTACTGAAGCACTAGTTATCTTTTCTAAATACTTCCCATCAGACTCATCCCCACAAAGCCTCTCTGGCACCTTACCGGCAAGGAAATGAGGTTGTTACAGGACAAATCCAATATAGTAGCTTTTGGAAGAGCGGCCTGAAAGAGAAACAAAGCACTAAATCAACACCGGGGTACACCCGTACCCTCCTGACACCTGCTAGCTTTGCCTCAGTCTCTGCGGTTTCTCCCGCGTCAGTCTGTCCATCCCCCCCCGCCACTGCCTCCGAGGTCACGTCGCATCTGGACTGCTCTCTGGGTCTAAAGGCAGTACTGATCCCGAGATAGATGTGAGCAGCGGCGTCATATCTTGATCGATTTCTGGGTCTAAAGGCAGCACGGATCCCGAGAGCTGCGAGCAGCGGCTCACACACCCTCCCCTCCGCCGTTTTAAACACCCGCAGGCCAGGTCACAAACACCTCCAGCACATCTGGCTCCCCTGCGCACCCCCCTTCCCAAGGACCGAGCTGGCAGAGCCGGCCCCGGGGCTGCGGCCCCGGCCCCGCCGGTCGGCCCGCGGGCCGGACGCTCACCAGCTCCCGGACCGGCACTTCGTTGAGGTCGCAGAGGCTCAAGTCCAGCTCGTTGCCGTCCAGTTTGTCCTTCAGGCTCGCTCCCTTCCCGCCGCCCCGCGACATGGCCGCCGGCACCGTCGTCGGGCTCCTCCGAGGGCCGGTAACAAGGGGCTGCGGGTCGGGTCGGGCCGGGCGGGGGCGGCTGGGCCCGGCCCCGCCACCCACTTCCGCGTCCACGTCCGCGCGGGGCCCGCCAGCCGCGGGGACGAGCGCGCCCCCTGCCGGCCCGGAGCGCCCCGCCGCCGGGGCACCGGCACCGGCGCTCGGAGGGACGCGGGTTCGAGGCTCCCCCCGGGCGGCGGGCAGCCTCTCCCACCGCCCCCGGTGTGCGTGGGGGTGACAGCCGGGCTGTCAGAAGTTCGGCGTCTGCTCTGCGGCTTTCTGCGTGAAACGGCGCGGGGAAGGGACGGAGATCGCTCAGCGATCTCCCACCGGAGATCAGTGGGGGTCACGTCCAGTCGTGTCACCGGTCACACGCCACCCCACGAAAAACCCACCGCTGATAATCCCAACAGGAACGCAGCAACCGAGTAAGGTCTGCCTCGTTTTACAACAGCAGATCCTGCGGCTTCGATCGCTTGGCAGGCTCCACAAGGAGAGCGCTGAATTCCCCTTTTTTGGGGGGGGCTGTCACACCACGACATCTCTCTTCACGGGGACGAATCTGCAGTTAATGTTATTAATGTTCCTGCTTTGATCCAAAGGCTCCTGTGCTGCCCGAGCAGAGCGCTCTCTTGTCTCCACTGACCCGCTGTGGAGAAAGTCAGGGAAAGAGAAAAGGAGCCTGGGGCAGAGCCAAATTAGTATTACTTGGTAATGGGATTGCAGCGAGCACTAACCTTGAATTTCCCGACCTCTCTGCAAACTGTGATGTACACAACCTTGCAAAGATGTTTTAACTCCTCTGGCACATCTACACCGGGGGTGCTTCAGTTAGATTTTAAGTTGCCAGTAGGTCTCTTCCAACACCCAGAGATCTGCGTTAGCTCCCCATGGAGGTAACCGGGACCACAGGAGTCTCTGAGCAAAGGCACCCCAAAACAGCAAACGAGGATTCGCCTCATAGAAAGTATAACAAAATCTGCCTGAGGGTAATGCACTCTCATCAGGGAGATTATAGAAGTTTCTCGGAGCAGGTTATTGTTCTTCCAACAGTGAGCTGAAGTTACGGAGCCCTCATTTGAGAAAAGCAAGATCTAGTTATGCAAGAACCTCTCCCGTCTCTCAGCTTTTCACAGAAATGTTTGGAGGGCAAGGAAGGGCCAGAGGACAACCTGCTCCAGGGATGGGTGGGAAAACCTCACGTTGTCAGATCTCCCCGCACAGACCCCAAGGGAGGAAACCGCTTGCCTGAGCCCTGCGTTACCCCGAGGCAGTGAGGGACTGGCGCAAGGTGCCGTGCAGCTGCACAGCCCCCTGCTCCCTTCTCCAGCTGGGAAGCACCACGTACAGTCCTGCTTCCAAGAGCAAAACCCTGAGAGGCTTTGGGGCGACCGAGCGAGACCCTCTGCATCTCTGGAAAAGGCTTTTGTCCGTGCAGTGCTGCAGAGACTGAAATCTGTGCTTCTGGGTTTACAGGAGTCCAAGATCTTTTGGCTCTTAGTGGAAGGAAACAAGGGTATAGATCAGTTACAAAACCTACCTGCCTATTTGTGATTAACATGAAGGCAGATTTTTAAATCTTCATTAGAAGGAAATGATACCTTACTCAATGGTGTGTGAAGTGTTACTGGTTTGGCCTGCCTTTGCTTTGACAATCTCAAAGGGATGTACCCAAATGTCAAGGTCACATTAACTTCTGCCCAATTCTTGGTTTAATACCTAACCGGGATTCACCCTGTAGGCTAATAATTGGAACGTGGGAAGATCAAACTGAAAGTCAGCTTTATTTTTATTTATTAATGGTGAGGAGGTTTTAGATCCCAGATGTTTTTTAATTGTTTTTTTTTTTTTTCTCTGTAGTTATACAACACCGAGCACACTTTGATGAACCTGATGTACAGACAAAGATAATTGCTCTGTGCTGAAACAGTGAAAGGACAACTTCTGGCCACGAATGTCATACAGCCTTACATCGTCTGCGGAAATGCATAAACTCACCTAGCTACTGATTTTACTGGGACTGACATGTAAATAGAGCTCCCGTGCGTGTCCAGAAAGACTTCAAGCATCCATGAGACGGACAAACCATAAGGCGGGGCCCATTTGCACAGTCTGCTAGAGGAAGGCTGCAAGAACATTTGCAAGAAGGGAGCAGGAACTGCTGAGGGAAGCAGGATGAACACTGCCAATCTAATCCTGATCTAACAATCCTTACTGTGGCCTTGCAGATTGTCCCAGACCCTCTGCAGATCTCTGGCCTGCCTCACGTCCCCTCTGCAGCCATGGCCAATTTTTCCCATTTCAAAGACAAAAATCTCCCTTTCCCTACCAAAGAAAACACTGTCACTGCTGCCATCAAAAAAACTCCTTGTGAACAAGAGGGAAACTGGAACTGGGGAAAATCCTTCCTGCTTCTAAAACCAAGTATGTAACACCAGAGGTCTGGCTGCAGTCAGTATTTCGCTATGCGGCTGTCTTATGAGTACATTTATGGCTTTGGTGTCTGTGTGGTGGTGCATTCCCCCCCAGGCCACTCTACAATCTCAGGAATTCCTATTAGGCTTTGGCCTTTGTGTAATGAGTTTTGGGTAGTTAAGCATCCCTTGACTGTACCAGGAGCTCTTACATGGCTAAGGCGGGGAGCGGCGCTGACTGTACCAAGAATTCCTGTTGCCTGGCGGAGGCGAGGATCCAGAGCAGGAATAATTAGTCATCCCCTGACAGCCTTGGAACATCCCTTATCTGCACTGTAGCTTGAGTGAAACGGTACCAGTGTTACTGGAATTCCAGTAGCTTGCTGATGACTAAAGCAATTGTCTTGCCAACCTATAAACAGCGGTCCCAAGTGAGGCCCTTTGAGCTCTCCTGGACCACAGCGGGCTGCAACCAGCATCTCCCTCCAAGGGGGACGCCTCTCAGAGCTCGTAAACTCTCCGGTTTGCGAAAATCGGAGGACTGTCACCGAGAGCTGACGATGGGACCTGGGCTTATACCCTTCGCCTGTTGAGAAAATGCTGAGACATTTGGCATGAATATTTCACTGAACTTGAGGGTAATTTTTAACGACTATACCTTTGTTTATATATATATATATCTTAGTGTCTGGGTGCATGCATGTGTGAATTAACCCAAGTATCCTATAGCAAGTATAGTATAAATATTGCCCTTTTGAATCTATAACTAGATCATTGTTGTGATTGTAGTAAATTCTACTGAATCACTTGTAAATGTTAAAATGATCAAATTCTGCTAAATCTTGTGATTCCCCTCAAGCTGTGAATGAACCTCAGACTGCTGCTACGCACATAATCCCTTTAGACATAAATTGTTGCCCAAGCCTGGGACTTAGGAGAGGATCCAGCTGCATCTAAACTCCATCAGGAGTTTAGAAAGCAAGGAGGTCTTCTCTGAACCTCGTGACTCAACGGGAGGGTCTCCCCTACCTTTTTACATCTCTGATCTCTGTGCAATTCTAACTTGATTTTCCTTTGCATGTTTCTCTCTTACCCTTTTGCGTGTTTGGTCTCTGTATAAATAATTCTAGTTTGATTCTAACTTGATTTTCCTTTGTATGTTTCCTCCATGTATTAAGTACTAGAGTGAACCTTGCCATTGAACTTTGTGAAGTCGTGATTTTATAAATTCCGATTAAATCATTTTTGCTAATACCCTTGACGGTGATTCTTTAAGTGGTCCAAACCACTCATTTGCGACAGTCGGAGATTCACCGTTCTGAGGGCGATATCGATGCCCTTGATCATCAGCATCACTATGTTCAATGTGGTACAGACACACTGGACTCCAGCATCCACGTGTGCAGTGGTGCAAAACGGCAGCCAGCGATCACCCAGCAGGTCGGTGGCTGAGCCAGAAACAGCCCGCACCTCAGGCCAGCGCTGTTTGGTTAATGCCTGTACAGTATTTAAAAGACAGAGATTATTTTCTGGGCTCAAATTTATACCCCAGCCCTTTCACAAGGATTAATTAGCTTTTGGCCATTGTTGCAGGCAATGCCCAGAAAGGCTGTCAGCCCTTTTACGCGGAGAATGATGCGCGTGTCACCTCTTCTCCTGCACCATCGGTGCTGCTGCAGCGGAGCAGCGCTGCTCCCGTGGCCGGGTGCTCAGCAGAGCTCAGCACCGCAGGGCTCCTCGCCTGGGTGCCTTCCCCGGCCTCTGCCCTTAGGTGAGGGGATGGCAGCCTGCCTGGCTCTGGAGTAGCTCTGCAGTCCCCAACTGGTCTCTCCTCCTCCCATAGCAGGGTACAGGCAGCCAGGGAGTGCCAAGAGCTGTTAGCGAGGGAGTACCTGTGATAACTCATTAAGTGGATAGGGCTGGAAATCAATTAGTGACTCACAGGGCTCAGGCACCGAGCAATACAGGTGGAGAAAAGCAGAGGCAGAAGAGTTGGGTTGTTCTGCGCCAAAGTCCGCCTCAGTTAGGGTGCGGGGCTCGTTTGGGCGGTGTGGACAGAGTTTGGGGTGCAGAGGCAGCTGGGGTTGGGCAGAAAAAGGCTTGTTGGGGCTGTCTGGGGAAAAAAAGAGGAGATGGGGGGCTGGCAGAGGATGGGGCAGGTGCCCTGGGGGGCTCTGTTCTGCACAGCCGTGTGCCTGGGGGGGGGTGTCCGTGTCCGTGTCCGTGTCCGTGTCCCCATCCCCACTCCGCCTGCCCCGAGCCCCCCGGCCGCACGCCCGGCCGCTGCCGGCCCCCGCGGGACGCTTCCTCCGGGAGCGGGGCCGGGGCGGGCCGCGGTGCGCACCGCCCCCCCCGCCTACCGCGGGCCGGGCCGGGTTCCCGGTTGTCGCCGCCGCCGCAGGCATGGCCACGGCGCGGCTGGCAGCGCTGTCCCGCCGCGGGCTGCCCCTCCTGCGGCGGGGGGGGGCGGTGGGCAGGTAGGGAGAGGGGTTGGAGGGGGGAGTGTGTGGGGACGGGGGTCGTGGGGGAGAGGAGAGGGGGGATAGGGGGGTATAGGGGATGGGGGGCTATAGGGGATGTGGGGCGATGGGTGAGAGGGGATGGGGGCTATAGGGGGGGGAGGGAGGATGGGGGTTTGGGGGGGCTATAGGGGAGGGAGGGCTGGGGGGCTATAGGGGATGGAGGGCTGTGGGTGAGAGGGGATAGGGGCTATAGGGGAGGGAGGGCTGTGGGGACTCAGGATGGGGGTATGGGGGGGCTATAGGGGAGGGAGCGCTGTGGGTGCTGGGCTGTGGGCCTATAGGGGATAGGGGGCTATAGGGGATGGGGGGGGTGGGGACTGGGGATAGGGGGGCTATAGAGGACAGGGGGCCGTGGGGAGAAGCGATGGGGAGCTCTAGGGGATGTAGGGCGATGGATGAGAGGGGATGGGGGCAATAGGGGAGGGAGGGAGGGCTGTGGGGACTGAGGATCGGGGGGCTATAGGGGAGGGAGGGCTGTGGGTGCTGGGGATGGGAGGCTTATAGGGGATGGGGGGCTGTGGGACTATAGGGGATAGGGGGCTATAGGGGCTGTGGGGGTGCGGGGACTGGGGATGGAGAGCTATAGGGGATGTAGGGCTACAGATGAGAGGGGAGGGAGGGAGGGCTGTGGGGACTGAGGATGGGGGGCTGGGGGCTATAGGGGATGGAGGGCTGTAGGGGACAGGGTGCCATAGGTGAGAGGGGATGGGGGGTTATAGGGCATAGGGGGCCATGGGTGAGAGGGGCTGGAGAACTGTGAGGGCAGAGGATGAGGGGGCTGTAGGGCACAGAGGCTGTAGGGACAGGGCTGGGGGCTCTAGGGGATGGAGGCTTTGTGTGGTGGGGGCCGGGGGCTATAGGGCAGCTGCTGAGTGATGTGGGTGGCTGCATGCAGGCAGGCAGGTTCAGCTGGAGGTTTCACTCTCAGCGTGTGTCGCTGTCCCTTGGCTCCCCTAAAACCCCCCCAAAGTAGCAGAAGGCAGGCGGCATCCCCTGGGTCTGGGAGGGGACCAGGGGCAGGGACAAGCCTGGTGCAGCACATGGAGGGATGTGAAGCTGTGCCCAGGGCTAAACTTTCTTTGTGCAGCAGCTCCAGCCTGACTGCAGTAACGTGAAATATATCAAACAGCTTCTCTGTCCTCCTTCAGCGCTCTGACTTGCGGGCTTTGTGGGGCAGTGTCCCCATCCTCCTGTGGTGGGGGGCACTGGGGTCCCAGCAGGTCCTGGGCACCGAGGAGCTTGGAGGGGGGGGGTCAGGCAAGTTCTTTGCCTTGCTTTTCTTCAGAGCTGCCTCTTGGAGCAAGTTCGTGGGAAAGAACAGGAAAACGAAAGCAACTGGCTTTGGGAAAGGCTTTGGAGGATTAGTTGATATTCAGAGCCTAATACTCACCCGGAGGTATGACTTCAGGGAGCAACTCCCCAAGAACGGTGGGGAGGAGCCCTTGTTTACCCACACATGGGGTCCGGGTGTTTCTTTTCAGCTGGGTTGAGATTAGGAGTGAGTGGCTGAAGCCCATGTGTGCAGCTGGGGCCAAGATTGCCATCTCGGAATCTGTTCTTAGGCGGGATCAGAAGGGAAGAACGACGGAGAGTTTGCTACAGTTTGGCCTCCAGCCCAGAATTGTGAGTGAAACTGAGGGGCAGGAACGCAAAGCACTTGGAGAAAAAGACAGCGTGTTTAGAGGAGTAAACTCTTTCTAGTAATGTTACAAAAAAGTTTATTAAAGTTGTTAAGCAGTATTTATCCCTTTGGCAGGAATAGTGCAGGGCGGGAAGAGGTGTGTAGTGGAAAAGGTAACCAGAAAGTCTGCTGCAGCAGGAGTCTGAAAGCTCTGGGGACTTGATCCTTCCTCAAACCAGCCAACCAAAAGTAATCAGAATCTGGTTAACTCTTTAGTCAACAGGGTTGCTTTAAAGAGTAAAGAAGAGGTAAGGATAGAGCAGGGTTAACTTTCACCACCCTTTTATTGCAGTTGTGTTAGCTAAAAGACCCAAAAGCTCTTGCTTTTTGGGGGAGAGGCTCCTGGTAAATGTCCACGAACAAAGGAACTGGCTGGGGAGTCCGTGAGCCTCTTAGAGCATGAACTCTGCAGTCAGGACGGTTCCCAAGCCCGGGGAGGACAGAGCCTTTCATCCACGCGCAGAGGGGATGGCACCACAGGTCAGGTCGATGTCCTTCACAGCTGCAAAGCAGGAGCTTGCTTGTGTGCTCGTCGTAGGGGACTGGAGGTTATGCCTATGCCTCTGCCTTGTATTCGTCTCTCATCCCTTCTGATAATTTCTATAGAGGCTAGGGAAGAGTTAAAGGTGAACAATGAAACTGGTTATCTTATATCAACAACTATAAAATGTTAGCTGGGGCTATTCAGAGATAAATACAAAGAGCTCCTAGGATTAGTCGAGAGTGCTTGCTTCAGCCTGGTTGTTCTGCTTGCTGCCATCAGGCAGAAGGTGCTGGCTGGGTCCGCCAGCGTTCGTTCGGCTGCTTGCCTGCCTTTTGCACGAGGTGGGGAGTGGGATGCGTTTTCCCTGGGTCCCTGATGTTTCTCCGTTCAGTTGGGCTGTTGAGCTCCAGGGTTACGGAGTTTTGCAGGAGCAGCCGAGTGCTGAGGCTGGCTCATTTGCAGGCACCGCGGGCTGTCTTGCTGCTGGAATGTGTTGCCAACAGAAGGCAGGCGCTCTCTAAGAGTAGTGTTTAACAGTCTACCCTGAGACCCAAGAGCAAGCAGAGTTTTATTTGCTCTCCTCGGGCTGAGTCAGGGAAATGAAAGCTGCTGTAAGTGAAAACCATCAGACCGTTGGTCTTGTTTTATTTCCAGCAGCACCAGATGCTTCATAGGAAGAGGTGGAGGGTGAATTCCATCTTTTCTGTAACAAAGATGAACAAAAAGATTATTTCTAAATCCTTTGGACCCTTTCTTTGTATCAAGGTCTCTTGATACGTTCTTTCAGATCGGATATATACACTTGCTGTTGGCTATAGGCGGGAGGGAGACCAACCCTATGTTATTTCCAGCATTATGCTACTGATAACGAATGTATCTTCTCTATTCCTGACCCCCAGTGCTTCCAACAGCCTCCTGTGTTTTATCCCACACCTTTCACCCCTGCCACGGCCAGGAGATAAGTGATATGGAAATGCTGAAGCACATGTGAATGTCAGACTGGAATTCAGAGAGTTCATAGTAGATGAGAGCTGTGAATTTTGCTTTCCTTAATGTATATGAAGAAACCATATGAGCAAGTGCTTTGAGAGGAGTTAGTGACTCTGGGTTACAAGCATGAGATATCTTAGGCCCTAATTTCAAAGCTGTTGATGCTTTCATTTGAAGATGTGACTGCTTGGGACCTTCAAGAGCAATCTGTGCGTGTTTTCACATGGTGAGGGGAACCAGCAGTATTTTCACAGTGTTTTGGAGTGCAGGGATTTATAAAGACATCTTTTACTGCTCTTTGATGCTCTTTCATCCCCATGTTTGGGGATAGGGAGGAAGCCATAAGTGGAGGTGGTACTGTCATTTGGTTCTGGCTTTGCACCTTCTTGCATTTAGTGTGAAAGTCTGTGAAACTCTTGGCTTTTTAGGCTGGGGAAAAAAAATGAGAGAGTAAGACCAGAAAGCCTGGTCTGCCTAGTGCTTTGCCAAGATGTGACAGTGTGAAATATCACTCGTCTCGTTATGGGTTGTGCAAGTACCTCTTGAAGGCTGACTGCAGAGATCAGGAGTCTGTTTCAGCTGGACGTTTTGGATTTTGATTGAATTTTATCACAATCTGAATTTTCTAATAATTTTCCTCCCCTTTACGTCTCTTTTTGGGGTGGGGTTTTGTTTTTTTCGGTTTTCAATCACACGGTAGAACAACGCATTGGACCAGATTTTTTTACCAATTAGTTCCTTGGGTGGTATCCCCGGAGAAACTGTGCGGTCCATGAAATGCTTGTGTTTACTTGCTCCCATTCCAGCCCAGTGCCGAGACTGCTCGGCTCCCAGTGACCCCTGAGATGGTGCTCAGGGAAAGTGTTCTTGCACAACCAAGTCAGCAGCTGCTCTCTGGCCGCTCCAGCCCTTCTCGGGCTGCAGGAGCGAGCAGGGACCTCTCTGTGCCTCAGCTGGCAGAGAAAAGCAGAGTGTTTAGGGACAGGCTCTGCTGAAACTGGAGGCGACTTGGCTTTGGAGAGTTGTGAGTGTGGTTGTGTCCATTAAACGTTTTTGCAAGCAGCCTGTGGTTTCCTCATCTGCCTGCGTGAGCGGCTGGAGCTGCTTGTCTGAGGCTGCCCTGTGGTGATGGGACAGTGGCTTCTCCGGTCGCCGTTTCAAATAGCGAGTGGCCGTGGCAGTGGCTGCAGTGGCTTTTACTGCTTTCCCAGGAGCATTCATCCTTCCCTTGTGTTAGGCAGAGCTTTTTCAACCTTTATTTTATATAACCTATATTTATAAAGGCTTTTCTGCTGCAGAGCTTGCTTTCATTTCCTAATTTATCTACGTGCCGTGCCCAGGAGCTTTCAAACAATACAAGATCAGTTTAGCACTTGTCCTCCCTCCTCCTCCTCGGGCAGCCCTACCGCCTTGATGTGAGTCAGTGGGAGTTGCACAACCCTCCATCTGCCATAAAGAAGTGGGGGAAAGAGGGTCGGGCCATTCGCTCGGCTCTTGGAGCAAAACTTCCCCCCGGAAGGTAAAAATCTTGTTTTGTGCTTCTCTCGAGACTGAACTCCACCCCACAGAGGAAGTAACTTCATGCCAAGTTTTGTTCCTTGTGGGCAGGGAACAAATCTTTTGTGGTAAATAGCACCCAGTCTTTGCAGAGTATGGATCCCATAACGAATGGGGGAAAATTGAGTTCAAGCTGATCTGGTTTTCTTCTCTAGGGCAGGGACCCCCCCCATTATACACTGAAGCGGCAAACACAGGGCATTGCCTCTGAGCCATGCACCCCACGAGTGTCGCTTAACCCTGTCCTTCCTCGTCGTCTAAGGTGGGAACGGAGGAGCTGAGAGCACAGAGGGAGGCAGGGAAGAAGGGAGGAGAGACGGAGAAAGTGGGGGGCTGCCCGGGGAGGAGAGCAGCGTGGTGGGGGGGTGGCTGCTGGGGCAGGGAGAGGCTCAGAGCAGGAGGAGGTGGGAGAGAGAAACCAGGGCAAGAACTGCAGCGCTCGGATGGTCAGGAGCTGCGGTTTGAGGGGAGGTCGCTGCTTTTCCACTGATGTTCAGACCCTTAGTGATTTTTAAAATTATTTTCCCTACCGCCCTGCCCACAGCTTCTCACTGCTGCCTCTCCTACCTCTGTGCCCTCTCCAGCTTGGCCTCCAGCACGATGTCTCTGTGCTCCTCTCAAGGCCCGTGTCGTGCCATTCCTGCCCGGGTGCTGCTCTGCTGAAACACCTCCCTGCCCTCCTCCTCCCCTCCTGCCCCATCTTTGCAGTGGGTGTATTCTCCTCCACCCTGCCAGCCTGCTGTGTTACTGCCTCCGCACTTCTCCCCCCTCATCTTGCTGGGAGCTCCTGGTTTTACTGACGCTGTCGTCAGTACCATAAACTCTTCGCAGTCTAGCTGGCAGAGATAGTGAAGCATGTACAGCCTGCTCGCTGTTGTGTACACAGACTGTTACTTTGCAAATGCCTTTCGGTTACGGCTCGGCTTCTTTGAACTCTTCTAAACAGTTTTTATTCTGTGGGATTAGACTCTTCTCTGCAGACTGTTTTGGAGACTGATAAAATGACATAGCTCTGACTTTAATTTTAACTTTCTCAGTCGTCTGCTCTTTCCAGCAGGGAGAAGCCAGTTGGGGGAATTTCCCTACAAACTGTTTTGATTGTGTTCCTTCCGAGTTATTTGCACTTTTTAATGTTGCAGAAAGACCAAACCCAGCTGCCAGCTCTCAGTAAACTGCAGAGTCTGTAATCTGTCCACATATTCCCAAAATGTCCAAGGTAGCTTTCACCCCAGGTGAACGACTGTAAGACCAGGCTGTGCCGGGTCTGCGGGGCTGGTGCCGGCTCCTTCCCCATCAGCAGCAGGGTACTGGTTTCCAGTGGAGGGATGGAGGCTCTGCCTGTGCTGCCTGCTGGTGTGGGCAGGTCCGGGTGTGAGCATGGGGTTTACGGAGACCGTCTGCCTGCCCGGTGCCCCCCGCGCTGCTGCACGTGCTTTCCAAGTCCTTCTGGAGGTCTTCCTGGTCTTGACCCACCGAAGGGGCTGCCCGTGGTTCCCACTAGCGTGGGGACGTGCATCGGGTACTGCTGGTACCATCGGCAGGTTGATAATCCTTCCAGATGGGGAGAATGGTGTTGATGGGTTTTATTAAAAAATAGACTCTCCTCCTTTTCTTTCACAGTGCCCTGCACACAGGGATGCCCTCTGCCTGCCACAGGGTGACCAACAGCTATGTCCAGGGGACCTTAGACGTTCCCCTTCTCACCAAAACCATGGGCCAGTGCCTGGATGAGACCGTCAAGAGGTTTCCCGACCGCAACGCCTTGGTCTTCTGCCGAGATGGGGTTCGGAAGACGTTTGCTCAGTTCAAAGAGGAGGTGAGTCCCTGGTTCACCCCTCGGAGAGCCCGGGTGGGTGGGTAACGGCAGCAGCAGGCGTGATGGAGAAATGGAAACCGGTTTCATTGCTGAGCTCAGGAGTGAGGTTTGTTGTATGTGGGTCTTCATCCTGGCCCTGAGCAGAGGGTGAGAGCGGCCCCCCAGCAAACACCCAGTGGGCACGTGCTGCCTTTGTCCTCTTTGGAGTCTCGAGACCAAAGGGAGAAGGTAGCGTATGTAAAATGCTTGCTGTATGTCCCAGAATGAGCTTTCATCCATAAAAAGTATCACCCCATCTGATGTGTTCTGGGCTGAGTCGTGGTGTTTTTCTCCACTGGAGTAGGCTCCAGCTCTTCTGTTAGTCACTCTGCTCCGACTGTCAGAGGTCCTGAGTGCGTGGAAATTTCGAGTCCAAGCACAAAGGCAACTGAGCAAAGTCAGGGACTTGGTCTCGATATCATATACAAAATGGGTGTGCGTGTATCTATGCGTATGTGTATGCATGCGTATTACATAAAAATATATGGTTATATGTATTCTAAATGGAGGGGCAAAATTTCAAGGCTCGGTACCTAGAAAGTTTCTATTAAGTGTATAAATGTATTATATAATCTTCGATAGGAAGAAATATTTTTATTTTTTAGATTTAGTAGCGTTTTGGCTACATCCATTCAGATAAATAAGATTAGCGGTGTTCATACTAATTTTAAGAAGTAGGCTGTAGTGCAACTAAATCAGGGAATAGCTATTCTTCAAATTCGTTTCTCCTACAAGGTAGATTTCATAAATTTGAGAACATAATAAAACTATAAAAACTTTCCTGAATACTTCAGAATATTTATATATACATCTGCACACCTGAAACACACTTCCCATATTGCAAAATAAAGTAGTCGTGTTAATATAGTGGCTGAATTCAAGTTAATGAGGGTAGGAACGCCAAACTGGTGAAAAATCACTCGATACAGTTTTTTTCACCCAAGTCCTTTTTGAAGTAAGCAATATGCCAGAACGGAGGCAGATCCAACAGCATAGATGGGCCCAGCTTATGGGTAAGGCTTAATCTTTAGTTGAGCTGATGAGAAGCTAGACACTAAATAGTCTTTGAGCAAGAATTAATTTGCAACTGTTTGTACATAATTGCCTATTTTGGTTTCCTTCCTGCTTTGTTGTATTGTTCCACGCTTGTTATTTTTATGCTTTCAGTCAACCTGCTGAACAGGGGCTGGTCTGTGCTCTGCGACTCGGAAGATGCTGCTGCTGCAGCTGTAGGCTGACAGACTGTGCAGCAGAGGTACATTCTGCCCAATTTCAGCTGCAAAGACGATGCTTTTTCCCCCCAGAAAGCAGCGCCTGGAGACAAATATCCCCCGCTGCATCCCGTGTGTGATCCTCAGGCTCTTGTCTTGTATTTCACAGGTGGACCACGCGGCAGCTGGGCTTCTGGCTCTTGGCCTGAAAAAGGGAGACCGGCTGGGGATGTGGGGTCCCAATATATACGAGTGGGTTCTCATGCAGTTTGCAACCGCTCAGGCAGGAATCATCCTGGTAAGAAGTTTGCCATGTCTGTTTTTTTAGCAGGCTCTTGGGAAAGGAAATGGAGACAAAGAAGCAATAGGAGATGCTGGAGAGTAAAGTTTATTGTTTCTTTTTTTTTTTTCCCATGCTCTTACCCAGCATGCTGGCTATAACTGAATCCAGTATTTAAACAAGATCTATGCAGCCCTCTGCGTCTTTGTCCTCCACTATGTAGGAAAGCAGACTGCAGAGGAAGGAGCAGCAAGCAGTGGACTGCTGTGAACTAGCTTGGAGCAGCCGATGATAGGAGGAGATGTGCTTTTGCCTACAGGACCATTTTTAGGTAGCATCCTGCCCTCCTAAGCCGTTACCACCTATTTAGATCCCTTCTAAATAGGGCCTGTATCGCTTCATGGGGCAAATGCTCATTTAAATATCTAGTCCAAGCTGCATATCCCTCAAAGCCAATTTTCATTTGATAGTATGACCTGGCCCATTCACCAAAATGCACCTTACATATACAGTGTACCGCGATAATGACTGCACCCCGCCTTCTGGTCCATTTTCTTCATCACGGTTCATCCCAGGGTCTGCTAAGCCACAGTAACAGGGTGGATGAGCATGGCTCAGTATGAACCTGATGGTGAACTCAACTCCAGTGGCCAATACTGCTTCTGTGGAGAGTTGGACAGGAGAAAGCTGGTATTTTCGTGGTTGTCCATCAAGAAAACTGACTTGCACTTGAGTTTTGAGTCTTCAGTTTAGCTGATTGAATGTCTGCCTGGGGAGGCAGGAGGTCTGGTTTCTGTTCCTGAAATTTTATTTTGACTATGTGACCTCACATAAATCTTTTTTTTTTTTTGGTTGTTTTCTTTTGTGCAAACACAGGATTCAGCTAATTTTTCTGGTGAATGTGAAATCCCTGTGGTGGCGAGCTCTTAGTTCTGCCTGTTGGAGGAGAGGCTTCACATGTGGCTTGTCCCTGGGAGAACTTTTCTGTTGGAATATGTGTTAGGGGAGAGGGTTTTCAAGGCAAGGTTAACTCTGATCAACTTTCTCGTTTCTCCCTCTTCAGGTATCTGTGAATCCAGCCTACCAGGCTCTTGAGCTGGAGTTTGTCATCAGGAAGGTTTGTATGGCACTTGCTGGTAATGCTAATTGATTTGTTGTGAGAACTCATACATGCAGCCATCTGTTAAAGGGGGTAGTGGGGACACAGTACAGATGAGCTTCTGCTTAAGCACTTGGGCTTATCAGGAAGAGGCAGGGAGAGCTGGTCAGAGAAGGGGGCTGGTGGTGGCCACGTAGAGGGAACACCACCACGCAGCGACCGAGGGGATGAAGCTGCAGTTTAGCGATCACGTTTGTTGTTGTTCCCTTTGGCTGCCTCCCTGTCCATTTGATGGAGACTTCGGCGTCCATCTCTCTCTGCTAACAACCGTGTACTGCCAATATTACACCAATAATAACCATACCTGCCAGCAGTTGTTTACTAGGGAATGCGGAGAACAAGGCAAGACTAAATATCTGACCCAGGGACTCTTCTACCCAAGAAGCTGGCAGCCAGGACAGCAGAGACTATGTAGTAACAGCAATCTCTAGAGGAAACATCTGTCTTAAGTCAGTTCTAACTTTCCCACACTCATGCTCCAGTCTGGCCCGGAGGAAGAGCACCGAGCAGCTGTCCTGCCTGCCTCCCGCTCGGGGCAAAAATCACCATCTGCGATTTTAACCTTGAAAGTAAAAGGGAGGACGGCTCAGAAAGGACCAGACCACTTGGTAGCTTGTTTTCTCCTTCCCAGATGTGTCCCAGGCCTTGCTGGCCTTGAGTGTAACCTGGTTTAAGTCCTAGGTATTGCCGCTGCTTGACATCTTTCTGATGTCTGGTTGTGGCTGCCTTAGCTACCCTCGTATACCTGCCCAAGTTTGAGTTCGCAATGTGCAGAGCACTGATCAGTTTAAACTCTTCTGGCTCCTTAGTTCCAGTAAAGAGGAATCCAGGCTACTACACATTTGACAACTAGAAATTAATCTTAGGATTAAGAAGCTAACTTGCTCACCTGTGGTTTGTTCAGCTTTAAATCAAAGGCTGATACTAGAAGAGCTGGAACCACAGCTAGGTCTTCGCAGCACCATCCAAGTTCTGGCTTTACCTAGAAAGAAGTGGATAATTTCTAGCAACAAAGAGAGACTTTTCTCTCGCATCAGTAAGTCTGTAATTCAGTTGCTGGGCTGCAGTTTGAGTTCCCATTTCATCCTTCGTTTAATCCTCTTACTGTAGTCTCAGTGGTGTCACTGCTGTTCTCGTGCGTTAGGATTGAGCGCAGTGCTGCGGTGAAGCACGTCTCTTCCAGTGTGGATATCCGCTTCCTTCTCTCACCAGGTGGAAACGTAAATGGCAGTCCTTTCCTTTTTTTCCCAATGAGACCTGGCTTTTGTTTTCCTTTTCATCTCTGTGTGTCAGATTCTGCTCCGATTTTTCTCCTCCAGTGTAAATCCGCAGTGTCGATGGGGTAGGAGCAGAAACATGCTTCAGCTCTGTTGGGAATTACTCCTGTTTCACCCTCCCAGGTTTTCTAGCATTCCTAGCTTTCCCATGTACCTTTGGCACTGGGATCTCTGGTGTCCCTCACCCCCCAAATTATTTGTTTGTCTTTGTTTATTTGTGCAGCAAACCCCCTGAAGACTTCAGGGCTTTGCCTGTTGGATCCTGTGCAGCTCCTCCCTTGCTCCATCAGGTTCCCTGCCTTTGGTATAAATAGAAATACATGCTGAATAACCATTCCTCTGATTCTGGCTGTATTTCCAGGGCTTTGTAAAAGCAAACTGATGACAGGTTTTGTATGACAGGTCCTTTGAAGACAGATCTGCTGCCATTCAGGTTGAGACCAAGTGGGAAATGGCCAACTAGAGACCCTCATCTCACGTAGCATCTGCCCTGCAAGCTCCTCTCCTCACATAGCATCTCGTTTGCAAAGCTAGTTGAACCAAAATAGTATTTTGAAGGAACTAATAGTAAAAAGTTACAAAGGCCCAAAACATCCCAGAACAGACTTAGTCCTGTGGGTTCTGGGCAGACTGTTCCAGAAAGTAGAGCAAATGTTTGTCTTCCCTTCTGACAAACCCCAGAGGGTACTTACAAATAATTTATTGGCATAGCCTTGGTCTCCTTATTTCATGGACCTTGGGAAAATAATGAAAACAGCCGAGTAAATCATTTATATAAGTAGTTTATTTGACAAGAATGCATTTTATGGAAGATGAAAGCAGTTTGCAAATCTGGGTCAAATTCAGCAAATCTCCTCTGCTGAAAAAGAAATAGAAATTCTTGGAGTAATTAAAGCGCTTTTTTTCAGGATTATGTAAATGTAAGGGTTGAATGAAAAATGTTTTAATTTTCAAAATAGCTAACGTTTTAAAAAGAGGTGGAAAAATCTTAGGAAATGGAAGACCTTAAAAAACCCACAACAAAACCTTGG
The DNA here is from genome assembly GCF_964188355.1 of Buteo buteo. Lineage (NCBI taxonomy): Eukaryota > Metazoa > Chordata > Aves > Accipitriformes > Accipitridae > Buteo > Buteo buteo. The sequence continues at coordinate 7,653,479 of NC_134183.1, read as the reverse complement.
CTTGAACTGAGAGGCAGTCTTTAGGTTTCCTTGTTTTTCCAAAGTTGTGCAAAAATCCTCATTTCAGATCAACCAAATGAATTTAATTTTTTTTTCTTCATATTTTGGAACTGAGCTTTTTGTTAGCATTGGGACTCCTAATCTGAAAAATGAGTTGTTTGCCTTGTGCTCGCAAGTAGGAGTATTGATCCTGGGGGAAGAGAGAACCTCAGGCTGCAGCTCCGCTCTCTTGCCCAGCAAAAAGCAACCAGCCCATCCTGACCCAAACACCGGGGAGGAGCAAAGCACCGGCTGCACACCTGGATCAGGGCTCGGGGTGCTGGGCACATAGTAACAACACCCTGCCCTGTGTTTGCGGGGTTTTATGAGTGCACAGCTGTAAGGGCTCGGTTTGCATTTGCCCTCGGTGAGCCTGCCTGCTGGAGACGTGTCCCCAGCGCCGGGAGGTTGGCTGCTGCACCTTTTGCACCGTGCAAAGACCTATGTCATGCTCTTTGGTGAATCTTTAAACTGCTGCATGCCATGGCTCTTACTAGCAAGAGTTAAAAATCTCCAGGTTAATCTGGAGTGAGCTCATTGTATGGTGTGCTTACCAGTCAAGGAGAAAACCCCGGTGTGGTGTTACTGGCTAACGCTTGCTGCGTGGGGTCACGGGGCTGCGCACGTTCCTGTGTCGCTGACTGCTCTTCATCGTGTCCTGAACATCAACCCGATGTGACTTCTCATGAGTTTCTGTCTCCCTTCACAGGTTGGCTGTAAGGCACTGGTGTTTCCCACTCAATTTAAAACACAGAAATACTATGATATTCTAAAGCAGTCATGTCCTGAGCTAGAAAAATCCAGTCCGGGGGGAATAAAGAGCAAAAGGTGAGTTAGGAACATCTGGTGTCTTTGCACAGATCTGACAGCCGTGTCCTGCCTTGTGTCCTCTCAGCTGCCCAACACAGGCTCTAGCAGAAGGAGGACCTGCACAGGGTCTTACATGAAGAGAACGGGTTAGGCTGTCCTGGAAGTTTACCCTGACCAGTGTACGCCTATCCAGGCAGTTTTCTCCTTGCTCCATTATTGTTGATGGTATTTTTCATCCTACCAGGCTCCCTGACTTATCCATTGTCATCACGGTAGACTCCAAGCTGCCTGGCACCTTCCACATGGATGAAGTGATGCAGGCTGGGGACAGCAGCCATATGAAGCAGTTAAGAGCCGTGCAGCGGACCCTCTCCTGCGACGAGCCCATCAACATCCAGTTCACTTCAGTAGGTGCTTCCGTCTGCTCCATGCCTTGTGGTTGGGTTCCTCGCTGGGGACGCAGGGAAAGATGTGCGCGATGCTGAGCATCTCGTTTCCTTTGCCTTCTGCCCTCTGAGACCAAGCCCTGATTCCATCTCCTCCTGTAGGATGGAGGAAGTGTTCTAGCATTTCCCCTTACTTCTTCCATTCTTGATGCTCAGCCCTTTGTCAAGGGCTGATGGAGATGAGAGGGTGTCATGCGAATTGTGTCCGACTGAAGTTGGACCATTTTTTGGTGTGGTTTGGGATTAAGATGCTGTTAAAGAAGAAAATACAGTCTCTCAGGACTGAATGGAGTGCAAGATCACCCTGGAATCTGCCGGGGAAATTGCCCCAGAGAGCACACGTTGCTCATCCGTGGGAAGGGTGGCATCATTGCGTAGCGCCCTGTGTCTTTCAGGGGACAACGGGAAGCCCCAAAGGAGCCACCCTGTCTCACAGGAACATTGTGAATAATGCCAACCTGATCGGTCTGAGGCTGGGGATCACAGAGCAGGTGGGTCTCCGTCGGAGCGCAGTTCGGGGTGGTTGGAGAGACCACGTGCGTGGAGAGCGTTGGTGCTTGCTCAGCAGAAGGGCGGGATGTTTTGCTACAAACAACACTGAGGGATGCTCGTGCGTAACATTTTTCGTTTCATTTTAGTTTCACGTGAAGTTTTTTGGAGGAAAAAGGTGCCTTTTTGTGGGGGGAAAATTGTGAAATTAATCACTTTTCATTTTGGTGAATACTAATGTCAAATAATTACAAGACTCTGGATGTTAGCTTTGAATTATGTTGAATGAAGTTTTAATTTATTTTACATGACTTTGTTTGATGTCATGTATACAGTCTTGTTGCTCTTATGAGGATCTGACCTTCCTGTTTGTAATTCCTTTTAAAAATTGTTAAAGGCAAATACTTTCTTTTGAAGTTCTGAAGTAGTTATTTCTAACGCAACAGCTTTGATCCAGAGAAAAAGATGGGTTGTTTCAATCAGTCTTCAGAGCCTTTGGTGTTTTTAAAAACAAAATAAAATTAATAGCATGTGCCGATTCCTGCATATTTCATGCCTGTCACAGCACTACCGCTCTTCTGGCATATCACAAAATAATGTGTAAGCAATACCAGAGCAAAAAGTCCAGCAAAGACAAGACATTGCAGAATTACAGAATGAAATTCTGACATTGAAAACTTCCCAACCCGATTTTTATTAAAGGCGGGAAGCATCAGCGTCATGTTTCCACCTAATGGGAACACAGATGAATGTCAGATTTCCGGCAATGAAATGAATTGGGGAAAACTCCTCTGTTCAAGATCTTTGAGCTCCAGCAGTGAGAGGGGCTAGTCGCGGGCTGGAAGGTCTCCTCTCCTCACGGTTGTCTTTGGCTTGATCCCAGGACTGTCGCGTCGGTCTCCCCGCACCCCTCTATCATTGCCTGGCGTCGGTAGGAGGCTGCATGGTGATGGCTCTGCACGGGTCCTCCTGCATCTTCTCGTCGCCGAGTTTCGAGGGGAAGGCTGTACTGGAGGCAGTGTCTCGAGAGAAGTGAGAGTTTGTTCGTGCCTTGCTACAGCGGAGTTCGTCGCCCCGTGGCGATGCGTTCTCCCCTTGTCTCGCCTGCCGGGCCATTGCTCACGCTCTTCCTTGCCGCGATGGGAGAGGCAGGTTTGCTGGTGCACATACTTGCACGGGCACTTCAGGAGCCTAAATCCTGCCTTTTCAGCTATGCTTGGGAATTTGTCACGCTTCGCTTTTCCCCAAAATAAGGGCTCCTTCAAGTCACTGTAGGGCTTTGGCTGGAAAGCATAGTGCTGTCTTAGTTTGCTATGGCTGGTGTGTTTTTACACCTAACCACCTGCCCTCCTTCTCCAAGTCCAGCTCTGCTGCTGAGACAGTTACGTTTCCAGCTTGTTCTTCACCTGTAGCTTGTAAAACAAAAGAGCTATCATTGTGTCTGCATAATACACACACATATATACTCATATATATTTTTATACATCTGTATGTATACGTGCACGGATGAAGAGCACGTCTGCTGTGCCTGCCTCCATGCTGCTGCTCCGCGGCCCCGTGCGCAGTGGGACAGGATGGGGTGCTGAGCTGGGGCTGACCCCTGTTCCAGCTCTCTGCAGCTTTGCCTTTTCTCTCCCCTTCCTCAAGGTGCTCGTTTGTAATCGGCACGCCGACCATGTATATAGACATGCTCTCCCAGCCGGACTTTGACTCCTACGACCTGTCAAGTCTCCGGGGAGGTAAGTCTGACAGCTCAAATGGAAGAATCCCAAGAAACTGGATATTACTGCTTCCCTGCTGGGAGGCTGTATTAAGCTTTGTGAGCAAATCACTCAACGGGAGGGAAGAGTTTAGTTGTACAACCCTTGTGTTTCACTGTTAATTCGATGCTACCTTTCCTTTCCTTGGGGTTTCCTTCAAGAATTATGCATTTTTAGGATTTCTTTCATCTCAAAGCAGATTGGGGAAGGACCTTTCTGTTTTATCTGCTAGGTCAGGGAGCTGGGAAGCCTGGTTTTGTTCGACTCGCGTCTCACCAACCACCACCGTGTGGCAGCAGATGCTTTGTGTGCTTTAGGCTGGTGCGGTCCCTAAAGCAGAGCCACGCTGTGATTTCTCTGACCTCAAGTTTCCTGCCTGTTTTTGAAGTCATTCATCTAAATCCTGGAGAGGGTGTGATAACGTGTGCTGGAGCTTTCTCTCTTGTCGCAGACAGCCTCGGGAATAGCTGAGCCGAAATGGGGAGGTCGCCAGCCCTTTTGAGGCAATAACAGCACAGAGAGAAGATGGTGCTGGAGCATAAAGAAACATTTAAGCAGATTACCTAATCATCTCTGCTATGTGAAAAATGATCCTGTCTCATCTTGTTCCCCAGCAAAGCCTATATATTACCCTGCTCTTTTGCTCCGTCATCCTAGGACGGAACAGGTGAAAATGTGATCTGCCCTTTCCCAAAAGGGCTGCTCTGTGCAAGGCAGGAGGAAAGGTTTTTGGGTTTATGGTGGTGATGATCAATGGGTGTGTTTGTCCTGCTAAAAATCTGTGCCTCTTTCTGCTCTGAATCTTCCCTTTTTGGGAACTGCAGCTTGGACTAGGTTTGTGCTATAGAGTTTATTTTCCTAACGAGTGAACCGTGCCAACCCTTAATTCTTTCAGGCAAACTGGCCTTGCTGCAGCGTTTTCTTCTAGAATAACTAGGACCTGTATCCGTAAAAATAGAAAAGTATTTTGACAGGAACCAGTGTATCCCAAAGATCTTGCCAGCATTTAAATCTGGGAGTGCAGAACCTTCTGAGGCTCCTGGGAATAAATAGATGGTTTCCAAGAAGGTCATCTTTTCCTTTTTCTTCCAGGAATCATTGCAGGTTCTCCTGTTCCCCCTGAGATCATGAAGATGATTATCACCAAGATGCACATGCCAGAGATCGTGGTGAGTTGGGGTTGCTGTGACTAGAGCTACAAGTGGTGGTGGTTGTGGTGAGACCCTGAGTTTGGGCATCTCTGCACCGCAGTGGTACCCAGCAGTGCCAGAGCTGCTGGCATTGGGCGTGATGGGACCGATCACCTCGTGGGTGCGAGGCCAGGCTGAGGAGTGACGGTGTAGAGGGGCTGGGAGAAAGAAGGGGGATTCTGCCTGGTTGCTGGTGGGTTGTCTGCGGAGAAAGCTTTGTAAGAAGAGAAGACTTTGCATTCAGTGTCGTAAACTGAGCTTCTGCTGGTGCGTTTCAAAGCTTTTATAAACCCTTCTGTTGTACATGCTGCAAGGATGAATGATTATGGAAGAGGCGTTCATGGTTTGTATTGGTGTGGGTGGGTGCATGTGTTCATCTTGCTGCGGAGCTGTCAGATTTCTTTCACCGTCCTGGCCTGCATGCAGATATAAAACCTTGTTGCATGCTACGTGTTCGAGTCTGAACGTGGGAACGGCACCATCCACACGTGCAGCGCCAGGCTTGCGTTGCCAGAAGGGTAGCGCGTATCGGAGCACGCGTGCTGCTGCTCCGTCGCGTGTCCCTGCACCTTTGGCCTGTGCGAGAGCATCAGCATGTCCTGCGTGCGGAGGGGGTCGGGGCACTCCAGGGGACACGTTTTGTAGGCAGGTCCTGCCATCTGCATGTGTGTGTGCCTGTGAGTGTATAACTGAGCCAAAAAAAGGACTTTTCTGTTTTACTTTAAAGGAAATAACTTCGGTGCCACGCTGCTTGCAAACGCTGAGGAAGCAGACTGTTGTGATGGATAAACACGCGGGGCTGGGAGTCAGATTAGGCGTGTTATTGTTGGCAGACCTGGACCGCACCAGGGTTTTACAGGGACGACTGTGTGCTCTGCCGCGGATCAGGGGAGGCCAGGGCATCTGTCCTGGAACCGTCTCAGAGGCAGCCAGGGTTTTTTCCTCGATATGATGCTCTTAATTCTGAGCTGAAAACACCAGGGACAGCCCTGGTGCCATTGACTGGACTCTGTCAGGTGACAGCTACCTATTTTTATAGTAGGCTTGAGTTTGGCCTCACAAAATATTTTCAGACAATACAACAAGTGCCCAGGACTCATTAGGTGTCACATGTTCCTGCTTTGTAGAGAGAGAAAGACTAAAACCCTCCCAAACAGTTGCTCTGCCCATAGGATAAAGAGGATTAAGTCTATATTTGTACCACTGGTCTCGTGTTATTCCTGATCCCCCAGCCGTCAGACAGACACAGGGAGACTTGTTGAATTCATCTTTGCAGCAAGAGCTTTATACAGAAGATGTACATAAGAAAATATACAATTTGATTTCTATATAGGAGACAGAGGAGCTTTCATCCTCTTAAAGGTCATTTACACTCAGTTACAGAGGAATAAATATACATATATTTATATAACTCTTTAGGATTAAAAAACACAGTTAAGTTGCAACTGTGGTATTGTAATAGCCGTGACAATAAACCACAGTCATCCTGGTGTCCTGCTAGATCCTCGGGAGTATGGGCAGAGAGAAGAGGAGGGGTGCCCGAGCCAGGCTGCACGGCGCACGCCTTCTCCTCTCGGATGTACATGCATCTTAGTAGACCCCACAGAGTGGGAGGGAATCCAGTCTTCAGATGGCTCCAGTTTTGGGGTTTCCCAGTACTGCTTCACTTAAAGGATTTCTGGCCAACCTAGAGAGATCGCCGCCTTTTGGCGTGAAAGGGCAGCTCGGTCTCGGGGCCACCGGTTCTTGGTCATTGCTTCACCTATCCCCCTCAGCCCTGGCCTGCAGGGACCCCCTCCGTGGGAAGGCAGAGGAGTCTCTTTGCATGGGTTGAGACCAATTTTCCTGATCAAGCAGCTGGGGGAGGGATGCTCCTACCTTCCCGCTTGCTTCCACTCCACTGGAAAGGGAGAGACAGCGACCAACTGGTTGATCGGGGACGTGGGTTATGTTGCCTCTGGGAAAGATGACTGTGTTTTACCGGCAGGATCTAGGTTAGCTTGTCTTAGTATGGTCATGCATAGTTTAGTTTTTAAAAATGCCTCTTTTAAAATACATAGATGTCGGAAAAGATTGAAAAGGTGGATTCCATCCTGCGATCAGCAGAGAAGCGGGGATTCGGAGGAGGCTGGAGGTGGTCGGATATATCAGAAATGTTTCCTGACAGGTAGGAGAAGCTTAAGGAAGGACTCAGAAGTCAGTAGTTTTCTGATGGTTGAAGTGACCGGTCACCAGGACAGGCCATACCAGGGCCTGCTAGGGGAAAAAAAAGAGAAGGCCACATGTTTAAGGGGATTTTTCAAGCAGATCTAGCATTTGTCTGCTTATTTTTACAGTAAGCGAATGAAGCCCATACTTGAAAGTGAAGAGTTCGGAGTCAAGGAGCCATTATGAGTTCCCACAGTAGAGGAGATGGGTTAGTCCTGTCTCTGACCTCTTCTGCCAACTCATTACGTGACTCTTGAGTATCTTACCCAGAGCATTGATGGTCAGTGAGCACTTCCTTCATAAAGGAAGAAACCCAAGAGCGAAATTTTCAAGGATAGTGAATTATTTTGGTGCTCTGGTTCTGAAAATCCAGGGCAGGTAGATTTTTAGAAACTTCCAAGCAGCTTTTCATCTGAAATGTGGTCAGTGACCCAAGTCACTGGTCATCCTTGAAATACAGACCCCCAGAGCTGACATCTGAGAAAGCTGCCTGGCTCTCAAGAGGTGCGTAATGAAGTCGGAGGTACTTCATATTCCTTAAAATCATGCTTACCATGCTGGAGTGGGTTTGTGTGCCTGCATTTTGGCACTGGCACCTGAAGGTACCGAGCTTTGTCTTCTGCAAGACAGGAATAAATAGTTTTCTATTTCATTTAACACTTGTAAACCTGTTTGAGAGAGTTGGATAGAAGGTGCTATGGAAAAACCAGGTATTATTGTCATGGTTTTCTTACTCTCACCATGGAGGAGTGAACTGGAATTGAGTTCAGGCAGGGAGAGAAGAAGGTTAAGAAGGGCCAGACCTGTAAATAAAATACATTTAAGTATTGTGGTTTAGAAAACTGAAGTTTTTCCATCCTCAGAGCGGAACTTTACCCGCCCTATATGGAACGACTGGTATTTCCATCTCTAATCCATAAAACCTCTGGCACTGTAAGAGAAATAACCACTTTAGGAAGGCGCAGAGCAGCTGGCATCATCCCTGACATTTTGATCATAAATTTACTTTCTCCATCCTGTTATGCATACCCTTAGTGACCTGGGGACCAAATGGCCATAGCTGGGCTTCGGAATTCTGTCTCGTCCTTTCTGTTATGAAGGGGCACAGTGACAACCCTCGTTCATACAGTGCAGCGCAGGGTCACTGCACTTTACTTAACAAATGAGCAAAGGTCCCTTTCCCAAGAGCTTACAAACTTGCAGGCTCATCCAAAGCCCTTTGGAAACCGTACAAGCTCCAGACCTGTTCCTGGGATGGGGAAAAGTAAAACGCTTGGGATGGAATGACGACAGTTGTGGCTTTTTTGCTACTCTGCGCGCTGAATTTAATGCTCTTGGTAGTTTCCAGCTGCGGAAGGTGTTTGTGTGATAGGTTTTCCCAGTCGGTGTTTGGATTGGTAGATGTCAGCAAGCTCATTGCTCAAGGGAAAGTCAGCCCTGTCTCTGAATCACCTTCTGGCCCAGAACACTTTATTCAAAGAATATTTGCTGTCTTGAACCTCCCTCTTCTGGGACACTCATTTGAAGGCATCAGCCCTTGTTTTTAAATACCTGAGTGTCTTGGATGGGAATTGTAGTTGCTGAAAGGCAGGTGCTCGACAGAGAACTGCTCCTTATGGAAGATGTCTATTTTCCTATGGGCTGGGCAGCCTGGGGCCAGATTTCCCAGCAATGTCCTGCCCTAGATTTCAGACCAGACCCGGAGGACCTTTACTAGGGCAAAAGGATGAGCATCTCTGATCGTTTAGAACAGTAAAGCATGTATGATCCCAGTTCAGGATAAGAGCGGGCTAAGTCCACCCTTGTTTTGACACTTAATTACATGTTTCACCCCTACTTGCTGCCCCAGGCCTGTGTTTAGCCCCATGTTTGTTTTACAGGGGTGACTCCATCCCTGATGCTCCAGGCACATTCTCTGCTCCGGGAGCCCGTGGAGCCCAGTATTGCCAGGAGATGGAGCGGCTCTGAGCAGAGGCATCGGCGGGTGAATGGATGAGCTGTTTCGAGCCAAACCCTAATGTCACTGAAGTCAGAGATGGAAGTCCCCCCATACCTTTGGTGGCATCAGGGTTTGCTGTGGGTCTGACTAAAAGTGAACCATCTTACGTGTCTAATGGCGGCTTCCCTTCTTGGACCTCTTGGTGGGGAGCTTGCAGGTGCGGAGGGCCGGGGTGTCTCTGATGGATTGCCCCCGGTACTGCGCGGGCGTGGAGCAGGTCTCATCGGTACGGGTGCGATTGCCCTTCAGCCACCTGGGACACGGGGAGAAAGAAGACGGGGAGCTTACAAAAGGCACAAACCACCACGGACATCGTGTGTGCAGCCTTCAGCACCCTCCTCTTGCCTGGCACAGCTCGGAGGGGGGGGCATCCGAGGAGACCCCGGGGAATGGAGGGGAGGGAAGGGGCACGCGGTGCCGTACTTGCGCAGATGTGCTAGCTGGCAGTTGCAGTGCCAGGCGTTTCGGGAGAGCGTCAGCGTCTCCATTTTGTCGAAGGGGAAGTTGCGGGGCAGCTGGGTGAGCCGGTTGTTCTCCAGGTGAGCGGTCTTCAGCACGGTCACACCGGCGAACGCGTTGTCTGCAAACTAAAGCACAAAGGTTTACGGTGAGGAGCACTGGGTCAGGGAAGGGGACTTCAAACCTGAGTGCCTCTGTTCAAGGCTTATAGTGGTGTAAGCATGGAGGGAGCAAGAGGAGAGGAGCAAGGGGGGGGCTTGGCTCACTGGAAGCCCTGGACACCCAAGAGAGATGTCAGGCTGGTGGGCTCACGGGTGATGAAGTCTTCTGCCTGAAGAGAGCTATGTCCCAAATCCATGTGGGATTGTCTTTGCAGCCACATCCCTAAATAAAGTGAAGTCTGGCAGCCCTCTTTATTTTTGAGCCATACTTCTCCATTCTAAATGAAGATATTTTCTGGGTGTATTCCTTTCCAAGGCTGGAAATCCTCCCAGCGCCTGTTGCCTTGCCTGTCCTGGAATGGCTGAAGGAGGGAGTGTTTGTGGCGTCTGAAGGGGCTGTAGACTTTGGCAGTGCCCGGGGGCTCCAAGTGGAAAGTTACACTTGGCATCTGAGCAGTGTAGAAATAGAGGCAGGCTTCCAGCGCCTCAACCTCCTCCGTTTTTTCTCATTTCCAGTGGGTTGTTTGCAAAGGATGCTGCAAGATTTGTCTTTTTTCGATTAACAGGCAGGCTTTAAGGGAGAGCCTCCCTTAAAAAAGCTGCCAAAGACAAGAGAGAGGCTGTAGACCCGGCTCTGCAGCCCTCTCCTCTCTTCCCTGAGGCCTCATCCCTGGCTTTTTTCAGCCCACGGTTACTCAGGTTGGAAAGTTTCTTCTTGAAATCAAACCCCTCAACACAAACTTCCTTGGCAGTGATGAATTGGAGAGGGGCGTCATTGACAAAGCACAAAGCTCCTCTTGGCTATGACAAACCATTTCTCCCCTTCTCAAAGTAGACGGGAAAGCTTTCTCAAAAGGGTGGAGAGGAGACTCGCCAGGTCTACCAGAACCCCCCCAGTCAAGGACCTGTGCTCCCATTTCTGACCAGAAGCTTGCACTTCAGACAGGACCATCAGGGTGTGTTCAAGCTCTCTAAGCTGAAAAGCTTGACAGAGGAAATGCACTATTTTAAGCTGTGAACTTTTGTCATCTTCCAAATTAAGCAATGTTGGATAGGATTAGAGCTTAGCTAAGAGACTCCCAGAGTCCTGTAACTGTTGGCCAGTCAGCGGTGCTGGCCTCTGTGGTCCAAAACTGAGCTGACCTTGGTAGGTTTTACTGTGCTGATAGTGGAGCTGCTCAGAGAGATGCTGGCACGCCATGCAGCGGGGCGGTAAACTGGCCACGTTCTGGTTTGGACAGTGGTGTACTGTCTCAGCTGCTCATTCCTCTCCCAGCCCCATGAGAACAGTTTGCATCTGCTGGTAACAGCTGCTGCGTTGCCTGCCAGAGCATGCGTTTGTAAAGAATTGGGTGATTTTTTTCCCTTATTTAGATGGAGGATCGCTGCTGCAATTTATTTTGCAATAAATACGCAGAGAGGGACGTACGTAAAGCTTCCAGGATCTGCGTTGCCTGGTTTCATGTTGATGTACGTGGTAGGTCCTGGCCCGTATGACGCAGCCCTGCAGGTGACTGGTGTGGGTCTTTGGTGCTGGTGGGGAAGGGGAGCTCTGTGCTGGAGCTGCAGAGCAGCCCAAGGGCTCTCCTCATTCTGCTCAAGTGCGATATAGGCTGGGATAGGTTTGTGTGGAAGGATTTTGCACTTGATTGGCTTTAAAAATCTTGCAGCCATGCAGGGAACAGCTAAGGACAGTATTTCTGTGAAGGAGAAAGAGCTGCAGTCAAGATGCCAGTGGCATTTAAAGTATTTAGTGGTGATTTCCTAGGTTGTGAGACCTCTGCGATTAGATGTCTCCTAGCGGTGCAAAGTTCATGCGTGGGCTGTTTGGATATGAGGCCTTTGAGGACTTGAAGAGGAAACTCTGAGCTGGGATGGGATGGGAGCTTTGTTTCCCTGAAAAAGAGCGCAAGCCATAAAGGTGCAGAAGCCACCCCTGCTAGTGCTGAGCCCATATCTTACTGGTGTCTTATTGGTCTGTTGGGGAGGAAAGGAGGCATCTGGCCGCAGAAGAGCCTTTAAAGGTCCTGTCCACAGGTGGTCACTGAAAAGAATGAAGTCTTTTTCTGGCTAGAATCATTAACCCTTGCTTTTTGGCCAATCCAAGGACACTTAATTCCCTGGAGCACCCCAGCATCATGGGTTAGTCTCATTTCTTCAATGTATAACTTGGGACTCTGATGTCTTTACAGCTGGTACAACATGTAAGCTATAATTTTTGACTTGCACATGGTGAAAGTGCCTTAAAACTGAGTCTACCAAAGTCCTGTGACAGCACATCTAAGGTCTTGCCTAGAGAGGTCAGTGGATTGTTTTCAAGTGTTGAGTTTGCTTGAGTAAGTAAACCTCCTGGAGAGGGTTAGTGCTGGGAGTGGACAAGGACTTAAATACTGACTGAGTGCTACCGAGCTGGTTTAGGTAGTGTTGTTCTCCACCTGGGCAAGCTGTAATTCCAGTTTTTGAACGTTTTGGGATTCTAGATCTCCTTGAAGACTCTGGTGTGTTCTATTCCTGGTAGCTTTCAGGTGACCTGCTCATCCCTGTGAGACACTGAGTTGCTCTTTGTTGCTAAGGAATTCTCTTTTTCATCACATCTTCCTGCATGTGGTGGGTGTTGCTTTTCCGTGAAGTCCTAGCCTGCCTTACCTGGATGCCCCTTGGTCTTTGGGCTTCCTGGCAAAGCATCATCCCAGGGAGAACTGTTCTGCTCCGGCTGGAGCACCCTCCCTTTCCAGCCCTGTGGGGTGCACCTAGGTCATCAGGTTGCAACTGGGTGCTGCTGCTCTTGCACCGTGCTCGTTTCTGTTCTTGCACTGCCTGGCACTTCGGAGGTCCTAATGCAAGTGATTCCCTGAGTGTGATGCTCCTGCCTATGGATCATGCTTTCTCCCGGTGGAAGGAGGGGGTTGTTTTGCCATTCGGGCTACCTGAATGTCCCTCCTCCTCTCCAGTGGGAACAGGGCCCCTTTGTAAGATGCTGCGAGAGTTCCTTTTGAGAGAGCATCAATAAACAAACCTTTCTTTATGATGTGTAAAGTTGGGAGGCACGGGGGGAGGTGAAAGCGAAGGTCCGTATGCCTACCTGTCTGCAAGGCGCGGGTAAGAAACCGCTGCTATTCACAGCCCCTCCCGAGGAGTCTCCCCCTCCCAACCTACAACAGGTACCCAGGCTGAACGAAGGAGGTAGAGCAAGTCAGCTCTGCAAGGTGGTAGTGCCCTTCAGTCCCTTGAGTACGAGGCAGACGCTCGCCTCTCGTCCCACGCCTTGTGTCTGGGACAATGGAAGGTTGCTAATTGTCCTGGAGCACCCCAAATACTTTTCTTAATGACTGATGTCACCTCCAGCTTGGGAGGGCATGTGCTGCCTTTCCAAGGAGTTTGATCAGCTCCAGACAATTTGGTTTTGCATAAAATAACTCAACAGAAGGGTGGAGTACGCTCTCTCATCCCTTGTCTGGGCCATGTCAGGGGTGTCAGCTGGCCTGTGCCTCGCTGTCTGCGGAGCCTGCAGAGCTGCATCTCCCCTCTCCTCTGCAAGGGAGGGACAGCAAAGCGAGGGCTTTGTAAAGGAGAAGCCCTGTGTTTCTTATCTGGAACAAATGGCAAGAGACTCACCTTCTTCAGTTTCATGTTGTCCAGGTGGAGTGTCTGCAGGTAACGCCCGAAGGACTGGAACGCATTGTCGGGGATGACCTCAATGGGGTTATGAGAAAGCTTCAGTTCCTCCAGCACTCTCAGCTTACTCATTGCGCTCACAGGATAGCTGCTCAGCTGGTTCTTGTCCAGGTGGAGGACAGCGAGGTTTTCTACATCCTCCAGGGCCCCAGGCAGGAGGTTGGTGAGGGAGTTGTCAGAGAGGTAGAGCCAGCGCAGGTCTTTAGCCCCATTGAAGACCCCCGGTTTCAGCTCCCGGATTTTATTGCTGCCTAAGTGCAGGATGAAGAGGTTGACAAGAGGAGAGAGGAGCCCCTTGGATAGGTCTGGGATCTTGTTCTGGTCCAGGTACAGGTAGGTGAGCTCAGAGAGGTCATCGAAGGCTCCTGGCTTTATGACACTGATCTGGTTGTCAGTGAGATAGAGGTAGACCAGGCTCTTGAGCCCCCGGAAGGCTCCAGTTGAGATCTCCTTGATCCGTGAGCTCTGGAGGTGCAGGGACACCAGTTTTTTCATGTCACGGAAGCCGTTGGTTGGCAGGACCTGGAAGTTGTTCTTTTGCAGGTTGAGAAGCCGCGTTTGCTCAGGCACCTTGGGGATCTTCTGCAACCCCGCGTTGTCGCAGATGACGTGCTGCAGGTCTCCACCGTGACAGTGGCAGCTCGGGGGACATGCCTGCGTGATGGAGGCAAGACATGCCAGTAGGCTGAGGACACTGAGGAAGAAGCCTGACCGATTCATGATCAGATCTGGAATTGGTGTGGTGGGAAGAGAAGCAGCAGGAGGAGGAGGAGGGAGATGGGTGGGAGAGAGAGAAACTGGGTTTGCAGCATGCTGAACACAGCCCTATTTATAATGTTATTAAAAAGCAAAATCCCTTCCCACAAACCGCAGGCAGCAGCCAGTTGGAAGCAACTGGCTTTGGGAACTCACTGTGAGCTTAACCCCTTGGCACCAGGCAGAGGAGTGTCCGCGGTCCTGCCTGGCCCCGCTGCCGAAGCGACTGTGCTGAGGTAGTTTTCCTCTCTGCAACAGGGAGGCAAATGGTCAGGAAGAACAAACGCAGACCTGCTCTGTGGGGAACTTCTCTGGTCCCTGCTGAGCCAAGCGGGGCCCAGATTCATCAGTGGGGGGAAAAACAACCTGTTTTGATTCAACGGCATGGCAGGGAGCGCTGCTCTGCTCCGCAGCCACCTCGTGCTGAAGCTTTCAGCAGGCTCCTGGGCTGTATTTAGCCTCGGCTGGTTTGGGGAGAAGCACCTTGTCCTGTTATGAGAAAGGTTTTTTGGGGGTCTTGTCTTGCTGATTTCAAAGGAGTTTGCCTGAGGAGGGGTGGGAGAAGATGGGAGCGATACGGGGTCATGCCAAAGGCCAACAGCGCTGTAGTTGCTCTTGCAATGCAAAATTTTTGAAGACTTCCAGATCTAGACTGCACCTAAGAGTTGGCCAAGAAAGGGAGAGCAAAGGCAGGCTTAATTTCTGCTGCGTCTTTTCCTATGAGCGGTTGAGCATGACACATGCATGGTCATGGTCAGGAGACCTGCGCGAGGGGTTTTTTCTCAGCCCACGGCACTGTGGAGCAGTGGCTGTTGCCTTCCAAGAAGAGATGGGGCAGCGGCACATGGGGCTCTGGGGAAGCAGCGGGGCATGGGCTGGTGGATATGAAATGCTGGACGATGGTGCCCCGCTGTTTGCCTGGCTCAGATGAGGTGGATGGCAATGCCTGCGGCCCTGGAGACAAAGCTGTGGGCAGTGGTAAAGGGATGGTGAGGTAGCCGAGTGAGGAAATCCCTGCTGGAGCTGGGACTAGGGTCTGCCTTGGCTCCTGTCTTGGGGTAGCAGTGGGAAAGGTGAATTAACGACACGGGATGTCCTTTGTTCTCCCGATAGAGAAGGCTAAAGCAAAGTGGTTAAAGCCCCAGCGCCTGCTTCTGTGAGTGTGAAGAGAGAGATCCAGGGGTTGTGGGGTGGGGTTTGGAAGTGGAACATTTTGAACTGATTTCCAGCCAGTTCCTGGCCGCAGCAAACAGCTGAGAGCCGAGCACATAACTGTGAGCTTGTTGAGATTTCTGCTCCTGAGGCTGGCTGCAGAGCCCCAGCGGAGCTTTTGCAGAGGCGAGACAGGCTCAAGAAAGGGAGGAAATCCAAGGGCTGACTTAGGACACAGACTGGCTTATTCACTGAGATTTCTGGGTTTTTCCATTGTTGCAATGAGGAATTAGCCAGCGCCGCCGAGCATGCTCCGGACGATGTTATGCAAACTGCCTGGCAGCCCGCGCTCTGGTCAGCAGCTGTCAGTCTGAACGGTGTTTTCACTGCATGACTAATTTGGGGGAGAAAAGGGGCTTCTGGGGTGGGAATGTAGGTTCCGGGGAGCCTGTGGGGCAGGCGGGGTTGGCCAAATGATGGTGTAATGTGGGCCCTCGGTGCAAACCAGGCCGTGTCAGGCTTCCAATGTTTGTCAGCCCTGAGGTGCAACGTTCTGCTGTCAAGCAATTGGGGCCTTGCCACTCGCCTCAGCACCAAGTGCTTCTCCTGCCTCATCTCCGGAGAGATGCTCTGACCGTAGGAGCTCCAGGCTCTTGCTGGAGGGACCTCCTGCAGGACTCACTACTGTAGTTACTGTAGGACTTAAAACTTCTGTATCAAAACAATGATATTTTTGCTTGTGCCTGATTCAGTAGGCACTGCAACGGTCATGCACGTGCTTTGGTCTCTGGAGTAGCTCTTCGAGTGTCTCAGACAGGACCTTTGAGACAGCAAAAGAGAAGGTAGACAGAAGAACCCTCTGTGTTTTCCTCCTTTGTCTCTTCAGGTTGATCAGGACTGACAGTGCCCCTTAAGTGTGTGGTGCTCATAAAGCTCAGACAGGGAACTGGGTGAATGATTGGAAAAGAAAAAAATTCCTCTAAAGCATCATCTTCTATCCACTGATGGATTTATTTTTTTTCTCTGAGCAGGTTCAACCACCTTAGTCTTACTTGTAATCATTTGATGAACAATTCCTGCAGTTATGTACCAGCTATACTGTGCAAAAGCAACTGATGGGTGAGATTTAAAATCCAGCCTGTTTGTGCTGGACACTGAAGCTGGGCAGTGTATCTGTGTTCCCTCCCCAAGTCCAGCTGATGTCTGATACTTGGTTTTCCCATCCTCTTGCAAAAAATACCCGCTAACAGCTTACCACTTCTGCAGCGAATTCTGCCAGTGTGGGTCAGATCGGAGCAAAAAGCTGGTGAGGGCCTTGCAAGCTTTATCCATAAATACATCCCACCCATGTGTATTTCTGGAACAAGACCCTTTTGAGAGGTTGTACTGCCCAAACCTCAAACCATCTTCTCATCTTTCTTCCTCTGAGGATAAATTTCCCTTTCTTCTACCCTTTATCTCTTTTTGCTACTGAGACTGCAGATTTTTGGGGACAGGGACGGTCTCCCTGCAGGGATGTGCGTGCCGTGGCTGGAGCAGGCAGGCTGCAGACAGGGCTAAGACCCAGAGCTTCTTCGTGAAGATGCCGTGATGTAGCTGCCACGATGCTGGAGCAAGGTGGGAAGCTGTCCCTACCCCAAGGGCTCCCGCCAGCCCAGTGCCTGCAGCTGAGGTTAGGTGGATGCCGGGTTATTTTTGGTCCTGCGGTAGGGTGGCAGCAGGGCAGTGCTACTGGGGGAAAGGTGTCTGCTTCTCAGCTCCGTTTCTCCAGGCGCAAATGTTGAATAAAAGGAAGTTCTTTCCCCTAATGTTTTTTGATTTCCATGCCTCGGTGAGCACATTCCTGTGGTGGGAGCTGGTTGGCATCTGCCGCAGCTGGCACCTCGCCCCTGGGCTCCTGGCTGTTTGTGTTTTGAGCTGCTCGCTGGCAGGGTCTGGTCTTCCCACACCGGGTTTTGCAGCCCTCAACCGGCCAGCAAACATCCAGCGATCCTCAAAAGCTTGCCTGGGTCCCGCTCGTGGGTGGCTCGCAGTCTGGCAGTGACAATGGCAGCAGTGTCGGTGTTCCCTCTGCTGCGGTGGGGTACCGCAGCGAGCTGGGTCCCATCCAGCCCCCTACCTCGCAGGTCCCCTGGGACCGGTGCTGCTAGGACATCGCAGAAGAGGCAGGATTATCCTGCCATCCTCTCTTTCTTAATTGATTAACAGTTCTGCAAACATTACCGATGCCTGGTAATTTGCAGATGCTGGACTCCCCTCCTCTCCTTCGTGGAGGCATTGTGGGCTAAGCAAATAAATACAGTTTTTAAAACAGTGTAAATATAGATTTGGGGTGTTTCTTTGGTGCTGCAGGTCAGAGCTGTTTTGCTACAACATTGGAGATGGTCTTTTCCACGTTTAATCTTTGTTAGTACTGCCAATTCTGGTATATCAATACAGCTGCACGTGTGTTATGTTAAAATATTCCATTGCTTGCCTAAGCCTGATTCTGTAGCTTTTAAGGGGATCCAGATCTAGTTTTGTGTGTCAGTGCACACTAGCAATCACCTTCTTGAAGTGGCACCGGTGTAGCTGGCCTTGGGGTCCAGGCTGGAGGTGAGGGCTCCGGCAGCTTTGGGGGGGGTGCCCATGGTGTCCCCCTTTGCAGCCCGCACAGCACCAGCCCTGGTGGGTGGGCAATGGGGAGCCCCAGAGGATCTCCTGGGTCCTGTCTCCCCCGGCTTCCAGGCTGTACCTGAGAAATCCCCGGCTTTCGGTGATGTGCAAGTACCCCATCAGCGACAGTGGCACCTGGGGCTCTGAGTTCAGACCCAAGTTATCGTTTCTATTTGACATGCTTGAAGGGTACCCTTCGCTGTGGTGTGGGGACCCAGGCTGCTTGTTGAGCCGGAGGAGGTGGCGATGGGTGCACCTCCTTCCTTCTGATGGTTTTCTTCCACTGTAGCATGGCCTCCACCCATTGATAAGTTGCCAGTTTGGCTCCCCGTTGATGTCCACCCACCCTTTCCTTCTGTCTGATCCCAGCAGCTGCTGCGTGATGCTCTTGGCCTCTCCTGTGAAGCTCACCCAGCCCTTGCTGCCTCCCCCCAGCCCTGCCGTGCCCACCTTGCAAGGCACCGGGCATCCCCCAGCAGCCCGCTGCTCTGCCCAGGGCTGCTGTCCTCTCTTTTGCAGGCTCTGAAGAAGAGTGGAGCTTTCTTCCCTTGCAGAACACAACTGATCCATGCAAGACTTCTGATTTTTCCCAAATGCTCCCCAGCCGGGAGTCCCCCCTGTTCCCAAAATGGAAAATCGGCTCCACACGGTGACAACTTCCCTGCTTGCCCTTGGCCAAAGTGAGACCTCCCCATCCCATCCCACCTCATTTTTGGGGAAGACCTGACGAGTAGGTGGTTTCAGTAGCTGCAGAAGCTATGGCAATGTGCTGTGAGGACATTTGAAATGTACCATGGAAGCAACCAGGTCCTGGACTTCCAGCCATGTCTTTGGTGGGAGCTGAGCTCTCCAAATCCTTGGGGATGTTACCTGTGCCCCTAGGTTTTTGCCAAGTTTCCTTCTCCAGCAGCTTTGAGCATCCAGGTACCCCCAAACCAGTGGTTTTCTACCTTTGCAAGACATTTTGTCTCTGCATATTTCCTCTCACTTTTTGCTTTTAATGCCACCTTTCCTAAATACATTGGCACCCAGCGCCAGGGAGGATGGAGTTAATTACATAGCAAAGACCTTTTATCAAGCTGTGGATAAACCAGTAAGTAACTGCACATGCCTTTGCTGGTTGCCACCGGGCAGTGCTTCTGAAATGCTGGCAGGGCTGGGGAAATACTTGCAAGCCTCAAGCCTTCTGCTCAGCCTGGAAAGAAGAGAGGCAGCTTTAACTCCAGACCACGAGGAGCAGCTTGTCCTGACTGTACAATAACAGGAGGTTCATTTTCAGCGGCAGGCTTCTGGCCCGGGCAAGCTGGGTTGCCATTTTTGCAGTTGCCTCCTCCTGAGGCAAAGCCATTGCGTGCTACAACACAAAGACGGTGCTTTGGGCACCTGATATTTTGGGGAACTTTTTAAGGCCCATCCAAACTGGGACTGCCTGGCAGCTCTCCGGGTGGGGAGAAATGCCAACAGGGTGGCCACCCTTGGAGGTTTGTCCTACAAGACCTGCTTGTTTGTGTCCTGACGTTTTTGACACAAAGATGGTACTGTTGCTGGGGAAAGAAATGAAATCTCGGTGTGACATAGGCTGGACGTGATCAGAAGTTGTTTTTTGCAGCAGCAAAGTTGACCCAAAGGTTAGGGCATATTCCAATATAATTTGGGATAGTGGGACAGCTCCAAAGCAAGGAGACACTTGTCCCTAGAGGACAGCAAAATTCAGGGTGATCTTGGTAGTGAGCAGCTGAGTGAGGGAAGATTTGTTGCTCAGTTGAGAATGGTTTTGAGCTGGCTGTGAAGGGAAGGGCTGGGGTTGACTTTGGTGGAGATATCTGAGGCAGACAACGCACTCAGCACGGGTTTAGGGATAATTAGATCCATCCGGCATCTTGCACTGAGAGGGGTTCAAAGGGCCTCTTAGAGGTCCCTTAGCACATCTCTTGGGTTGCCAGTCTGCTTTCTGTTGTTCATTATGCCCCCTTTGAAGTCTGAAATCCCTATTATTTCATGGTCAATTTGCTTCTTTTTTCCGAGGCCAATATTGTCTTCAGCGAAGCTCAATTTCTGTAGGTTTTAGTTTGGTGGTTCAAGCCCTGCCATCATCCTCCAGCGTGGCATAACCAGAGGGTGGTGACAAGGGGATGAAGATCCTCCCTGAGCATCGTTCAGGTCCAGGGGGGGTTTCTTCCAAGGACCTCATGCCCTCCTGCAGCCTTGACCTTCTGCTCCAGTCCCACCCAATATAACCCCACTTGGGGTACTGGTGGTACTGAAACCAGCCTTTTCATCACAGCCTTTCAGCAGCAGTAGAATGCGGAGGGAAGTGGGTGTTTTTATTGCTGTTGAATGCTGGGGAAAACCGAGGAGCAGAGAGCCGATGCGGCTCGTTCCAAGTTATGCAGTAAATAAGCGGCACGGTTGGGAAAAACCCAGGGTCTTAAGAGTCCCTGCTCTTCCCACCAGATCAGTCTGCCTTCCAAATGTTTACTAAAAAGACTGGAGTCTGATTGTTTTTACTTTATTTTTAATTTTTAGAAACTTCCTTCTTCGGGCTGTTTTGCCTGTTCCACAGTGGCCAGTGTTTAAACAGCACTAGCAGGAAATGTTTTTGAAATGTGTTTTAAAAAACACAGTTCTGCTAAGATGTTCTTTTTATTCCCAGTTTAGACAGAGGCTTAGGATTCACAAGAATAAATCTCTTGTTGGTAGGAGTAAGGTAGGCAGCCGTTTGTTTTGGGGCTGTCCTTGTCGTGGCTGATGGCAGGACTGATCCGCGTGCTGGGCATTGGGGGGTCACTTGTGGTCCTCACGGTAAAAAAAGGTTTTACAGTCAATTATATTCTGTACTGTCTTAGCTCCTCGCAAAGCCAAGGGTCCGAGCTGGACTCCTTGCCTCTGAAAAGCTGTGCTTTGACACTAGATATAGCTCCAGTGGAAATTATGGAGCTGATGCAGAAATTATTGGGTGAGGTTTTCTGGACTGAATTATACCGGATGACAAGGCTGGATGATGCTAAGTGTCCCTTTGGGTCTTGAAAGCTATGAATCTTTGCGGATATCTCCAAGCTTAAATTGGTATATGGGGTTTTGTGGAAGCGTTGTTTCATCTCGTGCATCACGAGCTGCGGCTGGGCTGGGACGATGGAGCCGTTGAAGGATGCTCCACGCGTCAGATGAGGGTCAGGAAGGACAGCAGCGCTGGTGCGAGGGCTTGCTCCAGCCACTGCCTCAGTCCTGGGCGTGCAGATGGGGAAAACGCTATCCCAGGAGAGAAACGCTATCTTGGAAAGGTCAGGAACAACGTCCTGGTGTCTGGCTGCAGAGAGCGGTGCCAGTGCCGGCAGGCTGGGAGGGGAAGGCAGCCATCGGGCAGCAGACTGAAGGCTGGAGGTTCAGACCCGCGTTGCTCTCTGGGCTGAGTCGGAAAGCCCGTTACTTGAGGGTGTGAGGGTGTTTATGGGGACAAGCTGCTGGCCAAGGCATGGACAGCCAGTGCTCAGGGTACACGGCAGGCTGCCAGGCATCTGGAGGAGCCTGGTGAGCCGCGGCACCCGCAGCATCGTCCTGCCAGGGAGCTGCCTGCTGCTGTGTCCAATTAAACTGCTGGAGCGACCCGGAGAGGCAGAAAGGGTTGACTCAGGGCTTGGCTGGGATCCTGGGACCAACATTGCAATTCATCCAACAGAGTAAAACAAAAAAAACAAAGGCGCTGGGATTTTTAATAAGTGTTTAAGATCTTGGATTTGTGTCTCGTCAGTCATTTGATCCAGCCACAGGACTCGTATTAGTGGGTGGGAGAGAAATTCTGTCTGAGCATTAGATGCTGTAGGTTTCCACCCCGGCTGGGAAGCTATCATTGCGTCTGGTAGGAGAAGCCTATTTACAGTCGCTCCCTCTGGGTTGCCAGGCTCCTAGCAGAGCAGTTTGCACCAGATGGTCCTTGCAGCATCCTGGAGACTATCTCCTCCAGATTCCTGGCTAAGAGGAGGCTCCCGCAAATCTCCATCTCGGATTCACGCTGACCCCGGTGTAGTCAAACAAGAGCATCAGCCGTTATGACAGACTGTGCCCAACGTGAGATCCTTCAGCAGCCCCGAGCAGCAGAAAGCGCCAAGTGCTCCCACCAGTATTATGTATAGGTCGTTCAGGATATGCGCATGTTTTTTCAGGATGCCTCTTCGTAGTCCTTTGCAAAGCCCCTCATTAATTTTGGGTGCAGTGCCTGGAGTTTGGTGAGCGCCATGCAGGAGCCCTGACTGTGCAGACGTGCCCTTGCAGCCAGCGATGGAGCCTCGGCGTTTGCTCCAAAGGCACGACCCAGGTCTGGGTGCCAAGGGTGTAGGAAGATGGTTGGGCCCTGTTGCAATTCGGTGGGTCAGAGCTGCTCGCGTGTCAGCCTTTGAAGATCTGGAGGAGAAAGGAATGAACTGCATCGGCCTTTTCCCAGCCATGCTCTGCCAGCAAAGCAACTACCAGTGACATTAGTGGGTGGGAGAGAAACCCTGCCTGATGACATACAACATGCTGAGCGCGTTAGAGAGACCAGAGCAGTGCTCCAGCATGTCCCACCGCTGAAACACAGCTCCCAAGAGCTGGAGATGAAGCAGCAATTCTGGCGATGGTGCTCTCGGTGCAGCTCAGAGCTGCCCGGAGCACCTCCTGCCCAGCTCCTGCTGTCTTGGCAGGCCACTGAGTTGGGCATAAAGAGCTGGAATTTTCCTCTGAGGAGAAGTGACCTTCAGCTGAGGTGACTCAGAGCCTGCCGTTGGGATTAGCGGTGAGGGAGGTTTAGCAGCGAGAAGCTTTTGTCCTGCTGTGAGGCTTTCGGTCTGTAAGTGCAGCTGCGCCGAGCGTTGTGCAGCCTCGTGATGCCTTTAGGAGGGTTACAGGAGCTGATGTCTGCACAAAAGGATCTGGAGCAAGCAGCCGTGCTGCAGGACACGTGGTCTCCCACAGGAGCCCACTGCTGGCTCCAGGGTTTTTCCAAAGCAATGTCCGATGTGCTCTCAGCTGTAGGAGATGGACTCAGCACCTTGAGTAGATGGCTGCAGGGGCACCAAGGCAAGATAAGTCTGTGGCAGAGATGGCAGGGAGTCAACTTGGAGAGACGCTGGTTAAAAAAGAGGAGGGCAGACTCTGGGGTCCTCCAAGAAAAGAAGTTGAGGTGTCAAAAGTACAGGACACCCAGCGTGTCATGGGTGGTGGGGGTCCAGAGCACAGCGATGGAAGTGAAGGCGGCCGTGGCAGGCAGATGCAGTGCTGCTTTAGCTCCTGTCTCTCCAGGACTCTCTGGCAGAAGTGTCTGGAGAGCCCCATCCGTGGGCCAGGAGAGCAGTGCTTGCCTGTGACCTGAGTGACTAGTCTCCGCTGTGCTTGTTATTAGCTTCGTCTCTCCCATGCCTGGAGCTGTGTGGTCCCCTTTCCCTGAGGCATGTGTCTCCTCTTGTGTTTGCAGGTTGCTTATGGGACCACGGAAAACAGCCCTGTCACCTTCATGGGATTCCCCAATGACAGTATTGCCAGAAAAACGGAGACAGTGGGATGCGTCTTTCCGCACACAGAGGTGACCATGACTCTCCCCACCTGCTCCAGGTCCTCTGCCTGCAGCTGACCTCAGCCCATCCTCCCTGTCTGGTGCTGGAGTCGGTGCATGCCATCATGTTTGGCTCAGACATCCCCTCCTAAGCTCTTCTTCTTTTCCACTGCAGGCAAAAATTGAGGATCCAGAAACAGGGCAGTCTGTGCCTCTGAACACTCCCGGGGAGCTTCAGATCCGCGGCTACTGTGTCATGCTGGGTTACTGGGATGACCCAGCAAAGACGAGTGAAGTGGTCACTGCCGAGAGGTGGTACAAGACGGGGTGAGTCTGGAAACAGCCTTGCTCCTCCCGATCTGTCCTGCCCGGTGATGCTGGATGGGGATGGGTGTGTACAGGAGTGCCTTGGCTGTGATTTCCGAACTAGGGAAAACTGACCTAATTTAGCCCTCTGATCTGTCCGTGAAACTTCAGAACAGCTTTTAGCACAGAGCCCTTGGTGCCAAGTGCCCTTGGAGATGGGGATAGTCACTTCGCTACTGGTGCGATGGAGGGGCTATGGGGGTACACTGCAGGGGCAGGAATTGCCTCCCCCCGAGCCCTGATCTTTGTGTGGACGCTGCCGATGGCAATGTCCAGCTGTAGCAGGAGCTCTTTGATCTCTTCCATATGTTCAGGTGGCATCTCAGCTGTTATCCTCCTGATACCGTGACCTGACCTCCAGACCAGGCTGGGTAGGAATATCAGCCATTCTTCCACCCAGCTGGGACACGACTAGGAGTGTGGTGTCGTTGCAGGGACATTGCGAGCCTGGATGAACACGGCTACTGCAAAATTATAGGCCGTTGCAAGGACATGATCATTCGGGGAGGAGAGAACATCTATCCAGCAGAACTTGAGCAGTTTCTCCACACCCATCCCAAGGTTGAGGAGGTCCAGGTGAGCGGGAGGGAGGTGGGGTGAATGAGCAGCGTTGGTTCCTGGGGTGGGAAACCTGTACAGAAAGCTGCTGGGATGCTGCTCGGGACCTGGTTGTCTTCCCCTGTTTTCACCATCAACTTCTGTGTAATATGCGTCGGCAAGCAGGAAGGAGAGGCTCATGGCAGGCAGAGCTCCTGGCATGGGGCACATCAGTTTGGGCAATCCTCTTGTGCACCAGCAAAGCAACCATCTGCAAAGTAACGACTGTCATTCTTCTTTGGTTTTTAAACTGCCTGTTCACTTTCATAGCTCCCTCTGAAATGCTTACTTGGAAAGCAGTCTGAAAGGGCAGTTTTTACTCATAATTAATTACTAAACTCCTAAATCCAAAAAGACTCCTCCAATGAGTCCTTGGAGGTGAGGAGTGAGACTTAGTTTCACCCCTTCACAAGACAGCAATGATTTGCAGCATTGAGCAGCTGCTCCCAATCTGCTGGGATTGTTCTCCTCCAGGTTTTGTGCCAGACAAGTTTCCCCATAAATAAACCAGTTATTTAGTCAGTGTTGTGCCTGTGCCAGGCTAGCATCTCTCCTTGGAACAGTCCCAGTGCAGATGGGTTGCAAACCAGCCTTGTTTATGTAGTTTCTAGGGCTTTATGTCACTGCTCTGGACTCAAAAGGATCAACGTGTCTCTAGGATTCTGAGATACCAGTTCAAGGCGGGGAATGACAGTAGGACTCTTGTGAAATAGTGTAAGCAAACTTTAGAGAGAGATCAGGCTTGGGAAGCCCATCTCCTGGTGTCACAGGCAGTGATCCACGAAGATCTGTGATTATAAGGGTTTCAAATAATCCTTTAATTCAACTTCATCCCTCTCCTGCTGTTCCGTCTGGAGATCCCAAAGCACTTGCAGCAGCCTCCCAAGTCTCCCTGTTGTGAAACCTGTTGCCCCATTTTTGGGGGAAGCAGAGGCACACAGGGGGACGATAGGTCCATGTTGCACCCACAATGAGCTGCTGTCTGGCTGCTCTAACTCAGCCCTCGCTCCAGTGACTTAGCAAAATTGAAGGAAGGTGCTGGCATCCGGATGCCCAGCCTGCTCTGCCACTTTTCCTCTGGCAAACGGTTGGGAAGTCCTTCCAGGAGGGCTCGACGTCGTGTAGAAAGCACCGGTGGGATGGTCAAGCAGCTCAAACTGCCTTTACACAGCCCCATACCACAACTCCGGCATCCTGTGATATGGGTGCATGCTGTGGGCCAGCACATTTACCCTGTGGGAGGAGAGGGAAGTCCCCGGGGGTCACGCCATCCATCTGTCCCAACCAGGTGGTTGGTGTGAAGGATTCGCGGATGGGAGAGGAGATCTGCGCCTGCATCCGAGTGAGGGCTGGGCAGGACTGCACCGAGGAAGAGATTAAAGCTTTCTGCAAAGGGAAGGTGGGTCCCCCAGTCCTCAGTTCCCTGCCAGACCAGTACACCCAGCAGCTGCTGGGGACGTGCCGATGAAAGCCCAGGGATTTAGAACAACTGGGGATCCAGCCCTGGGAGTCCCAGCTTGGGTAGTACCAGCTGGGCTGGCAACGCTGTTCCCGGCAGGTTGCGTAGCGGTTGGTTTTCTCTTCCCAGATCTCCCATTTCAAGATCCCGCGGTACGTTGTGTTTGTGGGTCAGTACCCGCTCACCGTCTCAGGCAAGGTAAGAGAGGGGCTGGAGCAGGGCAGGAGCCCTGGCCTCCTGTCCCGTCTCCTGTCTGAGTCTCTCTTCCTCCTCCTCTCTGCACTTTATTCCAGATTCAGAAATACAAGTTGAGGGAGCAGATGGAGAACCACCTTCAGCTCTGAGCTTGGGAAGCCAGAGCAAAAACCAGGATAAATCAGCCCTGCTTCAGCCAGCTTTGTGTCTGCTTTTCACCTGTGCCTTGGGCCACGCAATGGAGACCTTCTCTCCCTGACATTAGGCTGATGGCACTTTTAGTGAATAAAACAGAGCGCCTTTTTTTCCCAGTTGGGTTTGTTTCTTTGCCAACAGAAATACTGTGGTG
This sequence comes from Buteo buteo, assembly GCF_964188355.1. Lineage (NCBI taxonomy): Eukaryota > Metazoa > Chordata > Aves > Accipitriformes > Accipitridae > Buteo > Buteo buteo. The sequence goes on along the minus strand of NC_134183.1, from coordinate 7,627,190 downwards.
TGAGGAAGGGATGCTTATTTCTGGAATTCTGTCCAGTTACTGAAAGACCTTATGAAGCTTTTAAAATCTTGTGTGTCTCTGAGCAATTTGGCTGCAGCCATTTCAGAGGACTTGAACTGATGCTGGTAGGTATTTTACTGGTATTTTTAAGTCATAACAGCCTGGCCTGGCTTCCCAGGGTAGGTGAATGCCTTCTGTGCTTGGGTGTTGCTGAGGCTCCTAGGTCATATAACACAGCTGATGAACTTGAAATGAGGGGCAGGGACTTTAGAGAGTGCAAAGGCATGGGAAGGAGCTCCCTAAAGCTGGCTGGAAAAGCTTGCGCTGTTCCCACACCTCCCCTGGGCCTTCTGACCCCCAAAGAAACTTCTCCAAGGCAGACTTGGCATTGTTTATTTTGTTGTTTTGGACAAGACAGACCGTAAGGATTTTGCAGAAATACCAAAGTTCCTGTCCCATCGGCAGTGTGAAGCAGAGCATACCTGGGACAGTATTTTACGGGAGTTATTTGGTACCTCCCAACCATGAAACACTACTCCGAGAAGTGGAAGAGCAGAGCTCCTCTTCCTTCCCGGCAGAAGTGTCCCACGCCAGCTGGGAAGCAGATAACGACGCTGCCGACTCTCACCGACCTCCCGGCCATCTCCCTCCTGCTTCCTTCCCGAGCAGGGCTAGCAGCTGGGTCTCCATCTCCACACTGGGGCTTCCTCCGGTGCGTGGGGGGAAATGGTGCAAAGGAGAGAGGTGAAACATCAGCGAGGTCTCGATCCTGGATCTCCCAGCTGGACTGTGGGCTCTACCCATGGAAGCAGACCAAGTGGACAACAAGCCCACTGTTTGTGCCTGCTTTCTGAAAGAAAAAAAAACACATGGCGTGGTTCGTGTCAGACCCTTTCTGTGTGGTGTCTCTCCAGCAAGTTTTTCCCCTGTTCCCAAACTGCTCGTGAGGCTGGTGTCAGGATGTTTCACCAGCTTCACCTCTGCCCAACCTGGAGTGAGGGGGATGTGTGCAAGCAAAACTCGGGTCTCCTCCCTGCCCTGGTTTTAGGACCCTTGTAAACCTTCCTTCCCCAAGGAGGAGCTGTTACCTGCATTACAGCACCTCCAGCCAGTGATCTTGGGGATGCAGTGGACCTCTGCATCCAATGTCTAGGGAAGGACTTTCTACTTTCCTTCGCTTCCCACAGCACTAACCCAGGTGCAGGACAGGAGCTTCACCTCTGGTTCTTGTCTGGTAACTCCACCCTTTGCACAACCCGTGTTGCCTAAAAGTGCCTTATGTACTCACCATAGCTGGGGGTTGGCTGGTAAGAAATGAAGTCAGCGCTGGCTTGCGTGGGTAGGCACACTGCTGAGAAACACAGCGAGCACCAGTCACAGCCGGCACAGGGCGGGTATGGGCCCCTCTCACCCCATCCCTGCTCCCCAGAGCTCCGCTCGTGTCCCGGGAGCAGTGCTGCACTGTCCGGGGGTCTGAGCCCCAGCACAGCCTGACTGCCCGGGAAGCTTTCCTTCCCTGCCATCCCCTTCCTCATGGCCACATCCAGCCCTCGCTGGCCAGGACACCTCCTGAGATGCCCCGTGACCATCTCACCCCCCCCGGAACGATGCAGCCTAGGCTGTAAATACTCACAGGAGGTGAAGGGCCGAACCTCCTGGCTGGCAGCATAGCTTCAGTGTGTGCTGGGCTGCGGGCAGGCTCCAGGGCTTCTGCCCTTCTTGTACCCGGGTCCTGCTCTTATAGCTCTCGCTGCCCACTCGGAAAATCCCGATAGCTGGGGGCTCTTGCCGGGGAGGGAGAGTTACGTCAGGGGGGGGTTACTCTGAACTACCCCCTTCCCGGCCTGGAAACAAAAATCTGCGGCCACGGTCTTTGTCATCGGCGTTTCTCACTTCTCCGTGGCTATTAATAGAGCAAATTAAGACAAAAATAACGCCCGGCGCTGTCAGCACGGGGTTTGCACAACCCTGCTCGGAGACGCATCACGGCTCCTTTCTCCAAAACAGCCCCTCCGCTGGAAACCCCTGCTCCAGCCCCGGAGGGGCAAGCCGGGGGCGGCGGATGCCGGGGCGGGTCCCGGGGGTGCCCCAGCCTCGGCGGGACCGTGTGGCCCGGTAACGGCACCGGGAGCGGGCCCTCGGTCCCGGCACCCCCCCCCCCCCCCGGCACAAGCTCTCTGGAAGCCAAGGGCTCTGCCCTCCCCACCGCCCCGGCACCGCCGTACCCCCGGGGCTCGGCGGGGCGGCCCCGGCTCTCGGTGCCCGCCCCGGGGCGGTGCCGCAGCCCGGGGGGGCCCATGGCGGCGCGGGGGTGGCGGACGGCGGCGGCGGCGATCGCTGCGGGGCGGCCCGGCGGGGCCGGCCCGGGACGGGGCCCGGGACCGGGATCGGAACCGGTCGCGGAACCGGTCGCCCCCGCTACAGCCGCGCTCTACGTGCATGTGAGCGGGGACCCCCGGGTTTGCACACGTGGGGGGGGGGGGGCACGGGGACCCCGGGTTTGCACACGTGGGTGTACAAGGGACCCCCGGGTTTGCACACTTGGGGGGGGCACGGGGACCCCGGGTTTGCACACGTGGGAGGAGGGACCCCGGGCTTGCACACGTGTGGTGGGAGCGGGTAGGGGACCTGGGGCTTGCACACTTTAGGGGAGGGACGCCGGGGATTGCACACGTGGGGGGCACACGTGGGACTCCGGGGCTTGCACACGTTGGGGAGCGACCGTGGGACCACGGGGCTTGCACACGTGGGGGCTGCATGCAGGACCCTGGGGTTTGCACACGTGGGGGTGCATCCTTGCACGTGTCCTGGAGCACACCTGGGGGGTCCCCGAGCCATCCACGTGAATGGGGGGAGGCACCCACGGGGCACGCACGTTGTGCCCCTGGGGCAGGTGGGGAGCACTGGGGCCGGTGCATGGGGGTGTCCCCCTCCCCAAAGTGGGGTGCCCGGGGGTGCAGCCATCCCCCACGGCATCCCGTGCCCGCAGTGGCCCTACTGCCGCAAGCGCTGCTCCTACTGCAACTTCAACAAGTACGTGGTGCCGGCGGTGGACGAGGCGGCCGTGCGCGCCTGCCTGGTGCGGGAGGCACGCACCCTGCTCCACCTCAGCCAGGTGCAGAGGTGGGTGCTTGGGGAGGTCTCGGGTTGGGGGGGTGCGGGGCCCTTTGGCACCCACCCGCAGCCTCCCCACCCTCTGCCCTACAGCGTCACCTCCGTCTTCTTCGGAGGGGGTACCCCCAGCCTGGCCAGCCCCCGCACCATCGCAGCGGTGCTGGAAGCCGTCGCGGGGGCTGCCCACCTCCCTGCCGGCGCCGAGGTCACGCTGGAGGCCAACCCCAGCTCTGTCAGCACACCACGCCTCGCCAGCTTCAGGGAAGCTGGCGTCAACCGCCTCTCCATCGGCGTCCAGGTGAGAGGGGCTCTCCTTCGTCCTGTCCGCCACAGCCCCCCGTGCTTGCCCACTGCCACTGCGCTCCCTCCACAGTCTCTGGACGATGCAGAGCTGCGGCTGCTGGGCCGGGAGCACACAGCGGCGGAGGTGCGGGGGGCCGTGGAGGCGGCACGGGAGCTCTTCCCCAGCCGAACCTCCATCGACCTCCTCTTCGGGCTGCCGGGGCAGAGCCAGGATTCCTGGACCCAGGGGCTGGAGGCGGCACTGGGGCTCTGCGACGACCACATCTCCCTGTACCAGCTGACGCTGGAGCGGGGCACAGCGCTGGCAGCACAGGTCTGGGGGGGGGCCCTGCCCGTGCCCCCCCAGGACCTCCTGGCTGACATGTACCAGACAGCCCGCACCATGCTGGTGGCTGCCGGCTTCCGGCACTACGAGGTCTCCAATTTTGCAAGGAAGGTGGGGTGCCCCCCATGCCGTGCTCCCCCCCAGTGCCATGCCACCCCCACAAGCAGGCTCAGCCCCCCCTCACCCCATGCAATGCTCTCCCCCAGGGCGCCCTCAGCACCCACAACCTCTCCTACTGGCAGGCCGAGCAATACATCGGCGTGGGGCCGGGTAAGCCAGAGTGATGGGGGTCTGACAGGGGGATGCATGCGTGACTGTGTGTGCCCCCTGAACTCCATCGTGTCCCCCCCGCTCCCATTGCAGGGGCGCACGGGCGGTTTGTGCCATGGGGTGAGGGTGGCTGCAGCCGGGAGGCCCGTGTCCAGACGCTGGAGCCCGATGCCTGGATGCAGGAGGTGCAGAGCCGGGGGCACGGCACCAGGAGGCGGGTGGTGCTGAGCCTGCTGGAGCAGTAAGTATGGGGGGGTGTGTCCCCCCCCACACCCTCTCCCGTTCCGTGCCGCCTCACAGCTCTCCCATGTGCCCACAGGCTGGAGGAGGTGCTCGCCCTGGGACTTCGCACAGACGAGGGCATCACCCATGAGGTGAGGAGCCACCCAGGGGGGAACCCAGCATCGACCTGCCGCTAAATCGCTAACGACCTTCTTCACCCCGGGCGCACAGCGCTGGGGGCAATTCTCCCCCCACCTCAGCCTGGAGGCCGTGTTCGGGGTGCCGGGGGAGGCGAAGGATCTACAGCAGCAGGGCTGGCTGGTCCTGGACGGCGGGTGAGCCCTGGGGGTACGATGGCGGCAGTGGGGAGGGGGGGTCTCCTTCACGGAGCCAGGGCTCAGCCGCCGCTTCTTCCCCAGCGGCCTGCGGTGCAGCTGGGAGGGCCTGGCCCTGCTGGACTCCCTGCTGCCCGACCTGCTCTGCCAGCTGCAGCACCGCTGGGCCCTGCCAGCCGCCCTGCCGCGCCCTGGCCGGGGAGCTGAGGAGAAACCCGACGGGGGACAGGGCCGGTAGCGAAGCCGCGGGGAGCACAACGGACTCGCGGGAGTTGTGAGCGGTGGGGAATAAAATACGAGAGCTGTGTGCCGGCCGAGAGGGGTGTTGGAGGCGGCGGCACCGGGCCGCTGGAGGCGGCTCCTCCCCGGGCGCTGCAAGGCCGCGGTGCTGGGTGCTGCAGGCCCAGCTAGGCCGCTGCCGCGTTGCGCATGCGCAGAGCCGGGCCGGAGGGGGGGGGTGTACAACTTGCGCCTGCGTACAGCGGGTGGCGCCGTCCCGTCCTCCGGAAGCGGTACCATAGAGGGGCGGGCGGGGAGGCGCCTCTCTAGGCGGCGCGGGCGGCGTCTCGGTGGTGTGCGGGCGGCGTTGCCATGGCGCCCGGGCGCGGAGCGGGCCGGCGGGATGCGGCGGCGGTGCTGGGGGCACGGCCCGGCCCGGCCCGGCGGGAGCCCCGACCCGGTACACCCCCGGGTACGGCTCAGCAGGCGGCTGGCGACCGGGACCCGGGCCTGGCTTGTGCCCTCGGCACGGCCTGGGGGTCCCCGCCGCGCCCGAGGCGGGCGTTGACGCCGCCGTGAACAGCCGCTTCCCCGCCCAGTGACCCCCCCCCTTTTCATTATTCTTGTTTTTTTTTGTTTTTTTTTTCTTTTTCCTACGCGTGTCAGGGAGTCAGTCCCAGCTGGAGGGACCCGCAGGTTAAGGATAAGGGGAGAAACAGATCACCGGTGGGATCGCCTCGGCTGCGGCCCTGCCTGTGCCGGGGAGCGCTGCCCTGCGCCCGGCTCTGCTGGGGTTTTGCTATTTAAGAGCTGTTTTGCTATTTAGGAGCTTCTGAAAATCCAACGGCTTGCTGTCTGAGTTGTGCTTGGTGAGCGTACCGCAGCTGTGCAGGGAGGCTGTGGGCTCGCGCTTGCAGCTGGAGCAGGAGACTTCCCAGGAGTTTGTTCTTTTACCTGCGGGAAGCACAGGCTGTATTTCTCAGCCGTTGTCTCTCGTCGAGAATAAAGCGTGGGACAGTTGAATGCTAGTGACCCACTTTGGTCCTTGTAGCTTCTCAGAGTTTGATTTTCCAGTTATAAGGGATGCTGAATTTAATTGTTCAGTGCCACTTTAAAAAAAGACCCACCCCAAAACATAGTTCAGCTGGAAATGAATAACCAGGCTGAAAGAGAAAGATGGGTTTTCCTTGGGAGACTGAAGAGGAGGTCTCTTCATCTGTTTTTCAGACAAGAAGGAAAAGACACATGAACTGTCCTCCTCGACAATTGCAGAAGAGTCTGAGCCCGTTTCATGTGTTCTGCAAGGAGATGACATCCAGGCGCTTGCAATTAAGGTGGAGGACCTGGAGAAAGTATGTATTTTTACTGATAGAAACAGCTGCTTTAACTGACAGTCATTTTGTGTGTTTAACAGAGAGTGCTGTCTGTATACTTAAACCAAAGCCCACTCTTGGAGTTCAGTTCTCATTCCATTTTGTCTGTCCTGCTTTTTATGACTTGTCAGATCATCAGGTTCAGTTGCTAAAAGTAAAGGATTGTTGATCCTTACACAATCTTTTCAAATGGGAAGATAAGTCATCCACCTCTTCAGAATTACATTTCCAACTTTCTGGTCTAATAAGACATGTAAGCTGTTTAGTAACTCTCATGGCATCCCTTCCAAAAATTGGGTCAAACTGTTGAGTGGAAGCATTTGACACCAAGTGACACAGCAGAAAACTATTGGGAAAGTGATATCAGCCTGTGCTGATATGACTTCTCTGTGTATCCTAGAAGGATCAGAAGGAATGAAGGTGAGTCAATATGTACCTAATTGCATTGTGACTGTTTATTTTCTGAAGCTCCATGCTCCACACCTTCCTCATGATGCTGGGAGAATTCCAGTTAGGAAGAAATACCTTGTTCGAAAATATCGACCCAGAGAGACAAAGAAGGCAACACATCTCCTCGTAGCATGTCCTGCTTCCCCAAAGGCACACAGGGAACCACTGACTTTTTCTGGTAGGGTTAAACTTCATGTCTTATCTTTAGATTTTGGTTTTGCTAAGCCTAGCTTTAGCGACCTGGCTCTGGGATTGGTTTTTTTTTTGTGTGTGTGTGTGTGTGTGTGTTGTAGGACCAGGACTGTTTGGTGATGGCTGTGAAGAGATTCTCCCCCATCACATTTTGGGGAGTCTCCAGGAGTTCAGGATGGAAGCCTTAGCCAGAGGAAACACTCAGGTTGGTTTGTAAAGTTACGAAAATGCGGCACTTTTCTAGAGGTGGAGTGCAGTGCCTACAGTACCTTTCAATGCTTTTCAGCACCTATCAGGAACAGGTCAGGCCTGAGGTGTGGTTTTCCCAGCCTCGTCATACTCTGCGGGGAGGGCTTGCCTTCAGAGAAACTGCACCAGCAGGTTTTGAAGTCCCATGTGCAGGACGAGGTCATGGAGGGAAGAATTACGCAGGCTTCCTCTTTCATATGTGCTTCTGCTGATGGCATCAGGCTTACAAGGGAAGAGCTGGTGTTGCAGCAATGCCATTGCTCGAGTCTAATTACTCAGATAAATCCTTCCATTGTTTCTGAGTGTGTTCCTAGTGCTCTGTTTTTGTTCCCCTCAGAGTGATAAGGTGAAAGTACTGTCAATCTGAAGAATTCTTTTCTCCTCCCCTCTTCCATTCTCGTTGTGGTGGCCGTGTGTGCATGGAGAGGTTAATTTAATGTTTCCTTTCTCTTCAGATAGCAGATTTTATTGAGGTTTCTCATCCAGATGTTACTGCAGCAGCTTTAAAAGAGGAACATGGAGGAGAGAAGAAGAAAAATGTTCATCAGATCCCACTAGCAGAGCACAAAGCTCTCCAGAACTGGCACCGTAATATGGCAATCAGGAAAAAGCAGGAGAAATATCTAGGAGGTGAGAAAAGCCAAGGCCTTGTTCTGTGAAATTCTGTGTGCAGATGGGGGAGTTCGATGGCACCACAACAAACTGTAATGGTCATAGCTGACTGGGGTTAATCCTATTGCTGTTGCAGTCTAATTCCATATTCTCAGAGCTCCCCATGCTGCTAGTGCTAGTGGCCATGGATGCTGTGGGAAAGTGAGCTGGTGGTTCTGGTTGGGGGAAGAACAGTGGATTTGGTGGGGGACAGTGTAGGGAAGTTACACATGAACAATAATAGTGGTAAAGGCTGTGCCCAGAGGAAGTGTAGCACCAGTGATTTGGCCTTCCTTCTTTATAGAAATTCTTCAAAGGCCAGAGAATGAACTGCTGATGAGCATCTCGGAGGATTACAGGCAAATCCAGGAAGAACGTGACATCATTGACCGGAGTCTCCCTGCCCTGTTTCCTGGAAAGGCGAGAGACCCACTTCCTCTGCATCCTGATTGCTCTGTTCTTGTGAAAGAGCTAAGACGCTGGTGTTACTCATAACATCTCTGAAGACCTATCATTAGATACTTATCAAAGCCACTCTAAGTCCTTCAGCTGAGTGTGCAAGCAGGGTTTTCAGTAACTTCAAAAATAAAAACATGAACTGTGCTATCCGTACTAGTCAGAGGAAAGTGGTAGTGTCCTTTGGCTCCTTGCTAACAAACTGCTGTACATGGGCAAGTGCCACTTCTTGATTATCACCAAAGACTGTTGCACACTGGGAAGTGGCGGGGGGGGTGCCACAATTGATGTTCCAGGGAGGGAAAGATCTGATAGCTTTAGGCTCAAATTTTAGTGATTGCCATGGAGAAAGGGGTATGGGTAAGTCAGGAGGATTATGGGAGTATCCTATGTTAAAATAATATTTTACACTTACAGCACTATCAAGGAATTTGCATTTATGTGAGGCATTATTTTAATATCATTCAACCTTCATGTAGCACTAGCTAGAAGTAAGTCCTTTGTCTTTGACAGCAGCCTGGTAGAAATTTTGGCTTGCTCTGCAGAAAGTGGTAATTTATACGCTTCAAAATAGCCGTATAAGCAGAGTTAGACCCTGTTTTCTTTTTAGCTTCTAGTCCCTGTGAAAATAGCATGCAGCCGTATGCCTCTGAAAGTGTCAGTGGGAGTCTTGTTTTCCCCCATAGGGCTACCGAAGAGGAAGCGAGTTCTGGAGCCAGCCCGAGCGTATTGGAGATGAACTCACAGGCTTGACGATGACACTGACTCAGAGAGAACGTGGCTACCCAGAGCCAGTCACTCATGTGGGGAAGCCCCACACTGTCCGGATGGAAACGGGTAAGGAAGGGAATGTTGCAGAGAGGTGATTCAATAGAAATGGGGTACAAGTATGGAGGGAGCCGCAGAAAGAAACAGTGACTCCTGCGAGTATGGAGGCTTCACATTATAGTTGTTCCTTGCGGTAGCTGCAGCACAAGCTACTTCCCAGTCATCTGTTGGACCTCCTGTCTTTAAAACACCATGAGACCAAAGTCTGCCAGAGAGTGAAATTAATAAGCATGTGGGTATGTAGACAATGAGCTCTTGTATGGGTATTTCCACAGGTGTGAAGCCTCCAAAGAGGATTCCTTTCCATCTAACCTGGGATAAGAGTCTTTTCCTGAAACATCGACGGCAGGAGCTAAAATCTGTCCTAGAGGAGCTAGATTTTTATAAGCCGGTAAGACTAGAGGAGTGAGGACATTCTTTGCATCTCTCGTCTCTTGTCAGATGCTGTAGAGTAACACAAAATTGCCAAGAACTGGATCTGAAAAAGCATTAGGAATCTAAAACTTAGCCCCACAGTACTTATCTTGGAAGTTTCCACATTTCCAAAGGGCCACACCCATGAAAGAGTTGTCTGACCTCCCTAAGTGTTGCATGGAGTGGTCTAGGAGCCTCAGAATAGGAGCCTGAACCAGCAGCATGCAGCTGCCAAGAACTAGGCAATAAAAGAACCTGCCCAGTACTGGTGTAGGACTTTGATTTAGTGCCTCAGGGCAGAGGGAAGACACCTTTACCCACATGGAAGACACGCATCTGAAATAATCTCCTGAAGGCAGGTAGCCCCTCCTCTTAAAAACGGAACAAACCTCACCTTTTTGTTTCTGAAACTTGGTTCTGGGGATGAGAAACGTGTGTGAAGGAGACTTGTCCCATCCATGCATCATTTGTAGTGGGGAGTGCAGTCATCTAGGATTCTTGGGAGACCCAGAATTAGTTCCTTCCCATGTCTCTTGAACATTCGTTGTCTACCTCTAAAAACCATCGTAGGAGCAAGATATCTCAACTTCACTTTACTTGACTCAGTTGGTACATTTGTCTGGTATTTTAACTTCCTTTCTATATCGAAAGAGAAATCGTGAGTTGGTCATTTTTCTGTATGTCCAGGATCTGGATGGACTGGAGGTGATCGGTAAAGGGCAGCCTTTCACATCTGTCTCAACAGAGCCTTTTCCACATTCCACCACTTCTGAAGAGTCTGAGACCCTGTAAGTTTTACTTCATGGCAGAAATAAAGAATTTTGGGTATGCACCACCAGTCCATAAGGGTATCCTTAGCTGTTCTTATCTGGAACGGAGAGGAGTCTCCACTGGGGCACAATAAAAGGCATATTCTAATATTATAATCACCAGATTTAGGAATTGAGAAGTTCTTTTGTGCCTTGGGGCCTTGTGCCTAAGGAGCAAGAATGAGAGAAAAGTTTTTTTTTGGAGGCCCTTCCTCCAGTCTTCCCTCTGTATGGCTCCAGAGCTTACATTAGGCAGGGTGGGGATTCTGCCCTGAGTTACCTCCATCGGATTGTCTTTTTCCAGCCTTCCACTTCCATCATTAATTTGCCTTTTATCCCTGTCCTGTCCATCTGTAACAGGCACAACGCGAGGGCCTCTTGTCCTTATTCAGTCATGTACCCTCAGCCTTCCTTAGGCAGGTATCATTCTTTAATATTCTGGCTGTCCTGTCCTCCTTGATGGTGACCAGTAGCTAGCTGGAATTTACCACATCTGCAGGGCTCTGTCCCTAAAGAGATGACTGTGTGGAAAAGCGTTAGTTGGGATTATTTCTTACAGGGTCTTGTAAATCACCCCTGATTCTCCTCTCTCTAAAAGTGAATTTCACTCCACGAAAATGCTGGCTCTTGTTTTCTTTAGCAGTGACACCTCGAGGGACTGCCCTGATGTGGTTCCAGAAGCAGTACTGGGTCCATCTTTAGATTTCTGTGGCCAGCCTGCTCGTTGGATCAGCTGCATCACTTCTTGCAGGGTAACTGCGCCCTTTTTATCGTTTAGTCGAGCTAAGCCTGCTTGAGTTCCCAAGTCACAGCTGTACAATGAGTGTCACTCCCAGGCCAGAGAATGGGGGATTTATTCTGAGCATAACAGAGTATCCTTATGTTTGCTCTGGAGAGAGCTAGAAACAGAAGGGGTTGCTCTCTCTGTGGTGTAAAGCTCAGATTCCCAGGCTCTCTCTGTATAATGGCCACTTCATTGGACCTGCCTTACAAGTTCTCCTACCAAGGCTCAGCGCCTTATTTGTGGTATGACTTCAGGCAAGATAAAGCCTGCCAGGTAAAGTAGACATAGTTATCTATGTCTTTTTCCTCTTCCTTGTAGAATCAAATTGGCATTGCTGCCCGGCTCACCTTTGAGACTTTGGCTGGCGAAAAAGCTGAAAGCTCCCTGATGGTGAGCAATGATGGCACAGCTGCCATCTGGTATAACTGGATGAGGCTTCCCCAGCAGATTCCCTCCAGAGAAACCAAGGGGAAGAGGATGCAGTGTTTTTACTTTGATACCAGACCAGGTATGAGAGCTGCTCATCTCCGAGACCTTTGTACATAGAGCAGAGATCACGTATTCAGGAGTTATCTGAGATGCGGAGTCTGACTAATGGCAGAGCCAGCCTGTTGGGTGATTCTCCTTAGGAAGCCACCCTAGGCATCAGAGCTGACTCACACCAAAGGAGGTGTGCGAGGCAGATCCCTTTCATGGAACTTAAAGGAGGTTGCTCCTACTCTGAATGTAAATGGGTGGAATATTGAGAAGTGAATCATTTTCTGATGGCAAACTGGGCATAATCTGCCAGAGAGAGTACTGAGCTGGCTGTAATAAAAGGAGTGTGCAGTGGAAATAACACCAGTTCAGCAACATGGTGTCTGGGAGTAAATCTGGAAGGAGAAAAATAGCTGGATGAAGTGTGATAACCAGCTAAGCTATGGGGAAAGAGCCTCATGCAGAGATAAGGATACTTGGGGTGGATTGGAAAAGGGTCAAGTTAACCAGGTGGTTTCTTGCGGACCGATGCATCTTCTCTCTTATTTCAGGTCTAATTTTGCCTGGGGAAACTAGGAAGTTTTTCTTTCTTTTCAAGTCAGAGAGAGCAGGCATTTTCAGCGAGTCCTGGGAATTTGGGACACATCCTCTGTTATTAGGAGGAGCTCTGCTGCAGGTGACCCTTTGGGGAATTGCTGTGTATGAGGATAAATTGGCTGACCTCAGAGAGAAACTGGAGGTAACCAAGCATGTAACTGAGTAACTCTGAGCTTTGAACTTAGTATGCAAATAAAGGGTAAGGGTGGGAGTGGATGACATGGTATTTTTATTGCTATGCAATCAGGGCTGAGAGTGAGATGATTATTTATTTACAGAACATCTGTACATACTTGAGCAGGTTTGCTAAATAAAATGGAAGAACTCTGCAGTCTATTGTAATGATGTTAATAAAGCCATGATTGTGTCTCCTAAACCATTCGCACTAGTCCTTTAAAGAATGAATATTCTGTTGGTAATGAATTTCATTAGTTACTTAGTGGGGATGGGATTATGTGTCGTACACTATGCTATCAGTTAAGGTATAAATTGAAAATTACACTATGCTTTGAAAAGTATACTTTGGGGGAGGATTTGTAGGGTTTATTTGAAAAGCCGTTGTAAGTATTGCTCTGCTTAGCAGGGATTGCAGTTATTCTTGTCCTTGTAACCCTGTATAACGTATACGTGTGGTTGCTAGTGTGGGTGTGAATTTGTTTGAGTGTCTGTATATTGAACGGGCACTCACACATGTCGTTCTTGTTGTGGTGCCTCAGAGTGACCTGGCTGCTCGAGAAGGTGCTACTATAGTAGAAGAGAGTCTGAAGGAACTTCTTGTCCGAATTCGGACCCCAGAGCGCACCCCATCTCCTGTGGGTGCCTATGCCACAGAGGAAGAGTTGTTCCACCAGAAGAATCCTGAGGTGACGTTTGCTATTTGATTGGCTACACAACTGAAATAGCAGGGAGGGAAGCCCCATGGGGCTGGTGCATCCGTGGGTTTCTGGAGGCTGGCATAGTCTGCCACAGTGGCTTTAACAATTAAGTTTGTAGAGAAAAGGCATAGCTCATTTCACTATTTACCTTTTCCCCATTATCACAGTTGCATTATCAGCATCGAGTGGTAAAGCAGCTGCATGAACTATGGAGACAGCACATGACTGTTCCTTCAGCCCTTGAGGAGAAAGTGCCCTCGGGCCAGAAGAGCACTGCGGAGGACATGCAGTTCCAGGAGGGTACCTCAGAGGCTCTCCCTGCTCAGAGCAGCACCACAGAGGTCCCAGGATGGAAGAACACACTCCAGGAGGCTCTGAGTCAAATGATGAATGTGGAGGAGGGAGAACCAGGCCCCTCAGGATGGAACCTCTCCTTAGAAGACTTTAAGCAGGTGGTCACCCCTGTTCCCTCTAGTGCTATGACAAGTTGATGGTGTTTTCATTTTCCTTAAATGAAGGAAAATAAATAGCCTGGCCTACCCCACTGTGAGCCCACCCAAAGGTCTGCTCCCAATGTGCTGTGAGTTAGAGAAGATTTATGATGTGTTTTGCAGAAAAGCACTTCAGCTCTGCTGACCACACCCTCAGTGCTCTTGTAAAAAGATTCTCAAGAGAGACTTTGAGGGCTGTTGTGTGAAGAAGAAAAGAGAACCATGCAATGTAATAGATATTTTAAGCTCTTCCCCCATTAGCTTTCTGTCATCCTAGGACTGAATGCGGGGGGCAAGCTAATCCTACAGGCTCCTGTGGCTTCCCCAAGGGCTCCTCTCCTTGAAGAGTCCTTCCTATTCATCAGAGCCCTAAGGGGGCACTCATGACAGGCTGTGGATAAAGTACAGACCTCCCTAGATTAAAGCAAGAGTGGTTTGGATTCTATCAGCACAGTTTTTCTGTAGTGCTCTCTTGGAAACCTCTCTGCTGCTTTTATAACTAATCTTTACTTCGAGGCCCTCTAACTCGCTAGAATCCCTGTTCTCCAGCACACCTGTGATGTTGCAGAGGCACTTACTGTGAATCTAACTGGGGGTTCGGGATTGCTCCCCAGATCTTGGGTTGCGTGCGCACCTTGGCTAAATCCCAGCTGTATTGGGGGCTACACCTGGGTGTGTAAGTGCCCAGCACAACCTGGTTTCAGACTGGTGTCCAGGAAGAGAGCCGTGGTGTGCTCCATTGAGCTCAGGGTCCAGATGACTGGGAATGAAGACTGAGGCGCGCTCCATGAACCCTGTGTTTTCTCTCACATCAGGCTATAAAGTCAATCCCCGAGGCGGAGCAGCGAGAAGAAGCACTGACCCAGCTCAATAAGGCAGCACTGGAGCTTTGCGTTGGACAGAGGCCAATTCAGTCAGACCTTTTGTATCAAACCTGGTGCGTTAATGTTTGCAAGATAAAGCTTGTAAATGCATCGTGTGATCAGCAGTCTTAGCAAGCTCTGTTGCAAGCATTGTGATTCAGAGTGCAGATATTTATATGAGGTCTAGAAGTCGTTTTACACTCTGTTTATTTTATAGCTTAATTGTACCAGCTGACCCATATGCTTTTTTGGTTTTTTTTTCTGGAGATAAGTTTAGAATATTAAATTAATGTAATTTTGGGGAGTATACAAGATTATTTCTGGCAAGATTATTTTAGTCTGTATTTATGAAACCTTTGGGTAATTTTCTGTACACTTTTACTCAGATAACTGTATCCTCCCTCATACAGTCTCTCTGTTTTTTGCTCAGGCTTTCAGACTGTAAACATATCAACAGCTTCTAGTTGCTTCTAAATTAGAAGGATGCGGGTTCCTCTTGGTAAACACAGAGAGCAGGTTGATGCTGATTTACCAACATGTTGAAGAGCAGATCTGGTTTCACAGTAATATTTATGGGTCCATATGAGCTCATTGGTTTGCAAACCATTGAGACCTCAGAGGGTTCTAACATGAGGAAAGTAATTTAGCATCCCTCTGCACAGATTTTTAGATGGTGGGTGTTATTATATTGGTTTAGTTGGACAGAGCAGCTCTGAGCTGTGAGGTGCCATCACTCCTGGGCGCAGGGTAAAACAAAATAGCAATTGCTGTACTTGTCTCTCTTCTGATTGTGACACTTTCTCAGTCTCCAACTGTGGCGTGAAACAATCGATGGTCTGGTGAGTCACTCTCTGAAGCTGAGATCCCTGCTTGGCTTGCCTGAGAAGGACACCTACGTAGATGTTGTTCCAGAGGAAACAGGTAAGTGGTGGTTTTTGCACAGCAACTGCTTTCTGTGGACTGTTGGAAATCCAGAAAACGTGCTGAATTTCAACTGAAATGGCAATTTCAGCCGTTTCCCCTCAAAGCTTTTATAAGAAAATGCGTCAGAAAAAATGGCAGATTGCGTGATACTAATTGTGATCTGTGGTTTGGTGTCATTAAAAAAACACCGCACAAATAAGCCTTTTAATTTAGCTAGATGTAGCCATGGTTTTCACACAGACTAACCCAGACAACCCTATCTCACTCACTATTAGCTGTCTTACAGGCTTGTTCTGATACACGTCTGAGACTTGTTCATTCCTTATTTAAACAAAGTACTCTTCAAGGTGTTGTTTTTCAGTGCAGTACAGCTCAGATTAATAAAAAGAGGAAAATACATTGCAAGAGTAATGTACTTCCGCTGCATGAGTGTAGTGGGCTTGCCTTTCTGGATGTGAAAATGTTGCTTTTGGGTAATTGAAATTCTTTCTTTTGTAGTGGAAGTAAAGCAACCTATAAAAGGAGGAAAGGAAGACAGAACAACTACTAGGAAAGAAGAGAGAAGGTCATTTGGTGGTAAGGATAAAGAAGGCAAAAAAAGAACAACAAAGACAGCAGGCAAAGAGAAAGAGGTATGTGTTGGGATGCCTATTGAAACCTAAGTGCTGGGGACAGTGTGATCCATTCTGAGGTTGTGTATCCTGAGTTTGAGCTGATTTCCAACCCAGTGAAAGACATGCTGCTTCTGGGAGGTGCATCTTGCAACAATCTGAAAGATGTTTTGTCCTATGTAACTTTTTTTTTGTCTGTCCCTGAATAGGAATATCCAAGCAGCAGAAAGTTAAAAGTAAAAGATGAGAAAAAGCTGAAATCTTCCACTTCATCGCAGGAGGTGAAAGAGGGAGCACAGAGCGTGGAAGCTGTAACTACAGATAGAGTTGAGCCTCTTCAGGAGCAGGTGGACCCTATTTTGTTTGCGACATACCAGGAAAAGCTTTATATTGAAGTGAGTCTGACCAAAGCTTATATCTTTGTTTTTGTTCTTTGCTTGTAAGCTTACATTGAAGACTAGGTGGAGAGGTAAGCATTTTGTTAAACTCAGAAAACTGACAAACATATGTCCGTAATTCTGTAGCAAGGTAAGTGTGAAATACAAGGTAAGATGTCCTTTATTCCAGCCTGGAATCTGTTCACATAAATCCAGCCGTCACATAGCCACATGCGGGATTTCTATCTGGGATGTCTTTAGCATGCTTGTGGACTCTTGAGGGATCAGCAGAATTAATTGTATTTCAGATGATGTTAAACACATTTCATAGCCAGAAAAGTTATTACTAGAGCTAAGTGCTGATAGCAGGCAGCCACTTTTACATGATTGTGTGCATGCCCATACGTTAATGTGTGTGAGAAACCATCTCTCTGTCTGTCAGTCTGGTCATCAAGATTTCTTCATGTGTTTTCATTGCAACTATCTTCTGTTAATTTCTGCTGCAGGTTTATGGACTGCTGGATTCAATGGTGAGCAAAATGGTTTCTTTATTTGACGAACTAAAGAAAAAAGGTGCTCTAAAGTGGGAGAGTGAAGCCCTTTATAACTAGAAATAGACTTACTTTTAAAAAAATAAATAAATAACCATATTTACACAGATCAGGCGGCGATTCTTCTTTCTGACATGATGCAGTGATTGCAAATACTGGCCTGCCTTTTTTGTGACATCTTGTGATGTGAGAATATTGCTAGATCATCTGTTACTTCCACAGATGATTGCTTGCCAAGAAGAGACAAGGCAAGAAATATCACAGCCTCAGAAACCGTTAAGACTGGCAAATACTGGCATTTCTGCTAAAGAAGAAGAATTTAAAAGCGCCAGTCAACATGAGATATGTCTTATTCTTTGCTTCTTGATCTTGCTTGGCTAGCAGGTGAGTGAGCAGAGAGCGTCCCTTGTACTCATGAGTCCAACTACCAGGATAGTAACTTAGAAAAATTCATCCCATTTTTGATCATATTTTTGACTCTTGTCCAGTCTCCTCTCAGGACTTGCTGACAGCACTATCCCAAAGGGTGTGCCACCCTGCCTGGTTTTATACCCATTAGTTTACTTCTTGTGCTGATCTTGCCGTCTCTTTCCATCCAGCTCAAGGTACCCATGCCCCATTCTGAGCCAGCTCTTACTTGCTTCTTTCTAGGACTAATCACTCTTGAATTCAAGTGAGTGAAATTCATGCCATAAATATTGTGAGCATGGTAAGGCCTTGTGTTAGAGCCACCCCTCCTGCCTCTTGCAGCCTGCATGTGCGTCTGGGCTTATCACTGCTTTCTGTCTGGGTTTCCTTGTGCATTGCAGCTGGAATGGAGCTTTCTGTCTCATTCCAGGTCTGAGTGTCGCACACTCTGCAGCTGGGCTTGGGTCGGAGCAGGTTTCCAAGGCAGAGCGAGCTGGGTGCAGGGTCTCTCTTGACCTGGCATCAAGAGAGACATGGCGTATGTCAGTAAAGTGCCGTCTTCCTGCAAAAGCAGCTGGACAGCATTCCCCAGAAAGGTTTTGGCCCTGTAGAGAAATGACATCAGTGTAGATTATTAATTGAGGTTTGTGATACCTTTGGGATTCTAAGGCAGCAGATGCATATCCGTGCTGAGCATTGCTGTTACAAATTCTGTACATTGCTGCACAGTTGCACCAGGCGTGTGTGCCTCGGGCACGTGCTCTTTTACATTGGCAGCCACGCTGACATGCATCTTGGAGCTGCGCGTGGTGTAAAATAACTGTTCCTTCTGCAGAATTGTTGTCTTTTACTTTCTCATTTTAACTCATGTGCTGTCTCTGGGGTGAGGATGTATTCTTCCCCTTGGCTCCCGGCAGTACCACGGCAAAGTGCAGCTTATTTTTTTTGCTGGCCAGGTGAGGCCCCTCATGTTTTGAGATGCTTTCTCTTAGTGGGGTGCGGGGAAGCACTTTGGCTTCTGTGAAAGCTAGCAGCCTTTTCTGGCTTAGCGGGCATGAACCCACAAAGGGAATGTCTCTGCTCAGCATTCCCGTAGTGAGAATTTCAGCAACATTTTGAGAATTAGAAGGAAAAAGGCCTGAAGTTGGGGTGTGTCTCACAGGCTCTGACAATAGCTCCTGCCTCCCTGGAGATGATTATCAGCTTGTGAATATGCCCAACTCAAACAGCTCAAGCCATCTGTTTCTAGACAAGAGGGAGTCTGCACGTTATAGAGGCAACGTGATCGTCTCAAAAGCAGGAAATACTTTTATTGGGTAGCTTTACCTTGAAAGATGGCAAAGCCCATTCACAAGATCTATGCCTCCAGTCCAGCCTATAGAAACCAGGCTCCATGTATACCTCTGCTCACAGGAAAACTTGTTAGTATGAAAACAGGTAGATGGGAATTTCACGTCAGTCACGTACCATGGAAGAATGTCCTAGGCTGGTCTCCCCTTCCAAGGGAGGAGCCTTGTGGCCCAGGGCAGGGGGGTGGCATAAGAACTTCTGCGAAGAACAAACCTGAATGCTGCAAATAGTCGTAATTTTTTGTCATAAACATTGCTAGTGCCTCTTACAGCCTTGGACAAGAATGTCCTCAAGGGACAAGGTACAAGCAGCACACAGGAAGGGATGTGCTGGGCCAACAAGCACAGTACTCTGCTGTCTGGCTGCTGCAGCTTTTTCTGAGCCAGCTGCTTTTTTTTTTTTTTTTTTCTTTTGCATTGATTTGTGGAAGTTACATGACTGGAACTGCAGTGGAATTAGAGCTGGCTTCCACAGAACACCTTTAGAAACATGTACCCCTCATTTACAGGCCTGGTGTGAGATGTGGGTTCTGTCATTAGAGCAGAGACCCTCAGGGCTGCTCAGCCCTGCGCTCTGAAGGATGCGTGGATGCTCTAGTCCCTGTAATGCCAAGTCCTAACAGCCAGGCAAGGAGAGTATTCCTTCTCCTCTCCCAAACCTGGGCATTATTTGTATTAGTGTTAATAATTTGTGTTGCGAGAGGTGAGCGACCTTCCTGAGTTGCATACCAAACCCATCACGTGAGTCGGGGTCTGAAGACGCCATAACTATTAGGGAGGCCGGGAAGGGGAATTCCAGGAAAACGCTGCAAGCAGAAGGTGACAGTGCGTGTCCAGAGGCTTCTCAATGGCTGAGGGGGTCTGGGTGAGCAGGGGCCCCCAGGGCTGAGGGAAATGGGCTTTAGAGCCTTGCTGGGTCCTATTTGCTATGGCAGGGTTGTGGGCCACCTAGCAAAGCAAACCCCAAGTTGGTGCAGCCCCACTGTGGCTCGGAGGGTGTTGTCCCCATGGAGAGGTTCACTTTGCTTATAAAAAAATCAGTGCCTGAAGAGGGGCAAGCTGGCTGCCTCGGCCATCTGATGCAGGTGAACCAGGAGCATTGGGAACAGAGGAAGAGGAAGGCCTGGGTCTTAGGCAACCATGAAGAATGCTTCCCGCCACCCGAACTGGGGTGTTCTCCAGGTTGACTCGGAGGACGGCTGGGATGCTGGAGGTGTTCTTCTCACAGGCTGCAGCTGGATGCACGTTCAGCTTGCAGGGCCAGAGCCTGTTGGGAAAGTGGGGCTGATGAGATCTGCAAAGCCCCTGGAGGCACGGGGCCTCCCCGCTGCCTTCTCCCTGCGACCCAAGGCAGGAGCTTCAGACCTTCAGGGCTGGGACCTGGGGTGAGATGAATCTCAGCTCTGCGCGTTGTGCGGTGGGAGCATCAGAAGGAAGGCACGATCCCCCTCCAGAATGTCTCAGCACACAGGAGATGCTTTCCAGTATGGAAAATGTCAGTGATATTAAAAAGATTATATATATCCATAATACTTGAAGGCCTGTCAGTGATTAAAATGGAAGGCAGAGGCCGGGAGAGAGGGGGTGGCATTGAAATGATCGAGAGACATGACTTATTTTGTCATGTCATCTGATGCCTCCCTCTCTCCCCCCCGGCCAGGCTCCGGGAGCTGTTCAGAGCAGGGGAAGAATGCGCTCCAAATTTAGATCCCGGCCAAAAAAAAAAAAAAATAAAAAAAATTAACAAACCCAAATTGCAACCGTGGCCTTGGGTACCAGCGAGGGAACTGCATTACGGGAGAGGGGGGTGGGTGGGGAGGGTCGGCATCCCTCCGAGCCACTTCCGAGCCCGGGGATGTTGATTTCTGTCTAAAAATAATGGGGGGGGGGGGAGGATATAATAAAGCAAAGCAAGCAGCAGCAAGCAGCGCCTGGCTGGCTGCCAGCGAGGGGCAGTGACTGAGCATTTACAGCATCCCCGCCTCCCGCATGCGGCGGGGCAGGGGCTCGGCGCCGCATCCCCCGCGGCCGGTACCGCACCGCACCGCACCGGGGGGCGGGCGCGGAGGGGAAGGAAGGAAGGGGAGGGAACGGGGAGCGGGGGGTGGGGGGGGGTACCGGGGAGGCGGAGCGCCTCTGCCGGTACCCGGACCGGGGCTCGGATAGCCCCGAAGGGGTTAAGCCTGGACCTGCCCAGCCAGCCCGGCGAGTCGGCGGCGCGCAGCAGGGGCAGCGGGCGGGCTGCGGCCGCCTCCAGCCCGCTCCCACCGGCACCGGGCACCGGGCACGGCGGGGCCGCGCTCCGCTCCGCGCAGGTAAGCGGGGCTGCGCGCCCCTCGGCTGCGGGGGGAGGAGGAGGAGGAGGAGGAAGAGGAAGAGGAGGAGGAGGAAGAAGCCGGGGGGGGGGGGGGGGAGGAAGGTTCTGGACGCCGGAGAGTCGCGGGCTGCGGCGGGCCGGGGGATGCCGGGCCCCGGCGGGTATAGCTCGGTGGTGGGGAGACTCCCGGGCCGGGCTCGGGGTCCCCGCGGCGGGTGCGGATGCGGCCTCGGTTCCCCGGGCGGGTTGCGGGGAGCCGGCGGCGAGGCCGAGGGCTCCGGCCGGAGCCTTCCCCTGCCGCCCCCTCCGTGTGGGGCGCTGCTCCTGCCAGCCCTGCACCTGATCGGGGATGGAGCGAGGCTCTAATCCCCCCCTCCGGCCTCCCCCCCTCCTCTCGTCTGGCCCCTCTGCCCCGTCCTCCTTCCCCCCATCCCCTCCTGTTCCCCCTCCATGTTATTCCTCCTCCTCCTCCTCCTCTTCCTCGTCCCCCCCCCCCCCCTTCTCCTCCGCAGTCCCCTGCGCCGGGCCGTGGGGCGATGGGGACCTGTCCCCGCACCCGGGTGTCCTTCTCCCACCTGGCAGCCTCTTGCTCAAGGTCACTGCAGTAATTCCATATGAGCTGCCGGGTGCTGCGGCCTTATCTCCCGCACAGCTTCTGTTTCACTCCCTTTATATTCTTGGGGGGGGGGTTGAGGGGGGGTGGATATTGCGTTTGATAAACCCCGCTGCCTTTTAACACCCCTGGCAGCGCTCCAGCCGGGGCCACGCTCCTCTCACCCCTGTCCCAGCCCCTGCTTCCCATCTCTTCCCGCGCAGACTTCCCGGGCCATCTCGTGGTGGGCAAAGTCCAGCTGGGATCGGGTCTCCGGCCGGGACGACCGGTGTCGGAGAACCCGTCGCGCTGGACCTGGGGTTTGTCCTGCCGGGAGACCTGTTGGAGGCAGGAGGGACCGTCCTGCCCCGGAGGAGGAGTGCCGGTGTTTGCCGGTGTTTGCCAGGCCGGTGGTGCCTTTGGAAAACGTGACTTTATCTCCTGCCTGGGAGTTGGTGGAAAGCGGAGTGTGGAACCAAGTCCCGGAGGACTTTGCCGTGTCGCTGCCCTTGTTCCGAAGGCGTTTCCGCGCCAGGCGGGCGACGGCGTTGCTGTCCGCACCGTGGGCTCTCCCGGCGGGATCCAAAGGCCGCACTGACGGGCTGCATTGCGAAAGGGAATCGATACAGGGAAGCGTCTCGAGAGAAACTCCGGCCGCCCGCGAGCGTGGCTGTGCCAGGATCCATTCTGACTCACGGGGGACGTTGCTGGCGGAGCCGTGGGGCGCCCGGCCGCTGGCCGGCGGGAGCAAGGAGGTGCTGGACTGGTCGCACGGGTTGTGTGGGAGCGTGGCGGGCACCGTGCGTGGCTTGTGGGCACGTCAGCACGGCCCCGGCCCAGCTCCGGCGGGAGGGAGCGGTGTCCCGAGCCGGGAGAGGGCCGGGCACGGCACGGCGGCTGCGGTCCAGGGAGGTACCGGCACCTGGGGTGGGTGGTGGGATGGACACCGGTAATCGCTGTCTGCAGGCGCTGCTGCGCGGGGGAGATACTCCTCTACCCGTAAGCTTTATCTCCTGGACAGGGAAAAAATTGCCAGTGAGTTTTGTTGCAGCCACGGTGGGAGCTCTGGGAGCAGCCCAGCTCCCCAGCCCTGCGGTGCGGCCCTGTTGAGGGCAAGGCAGCTCCAGGCAGCCTTTGCCTCCTGGCTTTTTTTGGCCCTCTGAGAAAATGAGGGTAAATGGTGTCTTCCCACCGTGCGGGGAGAAGGTGAGGATTAGGACTAGCACCGAGTAGAGGATAGAGTTGTGATGTGCTCACCTGAAGACGGGTCCAGACTGACCCACGTCATTTTGCACCTGCATCGGGTGCAGCGCATCCCAAGGACGGGCACTGCCCGCCGGGGATGTTCCAGGGCAGCTCCCGGCTGCGCCAGCCCCTGCCACCCCGGCCCTAGGTCTGTGTGCAGAGAAGGCTCAGGCAGCTCAGGGTTTTTGGGAGAGGGGGGGGTTGCGTTATCCATTCTGCTCGCTGACCTGGCGCTGGAGGTTAGCACCCCGAATTCCCCACCCCGCAGCAGCACACGGTTCTGTACCTGCAGCCTCTCGTGGAAGCCAAATTACTGAGTTTGCTGGGAAAACCCACCCGAGTGGCTGCCAGCACGGGTAAGTCGTGGCAGGCTCTGACTCACGACGGGATTTTGGTTTTGCACAACGCATCCTTGGTGGCACTGAGGACCTTGGGGCGACGGCTGAGGCGAGCGGGGCGGCGTGCAGCTGTAGATAGCGCACCTGGGGGTACAGGGGAGCCCCTGGTTGGCACGCGTCCTGAGAGGCCTGAAACCAGCTTTGCCAGGATGGTGGGGCTGAGGCAGCCGGGATCTGGAGGAGGGAGCTGCCATTTTCAGGTAGTTACTTTTAGAAGCAGAAGTGCAGGGTAAAATCTCCTCCAAATGTTGCTGAATCCAGAGCCAAATCTCTTGGCAGCTCTGCAGTGCTGGGTATTGGCTTGCTGTGAGATTTTTTTCCCCTTGAGCATCCTGCATGTCTTTGGGTTGGCGAGTAGTGGCAGCCCAGCAAGGTGCACCTGATGCCCCGATGATGGGCGCTTCCACCTTGAGAAGCGTCCCGGGTGCCAGCCGAGGGGTCTGGGGACGGGTCTCGGTGGCTGGGGTGATGCTGAGGTCTCCATGTCCCTGTTCCCCTCTGCAGGCGCCAGTGAGGCTGCAGCCGTGACTGCTCATCCCTTCTTCACCATTCCTGCCCGCCGCCGGCGGGTCTTCGGCACCGCACAGCCATGACGACCTCGGCGCTGCGCCGGCAGGTGAAAAACATCGTGCACAACTACTCGGAGGCAGAGATCAAGGTGCGGGAGGCCACCTCCAATGATCCCTGGGGACCCCCCAGCTCCTTGATGTCAGAGATCGCCGACCTCACCTTCAACACGGTGGCCTTCGCCGAGGTCATGGGCATGATATGGCGACGGCTGAACGACAGCGGCAAGAACTGGCGTCACGTCTACAAGGCCCTCACCCTCTTGGACTACCTCATCAAAACCGGCTCCGAGAAGGTGACCCACCAGTGCCGGGAGAACCTCTACACCATCCAGACGCTGAAGGACTTCCAGTATGTGGACCGCGATGGCAAGGACCAGGGCATCAACATCCGAGAGAAGGTGAAGCAGGTGATGGCGCTGCTGAAGGACGAGGAGCGGCTGAAGCAGGAGCGGGCGCACGCTCTGCAGACCAAGGAGCGCATGGCCCTCGAGGGCATGGGCAGCGGCAGCCACCAGGTCTCCTACGGCCGCCGTGCATCGCCCTACGGTGACGACTACGGCCGGGCGCGGGGCTCGCCCTCCTCCTTTAACTGTGAGTGTTGCTGGCGGCTCGCTTGGGCTCGCTCGGGCTCGCTGTGGGCTGGAGGCAGGCGTTGCATTTGATTTGCACCTGCCTGGTGCCCAGCGCTCCCCTCCGCCTTTTGGGGGGGTGGTGGTGAAGCCCGTCTCTGTCCCGCGGGCAGAGGTTGGGCTGGGCCAGTGGTGAACCCCAAGAGTGGTGGCAGCTGGCGGTGCCTCAAGCTTATTCGTGGTAGGGAGCTCTAACGTGGGGCTACGTCCCCTGGGGAAGCCACGAGCCTTAAACCCACAGCTCGCTCGTGGTAGGGAGCTCTAACGTGGGGCTACGTCCCCTGGGGAAGCCACGCTGTGGAGCTGCGGGCATTGGGATGGGGGCCTGGACGAGGCTGCCGATATGCTCCGCAAAATACCCTAGTCCTGATGCCACTCCTTCCCCTTTTCCTCTTATTAACCAGCATCATCCTCGTCCCCACGGTTTGCCTCCGACCTGGAGCAAGCGAGGCCCCAGACGACGGGCGAGGAGGAGCTGCAGCTGCAGCTTGCGCTGGCCATGAGTCGGGAAGAGGCGGAGAAGGTACGGGTGGCTCTGCCTGCCCCAGGGCACGCGAGGCCGGGCATCTCCTTGCACCTTGCCTTGTCTGTGGGCATGGTGGGTCATTTCCCTGGGAGGAGGGAGGATTTTGGGGGCTGCCCGAGGCTGGTGCATACACCTGCAACTGCACCAGGCTGTTCGCGCTGTGCCCGGTATCCAAAATCACCAGCAGGCAGATGGAGGCATGGGCTGTCCCTGCTCCCCGTCCTTGTACCAGCGGGGACAGCACCAGGCTGGGACCCATCCAGCCTCCCAGACCCCAGGGTGAACTTGCAGGGGGTCTTGATTCATCGCGACCCCCCGCCAAACTTGACTGCCCTCTTCCACTGAGGGCTTCTGGTCGAGCTGCCCCATTTCTCTTGCCTTCCTGCAGAGGTTTTAGGAGACGATGCCTTGCCCAGCGCTGCTGTTTGCGTGGTGGGTGGGGGGCCAGCAGTGTCCCTGGGACTGTGCACCAGGCTGGGGGCTCAGTGGGGCTGGGTGCTCCGTCCCACTGGCTGGTCCTTTCAAACCAGGCTAGAAGGAGCTCTGGAAAACCACACCAGGAGGAGCTGAGCAGGGATGCAGGCAGCAAGCGAGCTGCTGTCCCCAACCATGAAACCTCCTCCAGGGTTGTCCCCTCTCCTATCGGCTGGCCACGGCCCCTTTTCCATCAGGGACGGCTTATTTGCACACCGGCTGAGATTGCCACCGGCTGGCACAGCCTGTGTGGAGCATGTGGGTACGGCCGGACACACAAAGTCAGAGGGACGTGCTGACGGAGGGGCTGTGTGCCCGGGTCAGCGGGCATCCCCCCTGGGGCTGGCACTGAGCACTGCGAGCTCAGTCCTGCCGGGGCAGGGGACATGCTTTGGAGACGGTGCTTGCTGCTGCCCGTCTTCCCTGCCTGATGGAGGCTCTTTTGGAGATGGAGCAGAGCATATATCCCTATTTTTGTCCTGGAATTGGAGTATTTATAGCTTCCACAGGCTGCTGCGATGAGCACTGTAGGAACATGCTCTTGAAAGTGTTGCCTGTTGGAATCCATCTGGGCTGCGCATACGTGTGCATGCTCACACACGCTTGTACAGGGGTGCACACATGCACACCCCCACTGGGGTCCCCATTCCCAGTCCCAGCTGGTCCCACGCTGCTGGACAAGCATCATGGGGTGGTGATCGGGGCTGCCATGGCAGTATGGGGACAGCCTCTCCCCAAAAGCTGCCTCAGATCTGGGTGCTTTTCCCCCAGCAGAGCAGGGCCAGGCAGGATTCCCGCACCGAGGCCAGTCGGCATCACCAACCCTCCTCCCCAGCAAGCTGCTGGGGCGAGGGGATGCCTAATCAATCCCCTCTCCTCTGCCAACTGCATCGGAGTCCCCAAAAAACCTCCCGGGGGAGATGCTGGATGCCTAATTTAGGGTTATCCCAGTCTAGATGCAGAGGCAGGTGATGGGGTAGGGGAAGGAGCTGGGGTAGAGGCTGCAGGGGAGCCTGAGCGGGAGCTGGTTCGAGAGCGTAGGGGCAACGGGCTGGGGGTCCACAGCCAAAGCCGGATGGATGGGCACAGAGATGCTGTGCAGGCAGGTGAGGGTCTGTAGGAGAGGTGGTGGTGAGGACAGGGACCTCCAAGCAGTCCTGCGAGCTGAGGGCAAGCTGAAATGTCACCCCATTTCCTCTGTTGGCAGAAGCCACTTCCTCCAATTTCCAGTACAGATGAAGAAAGGCAATTGCAGCTAGCGCTCGCGCTGAGCAAAGAGGAGCACGAGAAGGTACCTGTGCCCTGCAGCCCCGGGTGCTCCTCTTTCCTTACACTTGGGCTTCTCTCTGGGGCGCCGGAGCCCGAAATGCCACCTTGCTCCGCCACCTGCTTTGCTTTCGCTGCTCTGGGCTGTCTGCTGAGCGCTCTCCCAGCGGGCTCAGCCCCAGAGGAGCCGTCTGCTCGGATGCTGGGACTTTTCGGGGATGCGGTGGCAGCTCCTGTGCTCAGTCTGTCTCCTGGAGAAGGTGCTGGCTGCAGGGTTGCTGAGTTCATGGACCCCATCCCTTGTCCCTGCAGGAGGTGAGGACTTGGCAAGGGGAGAATTCCCTGCTGCAGAGAGCCTCGGAGGAGACTACCCAGGGCAAGGAGGAAGAGGAGGAAGAAGATAAGATGAAGAAAAGCCAGGTACAGCACTTGGGGCCTGGATGGCCACACAGCCAGCCTTGGGCTCCGGGGCGATCCCGCAGGTCTGCCCTGGGCTTCCCTCACCTCTTTATTCCTTTTCCGTTTGCAGTCCTCTATCCTGGAGCTGGCAGATATATTCGGACCGGCGCCAGCCCCCTCCAGCCACACGTCTGCCGACCCGTGGGATATGCCAGGTGGGGGCAACTCGCAGGCTGCCAAAGATTGGGACAGTGGCAGAAACCTCTCCCTTGCCTCTGTTCCTCCCCAGTCCCCAGGAGCTCAACAATAAGGACCTCTTGCTTCTCCTCCCTCCGCTGCCCAGTCCGTTACATGCCTGGGTGGTGCTGCTGGAAGCTGTGGTGCCCCGGGCACATCCCTGCCGCTCTGCATCACTCCGTGCCCTGCACCATTCCCCTCTTCCACAGCTTCCCTTCTTCTTTCAGATATGAAGCCCAAAGCGGAGCCGGCAGCCTCTGCCTGGTCCGGTGCGACTGACCCCTGGGTGCCGGTCCCAGCTGCTGGCGGGGAGCCCCTCTCCCAGGCGAGCACCTCATCCCAGCAAACCTCTGCTGGGCCCTGGGACTTCCCCCCTGGCACCACTGCAGCCTCTGACCCTTGGGGGAAGGCACCCTTGTCTTCTGGCTTCCCTGCTGCGGACCCCTGGGGGACAGCATCCCCCCCCTCCCAGGTCTCTGGTTCTACACCAGCTGCCGATCCTTGGGCCGCTGTGGCCGAGCAACCTCCTAACCCTGGTAAGAGGCTCGGTGATGGGCGTTTTGGCTTTGCTGGGGATGGCGGGCTGCGTTGGCCATCATTGCCCTCCTGCAAGTGGGTATCCTGGGGTGCTCCCCCCTTCCTCCCGCAGCCAGCTCTGCAAACACCCCCCCCCCGCGCCGCTCTCCTGCCCCGCAGCGGGACCTCCGCTCGCCCCTCGGCATCCTGAAAACTTCAAGGAACTTTTAGGCTTTATCTCTGCACAGAATAGGCTGCTTTAATTAACACGGCACAGTTAACGGAGCCCTCCCGTGGGAGCGGATCGCAGCCACCGCACCGTTCCAGCAGCAGGGTGACGGCGTGTGTCCCCCCTGCTGATACCTGTCTGTCTGCTCACCCCAAACCAGCCCTGCGTGTCCTGCCGGGACGGGACGGTTGCTGCTCGCAGATGCCACGTTGCAGATGGGGAAACGGTTGTAGGAGTAGCCTGTGTTTCAGAGCTCAGTGCCGCTCTCGGTTCCTCCTCGGTGCTTCCTTTGGCCCTGCGGAGATACCGTGTGTTCCGCCCTCAGTTTTGGTCCCTGGGGAGGAGAGCAGAACCCGGCCTGGGGGCCAGTGCTGGTTGTTAAAGCTTTCCTGCAGACCTGTCCCCGCTGGGGCTGGCAGCTGCAGGGGGATGGCTGCGAGCGGTGTAGGGGCTGCCTCGGTCTGCAATGACCCCCAACGGTCTGGCTCATCTTAGCAGCCCCCCAGGCCGGTGCACGTTCCCGACCCCCAGCCCCGTGCCCCCCCACCGCACGCCCTCTTCTCTGTCTCCTTGCAGGCAGCCGCCCCTGCCTCTCTCCTGTCCGTACATCTCCTGCCTCTCACCTCCCCGCTTGCTCCCCTCCTTGAGTCTCACCTCTTCCCCCCAGCTCCAGGGGGGGACGCTTTCGACCTGTTTGCAAAGCCGCCCGAGCCAGCCGAGCCGCCGGAGCAAGAGCCCTCTCAGCCACCCTCCTCGGCCAAGTCCAACAGCCCCGTCGGTAAGAGCCGGGGGAGCGGGCAGGGGCCGATTTGGGCAGGTGGGGACAGGGAACCTGTCCCTGCCCATCGCCGAGAGGCAGCTCCAGGGCCGGCCAGGCTGCGCGCGGCTGCTTATGGCGTGGCCAAAGCATGTTCCCACCTGCAACCACGCGTGCCGTGGGCTTGGGCTGCCCCGTAGCCGAGGGGGGCAGCTCCAGGCCCTGCGTGTCCCCCATTTCCCGACGCCGTCGCCCGCCGCGGCGGCTCGGGGGGAGCTCGGGCACGCCACGCCGCAGCCTTGCGCCGAGCTGTGACCTGGGGCGAGATGTGCCATTAGCTGCCCTGTGTGGTGACAGGGGGATGCCGTCACCCTCAGTTTCTTTCCACTGGCTCACGCGACTTGTCTTCCCCCCCCCCCTCCAACCCCAGAGCTGGACCCCTTCGGCGACCTGTTCCCCAGCACCAGGCAGGATGGGGCGAAGAGCTTCGACCTCGCCAACCTGGCCGACTCCCTGCCCGAATCCGGCAAGGAGCGGAAGGACTGTAAAACCCCCGAGGCCTTCCTCGGCCCCGCCGCCTCCTCCTTGGTCAACCTGGACTCCCTGGTCGCGCCCGCGCCGGCCTCCAAGACGCGCAACCCCTTTCTCTCGGGTAGGTGCCAGTGCTGCCGGCCGGGGGGCTTCCCTGGGCTGGGCGGGGGGGTGTTTGGGGGAGGAAGAGGAGGAGGACGGGGCGGGGGGGGGGGGGGGTGACGTGGCTGCCCTGACGCGTCCCATCTCCTCCTCGCTAGGTCTGAGCACGCCGTCCCCCACCAACCCCTTCAGCCTCGCCGAGCAGCCCAAGCCGACGCTCAACCAGATGCGGACCAGCTCGCCGGTGCCCGGCCTGCCCGCCGCTCTCCCCGCCAACTCCATGACCTACAGCGCGTCCCTGCCGCTGCCCCTCAGCAGCGTCCCCGCCGCCGCCGCCGCCCTCCCCGCCTCCGCCAGTGCCTTTCCCCAGGCCGGCACTTTCCCCGAACTCCCCAGCAATTTGCCGCAGCCTTTACTACCGCTCAGCGGCCCCCCGGCCCCGCCGTCCGCTCCGGGGGGGCTCAACCCCTTCCTCTGAATCCTCTGGACGTGGAGACTCTCGCCCCTTCCCCGGCTGTTACAAACCCCCCCCCCCGGCCTTTCCTTCCGCCAAGACCTTGGGGGGGGGGCCCAGCGGTTCGCTAGCTGCAAGGGAGGGTGCCCCCCACGCCAGCCCCTTCCCCCGTGCCTGCCGGCTGGGGGGGCAACCAGCATGAGCCCCCGTGCTTGACAGGCAAGAGGGGATTCCCCCCCCCCCCATCTCCCCGGCGAAGGCCGAGGGGCCACGGCGGGCCCGTCCTAAGGACCGTGGTGGTTTTGGGGGGCTCCGGTGCAGCGGGCTGGGCTGGTGCATGGGGTCTCGCTGCTGGATGGGTGTTTCCCCCCCCCCCGGGGTAGGGGGGGGCTTTGCCTCGACGCCTGTGGGGAGCTGGGGCAGCGCTGGGGCTGGGGGGAGCCGCGGTTACACCCCCCCCCCCCCCCCAACCGTGCTCCCTTCCCCGGGGTCCCCGGCTGGTTCGCGCTCCCCTGGCTGTTGCTCGCTGCCCCCCCCCCCCGCCCTTCGCCCCCTTCCCGCTCGCTGTGGCCCCTCAGCCCCCTCCCCGGACCCTCCCGAAGGAGCTGCGGGCAGGGCCCCCCCGCGGGGGGCAGCCGGCTTCCTCGCCCGCTGGCGGGGGCGAAGTGGGGGGGGGGGTGTGTTGGGGGGGGGGGGGGGGGCACCGGTGCTTCGGCGCTGCTGGAGAGCGGCGGCTCCGGGGGCTGCCTGTGAGACAATAAAATGCTCTGACGGACCCGGTGTGCGGCTCCGGGGGAGGGCAGGGCCCGGGGGACGGGGACGGGGACGGGCCTCGGGCCTGTCACGGGGAGCGGCGGCAGCTCCGCCCCGCCCCGCCGCCATGTTGGCGGCGCCGCTGCGCCGGGCCCGCAGGTACCGGGGGGGGGGGGGGACGGGACACGGGAGGGCGGCCGCGGCCCTGCGGGGCGGTGGGCAGCGATCGCTGCGGCACTTGGCAGCCCTTCGGCATCGCCGCTGCCTCCCCCTCCGCCCCCCTAAATCCTCCCTGCCCTCCCTCCCCTATATCCCCCGCGTCCTCCCGGCACCTCCCACATCCCCCTAAATTCCCCTCGCACCCTTGCAACGCCCTGGACCCCTCCCGCGTCTTCCCTAAATCCCCCCCTGCACCCTCCCGAATCCCCCCTAAATCCTTTCAGCACCCTTAGACCCCTCCTGTATTCCCTAGCGTCCTCCCTGCATCCCCCTGCGCTCCCCCAAACCCCCCTTGCACTCCCCCAGATCCCCCCTGCGCTCCTCCAGATCCCCCCTGCGCTCCCCCAAATCCCCCCTGCGCTCCCCCAAACCCCCCCCTGCACTCCCCCAAATCCCCCCTGCACTCCCCCAGATCCCCCCTTGCACTCCCCCAAATCCCCCCTGCACTCCCCCAGATCCCCCCTTGCACTCCCCCAAATCCCCCCCTGCACTCCCCCAAATCCCCCCTGCACTCCCCCAGATCCCCCCTGTGCTCCCCCAAATCCTCCCTGCACCCCTAAACCCCCCGCATGACATAGCATCCTCCCTGTACCCCCTCCCTGCACCCTTCTCGCACCCCCTCTTGCACCCCCCCGCACCCCAGCCCCGCATCCCCACCCAGGAGGGTCTCTCTGGTCCCTTCTCGTCCTTCGGTTCCCCTCGCCACAAAAAGCCCATGCCCTGACCCCGCACCTACCCGTGCACCCCCGGGAGAGGATTTTCCTCCCTGCTGACGCACGGGGTCCAATCCTGCAGATGTTACTCCCTTACCCACAGCTGTCGGGTGACGCTGCCCCTGAAGGATGCTGGTGGTGGGCTGGGGGCTGGAGGGGAGGGAGCCCGGGGATGGCAGTCGGAGGAGAACAGCCTCACCTGAGCCTCCAGCAAGCGGGGAGGGCTTTGTAGGGTCTTGGGGGGGACGGACAGCGGTGGACCAAGCCCCAGCCCAGGGGCTAAAAGTGGTTTTCCCTGGCACAAGGAGCAAAAAGCGAGGAGCGGGCAGTGGCACCCCGTCCCAGGGCTGCGCTGGGCACCCGCAGGAGCCGGGGTGATGGTGGTGGTGGTCTGGGGTGTCGCGGCTCTCTCCAGGGGCCGCGCTTTGCTGTGGCGAGCGAGGAAACGATGAGCCTGTTCGGATTCGGTGTCGCAGGTGCGCGTTTCTAACTGGGAGCGTGACCATGGCCACGGGGGGGACAACCAGCCCCCCCAGCGTCCCTCGTCACACCAACCGCCTGATCAACGAGAAGTCCCCCTACCTCCTGCAGCACGCTCACAACCCCGTGGACTGGTAAGAGCGACGGGTGCCTTTCTCCCTCCTCCTCTCCTTTGCGTCCGTGGGGCTGAGGGACTCGCTGCGGTGGCAGGCGAAGCAGCCTGGCCTCCTCTGCGGCTCCCCGCGGACTCGGGGTCCGTGCTCGTGAGCCGGCCGTGCCCCCGGCTGTCCTGACCCCTCTCCACCAGGCAGCAGATTCTCAGGCAGCTTTAGGAGAGTCCGGGTCCCATCAGCGGTGACCCCTGAAGCTCCTTTCTTGTCTTCCCTCCACAGGTACCCTTGGGGTCAGGAAGCCTTTGATAAAGCAAAGAAAGAAAACAAGCTGATATTCCTGTCAGGTAACCAGAAACAAGACATATTTCATGTTCCCATGTGTTGTTCAGTAGATGACCAGATAAGCTGGGCTGCTGGTGTGTGAGTAGCCGTGTAGGTAAGGACACGGAGCACTAATTCTCTGCTAGCAAGAGAGGGCCACGTGCTTTAGTAGCTCTCTCTGAAGGTGGGCTGCATCAAGGACCAGAGGCCTTGGCCAGATTTTAGGAGCAAGAGCTGGAGAGCCCAGGAGGCCCTGCAAGCATGGAGGCCTTTCTCCTCCATCTCTTCTCTGGGAGGGTGGGCGGCTGTTGCCCGTATCGGGGTTCCCCACCGCTGAGCGATCTCCCCGTAACGCGTGTCCTGCTCCTTGCAAAGGGTCTTTCCTCACTCTCCTGAGTTTGTTTTCAGTTGGCTACTCCACCTGCCACTGGTGCCACGTGATGGAGGAGGAGTCCTTCAAGAACAAGGAGATCGGGGAGATTATGAACAAGAACTTCGTATGCATCAAAGTGGATCGTGAGGAGCGGCCAGATGTGGACAAAGTGTACATGACCTTCGTGCAGGTAAGGGAGGCACGGGCAGAGCTTGGGAGGCTTTGACCGGCTCTTTCAAGATGAGATTCATGGTTGTGTTCCTCAGGCAAGAAGAACCAGTATGTGAGCTGGTCTGAATGGGGCCATGCATGATCACAAGGGTGGAGGGAAGCACCCGTCTGTCCTCAAGTGAGGCACTGGGATGTGCCGGAGGGTTACAGAGCAGAGGGTGCCACTTGCATGACCTTGGTGCACCCGTGATTTGTCTTTCAGGCAACCAGTGGTGGAGGTGGCTGGCCGATGAGTGTCTGGCTGACTCCAGACCTCAAGCCCTTTGTAGGGGGGACGTACTTCCCACCCGAAGATGGAGTTCATCGTGTTGGCTTTCGGACTGTGCTGCTCCGAATCGCAGAGCAGGTACAGAGCAGGAGTGGCGTAGCAGACAGTGCTCAACCAACAGGGCTGCAGGGAAATTGGTCTGGGATTGATGGGTGACTGAGTTAAGAGATATAGTCATGAGAAACGGTAGCCTAGAGGACATGTCAGAGCTTTGGCTGGGTTAGAGATGGATTGGAACTGATCTGGGGAGGAGGACCGAGAACTGAAGGTGCAGTTTGGACTGGTACAATGCAGGAAGCAGAAAGAGAGACAAAAAATGGAAGAACTGACTTTCTCACTCTGCATCTTAGTGGAAGGAGAACAAAGAGGCCCTGTTGGAGAACAGCCAGAAGATCCTGGAAGCATTGCTATACAGGTCTGAGATCCATGTGCAGGGCCAGGAGTCACCCCCACCATCCAAAGAGGTGATGGCCACCTGTTTCAAGCAGCTCTCCAACTCTTACGATGAGGACTACGGTGGCTTTTCTGAATCCCCCAAGTTCCCCACCCCAGGTCAGTCTGGCCTCTGCAGCTGAGCCCTGCCGTGGGGCAGGCAGCGCCGGGGGGCAGAGCCCACCCCACAGCCTCCCACTTTCTCCTTGTATTTCAGTGAACTTGAATTTCCTCTTCACGTACTGGGCCCTGCACCGAACAACTCCAGAAGGTGCCCGGGCACTGCAGATGGCTCTGCATACCCTCAAGATGATGGCCCATGGGGGCATCCATGACCACATCGGTCAGGTAGGAGGAAGGCCTTGGGCGTAAACCCCTGGCACATCCAGGAGGCGTGGGGTGGAGCCGTGTCCACTTGGTTTTTGCAGGGCTTTCACCGCTACTCCACTGACCAGCACTGGCACGTCCCTCACTTTGAGAAGATGCTGTATGACCAGGGGCAGCTGGCAGCCACGTATAGCAGAGCGTTTCAGGTATGGCCGTGGCATCCCTCTGCGGGGGGGGCTCCCTCAGCATGCTGAGTGCTGGCTGGGGAGGGCTGGCTTCGTTTGGGGAGCAGCTTCGAAGCCTGTTCCCCAAGATGTTGCCCATTCCATGGGCATGGAGTGGTCCCATACTCCTATTCATCTCCTGGTGTTCATCCAGAAACGCTGCACAAACCTGTGACAGTGGAGCCCCAGGGTTTTGAGCGTAACGGGGGAGGGAACAGCCTTCTGGCTGGTCTTTGCAAGTCAGCAAACACATGCTGCTGCCTGTGATGTTGGTATAACTCCAGGGTTGCTCTCCAGTGCCTGTAGATTTCTGTCAGAGATCTTACTCTGAATCCATCCCATGTTTAAAATCCCTGGACTTTCAAATGTGTTTCCCCTCCTTTGCCAGCTCTTTAAATCTGAATCTCTGATCATATCTTGCTGTGTCTCGTGCCTCCCCGCTGCCCCTTTTAACATTGACATCCACCCCGTGCCTCCTGCAGATCTCTGGCGATGAATTCTTTGCCAGTGTCGCCCAAGACATTCTGCTCTATGTCTCGCGGGACCTGAGTGACCAGGTAGGTTGTTCCCTGGGCTGGGCCAAAGGGAGCCACTTACCCTGCCCTGGGACATGGCTCGGGGCTGCTTTTCCCTCCCTCCCTTCCCAGCCGAGCTCAGTCTGGGGCACTGCTGTGGCTCACTGGCCAGATTGCCAGCCCAGCAGTGATGGGGAGTTGGCTGAAGGTGCTGTCCCAGTAACAGGAGGGTCTCTCTGTTGCTCTTATCCCAGGCTGGAGGTTTCTACAGTGCAGAAGATGCTGATTCCTACCCGACCACTGCATCCGAAAAGAAGCGAGAAGGAGCTTTCTGTGTGTGGACGGCCGAGGAAATTCGGGCTCTCCTTCCTGACTCTGTTGAAGGGGCCACAGAGGGGACGACCCTGGGAGATGTCTTCATGCACCACTACGGAGTGAAGGAGACTGGCAACGTGAGCCCCATGAAGGTGAGGGAGAACAAAGACCTGCCTGGTACCAGGACGAGTGGTGGGGGACCCGCACCCTTGGGCATGGGGGGATGGCAGAGCAGCCCCAGAGCACGTGGAGTCCAACCCCTCCTCAGCCTGGTGACGTTTGTAGAACGGGGCATTCCTTTCAGGACCCCCATCAGGAGCTGAAGGGCAAGAACGTCCTTATTGTTCGATGCTCCCCGGAGCTGACGGCGTCCCGGTTTGGGCTGGAGCCGGGGCGGCTGGGTGCCCTCCTGCAGGAGGGCCGGCGGAGGCTGTCCACAGCCCGGGCACAGCGGCCGCGGCCACACTTGGACACCAAGATGCTGGCGGCATGGAATGGTGAGAGGTGGCTCAGCTCTGGGGGTGTGTGCCTTGGCTGGACCCCTCCGCGGCTGCCTGGGGCCAGCACGCTTTTGGGGGGCTTGTAGCAACGAGTCCTGCTGGGACTGGAGAGCCCCCCACAGAGGTTGTGGGTGGGCTGGGGTCTGGGGCTGCGGGAGCACCTGGGGGAAGCAGCCCCAAACCTGCAAGCCATGGGGCTGCTGGGCGTCGGGATA
Source organism: Buteo buteo (assembly GCF_964188355.1). Taxonomy (NCBI): domain Eukaryota; kingdom Metazoa; phylum Chordata; class Aves; order Accipitriformes; family Accipitridae; genus Buteo; species Buteo buteo. The sequence continues at coordinate 7,591,433 of NC_134183.1, read as the reverse complement.
TTACTCTGGCTTTATTTTCCTCCCCTGTTGCCAGTAGAGAGCAGCAAAACCCTTCCCCTGGCTCAGCCCGGCTCCCCGGGTTGGGCTCTGGGGAAGGGGACTGAGTTGGGGATTCAGGACCCAGGTGGGGTGCAGAGCCCACCTCCACTGCTGCATTAGTGGGACACCACAGCTCTGTGTCCGTCTGTCCAGGTGTCCTGCAGCAGGTAATAACTGCAGTACCCCAGACACTGTTCCCAGCAGTAAATGCCTGGGTAGCTGGGTCTGGAGCTGGCGTGAGCTGGAGTTACACCTCGTCCTGCAAACAGGAAGACTCTTAAGCCCTGTTTCTTCCTGCAAACGAAGGCTTAGCTCTTGCTGGCCTCGCAGCGCTCTGCCCCTCTCTTCGGTGACAGTAAGTGACTATCTTAGTGGTTTGAACTGAGTGGGAGAGCTGGTGACTGAGCCCTGACCTGCCTAGAACCTCAGGGAAGACAAGCTTCCTGCTGAGCATCCTTTAAAGGAAAGACAGTGACACCCCCACCGGTTCCTTGTGCCCCCCCCGAGCCTGTCCCCGTGTCTGTGCTTATGCAGGGCTGATGATCTCAGGCTTTGCCCAGGCTGGGGCAGCCCTGGCCGAGCAGGAGTACGTGAGCCGGGCTACGCAGGCAGCTGCCTTCCTGCGGAGACACCTTTTTGACCCTGCCAGTGGGAGGTTGCTGCGGAGCTGCTACCGGGGCAAAGACAACACGGTGGAGCAGAGGTGAGCAGTGGTACAGAGAGTGTCTACAGACCGACTGGCCACCCCCCAGGTGTTGCCCAGGCCCCAGGTGGCCCTCTCTCTTCCAGGCAGGACTGAACTTGGAGGGAGGGAGGCTGTTTGCCTTGCACAGAACTGCCTCCGGTGCAGTTTGGGATGGATTAGTGCCCCCCACCCAGTGAGGAAGAATTAAGGTCAAATCCTTTCCCGATCCTCATCTTCCAAGCTGGCAGGAACCTTCCCCTGCCCTCCCCTGCTATACAGAAACCCGGGGCTGAGCCATATGATGACTTGGCACAGACACCGCTTAATCTTGGACTGAGCTCTGAGGTGGCATCTCCTCGGGCAGCAGAGACCAGTAGGTAGGGCTTTTCTGGGTTGGAGAACATTTCCCACCTGGCCAGTGTAGAGACCCTGATGCTCCTTCCCTGTCTGCCACTGCAGCGCCGTGCCCATCCAGGGCTTCCTGGAGGATTACGTCTTTGTCATCCAGGCTCTCTTTGACCTGTATGAAGCCTCGTTGGAGCAGGGCTGGCTGGAGTGGGCCCTGCAGCTCCAGCACATGCAAGACAAGCTCTTCTGGGACCCCAAAGGCTTTGCGTATTTCTCCAGCGAGGCTGGCGATCCCTCTCTGCTCCTGCGCCTGAAAGATGGTGAGCTCAGGGACGTGGCCCTGCTCTCCATGGGTTATGGTGTGGGGCAGCTTAGGGAGGGCAGGGGCGATGCCTGGCTGAAGGAACAAGCCGTGGGGTGGTGAGGCTTTGGGCTGATGGAGGAGCTGTTTTCCCCTGCAGACCAAGATGGAGCAGAGCCCACTCCCAACTCTGTCACTGTCACAAACCTGCTCCGAGCAGCTTGTTACTCCGGCCATACAGAGTGGGTGGAAAAAGCCGGGCAGATCTTGGCTGCCTTCTCAGAGAGGCTGCGGAAGATCCCAATAGCCCTGCCAGAGATGGCCCGGGCCACCGCTGTGTTCCATCACACCCTCAAACAGGTACGGGCAGGGGCTCATGTGCCGCTTACGGAACCTGCCGCAGGGAGGGGGCTTGGCGGTGGTGTGGGTGCAGTCACAGCTCTCTGCTTTCTCTCTTCTGCCACCCACGCTCTCCCCGGACAGGTGGTTATCTGTGGGGACCCCCAGGGAGAAGACACCAAAGAGATGCTGCGCTGTGTCCACTCCGTCTTCAGCCCAAACAAGGTAGAGGTGCCAGCCCTCCCCAGCCCCCTGCGCAGCCGCTCCCCGCCAGCCGCCGGCACGCTCCCTGCTGCCTGCATTGCCGGTGCCTTCATCCTTTCTCCCAGTGCGGCTGTAGCATCCGTCTTCCTCCTCCTCCCTTCTGGGAAGCATCCTATCCTTTCCATATTCGTAAGCACAGCCGGCAGGGCCACGGCTGAGCCCCTGCACCCCTCTCCCTGGCACAGAGCGCTGGCAGCCCAGCCCAAGGAGCGGCTGCAGCAGCGGCTGCTGTCGCTGCCGGCTGTTTACACTGCCCTCAGCCTGAGCCCAGCATCCCCAGTGCTGCTCTCTCAAGGGAAAACCTTTCGTTCCGGTGCGGATGTGTCATGCCCGGTGTGGATGTGTCATGCCTGGTGCAGATCCAGCCAGTGTCTGGGTCACCTTCTGCCTGAAGCCACCCTCGCATCCTTGGGAAACGGCAAGGCAATACCTTGCTCTGGCTGTGGGTACCCCTGGCTGGGAGGGTCTTGCTTTTCCCAAAAGCTTTGCCCCCAGTTGTGCTGTCGCCGTGCACTGGGGTTACCACCTTGCTCTGCTCGTCTGCATCCCTGCTCAGAGATGCGTCACGCGGTGCATCCCACGGAGGGGCCGTGCTGCCTCGGGGACGGAGCTGTTTGCCGCCCGTGGAGCTGGCAGGGAAGGGCAGTGCGGCAGCCGGCGCCCGTCACGTTTGGTGGGCAGCGTCCCTGCCCTGGGGACGGATGGCTCTCGCCTTGGCAAAGCTGTCGAGCCGAGGGAAGCAGGGCTGGGCTGTAGGCGAGGAGGCTCAGCGTTTCAGCCTCTGGACCGGATTCATCCCCGCCTGTCGGGGTCCTGGTGCCAGGGACTGGCACGTTGAGCCGCAACACGTGGGGAGCTGGCACTGAGGCCAAAGCATCAGTTTCCCTCTGTAGCCCCAGCTGGGGTGAACTGGGGAGTGCTGAGCCATCGGCACGGCGTCCCCTGCTCCGTCCTCACGTTAGCTCAGCCCACGGAGGCTTTCATCCCTGGCCCTCTGCTTACGTGCCCCGCAGCGTTCAACGCCGATGTTGGAGGACAGTCACCGCTTTTGCCCAGGCACGTGGGTGGGGGACGCAGCTCTCCGTCCTCCCTCTGGCATCTCCTGTCCAGCAATGCCCTCAGCCGTGCCTGTCCCCGCGCCGCGTGCGAGGCCTCTGCTCCCACGCTCTTCCTCTCTCCCTTAGAAGGATTACAGCGGGTGACCCAGTTTGCAGGGACGGGAAGCGCCGTGGTGGCAGCGGGGAACCCAGTGCTGCTGCTAATAACCCACTCCCTCTCCCCACAGCTGGTTCAGCCGTCGGTCCCCCGAGTCCACGTGGACTCCGGCAGGGGATGCAGCCGGCAGCTTCGGGGTCCTGAGCAGAGCAAATAGCGCAGCCATTGCCTCTCCTCTCATGTGATTTGGTTCCCTCCTGCTAAGCTGGTAACAAGCCTGGCTGTTGGGGATGCTCGCTCCCCAGGGGCAGGTCTGTCTGCCCCAAGCCGTTGCCTTCCTCGGGATAGGGAGGAAGAGGAGGGCTGGGCGCTCTGGATGGATATTGCTATGAGGGAGTGAAGCCGCGGGGGGCTGCGCTCAGAGGGGCATGTGGGGGGGCTGCAGCTGGAGGCTGGCAGCAGGCAGGGCAGAAGTCGAGCCCCTGCTAGCCCCTCGCTGGGCATCCCTGCTCTTGCGTGTTCCTCATGTTGCGATGGTGGGATGGCTCAGGAGTTGTCCCTTTTGGCAGCTTGGGTTTGTTTCCTGGAAGAAAGAACGTGGCAGGAGGGGAAGGCTCTCTTCCCAGAGGAGCACAGCCCTGTAGGTATGTGCTTCCCCAAGCATGAGGGTGCAGGAGCGGTAGGAGCTGAGCTCCTCCTTGACCTTCCTCAGCCCACCTCCCTCCTCTTCGTTCCTGCCACGAGAGCTGCCTGCGCTGCTGAGCCCGGCTCCAGCAGACGGGATGTCCCATCGCGGTGATGGCTGCTTCTCCCTGCTGTCACCGAGGCCAGGGGTGAGCGGTTGGGTCTCTTCAGCATCATCTGGGTGGAATGAAGGGCGACAGAGAGCGGGTAGAGCCACACTTCCCCTGAGCTGTCCTGCCGGGGCTTCCCCGTTGCCGTTCTTCATGGCCAACCTGATCTCTGGCAGTAGCGATGGCTCCTCACCTTGCAGAGGGGATGGAGAGAAGGGAGGAGAATCCCGCTGCTCAGAGAGTCACGCTGCCTTCGGGAGCAGCCTACTGCCTCCCGACAGCCATCCCTCTTTCCGTGCTGCATCGCACAGAGATGCGGGTCCTCCGTTTCCCAACCCGCCTTCAGCCCCCTCCAGCTGCACCCCAGCTCTCCTTCCCCACCCCGAGAAGCTGCCTGAGGCAGAGCAGCTCCGGGTCACCCGCTCCGGGGACACGACAGCTTTGGGAATCGCCTTTGCCAAGGATTTGGGGAAATGTCACTGCCGTGTCCCCTGCCGCCCCTGCTCCCTCAGTGCCGGCAGGGCGCTGGGGGCTTGGTTCATCTGTAGGAACACAATTAATTAGGTCGTTCCAGTAATTAATTCCTTACAAACTTCACATTGAAATCCTTGCTGTAACGAGACGCCGATGATAAGACGGCATTGAGGTCGCAGGTTTAAATGGACCCCGCACCCGGAGGAGCCCTTTGCCGCAGGCACCTGCCGCAGGGATGCGAGTGCTCCGGGGGCGATGCCGGAGGTGCTCCCCAGGGGTCCCGGTGCCGGGAGCAGAGAGGGTTGGATCCCTGCTCCGGGGCTGGATCCCGGCTCCTGGTATAGATTCCTGCCCTGTTAATGGTCTTTAGGGTAATTATGAAGGATCCCATTATCTCCTCAGCTGCAGAGCGCTAAGTCTGCCGCTTGCCTTCATCCTGGCCCTGCAAGAGGACCTTAGGGAGCTTGTGAGAAAAATGAATAATGAATTTCAGATTGGACATGAATTGGTAATTAATCACTCCTGGAATTAATTCCAGACAAAGGCGAGGGGGGGAGGAGGTTGGGGGGGGGAGCAGGAGGCAGGCAGGGAGTCGGGCTGAGTCAGAGCTGGGTCAAGGCAGGGGCCGAGCGGGAGATGTGGGGTGATGGGGGACAGGAGGGGACTGCAGCAGCCGTTATCGAGGACAAGGGCTTGGGGACGTGGTGACCTCTTGGGGACGCAGGGGGTGAGGGCAGCCCCTGCCAGGCGCGGGTGAGGCGTCTCTGCTGGGTCTCGGTGCTGGGTTTGCTCCTGGCCCCGGGGCCGGTGGCAGAGGATGCTGCGTGCCGGGCGAGCGATGGCACGGTGGCAGATGTGTGTGCCGGGGGTAGGAGCGTTCGGTGTTGGCATCCCTCGGCGGCGTGAGCCTGTGGTGAGCGTGTCAGTGCTCGGTGGGCACCGCGGTGGGCGCACGCACGGGGCTGGGGCCGGAGCCGGAGAGGGCAAGGGAGAACCATGTGTTCCAGCAGTGGGATGCTGCCTTTGTGCCTTGGATCTTGGGAAGGGCTGGCGTTTTGCTCACCCTTTGCATCCGTGTCGGCACCAGGCTCCCTGCCAGCTCCTGGCCTTTCCCCTGATTAGCCTGCAAGCCCTGAGGCTTTAACAAACATTTTCCCTTTCAGAAAAGCTAATTAACACGGCAGCCCTGTCATCACCCCTGGCTGGTGCTGCCGTGTCAGCCGGGAGAGCCCCCGACCCACTGCTTGCTGGCGTCTGAGTTTTTTGGGAAGCATCTGGGGGCCCCACTCCAGGCCGTTGTGTGCCGGTCCCTGTGCTTCATCCCCAGTTGTCGGGTGTCTGGAGCAGAAAAGGGAGGCAAAGCTGCCGGGGATGGCGTGGACCACGCGCCCCCTCCAACACAGGCGCTGGGGATGTGGCCACCGTGGGACCCTGGCAGAGGGCTGGCGTGGGTCCCCTCGGCTCCCGGTCCCCTTCCCTCTTCGGGCGAGTGCGTGGGGGGACGCTGCCAGCGCTTGGCATGTCTGTGGGGAGGGAAGGACCAGCTGGCTGGCGCTGGCTCTGCTCTCCAGCTCTCCCAGCTCCTTCTCCGGCAGGTGCTGATGCTAGCAGATGGAGACAGCACTGGGTTCCTCTACCGCCAGTTGCCTTTCCTTGCATCCCTGGAGAGGAAGGACGGGAAAGCCACCGCCTATCTCTGCAGCAACTTCGCCTGTTCCCTGCCCATCACCTCTCCCCAGGAGCTGCGTGGGATGCTCTGCTCGTGAGCCCCTCGGCCCCTCCGCCTGCGGGAAGGCAAGGGGGAGACAGACTGTCGCGCCAGCCTGGGGACACGGGAGAGACCCGTAATAAAGCTACCTTGGGCATCAACTGCCTCCTGGATGGTTCCTGGCAGCACAGTGGGGCTGTGCCTGCAGCAGGTCAGGCTCTGCTTGTAACCACTGCTCTGGCAGCATCTCGGCAGAACCGGCTCTGCTCCCCGGTGCTGGTTTTGGCATGGCTAGGAGACACCCACCGAGGAGCATCGCCTCCCCCTGCACACGTGCTTGCTGCTTGCCTCTGCTCGCTGAGGAAAAAGAAAACAAATTAAGTATAAATCCTGGCGTTAATGGAGAAGTCGGATGGGAAAACTATTAGGGTTCCTATAGCAACCCAGGGTAACATTGTCAAAAGCACCTGGATGACTTGGGAGTCAAGTGCTTTTGAAAGTGTTACCGTTACGACAGCCGCGGTATTTTTCCATTACAGAGTAGATCGTAACATACATTAAGTTAATACATAGTGCATGCAAAAAGCCTGCTGATTACCGCAACCGATGAAAACGTGCCACGAGACCCAGCCTAAGCCCTTCCAAACAGCTAAACATCTCATCCTGGCTTTGCCAAGGCTGCGGAGACGTGGTTCAGCTCGAGAAAACACTTTTGAAAAGTCTTGTTTGCTTTGTAAAAGCCTAATGCCTGCGTCTACTCTATGGGATGGGGCTGCGCTGCTTCCCCTGGGACCTGCAGCGAGGTGGGGAGCTTCCCTGGGGCTGGGGTGGCTGGAGGGGGCAGATGCCGGGAGCTGGGATGCCGGCGTGCCCCACGGCTGTCCCGGCATTCCTGAGCATCCCTGTGGGTGGGTGCCCCTGCCCCGCACTGCCCCGGCTGGGGGTTCCCCAGCGGGGATGGCAAGAAGGGAGATGTCCGACCCGCACCCCGGTTTGGGGACGTCACCCGGGGTAGGAGCTGGGGACCCCCGAGCCTGCTGGCAGGAGAGCGGCCGGCTGCTGCTCCGTGCCGGGGAGGCTGGTTGGGTTGGGCTGGAGCAGGCAGGGACGGACGGCTGGTGAGGTAGGTTGGCTGGGGCTGCGTTTTCCAGCTGGGTGCTGAGGGTGGGTGCTGCTGGATAGGGTGCTCAGGGCTGCGGCTGCTCCAGCCTGGCCCCTGCCTTTGCTTGCAGAAAGTTTCGGTAACAGCACAGGAAATAAGCCTAAAAATGCCTTTCAGCCAGCGTTTTGAGGAGGGAGGTGTTTGCTCTGAACTTTCCTGGCGAAGCCGAGGCTGGACCGAGGGTCTCGCCCAGCCTCACTGGGTGCTCGGCCGCATCCTGCCGACGCCGGCCATCGGGACGGTGCTACCGGGTCTTGGCACCTCTGCGCGCCGAGCAGCGGGAGATAACCCACCCCGGCAGAAGCGGGACGCTGTCGCCAACCACACAGACCCCCTTTGCTGCAGCATAAACTTCATTCTCCCTCTCTTCCCCCTCATCCCTCCTCCTCCTCCTCCTCCCTGCTTCCAAAGGGGCAAGTACCATGTTTTGAGCATCCCTCTGACACCCTGGGGCTCCCCCGGCACGCCAGCCCGCACCCGGGGCCGGCAGGATGCCGTCATCTGGCAGCAAAGCGGCGCTGAGGCGCGTTGCCCGCCAGCTTTCCAGTGGGTTGTGCCAGGATTTGGGGGTAACCAGCCTTTGAAGTCAAAGAGGAATTTTGCACCTCATCTCATGAATGCTTTCTATGCTTGTGGAAGAGGAGGGGTTTTTTATTTTCTCTCCTCTCTCGGTTTTAAAAGCTGAAGTGTTTCTGGAAATCCAGCTGAAAATTGCTGGTTTGGCAGATGGCTGGCTGCTTTCCTCTGGTTTTTTGTTGGGTTTTTTTTTTTTCAACTTGGCATCCCTGCTGCAGGGATTGATTTGACACCCGTCCCCATGAGCGCTCGGAGCGCGTTGATGCTGTCTCCGTGCCAGGAGAGCATCCTCGGAGCGTGGGGCCGGCACTGAGCACCCATGGGGAAGCCCAGACATCTTGGGCCCCGTGACTGGCCAGGTCCACGTCCAGCGGCCATCCCCGAGGTGGCATGGGGCTGGGGGCGATGTGCCAAACCCGTTTCGGTGCCTACCAGCCCCTCGTGGCACAGGCACGGAGTGCCTTTCTCCCGCACCGACTTGCTTGTTGGCGCGTCTCTGTAAGCAGCCGCCGGGCAAAAATGTGCTGCGAACCTCTGTCAGGATGAATTGGGCTCACCTCTCAGAAAAAAACCAAAACAAAACAAAAAAGGAAAAAAAGTTCTCTGTAATAAATAACGGATGTTTTGGCACCTTGGTCCTCCTGGTGCCTCTGCCTTGCTGCTGCCCGGGAGCCGGTGGCACCATCCCGTGTGGCCCCACGCTCTGCCCCATCCCCAGAGCCACCCGGCTTCTTCAGCCTTTTGGCTTTACAGCCTTGGCAAGTGGTGTTTTAGCTTAAGTTCAGTTTCAGCACCCACCTCGCTGGTCCCCTCTGGTGTCCCCTGGCCAGGATGGGTGCCAGGGCACCCATGGGTGCTGCTCCTCATTGGCAGGTGGTGCAGAAGGAGGCACTGGCCGCAGGAGCCGGCACAGCCGTGGCGATTAAACCCTTCTGGTGATGCTTCCGTCCTCATTACTTTCCTGTTGCTAACCCACCGATTTCGCTGCAAATGCCGGTGCTTTGCTGCAAGTGTTGTTATCCAGCCTGCGGTCCCCAGGCTGATTAACGGGAGACAAGGCTGGCAGGGTGCTGCCCAGCTGGCCCGGACTCTCAGGAGGGTGATGGAGCAGAGTCTCGGTGCTCAAGGGTCCTGTGCCACTTGACAATATCCATTTCCCCGATCCCTGATTCCCACCTTCCTTTTGGTGGCAGACGTGGGGGCTGCTGCGGACTCTCCCTGGGGCAGCACCAGAGCCCCTTTCCCTGTTGGCAGGGAGGCTTGGGGCAGCAACAGCCAGCATTCCCTGCTCCTCCCGCTCCTCTCCAGCTGCAGAGTTGTCAAAAAAAACCAAACAAAAAACAAACACAAAATGCATCAAATAACTGATGTGCTGCTTTTTCCCTGCAAACACTTAGGTTTGCCATCGGGCTGCTCCGGAGGGCACAGGGGGGGTTTATCATCCTGCCCAGGGGTCTGGGCTTGCCTGGAAACCCCAACAGCTGCATATGGGGAGAAGCACATTTTCCCCTTCCTTCTTTTTAATGAAAAAAAAAACCCTTTCAACATTTAAATTTTTAATGCTTACATCGGGTGATCTGCAGTGCTCCCTATCGCTCAGCCCACCAAGGCAGCCAGGAGGGCTGATGCCCGTCATGCCCCTTTGGGGGGTCTGGGGCACATGGCAGGGGGGAGGCAGCGCTGGCAGCCACCCTTGCTGCTCTAATGAGGCTTTCCCTCTAATTAATATTCTCCAGCAAAGCCAGCGCTGGTTCTGGGTCTCTTGGCTTTTATCTCCATTGGCATTGATGTGACATCAATGGGAGACGGGGCTTTGAAAGCTGTTTGTTATTTGTGATGTTGGATCCGCGGGAGAGGGAGGATGGAGAGGGGGGTCCCCAAGCCCGGGTCCAACCCTGGTCCAGTGTCTGTCCCCTGCCCCCCCCCCCCAACAAGGCACATGTGGGGGTGTAATTTGGGCATCCCTGTTTCCAGCCCCTCTGAGAAGGTATGTTGGGCAAAATAATGAGGGTTTCTGCACCCAGGTGTTTCCCACGTGGGTGCCCGGGCATGGGTGCCCAATTCACACCTGAGCATGCAACAAATTCACGCGTGAGCACCCGGTTAGGTCATGCCTGAGCACCCCGTTGTGCCATGCTTGGGTGGCCAATTAGCCAACACCTGAGCACCCAATCAGTCAACACCTGAGCACCCAATCTGCTCATGCCTGAGTGGATGATTAGCTCCTGCCTGAGGGTTATTTTGGGCATAAATGGGCAGGTTTTGGTATCTGAGGGCTGTAGTGGTGCTGATGTGGAAGGAGGTTGGGAAGTGCTGGTTGTGGCTCCTCTGAAAGTCATGGAAATGCCCCATAGTACCCCAAAATATTAGGGGAACCTATGGCAGGGAGGGCTGGAGACATGGGGTTGGAGGCCCACTGGTGCAAGGAGTCCCTCCGTGCTTGTCCTGTGCTGTTGAGCCCAGTTACTCCAATATTCAGCCAAAGGGAATCTGCAGTGGGCGAGCTGGTGTGGTGAGTCCCCTGAGTTGCAGCCTCCTCTCCGGGGTATTTTGGGGAGCTTGCTGAGGTCCCCTTGCACCGGGAGGCGGGTGGGGAGCACGTCTTGGTTCACAGCCGCCTTCCTCCAGTATCCCACTGGAGCATCCGCAGGCAGCAGTGGGGGCTGGTGGGCGAGCCGGCTCCGCTCCCCCTCCCCGCCCCAGCGTTTGCGTTGCACAGATGTTCACGCCATGCAGCTCCAGTAATTCCGATATTCCTGACAAGTGAATTTGCAGCTGAAGCTGGCCAACGCTTGCTCAAAATGTACTTTTTTTTTTTTTTTCTTTTTCTTTTCAAACCAACTTTCCATGCGGATCGGTGCCAGGGACCATGGGGGCGGGGGGCAGTGCCAGACCGTGGTTTGGGGGCTCTGCAGGATGGCCCCCGCTTGGCTCAGCTGCTGCCTCAGTTTCCCCTCCCATGAAAGCGTGTCCTGGCTGTTCCTCTCCAAACCATCCACCACCCCCGTGTGGCCCTGGAGCGTGTCCCCTGCTCAGAGCCACCACGTGCTCGGGCTTCTCTTTTGGCAGGATAATCCGGGGAGCCCCGAATGCTGCATTTCAGGGCAGTGCTCTCCAAAGCTGGGGAACCCCAGAGATGGGCAAAAGGCTCTGTCCTTGCAAGTGGGTTGGTGTTGGGATGCTGCTGGGTGCAGTGAGTGGTCAGTGCGACAGGGAGATGGGCTGAGGTGGGATGAAGATGCTGCCTGCCTCCCTCCCCACGGGGAGAAAACACAAGCAGGGTGCAGCCAAACTGTTTAATGCCTGGTTTTTACCGAGCAGAGAGGGGCAGATGTGCTCCAGGGACCATGCAGGGGAACTCACAGCTGTCTCCGGGCTGGCTGCCATTGCCAGGTGCACATGCCAAGGTATTTTGGGGACCATCATCCCCATGCGATGCTCAGGGGCTCCAAACAGGCGCTGCAACCGCGGGCCGACGCTTTTAACCAATTTTAACACTTGGAGGTCTCCCCCTCCTGCCTGGTAGTGCCGCAGCAATCTCATCCGTTTCTCATGGAACTGTCAACCTCGGCCACACCGCTGGGAAGGGAGGGAAGGATGGGAAGGGATGGCTGGAGGCCCTGCAGCGCCGGCGGCGCGGTGGGAGGGCGGTGGGAGGCCATCCGCGCTTATTAAGGGTTATGCAATAGACACTTGGCCATTACACGGCTATTAATCCTCCTTTAATATGGTTTCAGTATTTACCGACCACGGTAACTGTTGCATTAAATCGAAATTAAATGTGTATTTTGGAGGCTTTACAGAAGGGCGGAGGAGGATGTCTGGCGAGAAGGGTGCAGGTTTATGGGTGCCCCGGTGAGAAGGGGGCTTGGGGTGCACAGAGGGACCAGGACCCCAGTGGGTCCTGAATGGCCTCATCACCAGCGTGGGATTGTCCCCCAGTTGCTGTGCCAGTCTGTCAGTCCAGGTGAGGTGCCAGTGGCGTCTCCGGTGCTTTTGGTACTTGATGAACTACTGAATTAAAAGGCGAGACATGCTGAGGGCTCCCGGGGATCCTCGCCTGCTAATCAAAGGGCAACAGGCTCCGCTTTTCATCTGGGGTTTTATCTAAGGCTCCAGAGAGGGCTGAGGCTGCTCCTCTCCCCATGACTAGGTGGACTTTGGGGTTAACGCCTTGTATGCTGCAGCTTGGCAGGAGCATGTAGCAACACTTCACGGTATCGGCTAAGGCTGGAACCCACGTCAGAGACCCCAGGGCTTGGAGAAAGCAGGAGCCGGCTGGTGATGCCTGGGCTTCGGGACCAAATCTCCCACTGGAATAGCAAGATAGGGCCCCCAGCCTTAGGAACCGAGTTTCTGGCCACAGCACAGATGTCCTGAGGCCACTTCCCCGGGTCCCTCAGGGCTGATGCCCGCTGGCTTGTGTGAGGGTTTTACCCACAGACGAGGAACCTGAATGTCCCCGCCTGACCCAGCGCTCTCCTCCCCATCCCCGACACCTGCGAAATCTGGGACAGGCAGAGCCGGGCTCGCTGCAATTATCCTCGGATTAAAGGCAGCTAATTTAGTTCGAGTTACAGAAGCTAAATTGGATCGATACGTTGGGGTGAAGCGCATAAAAGAGGAATCGATAGGTGTTTAGAAACACTGAAGACGGTCTGTATAAATCTATGGGGTGATGCTTTTGGGGTCGGGGCAGCGGCGATGCCTGAGCGGTGCGGGGCCGGGTGGGAGAGGTGGAGACGTGGGAGCCGGTGGCAGGCGATCCCTCGGGCGATGCACGCCGGCAAAGCAGAACTGCAACTCAGCACAAGGCTTTCATCAGGTTTTTGCAGCTCAGCAGACTGGAGGCTGCCGTGACAGGCGCGAGCTTCGGCTCTGCGGGATTCGAGGCACGGGTTTGACAGCCGGCCCCCGCCCGTGCCGGTGCGCTCGCCCCCGCGCTTGCCGGAGACGTCACGGCCGTGAGGAAACTGGTTTGAGGTTCAACCAGAATTTGGGCAGAAGCTGGTTTGGGCCGTCTGCGAGGCATGCACCAACCAAGCATCCTCACAACGGGATGCTCGCTGGTGTCATCTGGGGATGTCCCGGTGGCCCCCAGGGTTTCTGAGCCCCCACGGCCACCAGCAAGGGCTCGGTCTGTCTCCCTCGTGCTGCCTTCTGGCAGGGCAGCACGGCGAGAGGCAGGGTCCTTTTTCACAGCTGACAGCCCATGAATATTTATAGCGGCGTATTAAAAATGTCCACCGCATCCCAAATTAGTCATGGGGCCCTGGATAGAGCCAGGGTGCTGGGTACGGTGACACTGATGTCGGCCCCGGCTCCGCGGTCGGATGGTGGTCGTGTGGCCCCGCAGCCGGGGTGTGATGGAGCGGGGGGTCCCCGTCCCTTTGGGACCCCACGAGCAGCCCTCGGGTCCTGCCTTTGGACCAGACCTTGCTCCCACATGCGACCCCTCGTCCCTCCCGAGCGCCTGCTCGGGATGCTGGCAGCACCAGGATTTCTACACCTCTCGGCATCTCTTCCTCAACGTTTCGTGCTTTAAAACTCGGGTTTCTGTGGCTGTGACCGATGTTTCCGCCAGTCGTTGAGGGGTGCGGGAGCTGCTACCCCTGCCACATGCTGGGGATGCCGGCTGCCTCTGGGATGTGTGAAGCATGGCCAGCACAGATGTGTTTATCTCCCAGAAAAGCAGGCGAGAAAGAGGATCAGTGTTCTGCTGAACGACTGGAAATTAAAGGGGGAGAAGAAGGGGACAAAGCTATTTCCCAGCTCCTATGGGGTTGGCAGGGATAACAGAGAAAAGAGCAAAATCTAATTTAGAGTATACAAAGACAAAATTGCTGGAGGGGCTCCTGGTCGTAGTGCGAAACCTCAGCCCGAGCATCGATGGAGGATCGCACTGCAAGCCCACGGGGGCTGGATGTGTCCCGGCAGCTTGGCCCGAGGTGGGGGCAAAAGCGGGTCTCCCCATCATGTCTGGGGACCCTTCAGCCCACGGGAAGGCTGGGCCGGGGGCTAAGCTCTGGCAGGGGAAGGTCTCTGGCTTTGCTTTTTCAGTCTGTAACTCCCCATTGCTCTGACCACTCTCCACGACCTCCCCGGCCAGAGGACTCCCGTGTTCCTGACAGAGGCTTGTTTCACCTGGAGCGGATCGCCAGAGCCAGGTAATCAGCCTCTGGTAGCAGACACCACACTGGGAAATGCTGATATTATTAGTATTATTACTATTAATAATAAGCTGGCTTGCAATGGAGGTGCTGGTGGCATGGCTGAGGGCTCAGCCTCTGCTCCGAGCACGCTCTGCAAGCGGCCGTCCTGGCCCTGAGGAATTAAAACCTCAATTGCTGAGGCTGAGCCCTGGCAGGGATGGTCTGATGCTGGGGGTTGGAGCTGGTACCAGTGGGGTCTGTGGGCTGGGGGATGTGGCTGCCGGGTACCCCCAGGCACCCCCGGCACGAGGGGGCTCAGCCCCACGGGAGGGTTCCTTGGGTCAGGGACCTCCTGTTGGCAGGTTTGTTGGGATGGGACAGGCTGGGGAAAAGTTTCTGTCTTCTCCCCATGGAAAATGTGATCCCTGCAAGTCTGGGAATCCCATGGATCTTCTCACTGCAGGTGTGGGATACCTGGAGATCCAGGATCCCTGCAAGCACGATCAGGACATCTGCCCCACGGGGCTGGACGTGGCTGATTGCTCCGAGGGAGCAGAGTCAGAAGCAAGAGGAAGGGATTCTGCTCACGAGCTTGAGCAAAGTCGTAATTTAAATTGAAATTCTTTTTTTTTTTTCCTTCTGTATTGCCGTTTTCTTCACTAAATGGCATGTTTTTCATCTGTTGACGAATCGAGGATCTTTCCGCATGCAGTGACTGGGCCGGCCACCATGGGCAAGGGACTCGGTGAGGGGACAGCGCGGGATGGGGGAGACGCAGGGAGGAGTACCCCGCACCGGGGGCAGGCAGGCAGGGGCAGCGAGGCAGAGCGAAAGGAGGTAGGAGACAAAATGAGGAGGTAATCAGGCTGGAAACGTGCCGCAGGGAGGGAAAGCGCCGCGCGTGGCTGCGGCGTGGGGGGGTTAGCCCAGGGTGGTGCAGGGCAGAGGGTTGGCATCCCCATGCCCATGCTGCTTTGGGCAGAGCCCCACTGCCCCTCCGCCCAAAAGGGAGCGGGATGGAGGGGGCGGTGGGGGCTTTGGAGTCTTTTGAGGCTTGCAAAGCTGAGAAGCGCAGGCAGAAACCCCTCTGGGAAGGTGCTGTTCTCTCTCCATTCCACCTCCCCATCTGTCTGTCTGCCCTTTTGCTCTGGTTTCCCTCATCACGCACTAACGATAGCCCTGGTTACTGCCACTAATGAAGGGCTGCAGCTTTGATTGCCGGGACAGATCCTGCGCTCCTCTCTGGCTGAGATCCTTGTGGCACTAATGAAGTCCCCAAATCAATTTTATCTCACGGGGCAGCCAAGGGGAAGGGCTGCGGTGGGGCTGGGGGGGTCCAGCATCCCCCCCGGAGGGGTACAGCACCCGGCCTCCTCCTGAACCGCATCTCCATGGCAACGCGGAGGGATGCTCCAGAGGGATGGTCTGGAGGGATGCTCTTGCAAGACCACAGAGGGGAATCCCAGCAGCCTGGGGGCTTCTGTACCGCACAGAGTGAGGGAGAAAACGCCTGTCTGTGCTGGGAACACGGCTGTCTGACTGTCCGGCTGTCTGTCTGCCCACAGCGATATTCCTGCGGATATTGCGCAGAGGCACTGCTTGAGCTCGGCCCCGGCAGCAGCCACTTAAAGCCCACGTCCGCGCAGCCTCCCCCGCTCCCCAGCCCCACCGGCGATGATGAGTCTCTCCCAGAGCAAACAATTACAGAAATAACCCCACAGTCCTTTCAGGCCCTAATTTTCCAGCCCTGACTGTGTCCTTAGCTTGGCTTCAGAGAGCCGAGTGATAGAAATCTCCAGTCATTTCCATAGCACAGCACCAGCACAGTGCTGGGCCGTGAATATATATTTCCCTTTAACATCTGTCTTTCCTTTTCACTGTGGTTTTTGTTACTAGACGTATTCTTATTAAAATAAACACAGCCCAGGAGAGGGGGCCTTGGGGGTCCTCGTGATGCATCGGGATCAGCGGGGAGGCCGGGATGGCTGGGGCTGCTTCGCGTGAAGGCGCTGGGTGGTTTGCAGGGAAGCAGGATCCATCCCGCTTCCCCGAGGGTCTCCTGGATGTCTCGGGGCAAAAATCAGCCCTGTAGAGGAAACACAGCGCTGTGCCGGTGTGCGCTGACCAGTCGCTGCGGGACAGTGATGCCTTTGGTGGGGCTGCCCTCTTCTCTCAAAGTTGTCACCCTTGTCCCCCAGGGCTGTGCACGGGGGAGCTCAGATGGCTCCCCTTCATTTGTTGCCGTTTATCTATAATTTAGCATGATTTTTAGTTATATTCTAATTGAGTTTCATGTGTCACAGCGTGTCTCAAACAGAAAATATAAATATTTAACAACCTCCACTGGTAATAAAGATTCACATTTGCCTCGTTCTGGTTCCCAGTACATGAATATTCTGTACCACACTCCGCGGGTATTAACTTCATTCAGATTTCTCCCCAGTTATGCAATATAACGGTAATGACAGATAGAAGCCAGATCTTAAAAAAAAAATTATAATCAAAACCAACAACAACAAACCAGTTTGATATCATTAACTCCCCTCCACTGGTTAGGGGAGCACTAATATGTTCCCTTTCATTGCCGGCTTCTCCATGCGTGCAAGTGCTGCGTGCCTGCTCCAGCAGTGCTGTGGGTGGGAGCTGCTCCAGTCCTACCAGTATGGGTGAGAACTGGGGCAGGAGAAGGGCAGGGACAGCTCTGGGGGCAGGAGACGTCTGACGCCCGGGTCTTGGAGGGCAAGGGCTGAACTGAGCCTGGTTTGGGCTGAAATAAAGCCAGGATTGTGTTCCTGCTGTGCTGCCGCTCGAGTGGGGATGCACGTGAGGTTGGACACAAGCTGAAGTATCACTGGTTCTTGCTGGGACCGGGTCAGGGCTGTCACAGCCAGGGACTTGGATGGTGAAAGGGGCCGGGGCCATGGTGGGAGGAAGCGGCGGGTGATTTTTTGGCTGGTGGCTGCTACCTGTGAGGATGAGCTGGGTCCGCCACAAGCTAGCGGGACCCGAGCACTTTGGGAGAGCGGCTCTCAGGGCAGGTCTTGGGACTTGTCGTGCTGGGGGTGACCGAGCGTCCCGGCCAGGTCCCGTGTGCCGGGGCTTGCCCAGGTCTGTCTCGGGGGAGATGAAGCTGTTTGGGCTACAGCTGTGTCCAGGCTTCCCACCGAAACAACTCCCAAACTGCCTTTTGTACCATTACGAACGTTTTAAGGCAGAGCGAGGCTTCTCGAGCATGTCAGCTCTGGCATTGCGGGAGCAGCAAGAAAGCGGAGGCAGGGAACAGGCTTCGATCCTGCCGGTGCCCTGCGCTTTGCTGTGGGGCTGCTGGTCCCTCAGCCCCACCTCTGTGTGGTGTGGGGGCTTGGGCTTTTCCTTGGGGAGCTCCCATGGGAAAGGCTGGAGCTGCGAGCTGCTCAAAGGCTGCCTTGCAATCGCCAAACCCACTCGGTACCCTGAGAAAAGGGAGGATGGGGACACATTGGGCTGGTACCAGCGTGCAGAGCACGAGCGGTGGCATGGGGCTGGCACCTGGTGTTTTGGGGCTTCGCAGCACTGCGCTCCCCTCTCCAGCTCCGCACTCGGTCCCTGGGCTCCCTGCACCCCGCAGGGCAGCCAGATCCCTGCCAGCTCTGCCCTTCTCCCACGCTGGCAGCCGTGACCTGTCGGATCTGGCTTCTCCGGCACCCGTGAATCTCGTTTCTGCCCTGTGTGGCTCCGGCCGTGTGTGCTCACGAGGGCTGGGCAGCCCCAAACCCCCGCTCTTCACCCTGTTCAAGCGATGACCCTCGCAGCCTGTGGTCCCACCGGCCACGTTAAAACCCCAGCGGCAAAGTGTTCGTGTTGCCTGGGGATTTGTTAAGGTAATGACGATTCCTGCCAGAGAAAGACCACAGACAGGCCGTGTGATTTAGCTAAAAGTTGTTAAACTGGCTAAAAGCACCCCAAGTGCCACCGACACCTCCCCAGCGGCACGGCGAGGAGCTGCCGGAGCCGGCGGGGACCACGCGGAGCAGCCGGCCCATGGCTCGCACCCGAGGCTCGCCGGAGCCGCCGTGCTCCTCTACCACCTCTCACGCCGCATCCCTCGCTCGCATCTTGCACGTCCACGTGCGCACGCCTTGCTCGCGCGCGGGCTCGCCGGCACGGCTCGCTGGGTGCTGTCTCTTGGCGGGGCTGGGCTCGACAGCGAGCTGTTGCCTGGGTTCCCGTATATCATGAAGATGTTGCAAGCTGCTGAAAATTCAAAGTGCTGTTTTAATTATGTGCTGTGAGGAAAGCAGCCTGGATCTTGGAAGGAGGCTAACGACGGGACTGCCAGGATATTTTCAGTGGCAGGAACCCAGAATCCATCCCTATGTATCTTTAAAAGGGAAAAATGTTAGGTTTGTCTATGAAATAATAACTAAGAACCTATAAACAATGACATCACCGTCCACCTCACTGCTGGGGAAGTGATTTAGAGACGCTTTGCCTGTGTGAAACAAGAACATCTGCTCTCTGCTGGAAAGAGGAGGAAGATCTCCTCATCAGCATTAAATTTAAATGAGCCAGTCCTCATTTGCACGCTTCTGCGATGCTCCGGCTCCTGCAAGAGGGTGATCTGGGAGCACGGGCTTCAGCGGGGGCTCAGCAAGCCATTTCTCCCTCCCTGGCTTTCTAAGAGTGTGAAAATCAGACTTTTCTATCCAAGAAGGCTCCCCTGGGTGTGGACTGACCCGTCGCAGCCCCACGAGCAGTCGGGTGGGATCGGGTCTCCCTCTGCCCCAGCACTTCGTGTTCAGCATCTCCTCCCGGCAGGGCCACCCGCACCCCGTCTCCCACGGGAGGGTGAGGGTGAAACGCACCCCTGTGTCCCCATGGGTGTGACAGAGAAGCCTGGTGCTCTTGGTGACTTAGAAATTGCTTTAGGGCTAAATGAGGCCGGGATGAGCCCACCCCAGTGGGTACCTGCCCACCCCAGCCTGAGGACCGCCGTGGCAGGTCTGTAGCACCCGCAGCCACCCGGCTGCCCTGCTCCCCATCACCCACCCACATTGCAAGCTGCCAGCAGGCTTTGGTGTGCTCCACATTATTTTTAATTATATTTTACTTTAAAGGGCCATTAATTACAAAGATTTCCCAACAGAGGCCTTAAGAAAAAAAAGGAAAAGGGAGAAAAAAGGCCCCTTCCTCATCAAAGGTTGTTGGAGGCGAGCTGGAATACGAATAATGATTGAGAGGGGCTTAAGCAGCATAGGAGCAAAGTTTGGGGTGCAGAAGGCAGCACTCAGGGGTGCCCCCAACTCATGGCCAAGCTTGCCCACGGGGGCAGAGCCCCCTCCCCGGAGGAAGGGCAGCCATCCCAGCCATCCCAGCCGGCAGCTGCCAGCTCAGGGCAGTGCTCGCCGCTGAGCTCCCACCTGAGTCCCGCTGCGCTCGGTGGGATGGAGGGCACGAGCTCTTGCTCGTGACCCAGCATCCCGCTGGCTTGGCAGCGTCTGTCCTCCCTCTGCAGACCCCAGGTTAAAGCCCCGCTCTCCCTCCCATCCTGACCCCTCTCCTCCTGGTCCCCCAAAGGCTGTTTCTCCCTCCCCCTGCCCTCGCTGCTATTTATTGCTCCTTGGGAAAACAGAAGACATTTATGCCATGTCAGTCAGTCCTTGCCATCAGCGCCATGTGCTCATTTAATATTCATTTATTTTAAGACCATTTGGGTCATTTTCTCCCCTGCTGGCAGGGGAAGCCGCTGTTTTGGGACAGGGGAAGGGGTGCGGAGGGTGCAGTGGCCCCCCAGACCTGCCACCCGGGGCTGGGAGACAGCATCAACCTCTTTGGGGTGGGATGGTGACCCCCCCCCCCCCCCCTCCCCACAGCAGCCCAGCCCTTGCAAGGGGGTTTAATAAGTTTGACCTCCACAACATGGGGCTGTCGCAGCCTGGTCACTGTACCCCAGGGGAGGTGGCTGGAAAACCTTTATTAGAGCAAATTTTAGTGAATCCTTTTTATATGGACCAAGACGTGGTTTGCTCATGCCTGGCCACCAGCAGCACCAAGAGCTGCCGTCCTCTCCATGACCTCTCCTCCTCCCACGTCCACCTTTTCTTAATTAGTCCTTGTTCAGCAGGTGCCAATCACTGCTCCAGCTCCTGCCTTCCCCTCCCTGCCAGGCCCCCAGGCAGAAGGTTGTTTGAGGGTGCTGGTGCAGCAGCTCTGGGGTGAAGGTGTCCTCTGGCTGGAGCTCCTGAGTGCTCAGGTAAGAACCCAAGTGAGAATTGTCCTGTTGAGACCTTTTGTTGCTGTTGTGTACTTTGTGCTGGGGCAGGGGAGGTGGAGATGCCCTTGGGTGGCTGTGGCTGCCGTGGGTTCCTGGATGGAGATAAGGGGGTTGGCTTTTCTTGAGCCTGGAGTCGCTTGGGGGGGGCAGTGAGGTGACTTGTTGATGTGCTGCGGTTGCTCAGAAGGTTTCTCTTTCCTTGTGAAACTGTGCATGCTGTAAGCAAGGTCTCGGTGCCCTGATCCCTGCCAAGCCCAGGGCTGTGCTCCGCAGCCCATCCTCTGCCTGCTGCGATCCGGGTGTTTGCGTGGCTCTGCCCTTCCCCTTGCCTGATCTCTCAGCTTTGTTGTTTTTTTGGCACCTTGTACCCTTCCTTCCTGGGGCCATCCTGAGCTGTGGCGATGCCTTCCTGAGCTCCCTGGGATGCTGGAAGTGCTTGTAGCAGTGCTGGGGACCAAGGCGGGCACGCTGTGGAGCACCACGCGATGCTCACCAGCATCCCGGTGCTCGGCCGAGCTCGCAGCAGCAGCGTTGCTTGGGGATCCAGGGCCCGGCAACAAGCGTCTCATTTCCCTCTTGTCTCTTCCTGTCAGACAAGATTTGAAGATTCAATTAGAGTGGGAGCCGCTGATAGCAGCGGTGCTGGCGTGCTGCTCGCGCCCCGCGCTCGCGCTGCATGGGAACCAGATGAAAGCTGAAAGCGATGCAGGGGGGATGGGGAGAGGAGGGTATTGGAAAGGGAGGCTTTTTGCTAGCCTGGGAGAAAAAGGCAAGAAATGCAGATTTGGAGGGGGTTGAGGGATGGTTGGAGGCTTGGGGATATGTGCTCCAGCCTCCGGAGCAGCAGAGCGGTTCCCACTCAGGAGAGGGGATCCCAGGGCAGCACTGGGCTGGGGAGACCAGCTCCAAAATCCCTCTGTGCGTGTTTGGTGGGGTGAGGCTGGGCATCGGGGCAGGGCTTGCTCGCCCAAAATCTCATCCTACAGAGTCGGGTCTCCAGGGCAGCGGTGAGAGCGAGCCAGGAGCGGGGCTGGCTCTCGGCACCAGAGGGGAGAACAAGGCAAAGCCTCCCAAGTGCATCCGATGGGGAGCTGCCTCGACCAAGCAGCAGACGGCTGGATTTCAGTTGAGGATTTTTTTGTTTTCCCCCTTTCTGAAGGCTGCCTCTCCCTTAAACTGTGCTTCATTTTGCACTAACGCTTCAGAGAGACGTAGAGCCCATCTGAGTCCTTTGCTGCAATGCTGCAGCCTTTGGTGCGAAGCCTCGTGGCTGCTTGGCCGGGCACGGGGACAAGGACAGGCTCCAGTCGGAGCCATGGTAAATTCAAGAGGGTACTGGATAGGGTCAACATCCAGTGTGGCGCTGGGTCCCTGCCTCCCATCTGGGGGAGCTGTCTTTGTGAGGCTGATGGACCTTTGCACATTTTGAAGGTCAGAGCCAGGATCTGGCCACTAAAACACCCAATCTGCCTGACCAAGATTGTCTTGAAAGGACAATTCCTTTCCCTCTCAATGTCTTCTGGAGGTAATAGCAGTTGTTAAGGAAAAAGAAATTTTTTTAAGGATGGGAGAGCAGACAGATTTTTATTATAAATTACATTTTTACTATAAATTGTATTCTGAGCCCCAGAGCTGAAACGTGGGCTCAGCTCAGCTCTTGCCAAGTCAGGAGGATCAGCTGCACTGGTGCTACAGCCCCAGGCGGCTCAGCCCTTGCGGATGTAGCAGTTCCCAAAACTTGGGCCATACTCAGGCATGGATTGATTGTGTACCAAAAAGTCAAGGTGCAAACATTGATCATGTAGGAAGGTGCTGGTCATCAGCCAAAAATAAGCATTCCCCAGCCTAAATTATTAATTCCTTTCTGCACACCAAACGGATTGTGCTGGTCGTGTACATCCCCACTGCACAGTGGTTCTGCTTCGTGCCGTAGTATATTTTCCCTCCAACTACTTGTCTGGCTCTTCACTTAATAAAGATTGAGAGAGACAATAAAAACATTCATTAAAGAGGAAAAAAATAAAAGATGAAGCCCTGCTTGTAGCCTCTAGCAGTTGGTTTCATTAAGCAATTGCTTCTCCCAAACCCTCCACAGTGGCTCCCAGTGCCAGTACCCAGCCCTGGGATTTGGGGATGCAGCACTGGACTGGGAAGCCCTGAGATGCTTGGGGTGAAGGCCATGGCTGTGGCACCAACGAGATAACTGAGGAGGGCAAGAAACTGCCTGGGTGATGAGAAAGGGAATTAGCAAAATAAGCTCTTGGGGGAAAGCAGCTGTTTGGATGGGGTTATGCAGGGTTAAGCCGTTATCTTGTGCTGTGTCGAACCTGAGGCTGGTCTCCTGCTCCTCCCAGGTCGTTAGCTGCTGTCCTAAGAAGCAAATTGCTAAAATCATTAGTCTGGGGCTCTTCCAGCTGTGGGCACTGAGGGATGGGAGCAGCCTGGGGGGCTGTGCTAAGGCTGGGGGGAGGAGGGGGGGCACTGGAGAGGGAGCAAGGGCTGCGTGGGGCTGGGTTTGGTGGGAAGAGGCAGGAGCAGAGGGAAGCAGGGGTGGGCAGAGGGGTCTCTGGCGTCTCTGCTATAGCTGTGTCGGCTGAAATACAGTGAACGGCGTTTCTCGGGAGGTTAATTCACTGATGGGGGCAGCCAGGAGCCCCCATGCATGGCAAGGGCTCCGGCCCCACGACACTGAGTGTCACTGGTGGGGTGGGGGAGCAGGGATAGAGTGGGCCTGGTGCCATCAAAGTGCTCTTCAACAACACTCGAGTCTGTAAATTGGTCGTGGGAGGCCTGCTCTGCCCTCAAACTGTGACATCCGAAATGAAATATGTGTTTTCTCTCCCGTTCCAAGGCATGAGAAGAGCTTTGGATCTTGTTGCGATTTATCACTCAGCCCTAAGCCAGATGCCTATATGGGTTCAATCTATAGCTCCCAGAACTGATAGAAATATTATCCCATCTTATTAAAATCACCCACAGCTACTGCAGCTGTATGTCAACAGCAAAACAAATAGCGACTAGTTCCCATCGGATTGGAGCCTCTCCGTTGAGGCTGTCTTCAATCCGCCTCCAGCTAAAATGGTTACAGATGTAGGCTTTTCCCATTACAGCACAGTGCAGCTCCTGTACAGCCGACTCCAAATCCCATTACCACGCAAGAACTGTCTTTGGTGAGCATCGGCTCGGCTAAAGCTTCCTCGCTGACGTGAAACGTTGCTCATGATGCTTTTCCTAGAAGTACCACGAAGAAAGAGAGTGCAGGGTTGTGCTCCCCTGCAAGAGTCCTGAAATGGTGGGGGGCAGCTCTGCTGCAGGGGGGAGAGGAGAGCAAGAGGACTGTGCTGGGACGAAAGCAGCGCTGCTTCCTCTTCTTCTTCCTCATCCTCGGGTGGCACAGCTCCTGTCTCTGTCGGGGGTCTGCTGAGTAATTTAGGGGGTATCGCATCTGCTGTTGGAGGCATAACTGATGTTGCAGTGCATGACCTCCGTCCCTCCCACCCCTCCAAAACCACCACAGCCCTAAAATTCCTGCTGCCACCCGAGCTGTCCCTGGCTCACCCCCATCCCTCTCTCCTGTGCTATCTTTGGTATAATTAGGAGGCCAGGACTGTGCATGTAAGGTGAATGTGACCTCATTAGTTTCTTACACTGTATTAAAATTTCTTCTCATTTACATCCCCAATCCCTAAATGTGCAGCTCTTGTATCTGGGATTACGTTCTGCTGCTTTCCATCCTTCTCACCAAGGCTCCAGGCCAGAGCTGGGTTCCCTCTCCTCAACTGATCCCTCCACTTCCATCTCAAAGCCACCCCCCATGTGTTTCAGGAAGACAAATTCCTGGTTTACCCTAGGCAGGTGGGAAAGGCTCTCCGGGGAGATGCCCTGGGCTAGGGTAGCACCAGGGTGCTCCTGGTTTAACTTCTCTCCCCACTCGAGGAGAGACAGCAGAGCTCTGGATGCTCCCTCCGCTCCGCTGCCGGCTGAGACGGGGAATGACAAACACCCCGGCCAGGCTGTGACAGGCTCCGTGCTCTCTTCCCTCTGAGATCCACAACCAAGATCACTCTTCCCTAGCAAAAGCATCATCCTATCTGTGTTTGCCAATGCTAAAATCCTGCTAGACTGGTGGTGCTGGCTTGATCCTCCTGATGTTCAGGTGCTTCATTTTAAACTTAGAGGATATAGGGCTCTGTTGAGCCTTTCTTTTTTTCCTGTTTTAGTTGGAGGGAGAGCGTTCTTTGAGACGGGAAGGTTTGCATCGCGTCTCCTGTGTGATGTTGGATCCCTTTATAGGGCAGGTATCTTCTAAAGCAAAATGTTTTCAATTCTCACGACGAGCATAATTCTCAAAAATGTATGCAATAAACAAAACGAGCCAAATGTAATTAAAATGGAGACAGCATATAATCTGGTAACCCACTTAGAGGCTCAAAGCTTCAGCTTTTAAAAAAATGTTTGCTCCAAATCCATTTAAATAAACAGACCGACACACAAAGGCTCTCTGTACATTATCAGGATACAAAGAGAATCGGATCAAAAGCAGCTGTGGCCAGGCTGTACATATGTAGCGAGGAAATTGCTTGATCTAAGACTGCACCTTGCACATGCAAATGTGTTTGTGGACCTTTCCGTGAATTGCATTTGTACAACAGCCGAGCTGTCGGGCTACTGGGCTGTGCTCTGCCAGGGGAGCAAAGGCTGGGGTGTCTCCCACCGCAGGAGCCTTTGCTGGGGAAGCGAGGGAGCTCCTGGCGTGTCGGTATGTCTGCTTGCTTTGGCAGGAGTGGAGAGAGGCCGAAGAACTAGCCGAGCTTTGCCCTCTCCATGAGTACAGATGCTGTATCCGGAGGGGGGAAATCACTCAGAAACCTGGGAAAGAAATGGGAGTCACTGTCCTTAGCATCTGTGTGGTGGGCTCTCCGCTCGTCTGGTGTCACGTGCGCCACGTGCCGTCACACTTGCGTCCTCCTGGGCTTGCAGGAGGGTCTCCTGGCCATGCGTGGGGGGGCTGTGGGGTTTGTATCTTCTCCTCTGCCTGGGCACGGTCTCTCCCAGTTCTGCAGCAGAGCCCGGCTGGCCTTGAAGTTTTGCCAACAGCCATGTGATTTGTCTCAGGTTGGACAGCACAGGCTGTGAATCCAAGATCAAGTGTGCTCCCAGGCCAGCAGGATTCAGCCCAGAGAAGGCATTTTGGGTCAGACAAGAGCATCTTCCTATTGCTCTTGCAGGTGATTTTGAGCTAGCTGGAGCTCTCGGGAAGGGGGTGCTCATATACATATATATATGATGTGGGAGGCTACCGCGGAAAGGTGAGAAAGCTGTTTCTAAAGCGGCAAGAAATCTTAAGCTTTTAAAAACAGGGCCTTGGCTCAGCCTGTGGGGCTGTCTGTGCTCATAATGAGCGATGCCTGCAGAAAATCCTTTCCTCTGGCCCTGCTGAAAGAAGGTCCCTGGCTTGCGCCGTGGCGGGGAGCACCCAGCGTGGCGTGCCCCTCGCTCGGGGCCGTGTCCCGTCCCCCCCCCCCCGGCCCCGGGGGATGCTTGCGGCGAGGTCCCCGCCGTCGGGGCCGGTTCCCGTCGCGGCCGGGAGTTGCACCGGCAGAGGGAGCTCCGGCCGCGTCCTCCGAGCGGGGGGGACCGGGGGTACCCGCTGCTCCCACGGTTGGGGGGTGGCGGGTCGTGTGTCCTTCTCCCTCCCCCTCCTTCCCACTCGGGGCCCCGCTGGCCGGGATCGTACCCCCTGCCCAGCCCAGGGGCGACCTGCTCCAGGCGGGGGTGGCCCCTCGCAAAGAGCGGGGGGGGGGGGGGGGGGGGCACCTTCGCCGAGCCCAGCAGCGCTGTCTCCGCTCGCAAGCGGTGGGGGACACGGCGGGGGGAAGCCGCCCGGTGCCCTGCAGCAGGGTGAGGATCTCGGGTAGGACTCGCCGGCGTAGCAGCGAGGAGCGGAGCCGCGGCGCTCGGGGGGGGGGGGGGGGCCGCTGAATCCCGAGCTACCGGGGGCTGCAGCTGGCGTACGCCTTTCCCTCCCGGTACCGGCTGCTGCTGCCCTCGGCATCTCGGCCCCGGTGGGCCTCCCTCGCAGGAGGGGGCCGAGTCCCCCGGCAGGAGGGGCCGAGCCGGGTCGGTCTCCCCCTGCCCCATCATCTCCCCCCGCCCCATCATTTTTTTCCCCCTCCTCCCCCCTTGCCGTTCACCGGCTTCCCCCTCTCCCGGTGCTGCAGTGGGTCCCAGCGGGGGCTGCCTCTGCCGAACGCAGCGCAGGGCTTCCCCGCAGCCCCGTCTCCAGCGCTCGGCGCTGCAGGTCCTCCTTCCCCCCCCTCTCCATCCCCGGCAAGGGGTGACCCCCCGGCGGGCAGCCCCGGGCGGGTGCGCCCCGTCCAGCCCGGGGGACCGTGCCTGCCCGTCCAGCTGTGCTCCCCGGACGGACAGCGCCGACAGCCAATGGGGAAAGGCGGAGGGGCCGGGAACGAGCTCCTATTGGCGGCGGGGGGAGGAGGAGCCGGGACTTGAAGTTGGAGTGAGGGATCCAGCTGTGCGGAGCGCTCGGCTCGGCGCGGCCGCCCGCGGGAGCATCCTCCGCCCGGCCGGCCCCGGGCAGCACCCCCCGCCCCCGGCCCGGGCAGATGTTGGGGGGGCGCGGAGGGGGCAGGCAGAGCCGCTAAGGCGGCCCGCCCCGCGGGTGGGGGCCAGCACCGGCAGCGGGGGGCCGCCCCGCCGCCGCCGCCGCCTTCCCCTTGCCCGCGGCTCGCCCGGCTCGGGCCCCCGGAGGCACGGCGAGGAGGAGCTACGGAGCCCGCAGACGGCAGGGCAGGGCGAGGGGGGCGGCCCGGTCCCCGGCCCCGGCGGGGGGCGAGGCAGCGGCTCGCCCGGCCATGCCACCCCGGCGCTGAAGCCGCCCCGCCGCAGCCCCCAGCCCCCCGGCCCCGCCATGGCCGCGCCTCGTTAGGCGCCCCCCCCTCCCCCGGCTCGCCCCGTGTCGTCCCGGCTCCCCCCCCCTCCCCGGGGCCGCCGGCCGGAGGATGGACGAGGATGGACCGCGAGCAGCCGAGGAGGAGCCGGAGCCGGGCAGAGCCAAGACTTTCATCCGCCTTAATGACCTGTCCGGGGCCGGGGGCCGCCCGGGGCCGGGGGACAGGGAGGCGGGCAGCGGTGATTCGGAGGCGGAGGCGCTGCCCTACCCGGCGTTGGCCCCCGTCGTCTTCTTCTACCTGAGCCAGGAGAGCCGGCCGCGGAGCTGGTGCCTCCGGCTGGTCTGTAACCCGTATCCTTTGCAGGTGTTCGGCGGCGAGGTAAGCCCCGCGGCCCCCCCCGTTCTACCCCCGGAGCGGCGGGCATCTCCCGGCTGGAGCCCGCTGGGTGCTGGGGAAGGAGCCGGGGTTTGGGGGGACCCATCACCCTCCGTTGCCCCGGGTTTGGGGGGGGGGGGAACGCGGGCGGTGCTCTCCCCCCTCCCCGCTGCCCGGCCGGGAAGTTTTCCGGGCTGCTGGAGGGGGCTCGGGGCTCCCCACTCCCGGCCGCCCCGCCGCGATGCCCCGGTTCCCGCAGGCTCCGCCGCGCCGCTTCACCGGGAGTCGAAGCGGGAGCCCCGGGTGGCCCTTCGAGCCCCGGGGATCGGCCGGCCTCCCGTGTCCCCGCTCCCCCCGGCACACCGAGGGAGCCGAACCCCAGCCTGCCCCCCCCCTTGCAGAACCATTCTCCTCCCTGACCCCGTTTCTCACCAGTTTTAGGCTCCCCGGTCCCTTCCCAGAAGGTTTTAAGGGGGGGTGCAATCTGGGGGGAGGCAGTGGTGCTGGGGGTTTGGTTTGCTGCCCGGCTCTAGGGTCCCTAAATAATTCACAGCATGCGAGGCTGGCTGAAGGGCCCTCTCTCTGCAGTGTCCTGGGGGATGCTCCTTGCTTGGAGGGGTCTGGGCCAAGCGGGGATTACGGTCCCCGGGGTGTGCATCAGCCAAGGGCTGCCGCTTGCCAGGTCCTGGGGTGAGCCGTGACCCCACAAAGGTGTCTGGTCTCCTTCCAAACTCCCTGTCTGCTCCAGCGCAGGCTCTGTGTCTGAGCTGCTTCAGTCAAGTTTAAGCTTTCAAAAGAAGAGGGGGGGAAAAAAAAAAGAAATAGAAAAGACAATAGAAAAATTGCTTCTTGCCATGGTCTTGGTGCTTTTAAAGCCTCCCCTGGAGTTGAGTTGCAACCAGCACACTGTTTGTAGCATTGCAAGTGTTTTACCATCCCCAAACTTCAGTTCCATTTATTATTTGCAGAAACAAAAACCCGAAATGAAATAAAGCGAAGCGATGTGGCTTCCAGTAGGGGCTGGTGTGGGAGAGGCAGCCGCTGCCCGGCTGAGCGGCAAGTTACCGGGTCCGAGCCGCTCTGCCTGTGCAAAAGGCAGGCGAGTATGTATGGGCAGCAAACCCACATCTGGAGTGGGAGAGGCTGTGCGGTAGCAGGGAGGACATGTTACATGGTGTAGAGGGCCAGAATATCCTGTGCGAGTCCTCCTCTGCTCCTGGTGTGCGGGAACTGTTAGGAATTACATTTTGGCTGAGGTCGGTGTGCCCAGGAAGAGCGGCAAGGGTCTGCCAGAGTTGCGAATATTGTTTTACTTGAGCTTCAGCAATAATTTATCTGATAAACAGGCTGCCTTCTTTCCTAAAATGTCCCCCAGGAGGGGAAAAACAAGATTTCTTTTCCCAGTCATGAATACTCCTGGCAGTTTCCCCCCAAATCTCTTTCACACCAGCTGAACAGTTCAAAGCTGCATTTATTTAAGCATCTTAGGAAATCTTGCAACTTTGTGAAGCCTTCTGTTTTGGGAAGAAATACTAACGACAGGCTGCAAGTCAGTGTGTTCTTGTTGCCTACTATGACTAATATTAATTTATGATTGCTGGCTTAAATATGTTTTCAAGTCTTTTTTTTTTTTTTCATTTTCCTTACTAATGATGCTGTTTTGAAGCAGGTGTTAACACCTGCATGTTCTTAGTTGTTTTCAGTAAAATCCCCCACCCCGATAATGGCTTGAAATGCGTATTCTCCTCTGTGGATGCACATACAAGCAGATTAACTTTTGTCCTTGGAAAATTAGTGGTATTGTGGGCACCTGCAAGCTCTGCTGCGAGCAGGGGATGAGCATTAGGTGCAGCCCTGCAAGCTGGGATTTTCCTTGTCGCTAATTTTTCACTCATTACTGACACAGAAAGGCGCTTTCTGGGAGCCCCCGGGGCCACAGGGGACGATGCTGTGGGTCTCCGAGTCGTGTGTCTGCATGCGGCTGTTTGTTTTCAGGGTCACTGACCCAGAATTGGGGGAGTTTATTTAAAAACAACACAAAAAAAGCAGTTCAGCCTGCAGATGAGAGGAAGGCAGTGGCCAGCTTGGCACCCACACTGCGTCCCATTGCTTGCTGGGCCGTTCAGCAGAGCAGCATCTTGCTTGTCCCTTCGGCTCTCTGCAGCCCGAGTGCCGGAGCTGAGCCATTGCTTGTTTATATTTATTACTTTTATTTTTTCCCTTTAGCGTGGTGGGCCAGTAAAGTGGCCCTTCTCAGGCCGTAATCTTCTAGGAATCATGCTCTGGTGCTAAAACCGTATAATCACGTCGCTGGAAAGTCTTTGTTGCCACCAGCTGCCCTGGAGAGGAGTGACAGCGCTTGGGCTCACGTGGCTGGTGAATCCTGCCCCGGTCCCTGGGGGTTTGGGGCTTTCACTGGCTTCTGCCACTCTCTTGGGTGGTTTTTACCCTTCCATGCGTGAGGCTGGCTGCCCGTGAAGAAATTGGATGGGAAGGCTCTTGTTTGAGCTGTGCCTGTGGAGGTGCATGGCTTGCTGGCTTGGCAAAGCGGGTCTGCGGTGTGCTAATCTGGCTGATAAACTTTGCTGCTGACGAGGTGTCGGGAGGAGGTGCTGGAGCTGCTCCTGCACCTGCAGCTCCCTCGCCTGCCCCGGGAAGGGCAGCTTGTGCCCCTGGGATGCAGATGGAGCTCCTGGGATGCTGCTCTCCATCCCTGTTCGGGAAGCTTGTGTGACTGTAGTAGCCAAGGCTGGGATGCGGGCTTAGGGGGAGCGTGGCGGTTGATGTGCCGAGTGTCCAGCAAGGACGCAAAGTCCTGTCGAGGTGGTTTGTTGGTCTTTTCTACTGTGTTTCCAGTCAGAGCATCCTCTGCCTGAGCCAAGGAGGCTTCTCCCTTGCTGTCTGGAGCAGAGTCGGGTGGACCTGTGCTGCTCTCCCCCTCCTCCTCTCCCTTAGGACTAGAAAGAGGTCATGAAGCTTGTCCTGATCCAGAAATACTCCAGCACCTGAAATCTTGGGTTTTTAACCCTAAAACTGTATCAGCCCTGCCAAGCTGTCCTCCCCCTCCACTCCATCGTGGTCTTTGAGCAAAAACCTCTCTGGGTGCTGCAAGGACCCGGGAGGCATGAGGCTGGTTTCCCACCCGCATGTTCCCGTTGGCTCTGGGATGAAAGGCTCTGCCCTGGGTGAGGACCACCTGGGTCAAAAGAGAAGGAGCAGGAGCGTGGGTGGGACGTGTTAAATGGTCACAGCGAAGGACCCACGGACTCGGGGTTGGGAAGGACTGCGGTGACAGGCGGGGTGTCCTGGTGTGCGTGCTGGCAAGGCAGTGAGAGGAGAAGCTGGCATTTCTGAGGAGGGGGGAGAAAAGAGGAGGCAAGCTGGTTACTTGACTTTCACTTATAAAATAAAAGCACCATGAAGGCTGGGAGGATGAAAGGCTGTAGCGGGGTCTGTGCCAGGCAGCTTCTCTGATCAGAGACAAGAAACGAGGCTATTTCTTGAGAGTTACG
This sequence comes from Buteo buteo, assembly GCF_964188355.1. Taxonomy (NCBI): domain Eukaryota; kingdom Metazoa; phylum Chordata; class Aves; order Accipitriformes; family Accipitridae; genus Buteo; species Buteo buteo. The sequence goes on along the minus strand of NC_134183.1, from coordinate 7,560,385 downwards.
GAGTGATTGAAGAGCGGGGATGGAGAAAGTGGGGAGGATGCTACGGCTTGGTGTTAAGAGCTCTGAATAGGAAAATAACAGTGTAACTGAAAGGGCCTGTGATCTCTATTGTAGTACTGAAATCTGCCTCTTCCCCCGCGCAGTGTCTGCCTGCAGAGCGCTGCTGCCTGGAGAGCAGCACGCCGGCAATGGGGGGGCTGCAAAAAGCTGCTGAAATGTGCTGTTCTGGGGAGACACCCCCAAATTGGTTGAAATCCCATCTTTTCGTCCCGGTTCGGAGGGTGAAAGGCAGCCCCGTGAATGCCCTCGCCGGGGAGGGTGGGTTTGGATGGCGCTGGGAGGAGTGCTCCCGTCTCGCCTGGCTGCTCCCGCGCACGGTCCTCAGGATTTGGGTTTCAAAAATGGCTTTAGGAAAGAAACGCATCTCTGATCCGGTCACGGCAACCAGCCCTGCCTTCTGCCTTTGGTCTGCAATAAAAACCCAGAGGGCTCTTCCAGCAGCCGCCTCGCACGGCTCCGCTCGCTTCCCATTAGCGAGAGGTGGATGATCAAAGGCTCGGTCCTGGGGAGCTGCCGAGTGCCCCCAGCTCTCGTTGAAAGTCGGCAGAGCTGCAGATGGCCGGCGGCCTCCAGGAGCGGGCCCGGAGCCCTCGGGGCCTCATGCCAAGGCATAGCTGAGGTCTGCGCCGGGCTGGCTCACGGGACGGCTGGAGCCGCCGGGCTGGAGCTCGGTGCATCGTGGAAGGCAGCGCTGGCCCCACCGAGGGGGCCGGTCAGCCCTCGCCCGTCGAGCTCGCTTCGAGCCCCGTGGGTCCTTGTGCCGGCACCGCTCTGCATCGGCCTGGCTGGATCCGGCTCTCCTGGAGGGACACGTCTGTGCGTCCGTCTGCACCGGGGCAAGGAGCCTCCTGCTTGGTGGGGATGAGAACGGAACCCGCTGAGCTGTACTGCGGTTTGGGCTTCCCAACCCCTGCGGTGCCTCCCAAAGCGTTCCCATGGGGATGCCCACGGTGCGAGCAGAACCCCCGACACCTCCGTGGGTGCTCGGGGTCCTCGTCCCCTCCTCGGCTGTGCCAGCTCATGGGGAGAGCCGGGCGCTGCACGTGCTGCTCTTTGAAGGGTTCAGCTGTAGCACAGGGGTAAAAATATAATTATTTTTTTTTTTTTAGTTATCAGAAGGGTGTGTTTTGAGGGGAGAGCACACGCAGTGTCCTTTAAAGTTCAGTGCATCTGTTCTAACATCACTTTTGGGTTGAACAAAGCAAGATGCTTTGTTTTGAGAGGTTGGACCTGAAAGGGATCTTGGTTTGATTTCAAGACCCTGCAAAGGAGTCAGAATCCGTTTGCTTCACTTGCATCTGATCCACCCCAGCGCACCTGAACTTGTTTCTCTCCCATGACCTGGTTCACCAGCCGGCACCTCCTGCCCCTCCCCGGGCAGAAGGAAACGCTGCTGCTGCGGCCGAGCCTCCGCCAGCTCCATGCCCCTTCCCCGGCTCCTGGGGGGAAATGAGAAGGATGACTTGCCTGGCTGGGGGGGGGTCCCACAGCCCCTTGGCCCCCCCAGCCAGGATGGAGCATCCTGCTGCTCCCCGGGGCAGACGCTGGCGCATCCCTGAGCTCCCACCAGCTCCCGCGCGAGGATCTCGGAGGGAAGCGGGACCCATTGCCTTTTAGCAAGGGCTGCGCGAGGGTGCGGCGGTTCTTTCCCTCCTTCCAAGGGACAAATAACTGCAAACCCTCTCTCTTCCCTGCTGATCGCAAACCCTTCGGGAGCTCGGCAGGAGTATTCACCTCCCGGAGCTGGGGGCAGCGGCCAGCATCCCTCTCCTTGCTGCCTCCCCAGCAGAGCCGGGAGCCCCTCGATCCTAATCTCGGTAACGCATCTCCCAGGGATCTCCGGACCCGGCCATCGCCCGGCCGTGCCAGCAGCAGGGCGCATCCTTTGCTCCCTGCGTGTGTGTTTTTTAAGGAGATTCTTCTGCGAATTCCCTCGTCCAGGCTGTTGTGTCACATCTGGAAGTTTGTGTAGGAGTTTATCCAAGCGCTGGAGTACAGCGCAGCTTTTTCTCATTTAAAAATCATAGGCTGGCATTTTGAAGCGGGCTGGGGGGGGCGGGGAGGGAAGGGGAGAGGGAAGCTGTCTGCCAAAAAGGAGACTGGAGCAGAGGAATCGTAATGACTTCCAGAAGTTTTCTTTCTTTCTTCCTTTCTTGCTTTCCCTCCCTCTCTCCCGGCGTGCAGACAAAAGGCTCGGCCTCATGCGGTTCACGGTTATGTCATCCTGGCGTGGGGAGCCCCGGCCGGGAGGGGTGGCCCCGTCCTGCCCGGGGACCCTACTCTGCTCGGGGACAAGCTCTGCTTTGGCTTCTTGTAGGAAATCCGGAACAAGGGCTCCCACGCGGGTTTGGGGGGGAGGCCCATCTCCGGAGACCTGCTTTTCATTTGGGGCCAGGAGCCGAGGCAGGGTGGCTGGGAGGGGATCGCAGCCTCTTCCCCAGCCCCTCGTGCCCAGGACCGGGGGGCTCAGATAGGTGGGCGGTAATTCAGGATAGTGCCAGACCACCCCAGCCGCCGCTCATCTATGGGGCCGACGTGTCTCCCGGCTGATCGGGCGGACTCGTTGCTCTCGACTTGATCGGCTTTTGTGCTCTCTTCCCCCGTTCAGTAGCGCTGGGTGTTGGAGCCAGTTTGGAAATGCCCGGGATTTTATGATGCATAGAAAATTTTCTGCTTTCTTCTCCCCCCACACCCCCTGCAGATGTTTTGGCGTCGTGCTGAAAAAATGCTTTTTTTCCCATTTTTTTGCTTTAAACTCTGTTTCACTTTTTTTCCGTGCAGAAAAGACCAAGTTTTTGATTGCCCCAAGTTCCCTGCCCAGGTCTCTCTTAGCTTTCCTTTTCTTTTTCTACTGTTTTGCTGGAAGGGAGAAAACCTTTGGCCAAATGAACCTCCCCGATGGCTTTTTCATTTGGATCATGAAATCCTTTTCCCTTGGAAGAGGAGCCCCGGGGGGAGCCTTTGCCCCCGGCAGCTTTGCTGGCTGCCGCGGATGGGGAGGAGGGTCGGGGGGAGCGGGGCCGTCCGTGGGGAACCGGGGAAGGAGCATCCGGAGTCAGGTTGGGGAGGGCTTTGAAGCTTCGCTGTGGTTTGGAGGGGGTTGAATTTCCTAGTTAATTAGGAGGCCTAAGTGTTTCTGGGCTTGTTATGAGGCCAGATCGTGGCTTTCCCTTCCCCGGCGCCTTGGCTCTCCGCTGAGTGACCTAGATGTGAAATATTCCCTTTGGTTGGTGATGCACGCGGAGGTTTCCCCCAACCTGGGTTTGTTTGGCTTTGGCTTTCGCCAGCCTTGGCCTCTCACCCAGGAATCTGGCCTGGTGCTAAGAAATAAAAAATAAAAAAAAAAAATAAAAAAAAAAAAAAGGAGGAAATTCTCATGGTTTTATATAACGGAGTGAGTAACGACCGATCGTGCTTTGGGATACTCTCACATCTGCTTCCTACCAAAGCCCCAGCAAAGAGGCTTTGAGCAGATGGAAAAAGCACATTTTTCAGCCTGAATATTTGCCGAGAGAAACTTTCAGGCTCGATCTCCGTGATGACTGCCATGGCGCTGGTTACTGCCTTACGGGAAATGGGCTGTCGGGGTGCCAGGAACAGAATCGCGTGCTCGAGGTGCAGCACGGCCGGGCAGGTCCCGGTGTGAGCCCCAAGCCGGGGCCATGCACACGTGTGTGGGACCGGGATGTGCCCGTGACTCAACCCTCAGAAGTTCACCAGTTAGTCACAAGTGGATGGAAATTGTCTATTGGTTTGGCTCCTGTGCCTGAAACGTGGTTTTGGCTGGGATTTTTAACGTGTTTCCTAGGCGGAAGGGACTGGCTGTCGTTTGGTGGTTTGGGTTTTTTTGTCACTCGTGTCCTCCCGGCTTTCTCTCTCCCTCTGCTGGGATGTGAAGCCCAGGGGTGAGGGCAGAGGGGGGTGAAAATGGGAAGAAAATGCTAAAGCAGGTGATGGGTGAGAGCTGGGAGCTTGGCACAGACGAGCTTATAAAGAAAAGGGGATTTATTTACTGTAATCCAGATGCTAGCCCCACACTTACAGGGTTCCTGATGCAAAGCATCCTTACATTTATCTCTAATTTGGGTCTCTTCCAAGAGATTTCCCCCAGTGCATCCACCGAACCAGCCTCGAGATGCTTCCTAACCCTGAGGCTGATGGCAAACCCGCAGCCGGCGGCAGCGGAGCGGGTGAGGGGATTCACCGGGATTCACCCACCTTGGCAGCCCGACCGCCCCGGGGGGGTTTATGCCTTCAGGATTTCCTGTGATTCATAACTTAATCAGGTCAGGTTTAGCACTCCCTCCTCCTACGGCGTTATTGACTGCCTCTGCGCGCTCCCGAGATGCTGGTGGCGGAAAGCAGCCCAAGGCAGAGCCCTCCTCTGCCCAGATGGCGGACAGGACTTGTTAATGATTTGTTAATTCAATTAGAAAGTGCTCGTTAACCCATGGCAAGGCTGAAGCTCCCTTCTGGAGGGCAGGGCTCGCCCCCATGCCTGTGACTCCCTCTGCCAAAACATTTATTTGGTGTTAAGCTGCCAGCCACGCTATGCAAATATAGATGTTAATCATGAATAAGGTTCATTTTTAGCTCTGGGTTGAGACGAGACTTGGGAGGAACCCGGCTCTGGGGGGGTGGCGGGGAGCGCTGCCGTGGTGGGGTGCACAGCCCCCGGGGCTGGGTTGGCCGGATCCTGCGGGAGGGAGCGAACGTCTCGGCTCCCGCTCAGCCCCGGGGTCTGTAGGAATAAAATGTTCCTTCTGCTGCGGATTGAATAAGGCTTTCAAGTGCATTTGATGGGCTGCACTTTAACCAGCCTCCTCCGCGTCGGCGTTAGCTGCTAATAGCATGAAACCTGGGTCGGGGCTGGTGGTCCCCATGCCTGCGTTAGATGCAGAGTATCTTTAATTCAGGAACCATCGTGTCTAGATAGCCTGGCTGTAGCAATTCTACCTTAACGGGAGAAAACGGAAACCCCAGTAAGAATGATAAATAACGGGGCCCTGATGCTCCATTGAATTAATGCTTATTTGGGCAGACAGGGAGGAGAGGAATTAAATTAATATCTGACTTGTAACTGCTACTGTATGCGGTTATTGACTTATCTTGCTTTGGAGGACCATAAATATGTCTTGGGATATACCCCTGAGACCATAATCTGCTCGGGGTCGCAGTGCAGGTCTGTCTCTGATGCTCCTTCAGAGACTCATCCTGACTTCTGGGGTCAAAAATCCAAATTCCTCTGACAAAGGACCCAGCCACGTGCGGAGGGGAATGTGTTTGCACTTTACTGCGAGCGTACAGCATAAATCTTGAAGGCCTCTGCCTCGCATAAATCACTTTATTGTTTGTAATCCCCCAGCCGGCTCAGCGCTGGAGGGCGCGGAGCCCGATTCGACTCGGGGGAGAGGCGCGGGTGAAGCTCCTCGGCTCTGGAGTTCGGACGGATTGCAGCTGGAGCCTCGTATTCTTGTCCGCTCCCTTTTTCCCCCGTGCCTGGGATTTTGTCCCCCTTAGGCAGTTGTCTGGGGGTTGAGGATGGCTTGGTGAGGTAAGCCGGGGAGTCTCAGCGCACCCCTCGATAGCCCTGGCCAAGGGGTTGGGGTATCTGTGAGCCTGCGGAGAGGAGCGATATCTTCTCTTTCAGCCCTCGATGCTGCGCGGATGCTCCGGTCTGGATGACCCAGTGGAAGTGATGCCGATCCCGGACACCCCAGCAATGCCGGCCGTGGGGCTGGCGTGGGGAATTTTGCAGCTCGACATTCCTCGTGCTGGGGCAGGTGGGCTTCTCTGTGTCCTGGGCCTGTTGTACCCGTGTGATGTGGGTGCCCACGGGGTCAGCAGCTTGGGAAACTCGTGGTTTGGTGACGGCGTAGGCTAGGCTGACCTGTCGTCGTCCCCTTTCTCGTGAGGCTGGAGCAAGCGCTGGGGTGGCTGAGCCGTGGCAGTCTGTCCTTCTTCCAGCTAAGGCGGGTATTTCCTTCCCACCTCGGGCTCTGTTTCGTGTAGGGATAACTCATTGCCTACGTGACTCTCCTTATGGCAGCGTGTGTTGACCCCATTCTCTGGCACAGCCCGTGTTAGCCGAGGAGCCTTGGGCCAGGCGAGCGGTGCTCCGAGCCCCCACCCCTGCTCCTCCCTGCCCCTCGCCCATTGCTCCAGGCACTGGTGCATCCCTTTGCCTGGGTTAGGCATTGCTCCGGTGAGGGTATTTGTTAGGATGCTTCTATTTTCCCCTGCCGGCCCATCCCTTAGGATGGAGCACGTCTTGTCCCCTCTGGCAGCCCGTTCCCCAAGCTCTGCCTTTCCCCTCCAGCCCCGGCCACCAAAGCTCATCTCCCGTGGGAGCAATTTCCCCTGCCGTGGGCAAATGGAAGCCCCTTCTTCTTCAGAAACCGCTTGTGGCAGCAGCACCGGGGAATCCTGTCTTTTACCAGGCTGGAAAACAGCGGAGGAGCCCAAGGCCAGCGTGGGGTACCCACAGCGAGGGTGGAGACGCTTCTTCCTTCGTCTCAGTAAATGGGCTCTGGCTCCTCCAGCAGCGGATGTTCAAACCTCGCAGCTGGGTTTTGGGCTTGGCTTTTGCTGGGTTTTGTTTTCTCTTTTCTCGTAGCCCCATGAAACTGGGTTGTCTCAGCTCTGGGAGCGCAGAGGGTTGGGCAAGCGGCGGTCAAGCTGCAAATCTGGTGGTGAATTGGGGGATAAAAGGATGCACAGAAAGCGCTTTGCTGTGCCTCCTCCTCCCCTCCCCCAGATCCCCTCCTTTCAATTGCTGAATACCTTGATTTTTTCCACCTCTTTTTTTTTTTTTTTTTTTTTTTTTTTTACTATTGCCTGGGTTTTGCATCGGGGGCAGGATGGAGGTTGGGGGGGGGAGTGTGTGTGCGCGATGAAGCTATTCGAGGAGTTGTGATCTCTGCATTTCATTTTGCAGTTCAGCTGGAAAGATCTCGTTTCCAAATACACCCACACACAGGCACAGCAAGAGAGAAAGCAGGCGAGGGAGCTGCTCAAGGGGGATGGGGCTGCGCAGGGGAGGGCTGGGGGCCTTTCCCTGCATTTGGTGAATCCTATTTGGAGTGGTCCATAGCCTTTACCTGGGCACAGGCGATGGTACCCTCTTCCTCAACCCTATATCTGAAGGCCATGCAGGTGCTTGGCTGCACCCATGGGTGCCCGGCTGCTTTAGTCCAGAGCAAAGGGGGAGCGGGAAGAGCAAGGGTCCCTGAGCAGAGCCCTTGCCCCGAGCCTGGCAGCGGCCTCGAGAGCTCCGGGGGACTCCAGGGCAGTTTGTAGGGTTGCACACGGTGTGTGTGTACGTACACACGTACCCACCGTGGGCTGAGCAGGGCCCAGGGCATGGCAGCACGGTGGTGAGATGTGCTTTTGCAATGGAAGAAAAGCAAACGCACAGAAAAGAGTCACAAAACTCCTCTCCCGGTGACCTTCAAGCCAAAGTCATCTTGTTTCCAAGGATGAGCCGGTGCTGGAGTGGCTCTTTTAGCCTGTAACTCCCCATCCGCACCCTTTCCCTCCGGCACTTTCCTTGCCTGCTGGCTCCTGACTCCAGTTCTGGGTTTCTGGAGGAGCTGATGGTGGTGCGGATGCATCCTGCGTCCCCCAGCGCTGGGAGGGATGGGGTCAGCAGAAAGCAAATAAACCTTCATCCTGGTGGGCATCTGGGTGTGCAGCAGCAGGTAAACACGAGGGGCTGGCTGAGAAGCCGAGCGGATGGGTACTCGGTGGTGGCGGAAGGTTTTGGAGAGACACCTCAGCCTGCCCGGGCTGCGAGCCGACGGCAAGCTCACCTCTTGCCAGGGGGCTTGTGGGGTCACCTGCCCGAGCCCCCGCATCTGGGGCCTTCCCTGACTTTTGGGCTGTGGAGCAGTTTGGGGTGCTGGGGTGTGCGGGGGAGCACCCCCTCCTGTGCAGGGTGCTGCCGTGGGTGCTCGCGTCCCCCCCAGCTCCCCTCTGGGCGCCTTGGGTGGATGCTGGTGGCACAGGGCTGCGCTCGAGCCCCGCGCACAGACTCTTCCCGTCGTCGCTTCGGGGTCAGCGCGTGATTTTTTTTTTTTTTTTTTCCATCGCTCCGAAGAGGCTGAGCTCATACAACAATATTCCCCGGGCCAACGCCGCTCCTTTTTGAAGTTCCTTGTTTTGGTATTCCTCAAACTTCGTATCCTCAGGCACGAAACACAACACCCCTTGGCACCGGAGGCTTTTCCCCAACGCCGCGGCTTTGGTTATCCCCAGCATCCTGCTGCCTGGTGAAACCGCTGCCCCATCCCCAAGCTGCTGACAGATGCCATCCCCTCCCGAACTCACCGCAAGTCTTAAATGGTGGTAAAATAGGATCCTCCGGCCACCTCGGCACGCTGCAGCGTGCTGCCCGGGCTGGTGGGGGAAAGGCAGCCACCAAAGCGCGCTCCTGGCAGTGTTTGTCTTAGCCGGGGCTCTGCCAAGCAGTGAAAATGCCAGAGCAGTGAGTTTATCCCACGGTGTTTTGATTTGTGGTCGTGGTGGAAGTCGGGTCAGGAGTAAATGTGGAGGATGCGGCAGAAAAAAGCAATTTTGAGATGGTCACAAAAACATCTCGTGGTGCTCGAAGTTGGGATTTTTCCTCCCCCCGCTGCTGGCCGCGCTGGCTGTGAGGTGAAGTTTATGGGAGAAATAGCAGCGGTTCCGGGAAATATTTTGCCTAGCTCGTATTGTTGAATTTTATTTTCTTTTTCTGGCAGCGGATGAAGGAAGCGGGAACACAAACAGCTTGGCCGGTGGGTTGTTGGTCCAGAAATCAGCCTGGCCAGCAAAAGGCTGCTTTCGGCGGGGAGAGAAAATACTCGAAAGCGGACAGGATTTTTCATCGCTTTCGTTCCTCTCTCTTTCCATCCCCTCTCCTGGCTGGCTCTTAGGATGCTATTAAATGGGGGTCGAATGCATCTAAAGGCAGAGACTGTTAAGGCAAGGATGTGCATTGATGCTCCTGGCCTCCTGTGCATTCTTGCTGATTAAAATCTTAAATTCTTCCATTTTTGACAAGATTTGGGGTTTCTGTGCTGAGCCGGAAAGTCTCTATGGCAACAGCTAAAGGCAACTTTTATCCCTAACCCTTTTTTTCTTGCAGAGGGGGAAGAGCATGGGTCCACGATGCTGGGGCACCGATAACTATTTGAACCCCCCCTAATATTTGGGGTAATGAGTGCTGGGAGAGGGATGGGACCAGTTAAACTGAAATACAGAATTGCTTTGTGCCCATGAACCCATGGGGCTAGGACAAGCTCTGCCCCGGCTGGGACCCTCTCCCCTCTGCCAATAAAGGCAAAGTCAAAAATTTTTTGACTGTGGGAGAGAGCGAGGTCACATCCATCCCTGCATCCATCCCCCTGTTCATCCCTGCATCCATCCTGCCCCAAGGCCGGGGGTTTCCCACTCAGGTTTGTCGTGTCCAGAGGAGTTTGGAGCCGTTCTCGGAGCACAACTGCGGCAGCATTTCAAGATGCAATTAAAACCCTAACCTTTCAGGAAAAGTCTTGCAGCATGTAATAGAAAGGAAACCAGCTGGGCTGGATTGAAACATAATGGGTTTTGGGAGTAATTTTTGGAATCCTATACTGTAGGTCTTTCTAGAAAGATACTATACAATTTAATAACATGTTATATTCCTATATGTTATATTTAATCATCCTATAGTATTGTGTAGGAGGAATCTAATTTTCCACTACAGGGTAATATACCTTTCTATAGGTTTTCAGTTGTGGGTTTTTTTCGTGCAATGGAGTTAAATGAAAAATTATATCCTTCCTAGAAAATCTAACAAAATGATGAGAAAATAATACCTTTAATTTATTTAATAAAGCAAGTAAGTATTTTCCATAGGGGGTTTATATGGCCTCATAAACCCCCACTTTGAGCTTGTTAGGGAAGTGGTTTGCAATCAGATAGAGATGGGTTCAGACGCTGTCCTGGCCAGGCAGTGCGGGGGCTCTGCAGCGGTGGCCTTGGCCTATCTAAAGGGGGGAAAAAATAAAATAAAATAAAAGCCAGGACTTTCTTGCATCTCTGTTTCCCCTCCTGGAATGCAATTAGAGAGAAGGCGGAGTGGCTGGTTCAGGGCTGTGAGCTGGGCCGAGGTGTGAAGCCGCACTTGGGAGCTGCTGGGAGCGGAGTGAGGCTGGAGGTCGGATCCTGCGTCGGGGTCCTGGGGGCTGGTAGCCCAGGTGTCTGCAGGGGCTGGAGAAGGGACAAGGAGCTCTCTGCACTTGGAGAAATGGGGTTTGGAAGTAGCAGGCAGGGGCTGTACTGCACTGTGTGGCTGAGGAGGAGGAGGGAAGGGCTGAAAATCTGGCTACGGAGATGGCAAATGAACTTCTGGGCCATTGCTGTGCTGGTCCTTAGTGAGTAACTGAGCAGCTCTGTGGGCTCGGATGGTCCCACGGCAGCCTGTTCTGCTCAGCACCTTGTTCAGGATCAGACTCACATTGCCGGGACGGCTGCAGCCACGCGAAGCACGCGTGGGGGAACATGAAAAGCTGTCGCCTGTAGCGAAGTGGGGTGTCTAATCCCAGGTAAATCCCAGCCTCAGGATCTGAAAGTGGGGTGTCTAATCCCAGGTAAATCCCAGCCTCAGGATCTGATTTGTTTAGCTTCAGTTCCCTGTGGGGAAGTCCAGGTTAGGGCTATCTGCAAGACCTCGGGGTGGACGATGCTCTTATATTTATTTTTGCGGCGCTGCCTTGTCTGTAAGGGCTGAGTCCTGTTGTGGTTTTTTTGCCTGGTAACGTGTGGTTTTGGTCATACAGTCATCTCTGAGGCGGGGCAAAGATGTATCCTCTGTGCTGTGCTGTTGGGAGGTATAACAAGGTTTGATGGGCAGATGGCAACGGCAGCCCTTCTGTGTGCTCACCTTGGGGGGTTAGGCTCTCTCTGTCAACTGTAACCCCCCCAGTAAATCCCCATTGCTGGGACGCTCTGCTTAGTTATGGGCAAGGGCATGCGGTGGCCTGGGGTGTGATGCTGTTCTCCGTGGGAAAACATGGGGCTGGGCTCCCCCTTTACCTTCGCTCGGAGGTGCCCATCACCGTGGCCTCGGGGACCTGCATGGTGCTGGGGGACCTGCGTGGCCGCGGCCCCCACCGGGCTCCCAGGGAGCTGGTGGCATCCCGGAGAGAGACCCAGGGGAAGCTGGTGGCCCTGGTCCTTGGAGGTCCCCAGAGGACAAGCGCCTTTTAATAGCCATGGCAACTAATAAGCCCTGCGTGGTGACATCCCTGCCGTCTCCATGGTAACGGACCGAACATCACATAGCAACATGTGCCTCACGTACCCATGGAAACGGGCCGGGTAGTTTTTTAGCATCGTTGCGTTCAATCTCCGCTCTGGGGGGTGGTAAGGGGGGGGTTTATCCCGAGATGACCCCACCACTGCGGGGAGGGGGGGCTCGGGGCCGGCCGGACCCCAGGGGCTTCACGGGAATCGGGCTTGTAACGGGATTTGGGGGTTCTGCTCAGTGGGATGTTCCCAGGCTGATGAAGATGGGGAAGGTGCAAGCTGCCCAGGGTTGGTTTTTTGTTTGGTTTTTGTTTTGGTTTGTTTTTTTCCACAAGGGCAGCAGGTCTTGAGGGGGAAAAATGATTTGAATTAATTGTCCGACGGGCTTTGGGTTGCTGAAGGGGGAGAAAAATAAGAGGTGCTCGGGGCTGGAGGGTTGGAAACTACCTCGCCGCAGTCAAAATGGTTTGCAGGCGCTCGCAGGCTGGTTTTTCTTGCCATGTCTGGGGTCACCTCGTCCTCCATCTCCCGAGCTGGCGTTTTCCAAGCTGCCAAAATGGGGCGTAGGGGCTGGGAATGTCACTCCTCGATGGGCAGCATCCAGCAAGGGGGAGGCAGCAGGGCACACACTGGCTCTCCCCGCAGCCTCCTGCAGTGGCTTGCTCGGCACCTTATTAACTAGCCCTAGCTGTTACAGGTTAATTAGGATTTGTAGCTGTCGGGTGCGAGGGGTCTGCCGGGGCTATGCCACAGCGTGGCAAGGCCATGCAAGCTCAGAGCAGCCCCGGCTCTTGTAAAATGCTGTGGACGTCAAGTTGCGTGCACGTGCTGGGTGCAGCACTCTGCTGAATCGCTTCAGCAAACGCAACTATTTCCTGAGTTTATTCACTAATAGGCTGAAAATTTTAGGAATTCATTTATTTGGAGCTGTTGAAGTGTGTCTTGCAAATGCATTTCAGCCCTTCTTCCCCTGTTGTCGCAGACCTACCATTAAAAAACGCATTGCATGGACACTCAGGAGTATCTCTGGTTTCTGTAAACACTCCTGCAAATAAATGTGATTGCTTTGGGAAGGTTTATGGCTTTGGTTTTTTTTTAAAGGCTGTGAACTGAGCTGGTTAATATTTTTTTTTTTTTTTGTGAACTTTCAGGCCAAGCCTTTCTTTCTTATTTATTTTTCTCCTCCTGGCTGGTGCTCAGTCTGCAGGGCACTGGGAGACGAGGTTAGGTAACACGTTTGGCAGTGTCTAAGTTCCACTGGCTTTCTGGAGGACTTAAGCTCTGACTTTGCTCAAGTGCTTGTCAGGTGGGACTGGGGGACTTTGAAACAGTCGAGGCTTTTTGGAGTTTCACCCGTGGTTTGTCTGTTGTGGGAAGATAAACGCTGGCCAAGAGCAGGGCTGCGAGAGAGGTGGTTCCTGCCGGCCAGTTTGGGGTTGTGGGTCCATCCTGGTCAGGCATGAAATTGGTGCAGTGATGGGATGAGCTTTAAAACCACAGGAAATCTCTGTGCCAAAGCTCTTCTGGCTGTTGGGGCTGGCAGCAAGGAGCCACCTCTGCAGTTGTTGTGATGTTACTGTTTTCGCCTCCCCACTGAGGTGCTGGGGCTCTTAGGGCAGCGGCAGCAGCCTTCCCTCCTTCCCGGCTCCATCCCGATGGGAAATCCCTCCCCTCGCACCAAAATCTCACCGCACATCTCGACCCGTGCCCCGTGAAAGGCAGCTTGCAAAGCAATCGGTCCAGAGTGCTTTGCTGCATCTCCTCTGCTGCTTGTGTTGGACACGTAATGGTTTAGAGTTTGGGGGGGGGGTGTGTGTGTGGAATTCCACAATAAATGGCAAAAGGAAGGAGCGATTTGGCGTCCAGGTAATGCACCAGTATATGCCCGTTGGTCTGAGCTGCTGTGGCCAGTGGGGCTGCTGGTGGCTCTCAAGACTGTCATTTCCAGTTCATCTTTTAAAGCAGGACTGGAAGCAGTTCATGGGAAAATCGAGGCTGTGCTGACTGGTTAGCCAGTGTGCCGAGACCGGCCAGGCACCGACCCTGGGGCATAGCAGGGCTCTGCCCCTCCCTGGGGATGGGGCACGCTTCCCCTGCTCCTCCTTTACCTAGCTGGCAATTTTAGGTGCAAATTGGAGGAGTTTAGTTATCTTTGTGTGTGGTGTCCTGTACTCCTCTTCCAGATTCTGCTGGAGCTGGTCAGGGTGGCTAGCGAAAGAAAGCAAAATACCCGATTTGATGTCAGGATTAAAAGGACCTGACTTGTTTGTGAGTCTCTGCTTCCCACTGGCTTTGCACCCTGGACACCTTCTGTAGACAACTTGCTGTACCCCAAGCAAAGAGACAACCTCAGCCTGGGGAGGTCCTTGCCACAGCCACCTCCCCGCTGTCCATCCCCAGCACCGGTTGTCCCTAGGCAGAGAATTAACTTGCAATTTTGGGTGGCTTCACTGGGTGCTCCTGCCTCTGCTGCGGTCTCTCCTACACAGAACTGTTGCCAGAGGCAGGGGTCTCCCATGGGTGCTTGCAGCACCCTGCTCCCCTCCTTTAGCATCAGAGACCTGGGAAAAACTTCCTTTGGGATTATTTTAGACCCCAGGCAGAGCTGGGGAGCGCAGCCTGCCTCTCCGTCTCCAACCTAATGAAGCCAGCTTTCAGTTTCCAGCGTGGTTTTGGCACCAGGCTGAGGATCCTGGGGCTCCATTAAACTGGTAAAAAAAAAAAAAAAAAAAAAAAAAGGGAATTGGGGTAAAATCTCCAGTTATTGGGCTTCTTACCCTGACAAGTGTGTGGTGCTTCTGGGAAGGGAATTAACCCCAAGCCATGGACTTTAGCAGGGACCCCCATGCCAGCCAGCATGGGGCAGGAGTTGCCCCCTCCGGCTCCCCGGCATCGGCACGGGCTCATCCTGCCGTGCGCGGGGGGCTCAGCGATAATGGCATCAGCGCCGGCCTCGAAGGAGGGCTGCAGCCAGCTCAGCGAGGTTTAATTAAATCTGAAATCCTGGCCGTTTTCTCCTGGGCTTTGGCTTGGGATGCCACGGGTAGGAAATCAGTGGAAGGAAATAATGAGAATTAGAGCAACTTCAAGGGCCGTTGCATTCCCGGCTAGCGGGGGGCTGGAGGCTGGGCGGGCTGCGGTGGGACAGAGCCGCGCTCCTCCTTTGGGATGCGCTCGGCATTGATGGGATAACTCCCAGGGAAAGAAAGGCTGTGCTGTCACTCCAGCTAAGCATCATCCGAATTTGGGATTTGTTCAAACCCAGAGCTCAGAGCTGGCAGTGCCATCTCCAAATCCCCCTTAATGACTGAGCGGCTCCAAGCCTGGCAGCAAACATCCCCTGCAGTAGGTGTCTTTTTTTTTTTTTTTTTCTCCCCCTTTTCTTTAGAGGCATGCTCATTAAGGCTGCGATGAGCCTGACTATAAATTAGATACAAATGTACAGTTAACGCCAAGTCTCCCCAAGGCCAGTGTAGGTATTCTCGTATTAAACTAGCAGAGTCAAGGGGAAGGATCCAGCAAAGGGGAAAAAAAAAGAGGAAAAAAAAAAAAGGAAAAGTGGCTCTAATTGAGGTTGGTATTTGAACAGTGAAGACCAATTAATGCTCCCGAATCAATGGGTCTGCGTGACTGGACTAATACAGCCCCACCGAGGATTTGTGTGCATGCAGCACCCAGGATGCTTTTGCTGAGAGCCCGCTTGGGGTGAGCCACTGCCGTGGCGGAGATTTTGGTGTTGGCAGAGATTTTGGTGTTCGCAGCCCTGAAGGATGCTGTGGGCTGAAGCTGGGGGTCGGTTGGCAAAAGCACCGGTGGGCAGCTCCTTCTGCCTCCAGCCTTGCAGGAACCTGTGAAAATCCACTTATCACGCCAGACTGTGGTCCCTCCCCGCTACCTTTCCACCACCCAATTTTTCAGGCCAAAGTGGATTAAACTGGGGTGGGTTTCCCAGCCGAGGCACGCCGGTGGTGCTGAGGTGGGGTACGGCTGAGCGGCTGCGCTTGCCCTCGGGACCCTGTCGGGATGTACCGGAGCTGCGGGCATCCCTCCGCTCGCCTTTTGGCCATCCAAGCCTTGCTAGGGTGGTGGCTTCGTAAACGTCCAGCATTCCCAGACTCATATTTTTATTCTCCTTTATTGCTCTTCCAAGAAAATGCGTGTGTGCGTGGGGAGAGGAGATTATCGCGTTAGCGTTAAATACCCTGGTGGAAGGTGGGGAGGGCCAGCTCCGTTATTTTTGCCTAGACTATCTTCCAAGGACAGCCAGCCCGAGCAGCGACATGTGCTTGTGAAATGTGGCACCCATGGGTGCAGCCGCGCTGGGCACTGCGGCATGCAGGCAGCCGATGCTGTCCCGGGGAGTCTGCACTCCCAACAGACATGAGAGAGCACGACGGGGAGGAGGAAAAAAAAAATCCTTGTTGTTATTATTCCACGAATTTTATACGCTGAACTGATGCATATGGCAGATGAGATGATTTGCCTCCAGGCATACAGGAAAAGCGACGCTAGGCAGGATCTTTTTGGCAATCCTGTATCTTAATCATGAGATGAAATTTTCCTGGGGTGGGAAAGGGGTGGAGGGGCCATGGTTCGTCAACCCGTGGGTCACACCATCCCTGCACTGTGGCCGGTGCTGCCCGTGGAGCCGGGTGAGGCTGCAGCTCGCCCTGACGCTGCTGCTTTTCATCCCCACCTTTTCAGAAGAGGGGAGAATGTCACTGCTATTTCCACCGTCTCGCTCCGTTTCCAGGTTAGGAATCCAGGACGCTCCCAGGTTTGCCGGAGGAAGGTGGGGGAAAGGCTGCAAAACCTGGCTGCGCTCGGGAGATTATTTATGGCCGGGTTCGGTGCCACGTTTGATACCTTTCGCTGCCTCGTTCCCACCTCCCACGGCCCCATGCTGCAGCTGGGCTGGAGGAGGGGGAAGGGGAAAACGCCGTTGGCAGCTCCCACAGGGCCTGATCCTGCCCTGCTCGGGCGGTGGGGGAGATGAGCGTGTCGGGTCTCTGCAGGGAGTTATGCTGCCCGGCAGGGCAGGGGAGCGGGTGCCCTCCCATCGCGTCTCACCTTGCCTGGCCGGAGCAGCGCAGGGGACAGGAGGTTGGTGCCAGCGTCCCCGTGCCAGCTCCCTGTGGAGCGACACAGATCCCGGGGACCCCCCGCACCCCTCCTGCTGTCGCTGCCAAGGGTGCGTGGGCAGACGGGATGAATGAGCGGTGCTGTCGGAGATGCTCACAGCAGGTGCTAACGAGTGTGGCTTGAAATACTGCATCACTGTTAAATATGTGGAATTTATTTTGTGTAGAAAAAAAAAAACCACGTATGCTGGCCAGAAGTGTTGGTAGGACGTTGTTCCTCCTCCTCCTCCTCCTCCTCCCTCGCCATCAGCAGAGCCCCACGACCAGAACGTGATGGTGAGGACGCTGGAGGTTGCGAGACCGTTGGGTACGAGGGTAGCGGGATGGGTGCAGGATGCATCCCGCTGTACCACTCCGGGTGCGGCAGCACGGGCAGGCTGCTGGTGCCGGAGGGATGTCAAGGCTCAAGTGCCAGTTTAACTGTGCTCCAGCTGGCTCCCTGGGAGTCAAGCACGGCTCTCGGAGGCGCCCGCGGTCTCGGCGTTTCAGCCCCTGTCCTCGGCTGTCTGTCCTTTCCCTTCGAGCTAGTAGACTCAGTGAATGAACCCAGCACCAACCCAGCAAGTTTCGAAACGACACAAACGCCGGCTTCCCTTTTGCCTCCAGCCCCATCCCGAGCTGCGGATGGGGAGCGTGATTTATGTTTTCATGCTTTTCTAGCGATTTCTGGTGTGTTCCCACGACTCCAGCTGCCGGGACAGCCGGGGGAGCAGCTGGCTGGGTGAGCTGGCAGCGCTGGGCGCTCCTCGCTCCTCCCGGCTGGCCCACGCCTGCCCAAATAAAAGCTGGGGAGAACGTGGAGCTTGCAGGCTGGCGCTGGAGGTGTGGTGGCTGGTTTAGCAAACTGGCATTTTCTAAAATTACTGAGGCCGGTTCCCTGCCGGGGAATCGCTTGCGCGGTGCCGCGGCCGAGCAGCGTGCCGTGCGCCCCGCTTCCCTGGCGTCTCTTCGCCGCCGGAGAAGTTTTCGGCTCAGCATCCTCTGCGGGTGGAGGGGGCACCGGCGATGGGTCGGGGTGGCCGGCGCCGGGTGGGCTGTGGGGACCCGACGCGCGCGTGTTTGTGGCGAGCGGAGAGTAAACGCTGTCACTTCGCATTACGTCCCCGCTTGCTGTCGGGCGGGCGCTGGCGACGGCTGCCTGCACCCACCCTGCCTGCACCCACCCTGCCTGCACCCACCCTGCCTGCACCCACCCTGCCTGCACCCTGAGCCCGGGTGGCTGCGGCCAAGAGCGGGTGCTGGCCAAACCCTGAGCGGCTTCGTCGGCCGCGTTCTGCGGAGCAGCCTCGGTTGATTAAGAAATTGTTGCGTAACCTCTAACGAGGCTCCTCTCCTCCCTGGTTTACAGCTACTTGCCTCTCTCCCCTCTAATTAAGCCGGCGTGCGGTTCCCCCGGGTTTGCCTTCCAAGGAGGGCTGCTGCACAGATAACGGGGCTGGGGCCGCCGTGTGCTGCCTTGCTTGCCCCAATTTTGAGTGTTGTTTTTTTTTTGGTTTTTTTTTTTTAATGCTGGGTCAGTGATGGGGTTGGGGACGGGTCAGGGCAGCGCCTTGTACATGTGCCGGTGCGGTTGGGGACGCGTCGGGGCGTCACGAGCATCGCCGCTCCCTTGGGTGGGTGCGGGACGAGGCTGCTGCTGCTTTGGCGTTGTCGGCTGTGGGTGCCCGAGCTGCTGCTCACCCGCTGAAAATACGTGGAGTCGCTGAGCGCTGCTGCCTGGAAGGAGGAAAAAGCTGAAATATTTATCTTGGAGAGAGGAGGGAGCCAGGAAGGGAGGGCAGGGAGGGATCACAGCGTGCCGGCACTCGGCAGCAGCCGGAGGGGATGGCTTCTTTCTGCGGTGACCCCGAAGGCCAGGCTCGTTCCCTTTGGCCCAAGATCTTTCTTGCTAACGTGCACCGTTGGCACCGGCCGGCTGAGTCGGGGATGCTGCTGGGAAACCCGAGAGGCTTTGGCTTTGCTAGAAATGAAATGAGGAGAGCGTGGGGGGACCCCAGTGGTGCGGGGGGGTCCGGCCCCGTTTCTCCGCTCAGGGCCGGGGGAACAAAAGAGGAACCCGTGGTGACATTTCGAGCATTGCACAACTTGGCACAATTGGCAGCGGGTTGGCTTTCTCATGCTGTTCCCTCCACGCACACCCTTCTTCCCCAGCCCCAGCTCTCCTCTTCCTCCCTGGGGGCGCAGCCGGAGCTGGAAGCTGCTGCTGGAAGCCAGTCCCAGGGATGACGTGCCCCATGAGCCCTTTTCCCGCCCGGGGAGGGGAAGATGTGCGATGGAAACCCCCGACCGGGAGGCTGATAGTCCCGCTTTGCCTCCGTGAGGTTCCGGGGGGGGGGGATGGAGGGGTAGTGCTGAGCCCCACGGGGTGCTCGCTCCTGCCTGGGGGTGGTGGCAGGGAGCTGGGGGGGGACATCCCTGGGGTGGTCCCTCTGGGCTGAGCCAGCCCTGTGATCCTGCTCCTCTGGGGTGGGCACTGGGCGGCTCAGTGTCCCCCATCCTGCTGCTGTGGCCCCCCCAAGGTCCCCGTAGCTCAGCTGGGGGAGCCCCATGGAAGCAGATTTGGGGTGGGGGGCTGGCTCTGCTGGCTTGTTCCTCTGTCTGATTTGCATCCCTCGGGCAGTCCTACCAGAACGCCTCCCTGCGAGCAATATTTGGGGTGGGTATCTCAAGGGATCCATCTTTGCACTGGCAGCTCCTGGGGACTTGGGGTCACAGGGGGCTCAGGAAATTCCAGAGTCTGTCCTGCCTCAGTTTCCCGATCAGTAATGCGGGAATTGGAGGGGAGAACATCATCCCCCACTGACAACGTGAAATGAATATTAGGAATTGGCAGCTCTCTGGCTTCTCTCCCACCACTCATGACCTTCCTCTTGCTCACGCAGACAATTTTTGTATTTAATTCTTAAAATACATATATACGTATGTAAATACTGTATCTCGGCAGCCGCTGTTCCTCAGCACCTGCTATTTCCCCGGGTGGATGGGGATTTGGTAACGTAACAACCTCGCCAGTCCCTGGGGCCTCGTAAACCCAGGCGTTGTTTTCGGCACCGCGCGGCAGCGTGCCCGCCTGCCCCCCGCTCTCATCTGCCGAGCATCTCCCCGGCCGGACCCCGCTGCAGCGACACGGGCTGCTCTGTGGCCGCCTTCCCCTGGTCCCTGCTCAGGGTTTACTGGGGGGCTGGTGGCTCTCTGCGGTTGTTGAGTTGTTTGGAGATGCAGGGCAGAGCTGGTCCTGGCTCCGTCCTGGTGCATCCCCTTGGCCAGCCGCTCCAGCGTGTCCCTGAGGACGGAGCCGCCGCTTTGGGTTTGGATTTTCATGTCTCCCTGGCTTCTAATAATAACGGGGGGGTGGGCTCATGGTTTGTACGGGCAACCGGCCAAGGGCATCGCTCTGGGGTTTAGTAATGGTGGGGCAGAGGTTTTGCATGGGTTTTGCAACCTTGCTGGGGGCTTTGCAGCTTGTCCCCACACCATCCCCGCTCTGCCTTTTGCCATGGTTTTGGGACCCTCCTCTTCCTCCTGCCAGCACCCATGGAACTGGGGCAGCCTCTGCGACGGTCGCCTTTCCGTTTGCTGCTGTGACAGGGCCATGGGGCATCGTCGTCTCCCTCTTCTTCCTCTTCATCGCCACTGGGGCCAAAGGCTCGTGGGGATGCTGGATCCCGGCGGGGTCAGCTCCTGCCCTTCGCCCCCTGCCGCCGCGTTCCCAGCATGGCCCTGCAGAGGGAAAACCCAGCCTGGGGACGGCTGCGGGGTTTTATAGCCCTGAGAATGAATCCCAGCGACGGCCGTGCCTCTCGTGGGAGCGGGGTCACGTCACTGCCCAGGAAACCGCTCCTTGGGAGCGACAGCTAGTTAAAAAGGGAAAGAAATCCGACGGGGCCGGGTTGGCGTGGGGCCGGGAGCGGGGGAACGGGAAGGCGTGCTGGCAGCGGGTGTGCTGCCCGCATCCCTCGGCGTGTGCTCGAGGTTTCCCTCGCGCATTTTGGGTGCGGGACCGTGGCATTTCGGGAAGGAGGGGGCATTTCATCGTGTGTGGAGCACAGCGATCCCATCCTGCTCGTGTGGCCGTGGAGTCTTGGCGTTCGTCACTCTCTCCCATGTGGGTCAGCTCCGGTTTGAGGGAACCCAAAAAGTGACGAGCTGGGGGGTGAGCGGGTGCCCCGGGCAGGGTGCAGCAGCCTCTGTTTGCATTTAACTGCATTTAAGCTCTGCATCATCACGTCCCAGTTGCATCGTGCCGGCCTGTCATCTCGCACCTTGCGGCTTTGCTAATTAGGAAGTCATTAGGTTGAGGTGTGATGTTGGGGGGGGCAGTGGCAGCCGCGCAAGGGCACAGCTGGCTGGTTGGCACAGGCCAGGTGAGGCTGGACGGGCAGAAATCCTGGGGGTCCCAGCGGGAGAGGTGTGGGGGTGAGTGGGAGAGGACAGCCTGTAGGGTGATGGGGTACGTGAGACCCCAACTCCTCCCCTCCCACTAAACGGACAAGGATGGGGTTTAGGGTGTGCAGGGTGCCTTGGAGCAGAGCTGGGCAGTGGGACAGCAGGTATGGCCTCGGAGGGGGACACCGAGGTGGCTTTGCCCACCCTGACCAGTCCCTGCTGTGACGCTGCACCACCAGTGACCCCAACGAGCTGTGCCCTCGGTGATGCTGGGCAGGGGCTGGGGGTCTCTCGCCCGTTTTGGGAACACGTGTGTGGCCCCCGGCACTCGGCACGGCTCCCGGCACGGTGTCCCCAGCCTCCGTTGTTCCTCTGCTCGCTCCATCGCCAGGGTGAAAACTGCCCAAAGCCATCATTGCTGCGCTGAGCCCTGCCTGGAAGCATCGGCAGCAAACGTCTCGCCGGAGTTTCTGGCTCCTGCCAGGGTCCTGGCCGCGCTCAGCTCCTCAGGAGGATGGAGAGCCGGGTGAAGAATTCATCCTGAATAATTCATCTCACTAATTTATTAGCTGGATGGACGTCACTGCATTCCTTCCTCGGACTGCCCATCAGCAGATCCCAACCTTCCTAAACCGGAGAGCATTCCTTCCCCTGCCGTTTCCGCTGGTGAGCTCTGGCTCGCTCTGTTTATTTGCAAATAGCCCGTCTGCGTGTGTTATTTGGATCGCTCTGATCGCGCCTGCCTTTGATTTGGACACGTAGCTCGCTCCGGGGGTTGCTGACCCTCAACGGGGTGAGATGCAGCTCTGAGAACCAGGGCTCTGCCACGAGCAGCTGCAGGGTTTTTTTAATTCAGAATTTGTTTTCTGCGGCCGATCCCCGATGTTTCTCACCGCTGCCGTTCCCGCAGCTGAGGAGATCCCGTGGGAAGTGAGGGGAGAGCGGGCAGCGGGGATGGAGTGAACCGGGTGGTGCATGCTGGGCTGTTTGGCTCTCCTCGGCTGGTTTTGGTAGTGGTTGCTGCTCTCCCATTCCCATGGGATGGGGCAAGCAATGCCGGCATGACCGGAGCCGCTCTCCTCTGGAGCGAGTACTCTCGCAAACCCACCGATCAGTCCAGCTTTGCCCTGTTGGAATGCAAACTGCCCCAGGCTCGATGCCTTTCCCAGGGCTTGGGTTCAGGTCCATCCTTTCCAGTGCCTGGAGGATCCATTTGCTCGTGAGCCTTCCCACAACAAGACCAAGGCCACCTGGGGCCCCGTTCCGCTCAGTCCCGCTCAGGTACGAAGTCTGGGCAGCGCAGGGGTTCTGGACCCGTCCCCTAAGGTATTTTGGGCTGCATTGCAGGGCAGAGTCCCTGTTGCAGGTCTGGGTTTGGCAGGGGCTGCAGACTGACCAGGGGTCCAGCAGAAGCAATAACCCAAGAGGATGCTGCATCCCAACCCTCACGCTGGGGTCCATCCTTAAAAATACATGCTGAAAGCACAGGTTTTGGTAGAGAAGAGCAGCATCCTCCGTCCGGCGGGAAGCACAAGCTGTCCTGTCCCCTCCAAAGGCATCCCTGGGCCAGGGAGTGTGGAAGGGAAAGCTGCCAGAGGAGGGAAGAACCTCATGCAAGCTGGGAGCGAAGCAGCTGAGCTGCTGGCCGAGCCTTGGCATTGGGCACTCTCACCTTGCAGGCAGCCTTGTCCCAGGACTGGCTAGTTAACGATCAAGATTTGGTGGCCTCCTTCTTCCAGTTTGTTCCCACTTATCCTTTATAGCCAATTAATCAGGCAGAGGTGTTTGGAGCTGATGGGTCCAAGGGCTATGGGGGTCTGTGCTGGTGGAGGAAGAGGATGGGATGGGATGGGGGGGTAGTTGTTCAACAGCACCTTTTCTCTGCCAAATCTTCCCACTGCAAGGAAGGGTCCGGAGGGAGTGGAGTTTGTTCCCTCTGCCAGGATGGCTTTGGGAGATGCCTCTCTCCTGGCTTGGTGGTGGGAACCTGTCTCCCTCAAGCCTTTCCCAGGCAGCTCTTGGCCTTGGCCATCACCTCTGTGCGAGGAAGAGCCCTTTGTCTCTGCCCAGGTTCTAGGGCAGGTGGTTTCCCCGGCTGGCTGGG
The DNA here is from genome assembly GCF_964188355.1 of Buteo buteo. Lineage (NCBI taxonomy): Eukaryota > Metazoa > Chordata > Aves > Accipitriformes > Accipitridae > Buteo > Buteo buteo. The sequence continues at coordinate 7,537,423 of NC_134183.1, read as the reverse complement.
CAGCGGGTCCTGGTGCTGCCGCGCTGGGTTCTGGCGGGTGAGTGGCAGCGGCTCTAATTGTGCCTGAATTCCTCTGAACCACAAGTGAAATCTGCAGAAATACAGAAAGTAAACAGCTCGGGGCTGAAATTCCTGGCTCTTTGGGGAACCTTCCACTAGGAAAAGTTTCCGAGCTGTTAACGAAAAGTCCGCTTCTCCTGTGCGGGGACCCCCTGGACTGGAAGGGATGCGGCCACAGCACTGTGGGGACCGTGCCGGGAGCCCCACAGAGCCAGGGCTGGCTTCACGCCTTGAAGCAACTGGAATAAAAGCTCTTCTTGTTTTTTTATTTATTTATTTTTTTTTTATTCCTCTGCCACTCACATCCGCTGAGCGAGAAGGTTTTAATCTCTTTCTTGCAGATTGTCAGAACAGTTGCCCAGGACACTGGAACGACCTTCGCTGCACAGAAAGGGGATAGGAAAATGGCAATGGGAGCCAGCACCCCGCTGCAGCCTGCCCGCTCTGCCCCTACCCCGGGGCCCTCCGCTCGCCTCCAGCTGCGGGTGCTGGATTGGGGCAGAGGCCGTGGCAAAGGGCTGAGCAGTCCTTGTCCATCCCTCCCTGCGTGCTGGCAGGGGCTGCCACGCGTGTGCTGTAGGTGCTGGGGAAGATGCTGTCCCCTTGGCGTGTCCCCTGGCGCAGGTGTGACCGTCCCCAGGCGCGAGCATCTCTCATGCTTTTTGCCGTCGCCCCTTCTCGTTGGGATGGTTTCCCCTCATGCCACGCTGACCCCAAGGAGCTCTGCTCGGGGTGGTGACGGTGACGTGGAGCCCCACAAATGTCTGGAGCCCTGCTGCATGTCAGCTCTGTCCCCGGCAAGCTGGGGGGCTGGCTGCGTGCCGGCAGCTCGGGACCCAAAACGGGGGTAAATTTGGATGAGGAAGACCAAGATGTGCACTTGAGCGCACCGGGGTGTTTTAGGGATGCTCTCCACGGGAGAAGCTCGGCTTTCCCGGGAAACATCCCCCCACTGGACCCACTCTTCCACCCACACGTGGCCAATTCCCAGCGACCCTTTCCCCTCTAGCTAGGGACGGTCCCAGCGCCTCCCGACCCCGCAGCCCCACGGGGCAGCTCCGGTTCCCTCGGCCTCTCTCCGCGGGTCAGGCCCTTCTCTGGCTCCCCTCCAAGGTTTCGGATCAGCTCTCGGAAAAGTAAAGACATAAAGTTTGCCCCAGCTGGAGCACGAACCCACAGTGGCTGGCTTGGGAGGCGAGTGCCAGACCCGATGGATATTTATAATGCAAGAGCGAGGTTAAAAATAACAGAAATTTAAGTTCAGGAAGTTGTTTTGGAGAAGAAGAAACTTTTCCTTCGGTGTTTGGATGCCAGGGCTAGTCCTGGCCATCCGTCCTTGATGTCCCTGTGCCGTGTCCCTTGGGCCTCCGCGGGTCCCTTCCTCCCGATGCGTTGGGTCCTGTTTTGTGGCTGCAGGGATCGTCCCTTTTCCTGGAGGGAGCGGGGGCACTGTGGGAAGCCCTGAAAACTGCACGGTGCCAAGCGGGTGCTGCAGGGGTGAGTGGAGGGAGTCAGAGCGGGGGGCTCCACTCTGGGGTCCCGGCGGCTGCGGGAAGGGAGGAGCGTGCGGTCACGGCTCCCGTGCATCCCACCCGATTGCTTTTAATGTCGCTGTAGCCGTTCGTGAAGGGTCGGAGGGGTTCCCACCCCCCGCTGCCAGCGGGCACATCTGGAGCCGATGGCCGTGCCGCTCCTGGCACACGGAGCCCCTTCAGAGCTTCCCGGGGGGGGCTTCTGTGGCGTGCCCGGCTCCCCGCGCTCCCTGGGACGGGTGGGTTGTAGGGTGGGAGGGGGGTGCTCCCAGTGCCCAGCTCTCGGGACCTGGGCTGGGGTCTGTGGATCGTGTTCCTGGCACAGCAGCTTTGTGCAGGGGGAGCCAAAGGGGCTGGTTTGGCAGCAGAAGTCCGACGCTGTTTGGTGATACAGCATCCCCTGTGACCTCCTCTTCCAGCCCGCCACGGCTGAGACACCAACCCTTCACAAACCCCCCTCGCAGGCACGTTTCTCGGTGTCGATGTCTTATTTTGGTTCGGCTCAAACCTTTTCCCTGTTGACACAGTGGCGGCTTTGCTCGAGCTAGCTGGGCCGGAGCAGGGGTGACCTTTCCCGTGTTTGCTGTCTGGGCTCAGGATCCATCCGTGCTTCAGGCTGCAGCTCTGCAGCCGCCAACGAAGCCGGTGGGTGAGGGCGAGCACCCAGCAGAATTATTTCCCTGCTCAGGGCTGGCACCCGGTGGGTCCGGTGCCACCTCCCCCTTCTCATGTCCGTCCTCCTGGAACCGCCGGTTCCTCCGCTGTGCTGCTACGTTTTGGGGAGCGGAGCCGGTGGCTGCCCGGACGCTTTGGCAGCGTTTCTAGTCGAGGGAAACAAGGGAGGGATGGAAATTGGAGACGAGCTGGAGGCTCCATCTGTGACAGCGGTTCCTGCGGGACTCATGTGGACTCGCCTGTCTGGTTCTGGGTAGCAAAAGCGATGTGTTAAACCCTTTGGGGGCTGTCCCAGAGCATCCCCGGCCCCTCTCTTCCCACTAAGCCTGAGCAGCACGTGAACCCAAACTTTGCCATTTATTATCTGCGATGAAGTGAACTCGCTAACGTTACTTTTTGGCAAAGTCTTACTGAGAAGTCCTCGAGGGTGGAATGAAACGGGGTCACAGAAGGGTTTAATTCGGTACGTTGTCCTTCAAGGGAAGGAAAAGTCAGACAAGAAGTTTTAAACATTTTATAAAAATATCCACATGTGCTCAGTGCAAAACTCACCGTCTTTACCTAATTTAGAAAATGACTTTATATGGAGAAAGATTTAACACTGCTCCATGGAGGGGAAGAATAATGAATACGTCTGTACCAAATCACGCTGTCATCCGAAGATCTCCAAGTGCTTTCAAAAGGGTTGGAGAGAAATAATTGTTCTTCCTTTCCCTGGTTTTAGAAACTGAGGCATGGGATGAGAAAGCCAGAAAAGTGCGACTTTCCCGGCTAATTTTAGCCATTTGAAGTCCAGATCTAAGCACCTAAATAAATGACCTGATTTTAATAGACTGCTGGTCAAGTCTCCGGGGTAAAACCTGGAACAAGTCTGGCTCTGTAGGTCTGCAAAGGTGGCCTGGGTCTGGAGAGGGAGCCTCCTTCCCTTAATTTGGCACTGCCACCGCGAGCCTTGCTGAGACCTAGGAGGAGATGATGAAGCTAACGAGAGGGAGTTTATCTGAATTTCTTTGAACTTAAGAGAAAAATAAAGAGTTTCTGTTTGGGGCAGGTGCGTTTTAGCCAGGTGAGTTCAGTGCCCTTGGTAATGCGGGGGGGCAGGGCCCGGATCCCTCTGGGTGTGAAAGCAAAAGCAGATCCAGGCTTTTCAGCCCCGTTATCACACCCCAACCTCTGAAATTTATTTAGCAATAAACAGCGCGGGTGGCGAAGGGAAAGAGGAAACGGAGGTAAGCGAAGCACCGGCGTTAACCCGAGCAGCCGAGCTCCGTACAGCTCCTCGGATGGGGAGTCGGCGCTGGGATGCTTTCGGCAGCGCACGGACCATCTTCCTCTGCAGCGGGTGGCGAGGCTGAAGCTGCTGCTCTCCGCTCCCCGTCCTGCTGCTGTCCCACTCTGCTCCTGCTGCCCAAATATAAAGCAAAATCCCTTGAAAGGAAAACGCTATCTCGCTTGCTCAGCTGAGCAGTCGGCCAGGTCTCCGAGGTCAATCTCACCAGGAATAAGTGGTGAAATGCTTGCAGAAGTCGGGCTTTGAATTAGGTGGGCTTAGCTGGGATCCTAAAGCTGAACGAGTTGGACCTGGGGACAGACAGGGGCCAGTATGTCATGCCGGGAGGTGGGAGTCATTTCCAAAATGCCTGCCCAGGCTGGGAAGCTGCTTCCCCGAGCCCCGCAGCTTGCAGCACAGGGGCGGCGGGGACCCACGGGGAGATGCCGTGACAGCCCGGCCCCGGGTTGGTGCCGGCAGCACCGCGGCAGGGTGGCAATGCGAGGAGGGGGCAAAATACCTGTCTTGGTTTTGCCTCCTTGAACAGACCTGTGCTCACTTGTGCTCCTCTCTCTGGGCAAGAACAAATTATAATTTTAATTATGTGGATACGACACCAACCCCTCCTTTGCGATCGGGGTCTGTCTGCAAAATGAGATGAGCGAGAATTGCAATTAAATGTTTCCTGGGACCGAGGCCTGGTCCCAGCCCCGGCACCTGCATCTTCTTTGCGTGCCAGAGCTTGCATTATTTTGGTTTTGTGCCTGGCTTGTCCTCCTACAAAATCACCTCTCTCTGAAGAGGAATAGTCAAGCTGAGCGTGTCCAGGGCTGGAAGATGTCCCCAAGACTCCTCCATCCCAAATCTGCATTGCTTTGGGATGGAATTCCCGGGATGACGGGACAGGCTCCTCTGGTCACCGCCGGTGCCGGCAGCACGCCGTGCCCTGCCTGATCGCACCCGGCGTTGGCAGAGTCCCGGCGAGCCGTGGTGCAGGCAGCGTGCTGGGTCCGTATTTGCCCGCAGCGGGAGCGGGGTGTTGGGCACCCAGCAGCGCTGGCGGGGAAAAGGCACCCCAGGCTTTTGTAATTTGCTTTCGGCTTGCTGTCTGGTGGCCCCATGCTCGTTTTTTTTGCTCCCTCCATGCTTTGGTCAGTCTGCGGCACGATTCTTTGTGCCGCAGGACCGTGGGCATTGCCGGGAAGCAGGAGCCGTCCCGGCGGAGACGAGCAACCGGGCTGCCTGGCCCTCTTGGTGCTTGGCAGAGAGTGGTTCCCCTCGCTTTTGTGGGAAACCCACCTGCTTTTTCTCTCTTGTCATTTAGAGACGTCACCTCCCTGGGGTGTCCGAAATGCACCTCGTGGCCCCTTGGCACTCAGGGTAGCAGGAATTGGGGCTGCAAGCACAGATGGGATGGGAAAGGCCAGATCAGGGGAAAATGAATTAGGACGCGCAGAAGTCCCCTTGATCGGGACAGTAACCTCTAATCCGGCTCAGTCCTCCTTATTTACAGTTGCCGAGAGGGAAGGCAGGAGAAAAGCAGCCTGGCAAGATGCACAAAGCCGATCTCCTTCCCCCCAGCTGCTTTGCTCTCGCTAATGTATTTGCTGGCAGCGCTCGCCGTCCCCGGAGCATTTGAGCACGGTCGGAGCAAGTGTTCGCAGCCAAAGGCAGGAGTGTCGGAGCAGGCACTGGGCTGGGAACGGCTGGGGGAGGTGATGGGAGCCCCCAGCCCCTCAGCACGGGGTGTATGCGGGGAAACGAAGCGCTGAGCCCTTCCCTGTCCCCTCCTCGGCTGGCAGGAATCTTGCAGCCCCTGCCTGCAGCGATGCCCCAGGCTCCGTGCGGTGGGCAGCACCCACAGGGGGTTTCTGCCCGTAGCGCTGGGCTGAGGGAAGGGGCTCAGTGCTGGCGAGGTTTCCCTGGGCCATCCTGCTTGAAAATATTCACTGAGAGGTCCCAGGGCTGTTTTGCTTTAGCTCAGCACTCAGTAAGGAGAGTGGGGACAGCTGAGAGCGCTGCCCTGTATGGGGACACGAGGAAGGACAGAGCCCTGAGGCACTCGATTTGGTTTCACCTTGCAGTGTTGCAAAGGAGAGCAAAATCACCCCAAAATCTCCTATACTGTAAAACGAGGCATTTGACATTCCCGCTTGCAAGCAAGCGTGTCCCTCTCGAGCATCAAGCGCTCCCGTAGTGTTCTGGACCCGCGCTGGGCTGGGGCAGCGGCACTCCAGCCGGCTGCTGCAGAATATTCTGGCGTTTTTAACAAGGGTTGGTGCGGTCACTGCACTTGTTCCAGGCAAAAGCAATGAGAATTTTATGAGGTGTAAATGGATTTTGAGTGCCTGGAAGCATCCACGTCCCTCTCTGCTCCGTGCATGCACGCGCTTCAGCACCTCCTCTCCTCGGCCGAAATACCTTGTCTCCTTACGGGCTCCGAGAAAAGATAAATATTACCACCGTGAGATGCTCTAATCCGAGTTTCTGTCCGTGTTGCTGCTGCTGTGGTTAAACCCCCCTTCTTTTAGCTGCAAGATTCATTAGGGTCCAGTCTCCGGGGTTTGGAGGGAAACCGGAGTAGCTGTTAATGAGGGAGCAGTAATATCTAGAGCTCGTTTCAAAGCAATAATGGAATTAGGAAGAAGACAAACACAGATCAGTCCCGTGCCTGATGGCTTTATTTTCAGCTTCTTTCTTGCTTTTCACTTTATTAGTTAGAATTAGAACATCCATTTTGCATTAGAGGGCAGATGATGAAATCACACAGGATCGGAGAGAGTTACCAGCAATGGGCTGAGATGGGGAAGTTTGAGCTTTCTCGGCCATTTCGGAGAGCTTTCGCCGCAGATAACAGAAGTGAAAAGTGCAGGGGGAGCAGGAGGGGACGGTGAGGCTGTGATGGAGAGGGAGACAGGACAGCGAAGGGCAAGAGCTGGAGCCTGCAGCCTCTTTAGCAAGGCTTGTAATATGTTATTAATGGAAAAGAAACTGCAATTTTTATTTTGTGGAAATTCTTTTGTTCCACATTAATTTTTAAAGCGCGCTTTGCTCCCATTACAGCCTCCTGCCGGAGTGCGGTGCTGGCTGGGAGGAGCTGCCCTTTGAAAGGCTTGGGGTGGGGGGGGAGCCCATGTTTGTGTCTGGGCTGGGGGAGCAGTACCAGGGTGCAGGGTGCTGCCCCGGGGCCAGCACCCCAACCCCACTGCTCCGGTCGTACCCGCCGAGCATCACCCAGGCCCTGGGGGGGAGGATGTGGAAGGTGCCAGGGCTGGGCTCTGGTGGGCTGCGTGCCTTCGTTAGGTGCTAAGGCTTGATGAGGGCTTGTCTCCACATGGAGCTCTTTCTTTAATTAACTCCATGTGTGGAGACACGCGGGGCCTGGAACAGGAACAAGGCGCCCTTATTCCCCCATAAGCTTGTCCGCACATGGAGTAAATCAATAGCAGCTCATCAGGAGCAGCGCGCTGGCTGGAGATGCCGCCTAAGGATGAGTCACATCCAGAGAGGGGGGCAAAAAAAAAAAATTTAAAAAAAATCTGAGATTTGAGTCCAGACCTAGATCTTAGGAATGACCATGGTGTTTCTGGTGTGCCAGACCAAAGGGCTGGCTTTGTACCGTGTCTTCTCTCCTGCCCGGTAAGCCTTGCGGGTGGTTGGAGCTGAATTTTGCACCTTGAACCCATAATTATATGCCGGGATGGGGGACGTGGCTGGATATCAGGACTTTCTGTGACTTTTAAACTGGTTGTGGGTTGGTGTGTCCCCACTGAGAGCTCTGCAGCAAGCCGTGCTGGTCAGGGGTTCCCAGCGAGGAGGCGATTGAATGGACTGGGACTGAACAACTCCCAGGGTATTTTGGGCTGCCAAAAGTTGTCCTTGTTGCTTTTCCTAAGCCAAAGCGAGCGAGGCTTGGGTGATGTGCAGGAGATTGGGAACCTGGGGGTTTTGGTGCATTTTTCATGAGGCTTTTGGGGAGATCAGAAGAGTTAGAAATCATTTGGTTTAAGGCTCCCGAAGTGGCCAAATGCCCTGGCTGGGGCTTTTCCAGAGCAGCCTAGAGCTGTGTCAGGACACACCAGTGCGCAGGGCCGGATCCAGCTGCGGGAGCAGGGCTCGCCTTGCTGCCAGGTCCGGATTTAGTTTAATAAAGGTTTTGGAGAGGAAAGGATGGGTCGCTGCTTACCAGGGGCTCCGTGCCAGAGTGTTTCCCACCTCCGTCCCAGCCCAGCGGTTGCTGATGGCGAGGGTCAGGTCATCTGCACCGAAAGTGCCCGGTCCCTCGGCAGGGCTCGCTGCGGGACACAGACCCCCAAAGTGACAGTTTTCACCCAAATGGGCTCAAATCGACCTCGTTCCCAACCATGTCACCAAAGATGAGGTTTGGAAGGGACGGGCAATATGGAGCCTCTGCGCCTGCCGGGATCTCTCTGCCTGGTTTCTCTCCGACACCGAGCAGCTCTCGGGGCAGCAGGGACCCAGCGCCCTCCGGGGCCTATTCTGCCAGAATGAATGAATGGAATAAATCCATTTTAAATGGCAGGTTGTGACACCGGTGACAGGCACTAGAAGACTGTGACAGCTCGGTCCCCGCTCTCCCTTGGTTGCGGTTTGGCTCCGGTGGCATCACGCCGTCAGTGCTGCTGGCACAGGAGGAGCTGTGTGGGTCAGAGTCAGGCCCTTGCTGCTGCGCCGGAGTCTCTCCGAGGCATCACGGATGATGTGCTATCCGCTCTCGGAGCTTCCTGGCTTTTGTCAGCTGCTGTTGAAGCCTGACGCTAATTAAATGGCGTGTTTTGTGTTTAATAGACTCCCACTCGAATCACGCCGGGTAGAGGGCACTGGCTGGATCCCCGCCGGCAGCGCCGTGGGGTGTCAGCGCTGGGTTGGTTCCCCCTGTGGGTGTTCTGCACCCCTCAGCTCCGTGGGTGCTCTCCTGCACACTTGCATACTGCTGCACCCTGCACCCCAGTGAGCTTGTCTGCTGATCCTTGGGAAGAAAAGCCCCCGCGCTGGGTTAGCTGCGCTTTGGGAACCCCCGAAGGATCTGCAAATGCTGGAGCTGGGTGAGCATCCCCGGCGAACGGCCACCCTGTGCAGTGATGCCGTGTCCCATCCCGTCCCCTTCCCAGCTACTGCCAGGCAGCCAGCCCCCTGCACTACCCCCCGGTCTGCTCTCCCTTCCCGTCTCTGTCTCCTTAGACATCATCATGCTGTCACTGAAGCCGAAAGCACCAAAACGGTGCGATGCACCAAACCCCCGGGAAGCTTCTCCGGCCGAGCGGCTGGCAGTGGGGGTACAGGTCCCCTGGCATCTCCTGCAGTGGCACTGCCATCCTTGCCATCACCTCTTGTACTTGTCTGGGGAGGGAAAACCAGGGGGGCTGTGCCATCCCTGCAAGCAGATTCCATAGAACGCACCTTAACCTTTACAAAAAAGCCTTTTTTTTTTTTTTTTTGTGGTCTTACCTAGGACTTTAAATATTTCATCAAACTTCCATCACACAAACCCTGCTGCGGAGCCCCTGCCTGCTTCCTGGGGTTGTACATCTTCCCTCCATATCTACCTTTGGTTTTTCGGGCAGTAGCAGCAGGCAGTGGGATGTAGCATGCATAAGACATCGCGTCTGAGCTCAGTCCAGGGTTTGGGCTGGAGTGCGTGGGATGGGTCCTGCTTTTAAGCTGGTCTTGCCCCGTTTTGGGCTGGGCTGCAGCTGTGCAGATGCACGAGGGCAGGAGGTGTTTTGGGGTGGCATCTCCTACTGCGTCCATGCAAGTGCCACGGCAGAGCTCAGCTCCGCAGCAGGGCGTGCTGAGCATCATCCCGACCCTATCTTCCTGCCTCTTCCTCCCTCCTCCTCCTCCTCTGCCAGCGAAAAGCTAATTCATGAGTTCCTGGCCATGGATTTGCATGCAGGGAGCAATTAGACCAAGCACACGGGCAGACGCCGGGCAGCAAGCCTTGCCCGAGCCCCCCAGCCCGCTCCAGCTCCCTCTCCCCGCGATGGCTCAGCCCTGGGGAGAGCAGCTTGCTGCACCCAGTCGTTCCGCATAAACCCTGCGCTCGTGATGGCTTTTAGTCACATTTAGTCACTGCGGTATTTTGACGTGGCGTCAAGTTGTTTCAGTTCACGCGGACGGCCGTTACTTGTAGACACCTCAAGAACCGAGTCAGGCGCACCAGCATGGGTACGGCTCGTGGCTCGAGCATCTCCCGGGGATGCTCACCTTGAGCATCACCCGCTGCAGTCAGGAACCGGCTGCTCCATCCCCATGTGCCACAGGCAGGAACAGCCTCTTCCGTACAGGGGAAAAAGCAGTGGGTTTGGGCTGGGGTGGCCTTGACCTTCATTTCCCCACCTGCAAAATGACCTTCTTAACACTCATCCCCATCGTGAAAGCTCTGCGTTGCTTACACTGAAAAACACTCTTTTTTTTTTTATTGTAGACTTTAAAATCTGAAGTGTGTAAGATGGTTCCTGTCTAATTAAGAACTTAACCTGCAACAAAATATTGTATTTTACGTTGGTGTTTCTTTAGAAAGGAAATGTTGGCTCCGTTTCCAAGTGACACACTGAAGCAGGCCAGTTGGAAAATCATCATCATATTCAGACTTTATAAACATAATTTTTTAATATTTTTTTTTCCTCAGCGTGAAGCCAGGTTAGAAAACAAACAAAAGTTTGCGGGTAGTTTGAGTCGCCCCAAAGCTGTATTTCTTCAGCAAAGCTTTGCACAGAAAGTTATACAAAGCGTTAGCTAATGCAAACCGCTAAGTGGAAAGGGCTCAGTTCTCTGGTGATGGGGCACAGCTCCTGCTGGCACCCGGAGGAGGGTTTGCCCCAAAGGAAGCTATCGCCTTGGTTATCCTTTCTGTCGCAGCAACTCAGGTGTTGCCCTGAGAAGCTCCTGGGACCCCCCTGGCTGGTGTCCCCAGGTCAGGGCAGGACACTGGTGCCAGTGGAGAAGGGAGAAGGTGTGGGGACAGGGGCTTAAGCCGTCTGCATCCTTCAGAAGCAGCAATACTGGTCCCTCCAACTCTTCTGCCCTGTCTCGGTCCATAGAGTTAAAATTATGCTGGGTTTGTCCTTGGATTTGTCCTCTGACATTTTTGCGAGGCTTGGCCAGGTTTTCCCAGGGGCTTTGAGCTCGTACCCTTCTGCAATTAAAATACCGGGGTGGGAATGAGAAGGACCCAGCTGCGGCAGACGTGGCTGGGAGCTGGGTGCTGTCGGCTCATCCTGGAGCTGGTGCAGCCAGGAATCACCCTGCTCCTGCCCCATCTCTCCCCTTTTCCTCTGCTGAGCCCCAAGCTGCCCATTTGTAGAGTGCAAATGGGCAAAACCCGGAGTCTGAGCTTCTCTAAAGGCCTCGGAAGGTGTTTGTCTCGGTGTGGTGGACACATTTCCCTGCTTGGTGGAAGAGGGGGGATGGAAGAGTGTTTGGAAATGCCCCCACGCCTGCTCACCTTTCTGGAGATCGTGGTAGTGACTTTGTGGTTCTGGCAGCCGCGGAGTCTGCTGGGTGAAGGCTGTGCCGTGCCGCAGGGTGGGACGCTCTGCCGCCGTGGGAGGGTTCGCTCCGGCGCATTCCCTCCTGCCCCGTGCCCTGATTTCCCCGGTTCTCAAATCCCGCCTGCAAAGCATCCCTCTCCCGGGTGTCTGCAGATGGACCGGAATGGGCTGTGGGAGGGGTGTGGGGGTAGAAGCCAGCCCTGCATCTCAGATGGAGATGGAGCCGATTTGTTTAGCTTTCTCGCATCCCAGCTCCTCTCTAACAGCTCTTCCCTCTGAGGCTTCCCCTGGACCTCAGTCAGCAGAGGGAATTCCCTCTCCTCTGCCCGAGCTCCAGCTGCAGCCGGCATCGCTGCGGCGAACGCGAGGACGGGCTGCAATTGCCGCCTCTCCCCGGGCTCGCTGGGTTTTGTGGTCCTCGCTTGGTCACCGTGTCTCGGTGCCACCCTGCCGCCCGCTTGTCGAGGCGATTAGGGCAGCGCTGAATTAATCAGCGGCTGCTGGTGACCCTGCAGAACTGTCCCATCTCCTGCGCTCCCCGCCGCAGCTGCTGACATCCCCTGCCCTGGATGAATCTTTCATGCACTCGCCTCGTGTATATTTAATAGGCTGGGATTGGGTTCGAGCTCGTGCTGGCAGGGCTCGGGGGGCCGAAAGGGGCTGCATCCCCCAGCGGGATGAGGTTGGGAGGGGAGAGAGTGGTCCTCAGGGGAGAGGGGTGCGGAGAGAGGCAGAGAGCCCGTATCGCCTGCGTCAGGCGGGATGCCGATGCTCGCAGGGAATATTTTGGCTCCGCCGGGAAGGGTGCAGGGTTTTGCTGGCCAAGGTGGGGGTAACGGAGCGGTAGCAGGAGCAGAGAGCCCGTGGAGGCTTCTCGGAGTGTGTTGGGGATTGTAAGGGAAGCGCAGGAGCTGCCAGGACAATTAGCACAGGCTTGTTCTCGCCAGCACGTCCTTGGGATGGAGCAGGGCTCTAATCAGCCTGTCGCTTCCCTGGCTTTATTAATACATTGATTTTTGGGGGGTTTGGCTCTGCGTGGCGCAGTGTCTGCCAGCGAAGCCTCTTGCGGGGAGGAGGGGGGTTCGAGGTGGCATGACTCTGGGCATGGCAGTGTTTCATTTTGGAAGCTGTTCAGGCTTCTTCCTCGGGAACGATGGAGGAGGAGGAGGAGGAGAGACATCCCCTCCATCTGTGCACTGCCCTAGGAAGGGACTTAAATCACAGGCTCGCGAAAAAGAGGAAATGCGCCCATTTTGCAGGCTTTGAAGCCTGCAGGAGCCTCCTGGAGATGCTCCCCTTTACTGTTCAGGGAGGTCTGGCTTGGAGGGGATCTCCTTCCCTGGCCGTGGAGGCAAACACTGTCTGCCGGTGCCAGGGTGGGCTCGCTGCTCCGTGGCCTCAGTCCCGGCTGGCTTCTGGGGCTGGGGCAGCAGCGAGGACCCAGCTGCCCTCCTGCAGCTCCCAGGTGAGCGCAGAGAGGAGGTTTGCTGTGCCCAGGGTCGGTACCCTGGTCCCCTATCCGTCCTCTGCTCCAGCAGCGAAAGGCAAGAGGTGCTTTCCAAGGAAATATATTAATATATAAATATAAAAATATAAATAAATAGAAATTAAAAATGTATATATATATGTATATGTTTAGGGCAAGTTTTATCCTGATCCACCTTCCCATGCATCTGGGATCTCCTCCTTTCTGCCCTGCCCTCTTGTTCTTTCATGCTTCGTGTGAACCTGCCTGACCAGTGCAGCATCCCTGGCACGGCAGCACCGATGCCACATGTGTGGCCATGCAGAGCCATCTCTTCAATTCCTTCATTTCACCAACTGTTACATAAATCCGCTTTTATACTGAACTTGTGGACGTCACTGAAGCTCTGTCCATACCCATAACATCACTGTTTCCATGGGAACCAGCGTACTTCCAAGGGGGAAAAAGTAGAAGGAGACTAAAAAAAGGACAAAGAAGGAACAAAATAAGACAAATATGTGACATATCCCAACTATGTGTCGGTGTAGGATGTTACAAAGATTTCACTGCAACTTGTTTAGGAAGCCTTGCATAACAGTTTTTGTCTTGAGTAATGCAGCAAGCCGAATCAGGGATGGTAGAAACGTAATAGTATCCCGAATATCCCGAGTCTCTTAGTGAGAGAGACGAGTCTCTGGCAACTCTGCACGAGGTGCCTTTCTGCGTGAGCATGAGGGGAAGATGCATCTGCCTGTGTTGCAGCATTTACCTGGGTTTCCGTGGGTTTTCCACCATCCCGGACCACGGCAGGGGCTGGGGGGATGGCACCGCTGGGTGTTATGGGCATGTCCCGGTGAGCGGCCAGCACTGCCGCTCTTCTGCTCCGCCGAGCTTTAAGGGCAGGCACTATTAAGGGACAGTTTACAGTGAGTGAGTTTAAAAATATATATATTTGGGGATTAAGTGTCTATCCGCTATGCACTTCATAAGGCGTGGTGGGAAAAAATGTCTTAAATACATTATCGAGCACCAGCAAGGGCTTTGGCATATTTAGTGTATTTTAAGTGGTAACCCCGGGTCCCTCCTGCAGAGGAGGAGTCCATTAGGAAGGATTTTACTGCTCACGACAACATCTTCGTTAATGCCACGAGTGAGCTGCTGGGAGGGAGCCCATCCCCGGGGCTCCGTCGTGGCAGGCGATGGCTGGTGCGGAGGCTGAGCTGGGAGGGACGGGTCCGGGAGGAGGATGGGGACGGGCACGTTTGTGCTGGGGCACGCTCCCACCTCCGCAGCCCCGCTTTGGTGGGGCGAGTGGGAGGAGAGCCCGTCCCTGAGCCGCCCAAATGTCAGCAGAAGGTGCTAAACCAGTAGGGGAGGGAGGTTGGGGGGAGCTGGAGCTTCTGCTGGGCTCGGTCTGGGCGAGCGAGGCTTCACCCGCTTCTCCTCTTCCCTTTGGGTGATGGAGGGCAGCGAGGGTCGGGGTCCCAGCGTTTGGCGTCGGTTGGTGAAATAGCTGGTGAGCTCCGGCTCCGCGGGGCTTCCACCCCAACCCGTCCTGCTTGCCCAGGGGCTGGGGGCCATGCGCTGACCCTGCCCTTTGCATAAGTCCATTTTTGGGCTGGTTTTTCATCTCTGCTCTGTGATGCTGAGACAGGCATGAGGAGGAAGGAAGGACTGGGATGAAGAGCTGGAATAAGTTCAGCCTAAAGTGCTCTTGCTTGACATTTTATTTTATTTTATTTTATTTTATTTTATTTTAAAGCACCCATCCTTGCAGCTGCTGGTCCCAAGGCCAGGCTGCCAGCAGCCGAGCCCTCCCAGCTCCCAGCTCCGGAGTTAATTGCAAGCGATATGTAGGGCTTTTCTTAAAAGCTCCAGCTCCTGAAGTTTGGAGATTATGCAAGACACTCAGCTTGCAGGATTTTTTTTTATCTTAATTTTTTTTTCCTCCTCTTTAAGCAATAAGATTTTAAACCCTTTTGGTTGCTGGAAAAAAATCTTAAAGTACAAATCTAAAAGGTTATGGGGAAACAATTCCGAAACAGTAAGGCAAATAAGAACCTCGTCAGGAATTTTTTTTGACAAAACATCTTTTTTTATCAGGCTTCATCCCCTCTAAATACAGCATCATTCTTCGCTTCATCACCTGGGCGGCTGAGCAGGGTTCCTCCGCGCTGCTGAGCAAATCCTACATCCCCCTTGAGAGGCGGTTGCGTTTCTGAGGCAGAGGAGAGCATCTCCTGCCTGCAGCCAACTGTGCGGTTTTTAAATCTTCGGGAGAAAAATAAGATGATTAGGATGATTATTCCCCGAAATCCCCTTTTTCCTCTACTTTTGGGTTTTACAGTCACCATTGTGTGTTACGGCGCCTTTGGGGACCGTCATGCGGCCGTGGCCCCGTGGCCCCGCCGGGATGGGAGCAGAGTGCGGCCGTTTCGTGGCAGAGGGAAGCAGCTGCCCGTGCATCCCCTTGAACATCTGCAAAAGAAATTAAATTGGAGACGAAATTTCCAAAAACACGGGCATGAATAATCGCCCTGTTTTGGTTTCCCAGGTTTAATTGTGAAGCTGTGTGCATTAAAATAACCTCCTGGGTCTGACTGCGCTGTGAGGCAAGCGGTTTCGAAGCGCTGCAGCGCAGTGACGAGGCAGGGATGCTCCCCGCCTGGCTTTTTCCCAGCCCAGAGCCTGCAACCGGGGATGTGCCGGGCTCAGTGGGGTCGTGCCGGCTCCCGGCAGCGTGTCCTTGGGCTGCCGGATGCGATGACCGGGGATGGGGCAGGCGCCGGGCACGTCGTGGAAATGCTTTCTGAGCAGAGTTTGAATTTTTAAATCCCTTTGCTGCAGCCCCACTGGAGGAGCGCCTCTGGGCTTTGCTTTCCAGGAATGCCCTGGCGATCGGACTCGCCTGGCATGAATCCCTGCGGACCGCAGGGCAGGAGGCACGCTCTCCATCACACGCGTGCAATGAGTGTGCCCGGGGCCGCTGTGCCCGCAGCGGGTTATCCACCCCGCCAGGAAAAAAAGCAGTTTTGCTGCCAGTGCGGTGCCACGATGCTGCGGGAAGGGCTGTAAACCTGCTGCATCTTCCCTGCTTCATCCTCCTCTTGCGTTCCGCCGAGGGAGGGGAGGTACCATGCCTGGAAAAGCACCTGGGAGGGCAAAGCCGCGGGGTAGAGACCGTGTCAGGATTGCACCGGGGGCAGATCCCTGCGGGCGCTCAGCTGGAAGCCAGGCAAGCAGATTCACCGTGTAAAGATGCTCCGAGAGCACCTCTGGCATGCAGCATCCAAGGGGATGCAGATGCTTCCTGCAAATGCTAAAAGCAAAAGATGGGTGCTGGTTTCACTTTTGAAGGAGTATGGCAGGAAAAAAAGAATGCTATTAAATGTCCAGGGTTGTGATGGGAATTCTATGACCTTTCAACTGGGCATGATATGAAGACACTTTTCCTGTTGGCCTGGTGCTGTCAGAGGCAAAGCTGGGAAAGGTTTATTATTTCCACCCGTGAGGCAGATTAATTCTGAGGACTTTTAACTTTCCTTGCAAACGGCCTGAATTAATGTTTTAGGATTTTAGTCCCTGCCTCCTCCCACCCTCCCAAAGGCCAGACCCTGGAAGTCCCATTATGCTTCTGTCAAAGGGGCTATTTCTGGAATTGATGATATGAATGAAGCCTAAAACTCCGCTCTCATTAACGTCTGCAGCTTATCCCAGTGTCACTCCTAAGCTGGTGGGACTCGGTGACACTGCAGGGGAAGGCTGTCGTTTCAACCCAATTTTCACATCACATTTGCGCTAAAATTTCCAGGCCTCGCCAGCGCTTGCTGCACATTTGTCAAACGCCAGCCGCTGTCCCGGCGAGCGCAGGCTTTGCCTGGCACGAGAGAATTGACTGCGGGTGGTGATGGGGGACCCGACTGTGGCCATGGCCATGGCCCGTGGGTCTGAACGACCTCTCCTTGCCCCAGAAAAAAGGCAGCAGAGCAGAGCCGAGGTGTCACCTGGCCAGATCCAGGCGGTTCAATGCATTTCTGCGGTTGGGTTTTATTGCAGGATACAAGCTTGCAGCCCCTGGTGCTGTGGGGCTACCTGTAGGCTCCCCTTTGTGCTGACTGTGCTTTCGGGGGCTCCCACCCCATCTCCCGGTGACGGTAGGGTGGCAGCACCTTGCCGCGGAGCCGGTGCTTTGCTGGAGCACTGGTGCTGCTTAGGGCGAGCTGGAGGAGGGGGGCAGGGAGGGAGCCAGAGAGGAGAGAGAGGGATGCAGGGATGCAGGAGAGGGGGAATGGCAGAAGCCACCTGGGAATAGCAGAGCACTAAGGGAAGAAATAAATATTAATCCCACGGAAGAGCGTGTATCCCTGTAAAGCATCGCCAAATGCTGCCCTCCATACTTGGCTCAGCTGTCGGCGCGGGTGCCCGGCCGCCTCGGGGAAGGGACCACCATCTCTGGGGATGGGCAACGCTGCGGCACGGTGGTGCCCGGTCTTCCCATCTCCAAACCAAATTGCACACCCGGACCAGTGTGTGTGCTCCAGCTCGGCAGAGAGAGCCCGCGCTGCTGCTGGACCGAGCATCGTGCCCGCCGTCCTCTTGGTTGCTGCTGCCCTCGAGGAACAGCTTCCCATTTAATTCACTTGCCGGTGAATTTGATCCAAACTTCTGCAACCAAATCATAGCAAGCATAATGCATTATCTTTCTCTTTTGATTATATTAAGCTGGGTAGCGCTGGCTAATTGAATCTGGGGGTCTTGCCTCTTAATTATGAAAGGTCAGGCTCTGCCGAGCGCGGGCAGGTAGCACAGGGATCGCTCGTGGTGGGAAAGGGGCTGAGGGCTCTTGCTCTGTACAAAGGCTCCTGTTCATAACAAGTGACTGACTTCTGGTTATTTTCCTTTTTTTTGGTGCTCTTTATCTTATGAATTTTAGGAGTCTGGTTACAACAGAAGCGTTACTGGATATTTCTGTGTGGCAGAAACAGATTTTTTTAATTGAAAAGAATCTGTGAGCATTTTGGCTGTCTGTCTTGACCAAGTTGATGGTAAAAATGTGGATTTTTAAGAATAAGCTGGGGTGAGCAGGTGACCCTGAAAAGCAGGGACTCTGTCTCTGACACCCATGGGATGGAGCGGATGGGGTGATTACCTGCTGTGTGGGCATGAACCCCATCATTAATTTCTTTTAAACATCAGCCCTATGCATCTCGCCTGCCCGGTGTGAGGCGGGTGCAGGACTCCCCAGGGCCAGCTCCACTCCCGGTGAATATTTATCTCGTGCAATCTGGACCATGGGTTCAGCTCAGCACTGGGATGAGAGGCAGTGGCGGTGCTATGGCTGCCCCTTGCCCTGAGCGTTTGCCTCCTCCTCCTCGCCTCAGCCGCTGGCTGAGGACCAGCACCGTCTCTGGTGCTTCCCAAAGCCCCTTTGCCCCTTCACTGCCCACGCAGCAGCGGCGAGCGGCATTCAATAAAGCACCTTCTGCTTTTGCTAATTGAAGAGTTTCCCTTTGTCAGCCTCTCGGCTCAAAGGAGGGTCGGTACAAAGCCATAGCCATCAGCACTTTGTGTGCCTCTGAAAATCCCATTAGCAGAAGAAAGAGCTTGAAGTTTCATTCAGCTGGAAAAAAAAAAATAAAAAAGGCAAAAAAATAAAATACACCCCCCACCCCCCCAACCTTCTGATCTATCAGCTGCACATTAACATACCGCCCTCGGCACCGCCGGGGTCCCTGTCCCGGGAATATTTAATCAGGGTGAAGTGTTATATTGGACTGAAATGTATTTGCTTGAGGGAGCGATATGCTGATAAGTGGGTCTGCGGTTAAAGCTGGGGAAAAAAACCCTGTCATCAGCAAATAAAATCCCCTCCCGCTCCACGGTTCCCCCCCTTCCCCAGGCTGTTTTCCTGCCTGTGGGATGTTTGTTCCTGCAAGGGGAGTCGGGGTGGGAGAGCACGGACTAGCCCTGGGCTGGGGACACGGACAGACCTGGGGGGGATGCGATGGCGGGGGGTGCTCATCGTCTCTCTGGGGAGGGCGGCATGGGGGGGCCGTGCCTGTGTTGGCACCCGTGCCGAAATGGGGAGAGCTGGGGCTCTGGGCAGTGGGATGTTTGGGCAGGTGGGGGCTGCCCACGGGGGACCCTTTGGTGGGTGCAGCTCTGATGCTGGTCCCCACATCTTCCTCCCGGCCGCACCCCGTTTCCAGCAGGTTGTGGTGTCTCTGCGTTCTCCTGGCTACCCTCCGCTCGCAATTGGTCGGCGGTGCTGGTGCCGGCACGCTAACGAGCATCGAGGGGCACCCACGGCTTTGCTGTCTGTGGTGTGCCGGAGGAGGACCGGGAGGGTGCCCTCGGTGCCATCCTCTGCTGTTCCTCCCGTTTCAGGCACCGCTCGGCCCTTTGCACTGGCCACGGGGCTGCGGTGAGGTTGGATCTGCTCGGCTGCTCTAGGTCTTGGGGAGGGAGGAGGTGAGGTCAGAGGGGCTCCATGCAGATGCACATCATGGTTCTGTGCCCATCTCCGCTCGCTCGGGAGCTTGCGGTCCCCGGTCAGCACCAAGCAACTCCCCACCGTGGCAAAAGCATCACCCAGGTCCCGTGCCCAGCTGAGATGGAGCCCGTGGAGGAGAGCCAGGCCCAGTGCAGGGTCTTCTCCACCATCACGAAAGAATTTGCACGAAGCTTTGCCTGTCCGGGGAAGCATCCGTCTGCCTCCGCAGGTTTTGACCCAACCGAGCAGGGTACTCCCGAGCCTCCTCGCTTCCCTGCTGAATATCTCGCAGAGCCCTTGCAGACACATGCTCGTCCTGTCACTCATTTGGGACCTTACAGGGGTTTTTAAAATTCTTTCTGTTCTCAAGAGCTTTGCAATTCCTCGCTGACAGAGCCATGGACGCGGCTGGCTCTGCAGAGGGATGCTTTCCAGCCCCCCTAAGCTGCTGCCCCCTCCTCTGGCTGCCCTCCGTGCCTGCCCCCGCAGGGCTATATTTGGGCTAAATATTCCAACCCATAACCCCAACCTGACAGTTGGAATGTCTATCCCGATACCTTGTAAACATTTCTTCTGATTAAAAGATCCAGATTGCCGACGACCGAGCTGTGACTCAGCCCCATGTGATTTCCCAGGAATTCGCCCAGGCTGGGTGGCAGGAGCTGCCAAATCCAGCCCCGCGTGCCCGGCGGGGAGGCACCTGCTGATTCATCCTCACCTTCTTCTTCCCCAGCCAGATAACGCTACAGCACGGGCTCCCAAACACCACCCGCTACCGCGTTGCAGCGAAAGCTCTTGTCTGACAAGGGTTGTGCTTATTTTCCTAGAGCCTGGAAGCTGCTGCCTGCACCCAGGCAGGAGCGTGGCCCCGACTGCCTGCGGGTTGTGGCAGCCGATGGGCTGTTTTCCATGTTAGGCTGGAAGATAACCCCGGTGCCGCGTTGGACCGGCTCCTGGATTTTGCATCCCTGTGCCCCTAGCCGTCAAGAGCTGGCTGGAAATGGCCCCTAGAAGGATGCAAAAAATTTGGTACCAGGTTTGAACCATCCCTATGAGGATTTGCTGCAGCAGCATGCTTTATTCTGCCCCAAAAGTGAAAGCATCCAAAGTCTGTCCCAGCAGCTCAGCTCTTTAAAATTGCTCCAAGAGGCAGCAGTCAGGGTAGGGAATGAGCTCTGCGGGTTCTCACCATCTTAAAGGCTTTTAAGCAGTTGGTTAATGGTTTTGACAGTCTTAATTTGGACTGGGAATGAAAAGTTCAAGTAGAGACTTCAGGGAAACGCCCCTGGGATAAGCCGTGACATGGTTAATAGAAAATTGTAATGTTGTTAAAGTGCTTTTCCATAAAATGCCAGGAGAGGAAATTAACGGTGTGGGGTTTATTTTTTTCTAAAAGTTGATATCGTTCTTTTAATTTCATTTTTTAATCCATCACATCAGCACTCAGCACTCTTGCTATGAGACTTTCATTTTATAGCGGTTTTCACATTAGCTGTAGCCACTGATGTCGGCGTGGGGAGAACACGCCGTCGGTTTGCCGAGCAGGTATCTAAACAGCAGGCAGGCTTTCCCTGCAAACCAGATAAGGTCTAACCTAGAGGAGCTGGCGTGCACCTTGCTTTAAAGACCGGAATAACCTTTCTGATTCAGCGGTGGCTGCTCGCGGATGCTCGTCTGGCCCCGTTGCTTCCTTGACGGGGTGTCGCGCAGGTGGTTCGAGAGGGTGAGCATGCTGGTGATCCTGCTCAACTGCGTGACGCTGGGCATGTTCCACCCCTGCGAGGACATCGCCTGCGACTCGCCGCGCTGCAGGATCCTCCAGGTACGGCCTGCGGCTCGGCCGCTGCTTGGAGCTTAACGGTGGCCCCGGCTTGGTGGGGAGCAAGAAGGACCGAGCCGCGGCAGAGCTGGCTCTCGCCACGGCGGAGGTGGCCTCGTGCCCCGGGATGGCTGGGTCCTGCCTCCGCTGGCTGTCCCGCCAGCACTTAAAAAATGCTGATTTTGGTGCTCGGATGCGAAGGCGCGGTGTCATCGGGCAAAGCCCTCGCCAGGCTCTGCCAGCCCTAACGTTGCTAAGCCTTGCTTGGAGTGCTTGGGAAGGGTTAACCATTAAGTTTATAGTGAAAGCAGAGCCTAAAAAATACTTGTCCCTTTATCCTAGCACCGTGGGTGCTGTTGGCCAGTCTGGGTTGGGGGAAGACACGGGGCGGCTCTCATCACTGCCTCTGCCCAGGGGTTTTAGCTCGTGGTGGTGCAAGAAGAGACCTTGTTGGACTCAGGTCTCTAATTCCCTCCCCCGGTGTGAGTGTGCAGCAATGCAGGAGCATCCCTCCTCCCTTCCTTTCTTTTGCAGAGCTTCGATGATTTCATCTTTGCCTTCTTCGCCGTGGAAATGATCGTCAAGATGATTGCGCTGGGGATTTTTGGGAAGAAATGCTACCTGGGAGACACATGGAACCGCCTGGACTTCTTCATCGTCATTGCGGGGTAAGCCCGGCGTGGCTGGTCCCCCTCTCCCCGCAATTCTGTTGTTATTTATGGCACCGCTTGGCAAGCACTGGATTTGGGGGAGCGGCTGGTTTGCAGCGGTGAAGGCTGGGGACTTGCTGGGCATTGGTACTGTTGGCATTGCCCATCCTGGCTCCTCAGTGGGGATCACCACTCGGACCGCAGTGATCCCTCCGGTCTTCTCCATAGCTTGCAGGATCGCTGTTCAGCTCATGGAGAGAGCAAGGCAGGGTGACAAAAGCTGTTTGCGGTGGATTTTGGCCATCCTGGGTCCTGGGTGTCCTCACTGGGTGCTGGGCTCAGCTCTTCTTCCTCCAGCCCTGCTGGTGATTTCAGTTTCCATTGGGCGAGGTGGCGGTGGAGTAGGCGGTTGGGAGCACGCAGCGGCATGCCAGGGAGGATAATTCACTGAAATGTGCATGATTGCCCTTATGATTATACTTTTTTTTTTTTTTTTTTGAGGGAAAGCGACCAAGTTTGCCTTTTTGAGCATTTTCCTTTCAGAGGCACCTGGTTTGAATTAAAGGCTCTTCCAGCACCCGAGAGTCTCCTGGCGGAGGCTGGAAATCCACATGAAAAGTCCCTGGCCCCCAGCCAGCGAGCTGAATTTCTTTGACACACGAGTTGCTCGCCGGCCCTTGCCTCCCCTCCCCACTCCAAGAGCCCAAAGACCTTTGGGAAATCACTGTTTTTTTTCCTCTTTTGATAGAGCTAGAGATCAAATTTACTGGATTTTCCTGGAAAGGAGCAGGGGACCCTCCCAGCTGGGCTGTTTACCTGGCATGGGTTTGGTGTGCCCCAAGAAGGGGCAACACCTTGGTGGGCTTTGCTTGTGGTCCATCACTGGCCCCATAGGGTCATGGCAGACACCTCTGCCAGGCAGCTGGGAGAACCAAAACTGTGGCCCAGTAAAACCAGTAGGGAGGTGCCAGGTATCCCAGTGCATCCTTGGCCTGGGAAACTCATTGTCATGGGGTGCTGCAGAGCCCAAAAGATGGAGCGAGGCTCAAGACCCAGACTGGAGGCAGAGATGGAGGGCAGAAAGGCCAAGAGCTGTAGCTGTCCCTGTAAACCCATTTCTGCAGGAGGCTACAAGCTTGTCCTTTCCAGCTGCACCAGCCTCGGGCTCCTGGGGTTAGGAGAGGGCTCAAAGTTTCCTCCTGAAGTATCCGAGCAATGTTAGGGGCTGCAGCAGTGGGACGTTGGACAAAGTGGGACCCCAGGTCTGATCGGCTCTGGTAGGCTTGTAAACATCAGCAGCATGGCCAAGGGCTGGAGCCTGCTAAAGCCACCCTGTGTATTTTTTATTTCTTCTTTTTTATCATTTCTTATACTAGAATTAAGTGTGATGAAGAACCAGACCCAAGCAAGGCCAGACGTCCCACCAGGGGAGGCTCGGGGAGGCACGGTGCTGGGTGCTGGGCTGCTTCCAGCTCTGCTGCCCCGGGGTGCTGCTGCGTTCCCCTCCCAGCCCGGTCCTGGCCTTACCTGTTGAGCTTGCAAAGTCTTTGGAGCCAGAGTTATCCCTGATGTGCTTCTACGGAGAGCCCACCGTGATGGGACCTCGGTCTAGAGGGACATCGGCAGACACTGTCCCAATTTCTGTGCCAAAATATAGCTGCACTTTGCTTAAGCAAGCATCAAATCTCCTGCCCACCTACTGCACCTAGACAGGCGTTTGGATGTGTGAGAGTCGCCTACTTTGCGGGCAGAGCACGGCGAGCGGCACCGACCTCCCCTCTGACACAGCCGCCTTCCCGATGCGCGGAGGCATTTATTTGTTGCAGAGGTTTTGCAGCCTTGCAGCTCGAGCGTTCCTGTGACTCCTGCCAGGTCGGCTTTACCTCTCGCTAAATGATAGGTCTTCCCTTCGTGTGCATGAACTGTTCCCATATGGGCCCCGTCAAAACCAATTCGGCTGACAAAGGATCGAACTGGGTTTAAATACAAAGCGGAGCCTCTCCTACCCCAGTGTCTGCTTTCTCTGCTCCCTTTTGTGCTCTTGCGCTCTCCTCCAGCCATTGCCCATCCATCCTGGAGTGCTGCATCCTGCTCGGAGCATTGCTGCCATCCCGGAGAATCCCTCGGCTCTCCCTGGCAGCACCGAGTGCTGGGGAAAGCCGAAGGGGCTGCAGGAATGGGCCACTGTTGTAGCCGAGGAAAAAATCAGGAACCCAAGCCCGTTACTAGACTCAAGATATAGCAAAAAACACTGTAAGGATAAGAGAAAAAAGCACTCCAGGGTCAAATCCCAACCAGACCTCTGGTAGCAGATTCCTCTGGTAGCTCCCGAGCACAGCTCTGCGGTTCCAACATGGGCCAAATTACACCGACGAGCATCCAGACCATGGTGCTAACAGCAAAGCACGGGAGCAAGGGACGAGCCGAGCTCGACGTGAAGGCATCTTGCATCTGAGCAGGTGTCTGATGTCAGGAAAGGGGCCAGAGCCGAGCTGCGGCCCTGGAGGAGAGCGTGCACCAGGGTGATCCTCAAATCCCCGCTGTATTTGCTAGATACCTGATAAAGCGCATCCCATTTGTATGTAGGTCTCCCGTAAGGGCTTCAGCCAGTTTCTCCAGTGAAATGACAGGGAAGAGACCCCCAAACTGACATTTCCATGCGGCCCTGGTGACCGCAACGAAGCAGCTCTGCTTCTGCCTTTCCACTTTTTTCCTCCCCTTTTTGTGCAAGACATGGGAGAGGGGAAGCAGCAGGACAGAGTGGGCTCCCCAGTACCTGGCAGGTCCCCGGGCTCCTTCTCTCCTGCTTTCCCTGCTAATTCCTTTCCCATGGGCAGCAGAAAGCGATGGCAGGGGAAGAGCAGAAGCAGCAAACCGTGTCTGTGGGGCATCGGGTGGGGAAGGCACGTCATGCCGAGGGGCACGTGGGATGTGCTGCACACTGGGGCTGTGCGCTCCCACGGGCACACCATCCATCGAAACCCTTCCCAACTACCACCAGTCTAGGAGAGGCTTCAAAAAAAAAAAACCAAACCCAAACTTGTAGTATTTAACACCCCCCCCCTCCCCGCCCTGAGAAATTTCTGGACCTGACAGAGGGTAACGTGGCAGAGAAATCTTTTTGCACATTTGCCCCAAATCTGCCGCTTGCAGAGGGCTGGGAGAGCTGCTTGGGTGCTCTGCTTGCTGCTGCTGGCTACTTTCGTGGCATGCCATTAAGTACTTCTCAGCTCTGTTAAACTGTCCAGACCAATCTCATGAGCTCATGGAGAGTAAATGACTTCTTTGTGACAATGTAATGCAATTAGTGCTAATTGTAGAGTGTGTAATGTCTGCAACACATCTCTGTAATTACAGTAAAACTTGCTGGAGATGAGAATAGCGCTGTATTATCAAAACTCAGCTTAGTGAAACATGGCTTTGGCTGTAGGTTACCGAGTTGCATGGGGAAAAGGGAAGAAAAAAGTGATGAATGGCATAATTATGTTGCGTTATTTTAAAGGAGAAGATTTGGGGAGTTTGCTTTTAAGAGAGCACTTGAAGGTTAACAGGCGTTGCAAGCCAGCTCTCGTCCTCTAAAAACAATTCAATATGATTCTGACCTCTCCCAGTGTAAGACGCAGATGTATCAAGGATGAACGCTTGTTTACATGCAAAAATATGCAGAAGCGTTTACCGTTTACTGCTGACCAAGGCTTGGGCTGGTGAACTGGAGCTGTGGGGTGTAGATGTGCCCTGACTTGCCGTCTCCTTGGCTGCTCCGGGACCCGGCACCCGCTCTGCCTTCCCCTCCTCTGGGCAGGGTGCTGGGACCTCTTCTCTGAATCAGTCTGTGAGAAGTGGGTAGGCACAGGTTGAGAACTACCTGCTCCTCGGCTGGAGCCATCCCCATCCCCAGCCACTTTACTGCAGTCCCACCAGCTTGCAGGACATCAGCTTGTTTTGACTTTGGTCAGATAAAGACCTCCGCGAACCTCCGCATCCCTGGGGATTGAATTGTGCTTTAAACCATCCTCATCAAAAAAAACCCAACCCAAACCAACAAAAAATCCCAATGGTTAATTGCTTTCCCAGGAGAGAGGCTTTAAATCAGGGGATAATTTGGTGCTGTAAGAGCTTATAGGGTTCCTCTCTGCCTTCTCTAGACACAGGGTCGAGCAGGGCTCTGGATCCGTGCCGGTGTTTCTGCTCCCCTCCGAGCGGGGCTGCGCATCGTCCCGTGTTTGAGTTGTGTGTGTCTGTTGTTACTCGGGGCTCAGTCAGTTGTTTGGCCAAGTCTGCGGAGTCCTGTGTGCGCTTTGCTCATTGTAACAGTAACAGGCCTCTTAAAAGACTTTGTAGGAGAGTTAAACACTTCTGGAATATTTTGCTTACAATTCGAGACGGGCTGGGGCTGGAGGTGGTTGGCAGGCTGCTTTCTTCAGAAACGGAGACGCTGAAAATGAATTTCTTTTTGCTTCCTGAACACTTCTTTTGTTGTTTGTTATCATTTTTTCTCTCTCTGTTGAAGGCTGTGTTAAAGAGTTAGCTCTGCTGAAGCCTTCATAAACAACCCTTAAGGATGTCTTGCTCCCTCCTGGTTTTGAGTGCTGAATTTCAGGGATGAAATATGCTGCGGGAAGCCTCGCTGTATTCATAGGTAACAGAAGAGAAAGGAATACCGCAGTCCCCCTCTCCGTCCCTGCTCCATCTAAACCTGGATGGTTTCTGAAACGCATTTTAGCTCAGAAACTGGGATAAGGGCGATGCTGCCAGGCTGGTCTCTGTGGGGAGCGGTGATCCTGGGGCTGCAGCAGCCAGAGCAAGGTCGCTGCTGGGTGCTTTGGGTGAAGCTTCCAGCACATGGGCTTCACCTCACAGCGCCGGGTCGCTTCACAGGCAGGCAGGGCTCTTCTGAAGGGCACTTCAGCTGTATGAGGCTGATCAAGGGGCTGTTTCAACTCCCCGGTTCAGACGTGGGGAAGAAAGCGCTGGTGTGGGGCTGCCCACGGGAGTCCCTGCTGCAACCTCCCGCTGCAACTGTGGGCAAAGGCTGTTCATTCCCCATGTATTAGTCCTTTTGTCCCTTAAAAAAAACCCAAACAAACAGAGAGACAGGGATGAATGTTGCTTTTTCATCCCCTCTGTCTGCCTGTATTGATCCCTCTTGCACGGAGGAACAGCACCTTGGAGACGTGGCTGCGCGGTGCCCTCTGCGCTGCCTGGGCACCGTGGGGTAATTGCCCGTGTAAGTGGCCGATTTGCACACGCAATTACCCAATGTGCAATCACAGCCGCAGCCCCTTTGAGCTGCAGTGAAAGCTGCACCAAACCCTCTCCCAGGAATCTGCCCCTCTCCGGCGCTTGCCAGGATGGATGCGAATGTCCTGGAAGCTAGGAGCCTCCTCCCGGGCACCCACTGCATCCCGGCTAATCCTGAATTAGGTACCCTTTGCTCCGAGCAGAAGCAGCAGAACCGCATCAAGACGATACTCATGATCGCAAATCTCCGGGGGTTCAAAATCTGGGGTTGAGCATTGCAATTTGATGCCTTCGGTGACTTTTGGGAGGATAAAAAGCAGCTGAAACCAGGGGCTGCTGAAGCCCCCCCAGCTGCGGATGCTCTCTGCTCCGTGCTGCCTTAGCACAGCCTTCGAAGCAGAGCATCCCGAGCAAGCTGTGTCCCTGACTCACAGAAACCTGCTGGGTAAAAGCAACCCCTCCGCAGCCTCCCTTGCAGCCAAGCTGACTCAAACCCACCTGCGAAAAGACTTGGGTTTTTTTAAGTTTTAGGACTTTTTTAAAGAGAATTCTTTAGTTTCTTTCAGTTTTTCAGCTGAACTTGCTGCTGCTCCAAAAGCCTCATTATTCAAGTGTCCTGGCTGGGACACATGGTGCGGCCGGATCCGGCAGGCTGCAGGGTTCGCACTCCCTCCAGTGCTGTTCTTTTTATTCCATTCAGCTTGATTAAAACGAGTATTTTTAAAATTAAGCAACACCCACGATTGCGGTGAGACTTGCAAGACTTAAAAAGCAGCTCCTGAGCAAAAGCGGAGTGCAGCAAAGCTGGTGAGGGCTGGGAGGAAATTTCATTTCAGCTTTCTGAAGATACAATGCTGCCTAAATAATTTCCCCTTGTCTTTTCCAACACTGCTTAATATCATCCACTGATTACTGCACTTTGTAGATAAAGGGTGCCTATATGCCCGGTTTTGGGAACCTTTTAATGCTGAATAAATCTGAGCTCTATCTCTTGCTAGCAGTGAGCGGCAGCAGGGACGGGGGCAGCTCCCGGGGATGCTGCCCTGGTATTGATGCTTTGCTACGGGTTCCTTGTGTGACCTTGGTCACATCCCCTGGCTGTACAAGCATCCCCAGCACCCAGATGTGAAAGGACAGAGTTCAAGTTTTCCTCGGAAAGGGCCCTCAGCACAAACTCCGTGACTCTGATGGGTCTTCCCACCATCTTCCTGAGCTGTGATCCCGGGGATGGGAGCGGAGCCAGGGCTTAGAGCAGGGTGGTTCGGAGAGGCGATGCTGGCTCGGTGTGGGAAGGGCTTTGCCAGCATTTCTGTGCTCTGTTAGAGGCTTGCTGGGTGAGAAGACCCCTTTCAACCCCTCCTGTGATGGTCCTGAGCATCGCTTCTGTGAGCCCTTCACTGCAGGCAGAGGTGCTGCCCGGCACTGTGCTTACGAGATCCTTCCCAAAGCTTTGGATTTTATGTGAAAGAAACCCCAGCGTGCTCTGAGTCTCACTGTCTCCAGGCAGAATAGGAATGAATTTCAGCTGCCCGGTCCATCCTGAGCCATGCCTCGTGTCTGACTGCTGAGTCCCGGGAGTTTTCCTTCTCGGAGGAGGGTTT
Organism: Buteo buteo; assembly: GCF_964188355.1. NCBI lineage: Eukaryota > Metazoa > Chordata > Aves > Accipitriformes > Accipitridae > Buteo > Buteo buteo. Next base: position 7,509,103 of record NC_134183.1, on the reverse strand, counting down.
GCCAAAGGTTTGCATCAGCTCTCTCTCTGCATCCCACCACCAGCCCGTTGTACGTCTGGCTTTACAGATGCTCTGCTTTTATTCTTAGAAAGTACTAAATATTTCCGCTTTCCATCTGAATAACTCCAGCGATCAGGGGTTGCTGATCACTCTGATGAGTCTCAGCATTTGCTATGAATCCATCCTACTTAATGCTGAGTATTTTTCTGAGCCTTTAGCTTGGCTGGGCATCCAGGTCCGTGGCAGAGGCACTGACAGGCATCGCGCTTTCCCATTTGAACAGAAATGACATTTGAGTTGAAGCTTCATCGGGGGCTTTTTACACTGCAGATTTTCAATGCGTAAATGTTATATATGCTGGTAAATGCACCTGTCACCTCGCCAGTTGGTGACATCCTGACGTTCGCTCTCCCTGGGTATCTTCCCTTGCCAGGGACATGGACTGATTCCTCCCATGCATCCCCTTGCCTTGGGAAGTGACCGCAGAGCTGGGAAGTGGTGGGATTCTCGTTGGACTTGCTTGTTAGTGACTGATTTTTCCCCACTTTTTTTTCCCCCAATACTGGGTTCTCTCGAGGCTCCTGAGCTGTTAGTTACCAGCAATGTGTAGATGCTGTAGCCTAGGTCTGGGGCTGAGCTTGCGGAGCTGTAATGCTGGCGCTGGTAGCAGTGTCCGGCAGCAGAGGTAGGAGAGCACCCACCTGCTCTTGGTGTTCAAGTGTTTGCTCAAGCTACTGGGTTGTTGTTTGGTTGGTGTTTTAAATTTGGCATTATAATTGTTCTTTAATATGTTAAATCAAAATGCATTTTACAACGTGCCCTTTGCAGCTTGCAATCACGCGTCTCTGGAAGTGAGTCTAGAGCTGTCATTAATCAGAAAATGATTTGCCTTGTTGCAAATAACCATATGCTGCTCTGAATTTTGCTGGTAGCCTCTGTTTTAATAATGGATGGAAAAAAAGCTGTATGTGTGACATGGACTTTTTACCTGAATTCTGCAAGCCATACAAAAATCTTATTTTCAAGTGAAAAGCGAGTGAAACTTGAGAACCATTAAAGCCCAGGGAAGTTGTTGCCCCTCTCCTTACCTTAGCCAAAACTCACCCAAGGCGGTGAGTCCTGCGCACCGAGGAAGGGGCTGGTTTTGTCACTGGGACCGGGTGGGCTCTCGTGGGCATGCTGCCTTCCTCTGGTCGGAGGATGAGAACAAACTCCTAGTATCCACATGTGCCTGTCTAATATTCATCTTCTGGGACTGTCCCATGGCTGCGGGTGTCAGCTAAATACAGAGGAACATGTTAAAGTTATTTTGATCTTAGATACGGCTTGATCATCATCATCCTCATTAGAGCCTATCAAGAGAAATCAGGTAAAGTGTCACTGCATCGAGTGAGGAGTCGTGTATTTGGGGGGTAGAAAGAGAAAAATCTTCTCCGCCCCAGGTGCTCCTCACCTGCCAATGGGCAGGAGGGAGAAGAGTGGGTTTGGCTGATCACAGCTAGAGCAGAAACCTCCAGTGTGCTGCAGCCGTGGCCAAGCTAACCCGGCACTGATGAATCCTGCGGGACTTCCAGCGAGGAGGGAGGGGGCAGCACTGATGCCTTTGTGCAAGGCGCCAGCAAAGCCTCCTTCAGCAGCCTGATGTCTAATCACGTAAGATTAATTCAGGCCAGGGCAGGTGTGGAGAAAGGTCGTGACTGGGAAGCAGAGAGCCTGTCTGCGAGACGGGGCTGGAAGAGCTTGGTTTGTTTGACTTTGCAAAATCAAGGCTGAGAGGAGATGTGATGTGTCCTCTGTAAATACATCGGGTGGGTAAACACCCGGGACAAAGAACAGCTATAGAAGCTACTTAAAAGACAGCGCTGCCATAAGAACAAATGGATATGAGCTTGCCCTGAATAAATTCAGGCTGGAAGTTAGGCTTCTAACCACCAAAGTTGGAGGGAGGGAACCACCCAACTAGCTTTGAGATGGAACTTGATAATTTTCGGAAGAGATTAATATCCTGTGGTTGCCTGTGGCAGTGGGAGCCTGGCTGTGCGGGGAGCCTCGTGGTCTTCTTCCTTGCCTTTGCCTGGCTCTGCCTTTTCAAGAATGCTTTTGGGCAGAGCTCTTGTGTTTTCTCATGGCTGGAGAGCAAAGTCCTGGCGGTGACGTGACTGATGCATCCTCAGACAAAGTCATGTGAAGGTTGCACCTCAGTGTCCCGTGCTGTGAAATAACCCCCTCAGGCACAGCGTAGGAGCACTGGGAGGTTCCTTGGGTCCACATTTGCCTCATTTGTTATCTAAAAGTGTCATCAGTTTTGATTTGTGCGCTTGCCCGTCCACCTGAGTCCCACCTGCCAGTGATCTCTGCTGGGTAGAGCTGGCACAGCTCAGCGTCCCGTGGTGCACGGTCCTGTGTCCCACAGAAAGGGTCTGCACCAGGGGATGCTCCTCTCTTCTTTTCAGGGTTATGGGGGTGCTCAGCACAGCGAACCCAGATTGATTAGAGTACCTGTACAATTGCTGTTAAAATCAGGGCTGTGTCTGGAAATTGCTCCCCTGGAGTGTGCAGGGACTTTCAGAAGCTTCTGCCCTGGACCTGTGCAAAAACAGTAACAAAAGCAGATGAGAGAGAAAGAACATCTGTGGCTGTGTGAGCTGGTGTATCACATTCTCACTCATTGACTTTATTCTGATACGCAAACAACCCTTAATTAATTCCTCTGGCAAACTTTCCTGATGGGAGAGATGCAGTAACAAGTCCCTCTGTGAGAGGCTGGCATATAATGTTTGATTTATAATGTTTGATAATCTAACATTTCTCCAGAAGATCCTTGATGTTCCTCCGTGTTCGTGTCTTTTGCAGGATGCTGGAGTATTCCCTGGACCTGCAGAACGTCAGCTTCTCAGCGGTCCGCACCGTCCGCGTCCTGCGGCCGCTCAGGGCCATTAACAGGGTCCCCAGTAAGTCAAATCCTTATTCCTCCCAGCTGATGCAAGTTCTCTGTATCCGTGCCCCAAAGATGGAAGAGCAAACACAGATGTTCCCCATCTTACATTGCAGCTCAAACGTTCACCTAAGCCTGGTAGTGCTATGTCCTATCACCACTCTCTGGTTTCCAGTGCCTGGCACTCTTCTACTTTAAATAATATTCCTTTTGACACCTGTGGTACCAGAGATGAGCCACCAGTCAATAAGATATCCAGGACTGTCTTCAGACACCTTTCTTTCTCAGCTGAAGAGGGTCTTAGGAGGCTCCTAAAGTGAAGGGATGCAGGCGTTAGGGATTGACTGAGCCGACAGCCTTTGCTAGGCAGCAGGGCAGAGGGGTCTGAGTCGTGCTGCTCCCACCCTTCCTGTGCTACCCCATCCTTTCCTGGAGAAACTGGGATGAGGAGATCTTGTTGTGCCTGGAGACAACCCCCCGAGATGTGCTGAGGAGCCTCCTCTTGGAGCATCTCTTGCTCTTCTCCCCAGAGCTGGTCCATACAGCCCAAAACCCCAACACCGCCAAAGAAAACCTGGGCGGGATGGGAGGTGGCTAGTCAGTCCTGGTTTATCAGGTCATGCATGAGGGTCTCAGACCCCCCCCTTGAAGAGCAGTGGGTGGCATTGCCTGCTCCTGCACGGCAGCAGGCGATGGTAACCCAGCCCTGTGCTCGGAGAGGCCCTGGCCATCGCAAACCCAACCAAACCGCCCAGGGAGCCGTTCCTGCCGCGCCGTGCTGGGCAAAGCCCGGAGCGCTGTGAGGGGCGCTGAGCTCCATCCCTCTCGGACGCTGTACGGATCGGGTGTGTTAAGCGTAAGTACAAGTGCATCAGAAACGTCATTTTCATGGTCCTACAATCCTGGGTATCAAATGCAGCACTGTTTTAGCCAAATTCAATCCAAGTCCGAACTCCCCTATCTGAACTAGCCCAATGCCGTGATGAGAACTAATCAGCTTCAGTTCTGTCTGCCGGTGCTGGAGGTGCCTGGGCTCTATTTATTTTTCTGGTCCTGACTCGTGAACTTAATCTGGCTTTGCTGCTGCTGCTGTTTCAATCATTATGGTAGCTTCAGAATCCTGTTTGCAATGGTTTTTTTATCCCCACTGCTGAACTGATGGATGGCTGAATTTATCCACCACTGTCTAACTGGGGATGTAATTCACTTAATGTATTTTGAAATCCCAGGTAATTTATCTTGGCTTCTCTGCAACGTAGTTACAATGGGATAGAAATGTAAGGTGGGGAAAGAAAAAAGAGAGTTTTGTATGATGATGATAAATGCAATAACCACAGAAAGTCATTTCAGTTAATTAGGAGTTGATGCAAGGTGGTTGTTCCCCAGTAGAGGAATACAAGAAAAACCCTGATAGAGGAGGTGACAGCATCAGGAAGAGAGAAAAAAGTCTTCCTGAAGTATCAAAGTAAAGGGTGCAACAGTAAAGCTTTCTTCAAATGAAAATCAATATAAGTGAGTGAGAGAATGCAGAAGATGGGGAAAGAAGGAGAGCGAGAGATGAGCAGAATATTACAGAGACGTCAGATGAAATCAATTTTTTTGTGTGTAAATGTCAAGTTGAAGTCACCATCAATTTGTCTTTGTTACAGAACTGGCTGTTCCTGAACTTGTGAGAATTAACTGCCAGAGAGAGTTCTGTATTTTAAGGAAGAGAGGGGATTTAGGGTAGATGAGGGGAATTAGGGAGGGGAGGGAATTTTAATATATACTGAATGGGGAAAGAAATATGACTGAGCAAGGGAGAATGTCAGAGTTTGGTCTCAGGGAAGAAAGGAGACATAAAATTACTAGAAAACTTTAGGAGGAGAAAGAGGACTTGAGATGGGGAGTGAAGGGAGGGAGAGGGGAAGGGAAGGGAAGGTAGGTCGTGTGCCCAGGAGCAGGACACGGATGAAGGGGGGTATCCCAGGGGCTTTGGGGGAAAACCAGCGGGGACTGGGGAGCTGCTGGAGTTTGCAAGGTATGTGGGGGTGACAAGGACAGTGGTTGGGAAGGCAGTGGCTGTCAGTGGAAGGACAAGTATGGATGGAAAGGAAAAGGTCAGGAGGACATAGCTGGAACAAGAAAATTCAGCGTGGACATTTCCTCTTTGCCTCAGGCATGCGCATCCTGGTGACGCTTCTTTTGGACACGCTGCCCATGCTGGGGAACGTCCTCCTCCTCTGTTTCTTCGTTTTCTTCATCTTCGGCATCGTGGGAGTCCAGCTGTGGGCAGGTTTGCTCAGGAACCGCTGCTTCTTCCCCGAGAACTTCAGCATGTGAGTCTGCGCAGGCAGCAGAAGTGTCTCTCCCGCTCGAGCGAGTCTATCTCTCCAAGATACAAGGATATCCTCCATTAAAAAGCCCTGGTCTTCTGTAAATGTTTCCTGCTCCTAAATGCCACCACAACTCCTGCTCAGGCACACACAGCCAGAACAGAGCAAGCTGCGACAATTTGCCATTCCAGTCCTGCAGGGCTGGCCTTAACCCTCAGCCGGCACTTGGGAACCTCTCTGATTGATAAGAGCTTCCAAAAACCCCCTGAGAATAAGAGTTCAGGCTTTCTAAATTCAGCATATCATTAACGTGTGACCTTTTCTGCATTTGTCGAGACATTGAGGTCTGAATCCTGTTCAGCAGCTGGTTGTGTTTATTGGTATGACATTTGTAGTCCCGCCTAAACCCCAGGGAAAGCTGATGGAGATACCATACATTTTGTGATGCTAGATCCTTTTCAGTCTCAAAGCAACAGATAGTCCCTGTTCCAAAGTGTTAATTTTCACAGATCCCTGGATTTTAAGGCCAAGAGGACTATTGTGATCAAATGGGGTTTTGTAGCACCCAGTTTCCTGGCCAGCCAGCTTGCCAGATGTAGGAGTGTTTGAACAGTGGTCAAAATATCTGGTAGGTGTCAGCCTCTTTCAGACCAGGTTTTCCATACCTGTTCTTCTACCTACCTGGTTTTTTTTCCACCACCTCTCTCCCTTCAAATGCTAGGAGAAGGGCAGGTGACTTGCAAGCCCTTGATGGCTGCTCTGCCGAGCTCTGGTACCCCTGTCCCCTTTCAGTGGATTGCTTTCAAAAATTGACTCCCCGGAGTTGGTCTGCCTAGATCCACACCCAGATGGAGAAGTCCTGCAAGCCCAAACCTCTCTTGCACACAGCAGGACCACGATGCTGCTGCTGTGCCTAGGCTGGCTCTCGAGTCTGGAGCTGGTACGATGCACCTTTTATCCTTTCCCACGCATCTCCTAATCAACTGCCACCCCTCTTGTAGGTCGTGTCCTCAAAGGGCAGTTGGGACAATCATTACCGTCCCTGTTCAGTAAATGGCAACAGAGCAGAGGGACTGCTTCACCACTGAGTAAATCCAATAGAGCCACAGGTTTGGGTGCTGTTTAATTGAGCCAGAATTCCAGGGGTTTAGATAAGCTTTGAAGGGTATTAAAGGCAATTCTGCAGGAATTAACCGGGCTGAACTAGGCTTAAAAATATCTTTGCAAGCTTTACTGGAAGTCTTGGCAGCATTAAGGAGATAGCTGTGTGCAGAGCAAGAAGCCAGTTCCTGGCTGGCCATGGGTTGTTTCATCTCCCTGAAGAGTGTTTTTGCCTGGTTTGCTGTGGTAAGGCCACCCTCAGAGGGAATTTAGAGCTTATCTATGGGCTGAACAGGCACTGTGAAATGCAGAGGAAGGCCCTGTCTTTGGTTTTTAGGAAGCTTGGGAGGTCCTTGTACATAGAGTGTCCCCAAGCAATTCTCAGCATCTCCAGGAGGACAAGAGATACAGGAGTTTAACTGACTGATTTCCATCTTGCTGCAGCAAAGGCATTTCAGTGAAGCCCCGCCGGGCTGAATCCTGCTTTTAGTCCCCTAAAGTTAAAGCCAGAGCACTTCCAGATGGAGTGACTCTTAATAATGTCATCATCAGAGGGGTTGCTGAGTGGCCGAGTGCACTGCCTCAGTTTTCCAAAACCCAGTTAGGGACATCATCTCACCCAGTGGGACTGTAGAAAGTCCAGGGAGATCCCTTTAAAATAAAACACCTTTAAATTCCAGAATAACAGATGTCAGACTGCTGTTACAGTTGTTACCTTGCCAGATTGCCTGCAATCGGTGTGCAAACCCCAGCCCTGTCTGGACTCTTTCAGCCCCTACACGGTGGATTTGGAGCGATACTACCAGACAGAGAACGAAGACGAGAACCCTTTCATTTGCTCCCAGCCCCGGGAGAATGGGATGCGCTACTGCCGGAGTATCCCAACACGGAGGGAAGAAGGTCTTGAGTGCACCCTGGATTATTATTCCTACAATGACACTACCAACACATCCTGTGTCAACTGGAACCAGTATTACACCAACTGCTCCGCCGGGGAGCACAACCCCTTCAAGGGAGCCATCAACTTCGATAACATTGGCTATGCCTGGATCGCGATATTTCAGGTGAGCCTTGGCTGCAAACTGTCACGAGGTGGGTGAACAGCCTGTCGTGCCCCCCAACATGTTCCTAGGGGCTGCGTAATCGCACTCTTGGGAGCTATTTTGCACCAGCAAGCATTATATAGCAGTGCACGGGTGCTCAAAATATCAGGGATGCAATCTGATGCTTGAAGATGCCTCCATCTCACATTCATGGACAAAACCCCAGTCTCCAAATCCTGTGTGTGTGCAGTAAGACCATCCTGATGCGGAGCAGAGCCTAGAGACTGCTCTTCCCTCTGCAAAATGCAGTAGTGGGCCTTAGGTCCAGCTGGAAAAGAAGGGTTGGCTTCAGGCTGAGCGGTTGGTAACGTGGCTATTGGCATTGGCAGGAGCAGGATTTGGCTCCTCAGTGTCTTGTACTGCACCGAGACCAGCTATGGGGTGTCAGAAATGACGCAGCCAGGAGAAACGTTGCTTGTGCACTTGGTGTTGGAACTGAGCCTTGATGGGGTCATTTTCCCTTCCTATCTCCACCAGGTCATCACACTGGAAGGCTGGGTGGACATCATGTACTTTGTCATGGATGCACACTCCTTCTACAACTTCATCTACTTCATCCTCCTGATCATTGTGAGTGGCCTTAGGGGAAGGTGGGGGTCCTTTTGGCATTTGGAGAGAGCAGAGTGGAGTGACCCAGAGGAACAGGATAGATAATACAGTGAATGTAAAAGCTGAGGCAGAAACCAGCCTGCTGGAAGACACGCAGCTTCAATATGGCATTGCATTGCAGCTGCATTTTGCTGCAAACATGAAGGAAAGAAAGATGTGCTTAAGCTATGGTAGATGCACTTCTGTGGCTGCTGCTTCTAGTACTTCTCTCCTTGTGCTCCAAGGTCCTCTCTCATAGTTGCCACCTAATATTTAAGTTTAAAAGTAGGCAAATTCCCCTGGTCAGATTTTGAGCGCTGGAAGGGGAGGAGGCTGCCCAGAAATTCCCCCATATCGAAGAACCCAGCTGGCTGGGACATTTCAGGAAAACAGTCCCAAACTTTAGAGAGCACATTAAGAAAGGAGGGAAGAGATTACTGCCCACAGCCCACCCACGCTTCACAGCATCATCCAAGACCACCCACAAAGGAGACAACAAAGAGTTTCTGTGGGGTGGGCTCCATGATGGACTTCATCTATGCAAGCAGAATTGTCTACCGTGACTGGCTGAGCTCGTTGTCTAGACTCCCTTTATCGTCAAGGGAGAAAAATAGGTGCTTTAAGGGGGTGATTCATCTCCTCTGAAGGTAGACATCCAAAATAAATTAGATGCATTGCAGACTTGATGTGCCTATTTCTCTCTTGACTCTAAAGGATCATTAGGTGCCTCACTCAGATGTAGCTGAGATAAGTGAGATGAGTCCCCTTCTTGCTGCCTAATTGGCCTAAGTCCAGCAAAATAGCTGCACGTTGTCCATTAGGCCATTGTGGGGATTTCTGCTCCTCATCAAACCAGGACTCAAAACCTGAGGAGAAGGTAGGAGGCCGTTTAGTCCATGATGCTTTTTCTAGTTCATCTATTAGCTTCCCCAAAAAAGAAACAATCCCTTGCTCTCAGCATCTCCGAAATGATGGAGAGGAAGAGCAAGCAGTACTTTTCCAGATGCCGTGCGAGTAACATTAGCAGTGTGTGATAGCCCGTTAGCACGTCAGTAATTCTCCGTGATCCAGGCTGGGCTCTGCAGAAGGCAGAACCTCATGAAACCCTGGTTGGAAATAAAATCTCCAAGCTGTGGGTACAGACTGCTGATGCCCTTGCGTAACAGTCACCCGCAAATCCCGTTAGCAGGGGAAAGGGATCTGCTCGCAAGCTGCCCACACACTGCCAGGAAAAAACGCTCCTATCAGGAAGGCTCAGTGCATTCATCGTAATGCCACTAATTGTGATAATTACAACCGCTGTCTGCGGAGAGAGAAAAGCACCATCTTAAAAGAGCAAAAGGTTTTTGTCAAAATAATCTTCTCTCGTCTTTGATCTTTGGCATCCGCCGTAGAGCGCTGGCGTGGGAGTCCCTGGGGTGGGGGCTTGGGGGCTGAGCCAGCCCCTCTGCGGTCCGGGCCAGCGGTCCCTGCTAGGTGACGCAGGGGACGGGGCTGGATGGGGTTTTCCCCCGGCTCCTTGCGCCAGGGCGTGGGGTGAGGCAGGGCTATGGGGTGGGCATGGCCACCCCGAGGTGGCTGATGGCTCCTGTCCCCTTAGGTGGGCTCTTTCTTCATGATCAACCTCTGCCTGGTGGTGATAGCAACGCAGTTCTCCGAGACGAAGCAGCGCGAGAGCCAGCTGATGAAGGAGCAGCGGGTACGCTACCTGTCCAACGCCAGCACCCTCGCCAGCTTTTCGGAGCCGGGCAGCTGCTACGACGAGCTCCTCAAGTACCTGGTTTACATTGCCCGCAAAGGCAGCAAGCAGCTCGTGGAGGTCTACCGGGTGGCGGGCGTGAGGATGGGTTTCCTCGCCAGCCCCACGAGCAAGGCAGGGGCTGACCGGCACGCCAGGAAGCGCCGGAGCAGAAAGAGGTCCTCCGTGCACCACCTCATCCACCACCATCACCACCACCACCACCACTATCACCTGGGCAATGGGAACCTGCGGGCACCCCGCGCCAGCCCGGAGATCAGCGATGTGGAGACCGGCTCGCTCCACAACGGGACCAACCGGCTGATGCTCCCCTCCTCGGCATCAAACCCCCACGGGGCCCCCGGCGCCGCTCCCAGCAACACCGAGTCCGTCCACAGCATCTACCACGCCGACTGCCACTTCGAGCCGGTGCGCTGCCGGTCATCCCTCCCGCAGCCGGGCCTCGGTTTGCCGAGCCCAGAGGGGATCCCCAAGAACATCGTGGGCGGCAAGGTGTACCCCACGGTGCACCCCAGTACCTCCCATGAGATGCTGAAAGAGAAGAACCTGGGGGAGGCGGCGGTCGGTGGTGGGAGCAGCACCTTGACAAGCCTCAACATCCCGCCCGGGCCGTACAGCACCATGCACAAGCTGCTGGAGACGCAGAGCACAGGTGAGCCTGGGGCCGGACGTCGGTCTGGGGTTACCTTGCAGAAATACAAGCTACAACCTCATTTCTTTCTCTTTCTGAATCTTTGCAGGGTTCTTTTCAGTCCACGTTACGGAGAAGGGCGATGGCTTTCCAGGTGAGGCCAACATGAGTCTTCTGACCTACCTAAGGCGTCTTATAGCCAAAACCAGGAGAGAGGTTTAGACCTCCCAGTACTTCATACTTGCAAGAATCCAAGGGAAATGAATGTTTTCAATGAACCCATTTTCTTTCCCATCCCCATCTCGCCCCCAAACTGATTTATGCTGTAATTACAGGGAACGCTCCCCAAATCCCTGCACTCCCCAAAGCAGCTAGAACTGGGCTCAGTGACACTGAGCAGAGCTGGAGCCCAGCCTGGCCGCTTCCAAATAGCCGTGTCCCTTCCTCGCTAAAATGCAGGGCTTGGAGGTGGCTTCGTTGCCCACCACTTGCTGCAGAGCTCGGGGACGGACATCTTCCAGATCTGAGTCCCAGCACATCCGTGAGCACTGCGTAGCGCTCTCGTGGGACGGGAGGCTCGCGGAGATCGAGTGTCTGTTCTGCACGAGTGCTCAATGGCAATTGCAGATGCCGAGTATTAAAGATCTGTGATTTGCTCAGGAAGCTCGTAACAAACAGAGCCAGATACTGAATGCAGCTTTCCTGGATCGGAGGTTTCAAACCTTCGCTGCAAGATGCTCTTTCGCCCTCCACATCCTGAGGTTTGGGAGCTTGGGCCAGTCTCGTCCAAACCCCCTCAGCCTCCAAGAAGCGTTTCTGGCCAAGCTTTCCCAGGCGGTCAATGCCTTTTCCACCCCACCGCAGCGGCATTGACCTTTCCAGCCAGGAGCTGTGCAGGGAAGAGACCAAGTCCTGCCCCCAGCCCAGAGCTGCCTGGAGACTAAATACACAGAGCCGGGCTCTCAGTCGGTTTAGCGCTGGGTTTTTATTCGCGCTGCTGCTTGCTGCTGTGCATGAGTCAGGAGCGTGCTTTGCAGACAGCCTCTCCCCTTGCAGCCAGCTGGTGGGATTTTTGGGGAATATCCCGCTGATATTGTCACCCCAGGAGCCACCTGGCAGCTGGGAGCTGCTGTTGAGGGCAGTTCGTGGAGGGGAAAGCTGGTGATTTCAGAGCATCAGCAAACAGTGGGAGCAGGAAAGGAGGCTGCTGGCGGCAGTGCTCCCAATAATTACAGCCCGGAGCCTGCCAGGGCCAGGGGCACTGATTGCTTTCTCCTAGCTCTAATGGCCAGAGGTATAACGAGGTGGGCTAGGGGTGCTGGGCTGGTGGCAGTGTCTGGGGACAGCAAGAGGGTTTTGTAACTGGGGAGAAGGCACTCGGGGAGCCCAGGTTTTGGGCTGTTTAACCCAGCAGGAGCCCTTTTCACGTTAGGAAATGCCTGTCTTGTCGAGGGCAATGGTTTGGTGCTAATGGGAATGGGGGGTTGCTCCTGTGGCTGCCTGCAGCCCCTCTGTCCCAGCTGATGGATCGCCCTGCCCCTGCCCCGCTGGCATTTCAGGTCCCTGCCAAAGCTCCTGCAAGATCTCCAGCCCCTGCACCAAGCTGGATGGCGGCTCCTGCAACCCCGAGAGCTGCCCTTACTGCCTCAAGGCGCTGGCGAGCGAGGCCGAGCTGACGGACAACGAGACGGCCGACTCGGACAGCGAGGGGGTCTACGAGTTCACGCAGGATGCCCACTACAGTGACCAGCGGGACCCGCAGTGGGGCAGAGCCCGGGCCAGGAGAGCGAGCCGGGTGCTGGCCTTCTGGCACGTGGTGTGCGAGACCTTCCGGAAGATCGTGGACAGCAAATATTTTGGCCGTGGGATCATGGTGGCCATTCTCATCAACACACTCAGCATGGGGATTGAGTACCACGAGCAGGTGAGTGCTGGCCCAGCGGCTCCTGGCGCAGTGGGGATGCGGGCAGTGCTACGGGTCCGAATGCGGCCGCTGGCAGGATGGTTTGGGGCAAGAGGCATTGGCGTGCTCTAGGAAGGGTCCCAGGACAGAGCAGGGCTGGTTTTTCTCCTCTGAGCCTGCTTTCAGCTTGCAGGCAACGATCACCCTGGCTGGTACCGGGCTGTATGAGCTCCCACATCCCAGTCCTGCCAGGGGTGCTCAGCACCGTGCCGGGACCGCCGTCACATGAGCAGCACCACGCGTTGCTGGTTTCTGTGGCGTGGGGTCCAAGGAGAAGGGAGCAGCCGTTTGCCACTGGGTTTGTGCCAGCCTGGCAGTGCTAGCAACGCTGCTGGCGGCTGCGGGCTCTGGGTCAGTGCAGCTGCAGGCAAGGAAGTCTATTGAATTTGCAGTCCCCGGAGAGGAGGTAACAAATGCCTTTGCCTCCCCGGTGAATGCTCCAGCAACAGCACGCTGAGTCCAAAATAGACTCATCGCTGGCTATTCCTCCGCTCGATTATCTAAGCCCTTGCAGGCGAGAGGCTGCCTCTGCTCCAGCCTCTCGCACACTTGTCACCTAGCAGAGCTTTTCCCTATATATAGTCATTAAGAGAAGGAGTTACCATGTTCCTCTTGAAATGTCTCCATGAGATGACAAGAGCTCTGGTTTTAGAGCGGCTTTTGCGTGGTCTGGTCTCACGTAGGTTTTGTGGCTGCTGCTGGCGGCACGCCTGGCGTGGTGTCCTCGGTCCTGCCGCAGGCATGGGGTGGCTTGGAGCTGCAGGTGCACGCTTCGTTTGGATTTGGGGTGAAGAGTTTATTAGCAGGGAGGCTGAGATGCTGCAGAACCTTGTTATATACCCCTCCAACTCTTGAGGGCTCCCAGTGGCCGGCCCAGCATGGTGCTTCTCCCGGGATGCCAGACCTCTCCCCTCCCAGCCAGACACGGCCACCCCTGTCCCAGCGCCAGCCTTTGCTGGGAACTCCCTTGCATCTCGAGTCATGGCTGTTTACTTTTCTCCCTTCCTGGCACATTTTGTGTTTGCAGAGGCGTTTCTCCCACAGCTCCCAGTGGCAGCGATGGTGGCTGCAGATCGGTTCCAAATTCCCGTGTCCTCTCATGGCATTAATGCCTCAATGACCGAACGCCAGGGAGACGTGGCTGTGCTAAATGTGTCCCTTCCAGCCAGCACCTTCTCCCTGACGTCCTAATACAGTCTGGCTGGCTAACCGTTGTTTTCAGTACGCATTAAACAGCAATGCGCTCTGAAGTCCTGCAGGTTTCACCTTCATGTGCTGCCCTTGGTGGGAGCTCTGCGGAGAAGCTTGAATGATTCCACCTTTATTTAATAATACTGGGAAGATCATCTCCTCGGAACCCGGGCAGGGGGGTGGCTCACAGAAACCAATAAACAGTTATATTCCTCCTTTGGCTGAAAGGTGAAAGCAGATCCGCCGTGTCTTTGCTGCGACTGTCCAAGGGGTGGATTGTCAAAGCTTGTTGCCCTTTATCAGGAGCATCTTTGGGAGATGCTGGTGTAGGTTCCAACCGTGCGTATACCGGGGGGACCATCCCACTGGGAATGGGTGGCTGAGCAGTCTCCCATCATCAAACACCCTAAAGGCAATGCAGCTCCTTAATTCTTTGGCTCGGGAGAAATAGGGCAGTGGGGTGCCGGCCTCTGTCTCAGCCAGCAGTGAATCCCAGCAGGCAGCTGGATGGGAAGAAGCAGATTTTTGTGGTGGTTTTCGGGTAACAAGGTGAAGGGAGCTGATAAGCGTAGGGGGACTCCAGACGCCGTGGGTGGTTGCTTTCTTTGACGGTATTTTGAAGCTACTACTGTTCCAGATTCCTTTCTCCCAGGCATTTGGAGTGAATAGCAGAGATTGTTTTTATTAGTTCATCTGCTCAAAGTGGCGGCAGAGCAGAGAGGTGTTTTTCTGTAAACTCGAGAGGCTCATAGTCTGCAGTTTCATAATCTGACAGTTATGAGAGCAGGAATTAGAGGGGAGAAATGCTGGACCAGGCCTTTCTATAGAGATTATAAACACTGAAACATGTGATTTTTTTTCTTTTAGAAGAGCCTTTCCTAATAGTGCAAGTGATCAACCGCACCAAATTTATCTTCATTGGCTGATGTTTGCAAAGACGTGAGGGGGCTTGAAGAGTACTTGACTCCATGACTTTCTATATTAAGCTCTCTGCTTATTTAATGAATATTTACCTCCTGGGCTTTTCACATGAGGCCACCCTGGGCACACCGGGCTATATTAGGAAAAATACTTTCAGGATATGTTTTATGGTGCCATGTCAAAAGCCTTGTGTTGTTTATCAGCACCTTGCCAGAGGGGAGGGGACATGCTAGCAGCTACTGTGTGAGAGGAAGGATGGGCTAGTGGTTACTCTGGGAGGATGAAGGCTTCTGCCCTCCCATCTGTCCCCAGCAGTGCTGGGTGGGATTCAGCAGCTCTGGGACGACCAGAGCATCCTGGACTTCAAGACAGGAGCTGGTCAGCTGAAGTCCTCATTGTAGCCAGGAGAGAAAAGTACGCTCGTCTGGAGGCTTTGTATCTCACCTTGGGACAGGCATCCTGGAGGGACCTGCTTTTCTCCATGGAAGATGCCTAGAAAACTTAAATAGTCTTTCAGTCACTTGCTTAACAGACTCATCGACCAGAGAAGGCCAGGTTGGGATATTTAGGATGACAGTGGTTCTTTGAAGGCACATCAAAAAGAGTGGAAATTAGGAGTATGTTGAAAACACTGGCCCCCACCTCTTGCTGCTTGTTTGCATTCACCCATCAGTCAACCTGGGCAGACTGAGCACCCATGGCCAGGGGGGCTGGATGCACATAGCAAAGGTAGTTCATGTCCCCAGGAGTTCATCTCCTACCTTAGACCCTTCCATCCCAAAGCTTCTCTCCATAGACCACCTTCCACTGTAAAGTCGTCATCAACTAATATTTCACCATCGTATGGCTGGGGCTTCAGGAGCTGGGTTTCCTCTAAGCTCCTTCTGACGTGAGCTTGCTGACTTTCTCGCTCAGCATCGGGTTGCTTCCACGTGGTTCCTGCACGTGCGTGAGCCGCAGGTACACCTGACCGGCCTCAACTCTGTGTTTTCTGCCCATCCTCCCCACCCATCCAGTTCTGGCTCTTGCCTTTCTCACGACTGCTGGGTTTAGTGGGAGGAAAGCAGAGCGGTTTGAGGTGCACATAGCACTCACCACGTCGCGGCTGCTGGGCAGCAGTGTGAAATTTTCCATCAGGGAAATGACAACCAGATTGCTGTGGATTATTAATGTGACTGCTAAATAGCTTGTTTTTCTACAGAGATGAAGCAAAATGCAGGTAGAAACTATTAGCTTTGGGTAGAGGAATATAAAGGTGATTTAAAGGTAGACTCCGGGGATTTTAAATACACTGTTGAACCAATTGACTGATTCGCCTTAGGGAAGCTGAGACTCTGCAGCGCTACGGGTTCAAACGGCTAGGGCTTTGCAAAAGCTTGTTCTGCCATAGAGCAGGAGTAAAATGTGCTGCTAAACCAGAGGGTTTCTATCCTGCTTTCCCCCCAGCCCTGGCTGTAAGCCAGACTGTGTTCCATAATGTGCTCCATTTTTTTATTTATTTTTTTTTTTCTCCAAGTCCTTCCTTGGAGTGAAATGCAAAGGCTTTAGTACAAGGCGTGATGTTGGACTCCTCAGCAGGGGAAAGAATTCAGCAAGGGCTTCCTTGAGGAAGGGCTTTGGGGTTTTGTTTTTGTTTTTAAAATCTGGTTCGCATTGAGCTGCCTGGCTGTTCCGATTTTCCTTGTCTGAACTCGCATTGTATGAACTATACCCTACATATTCATTTGTTTAAATAGCGCTTGAATTTCAGCCGCCGTCTCTGCGGTGTTTTGCCATTGTTAACATAACAAGAGACTGGAGAGTCCTGCTCTGGCCTCCCCAAAGCTGCAGTCAGTTCAAATCCATGGCTGGAGCTTGTGGGGACTTGGATCTAGAGTGGTCCAAAACTCTGGTGTCTCTGAAGGAAGGAAGAGGAAATTGGTTCAGACCTATAAAGAACCTTTTTTTTAATTCTTAAAAGCAAATTGGAGAGATGACAGGGGTGAATGACTCTTTGGGACAGCACCCAAGGAGAAGAGCTCATCATCCATGAGGGGCAGTTCTTCAAGGAAGTGGGAAGAGGCGATGCCTGCCATTCCCCTAGCAGGAGGATAACTGGTGGAGTACCCCCAGCTACAGCAAGGTGTTGTAGGAATCCACAAAGCAGCAGCGCCACGAGCCAAGGTGTGCAAACTCCATCTGCAGAAGGCAGGAGCAGCCTAAGCTCATGGCAGTATCTCAGGCTGAATTCCTAGTGCATCCCGCTGCAGGGGCTCGGAGTGTACTCGGTACAGATGATGTAAAGTTGTCACCGGTAACATTACGATCTAATAGCTGCTGCGGCATGGAAATATCAACCATCTGTGCCAAAGCATCAAAGGAAAGCTTGCTGGCAAAATGCATTAATGTGTCTATTTATGTAAACAGTCAAGGCTGGAGAACATGGGAGTCTTCCTAATCAGCATCAGAGGACATGAAATTTTCAGGTATCCAGGACGATCGAGAGGGGAGGTGAAGGGTCAGTAATGGCAGCAGCATTAGAAAATCTGCCGGCATGGAGAAACCATTAGGCTCCAGGTTCAAGCATTTATAATAGTCACCCAAATGGTATTCATGTACTTCTGTTTCTGCCTGAATTCAGCATGCAGGGAAGAAGGTAACTGAAAATTATTAGCTGTCATGACACCCACTGATTGATTTCTCCATGTGGGAGGAAAATTTGATTGTTCCATGAAGAAGTGGTGTAATGGAGCTGGATAGCGGCAATTTGGCAGGTTGATGCCCCAGGTCTTGGGGTGCTTGAATCTGTGCTGGTGTCCAAAGTCCCAGGCAGGCTGGAGGGCAGCAGGTCTGGATCCATTTGTGAGACTGTCTCAAGAAATAAGGGTGTTTGGGGATCAGAAACACTTTACTCCCAGGACTTGGTGGTCGAGAGCATCCTAATCTCCACCAGTTTCAAGCCCAGCTGAACATTTTGCCGCTGGCCGCAGGAGTGGTGGAGGGCAGCTGCAGATTTGTCAGGTGTAGGGAGGCTGCTTCTTTGACACCCCTATGTGCCAAAATGAGATCTTGCCAAGTGCTCGTTCGCCTCCCGAGGAGGCTGTGGAGGATCTGGGGATGAGCTGCAGCTCGCAGGGTGCATGCCGCCCTGCTCGCCCTTGTCTGGCTGTGTAAGGCAGTTGAGGGCAACACCGTGTCCCCTCCAACCTCCACGACTCTGTGTCAGGTCGATCCAGGACATCTAAACTTTGGCTTCTTTCATGTGCGTGGATTTGTGTCAGGCTTCCAGGTCAGGAAGGAAGGGGATCCTTTTTTTTGTAAGATATTTTTGGTATCTCTTGCACCTCTCTTGAATTGTTTTCTGCGAGTGCAGAGACTCAAAGACCCATCCCACAGCCAGGCAGCAGCTGGTGCTGCACCAGGGGCTCTCTGCATCACACACTGATGAAAACCGGTGCTGTACCCCCTTATGTCTGCACCCTGCTGCTTTACTCCAACTGTGGCCTTAATAGCACAGCCCGACTTTTCTCTGTGGTGGAATTTCTAATTTGATGCTTCCCCGTATGAATCTGATTCATTGGGCTTTGATTCAGGAGGGCGCTTATGCATGGGCACGTGTCCCTTAAATCAATGAGACAGGCTTTCCCCGGACAACCTCCGTCTGTCCCAGGCTCTTCCCGGGAGCCCGCAAGGTCCTGCGCTCACGCACCAGCTTCTCTTCTTAGAGATATCTCCGCTTCCACTTTGGTGTGTATCCCATGTCTCTATTTAACTCCATTACACATCTCTCCAGCCCTGTGCCAGCTACTCTTAGCCAAGTGATCAAAGCTTTGGCAGCACAGCGAGGCTTTCCCTCCCTCGGTGTCTGCTGGCTTTGCCCAATGCAGGGCTTGTAGCTAGCGTCAACTTAATTTCTCAGCGCTACAGCCACACAGGGTACTCCCACAGTAGGAAAATGAGGTGCCCTATAGATTTGCACGTGCTATATTCAATTAGCTCCTGCTTAAGCAGAAATTGCTCTTATTAACAGGTTGTTGTCGGAGACTGGAAGAGTCAAGTCAATGCTAATGGAAGTCATCAGAGCTGTTAATCACTAGGATCACTGACTTCAAAACCAGCTCTCTGTTTGTTATCGGGGGTAATTCTTTTTATGGACCTCGGGGGTTCTTCCGCTTCTCCGTGATTTGAAGGGTTTATGAGGTCTTGTAGGAACTCCCGTGTTTTAATTGACTTGCTCATGAAGCTCTTCCAGAGTGCCATGCAAAATACAGGGGTGCCATGGCTCTCATAGTCATTAAAAAAATGGGCTGTGCCTATAAAGCAGACTTTATCCTTGTTCTGGAGACTGAATGATTTGAAAATTAAATGAGATTTCATGCTGCTGGAAAGTGTATGAGTTTTTTATCAGATAATTCAGTTCTGTGCGTGCTTTAGGGATGAGGCTACATGGATTCTTTGACATCTACTAAAGTTTTCTTCAGCTCCCTGGATGGGGAGCCATAAGTGTCAATCCTTTCCTGTTAATTTAGTTCAGAGGCTGGAAATACTCGGGCTGCCTTAGATCCTATCATTACAGCTGTTGTTTCAGCTGCCATCCATACCCTCGTGTTATCTCTGCTCAGGCAGCATTGGGAAGAGACTCTGACTCAGTGAAATGGGAAAATGATGTGTGCTTTCGAAACTTGCTTCATCCCCACATGGATGAAAAATTGCTGCTCTCTGCAGATAGCCGGGCGTTTCTCTTTTCTTCTTCTTTGATTTTTGTGGTTGTTCCCCTTGGGTGGGAGCCAGCAAACTCAGCTAGAGCTTCTGGAGCATCCTCAGCTTGCACCAGCAAATGCTTTCGTCTGTAAGCGCTCCTGACTGCTGATTGTTGGTGGTTTCCCAGGGGTCAGTTTATTTTTTTCCCCAATTCTCCTGGTAGAGGTTGGTCCCGATGCTGTTGGTGCCCATGACACTGCCCTGCTGCCACCCGTGTCCTCGCAGAGCCCCTTCCCACCCTGCTCAGCCCCCAGCAGGAGCGAGGACAGGAGCCGAGCGCTTTTTCCCTCATCTCTGCTGGATTTCAGCTCTTTGTTATAATTGTTTTTTTGCTGATGTTAGGAAACGACCGGCTTTTCCCCCATGGACGTCTGTCAGCATTAGAGATAGTGTTACCAGCATCAGAAACCCAGGTTCAGCAGAACTGTGCGGGAGCCATACAGAGACAGCCTTTTTCTTTCTCTTTTTTTATTTCCTCCCTCCCCCTGGTACCTTCTCAAGTACTAATGGGGAGATAAGTTTCAAACTTGGTTTAGATTAACTAGAAATAGAGGGCTTTAAATCTCAAGTACTTACAAGGTGTGACCAAGTGGAAATGCAGCTTTTGTTCAGCTTAAGCTCCTTCGAAACCTGGGCAGAGGGATGAGCCAGTTCATGTTTTTCTTGCATTTTCTGGGATAATATTCATCCAGAAAATCTCAAGCTGAGAGAGATAAGGAGTTCAGGCAAGAATATCTGTGGTGCCTCCTGAGAGCGGTAAAGAGAGCCCAGCCCCAGGGCCTGGGGAAGGAGAGCATGGTCTGCAGGTCTTGTTTATGGTCCTGGGCAGGGATAGTTCATGGCAGATCCCTTCAGGGTGGGTTGATGAAGTTCTCCATCATGCTCGGGGCTCATCCCTTCATCTGCAGCCTGAGCTCCAGCCGGGCAGGAGGCAGAGGTGCTTGGGGACATGGCCCTGTACGGGCAGTCGGGGCCAGGGAACTCGGTTGTTGGCCATGGTTGCTCAACATGGATGTGGTGGAGAGGAAGGTCTTGCACTAGAAGGTGCCACGTCCATGGGACTCAGCTCCTTCCTTCTGCAGGCGTGGGGTGGGAAGGGACATTTGTTAATCAGAATGGGGAAGAACGGGTGGAAGGTGAGGAGATTAGCGGTGCTGGTGGAAGGGGAGTCCCTCCTGTGCAGGCAGCTCTGATTTCTCCGAAATGAAAGCTGCTTTCCTCCCTTTCTTACAGCACTACTTGCCGTGGCATGAAATATTCAGCCTCCATTCAGCCCGTAACAAAATCCTCCTTTGCCATGCGGTGATGGGATGAAACCGGACTTGTTCACTTGTCATTTCCTTTTAATAAATGCCTATAAATCCTGAACTTCCCAGCAGTCCTCCTCCAGCCCACCGAGCAGCGAGCGTGCTGCCCTTTCTGTGTCTCCAGCCCCAGGAGGAGCAGAGCAAAAACTGCTGCAATCCTGCTACTTTCTGAATTGTTTTCTTTAACCAATTTGGCAAAGGATGAGTAGAGAAAGCCTATCGGTCTATCGGGCTCCGATTAAGCATGGCTCAGGTTCGTGCTGCTGGACCCAGGACAAAAGCTAAAGCCCAATGCCTTTTAAGGAGCCCCAAAGACAACGAATGTCATGGCTGAAAATATGCATGGGTTGAGTTTCTATTTATAAAGTAGCAAGCGGCCCTGGCGCTAAGAGGAGCTGTATTTACCGAAGGGAACCAAAATGGTTTTTCGGATGGCCGTGGCTCAGCAGGTGCACCGAGGCAGGGGGAATAATGTGGGTGTGATGAGGGCAGGGCATGGAGAAGGCTCGTTGGTTGACTGAGGACACAGCTATGAGCTATAAATGATGGGGAATCAGGCGTGGGAGAGGCCAAAAAAAGGGCACCTCATTTTGTTAATTAATCGCTGCTTCCGTTCATCAGAATTTCTTGCATTTTGCCCCAGGACTCACGGTCTGGCTCCTGTTTCAAGGCAGACCTGGTGCATGTCTGCACCCATGCAGAAGGTGGAGAGGATCTTAATGGAGTGGTGTCAGGTTGAAAATCATGTCTTTGTGTGACCCGTTTGATTTTTTTCTTATGTGTATATATAAAAAAATCTGCAAATGATGAGTCAGTAAAATGTTGTTGGTGTTTCCTGTGAAATAGCTGAGGTCGGTATTTTCTTTCTGTGTTATTTTTCCTTAGTTGCCATGGTAATGATTTCAGAAGGGTTTTATTCTGCAGCCGTTTGAATGGGTTAGAAGTTTTCATGGTCTTCTGGATCTGCTCGCAGAAGCAGAGCCCTCGGGATCAGGAGAGATCTGCCTCCTGGCCGGTCACCCCATCCCTCCCTCCATGCTGTGGCAAGACAGAGTGGTTTTTTCTATTTTATTTTATTGTTAGCAAGATAGAGAGGAAAGACCCTGGGGTGCTTCTGCTCTTTTGTGCTGACATCCCCAGGGGCAGAGGCTGGGCAAGACCAGGCTTGGCCGCGGTCTGGAGCTCGCTGCCTGGGCAAGGGGGAGATGGGAAGGGATGGATCTGCGCCAGACATGCCCGTGGCGCTGGGTGCAGGTCTGATGATGATGATGAAGAGCCTGTGCCATGCCTGTGCCTTATATGGGTCATGGCTGGAGGAAGGGAGGAGTAGGAGCCGTGTAAGCTCTGTGCACCATCTGCCAGGGCACTTGGTTGCGCTTCATCACACGGCAGGGCTTGTCTTTCAGGAATTGGGGAACGCAGCCCCTGGGGCTTGCGCTTCTAATGACCCCAGTCCTGTCCTCACCTATTCCCCACTTGTTGCCTGCAGCTATGCTTGCTCAGCAGACACCTTTGAGCCCTGTACACAAGGAGTAGCGTGTGCCACCATCTCACGCCCAGATGGAAATGGAGCAAGTCCCTTCTGCTATCAGAAACCTCACTCGTGAGCTTCTACTCAGTTTAAAAAAAAGAAAAGAAAACAAAAAAAGAAAGAAATACAATACAGCCTATTTCTGACTGCTGAAAAAGGACAAAGCGATGGTCCAGCTCTGAGATACCCCTCGAGGCAACATTTAGTACCTGGGGACATCTTCCCTTGCCTCCTCCTCTCCCCCTGGCAGCGCCCTGCTTGGTGCCAGCCCTGCCCGAAACCTCCAGGCAGGGTGCAGAGAGCATCCCCTCCTCGCCGCCACGGTTTGCACCCTGCCAGGCTGGGTTACGTCTGGGCAGGCGCCCGTGGCTCGCCTCCTCCCTGCCGCCTTCGTTTGCTGCGTGGTGTTTATGAGAGATGCTGTGCTGTCTGCTCCTATTTTATGTGCTGCCAGAGCTTGTCAATGTGCTCTTTGGTACATCAACAAATCGACACTACACAAACAGAGAGCTAACAGGGAATGATTTATCCAGGACACCGTGTCTGTATGTCCAGCAAGGCGAGGTGTCCTGGAAACAAAATTCAGTGTTTACCAAAGACTCATCGGAAGAGCTGGTGTTTCGTGCCACAGCTGAATCGCACTTGTATCTCGCTCTTTCTGGGTGTTGCTTGCTTAATCATAGGATGCTTTCCTTTTAATTAGTCACTGCTGCTACTGATGAGAGAATTAGCAGGCTCCTCTTTTAATGGAGAAGCTGAGGCTGTGGCAGATGTGTTGTAGTTGGGGTGGTGGGTAGGAGGTTTTGTATTGCAGAGAAGCCCCAGGCTCTGCACCTCAGGCTCTGCTTCTCCACGAAATGCCCTTTTCAGGGGAGTCCTGGAGCAGTTTGTTTTCTAAGTGTGTCCTTTAGTCACAGGAAAGATGCTGCCTCCCCTGGCTGCTGTGTTGTGGCCCTTGGAGGGGAAAGCTGCTTTTTACTGGCTCTTTTCCTCTACACCCGGCGAGGACCCGTGGAGCTGGTTGTGTGCCAGAGAGTCACTGACTCTCCCAGGTACCTTATGTCTAGAGCTGGTCAATATTGTTTTGATTAGACAGTTATTGTCAGAAAATGGCAGTTTATCAAACTTGAAGCTATTTGTGGGAGGGGAGCGGTTTCAGTGAACTGGCTTAAAAAGAAAAAATGAAATACATTGTCTGAGATGTTTGAAATGTCAATTTGAACAGTTGGGGAACAAAAAGTTCTGTGTTCTTGAAGCTGACTTTTATTTATGTCTTTTAATTTTAGTTGATTTACAGTACAGAGCAAATGGATAAGGGAATAGGGACTGAAATGGAGGGGAGAGCTTTCAAAATTTTGCGCACAAAGTGTTCCAGTTTGCCAATTCTGAAACTCTGCATTCCTGTTTGGGATGGGATGACAATTTCAATTCCCGTGGGACAGAAAAGCCACTTTCCTGCTGTATTGTAATGATGTCTAAGGAAAGATGTCTCGGATGTGTTTGTGATTTCTCTAGAGCAGAAGCATCTTATAAACAGTCTTATTATCTATACCCATCTATGGCTGTATGGAAATCCCATAGCTGGTGTTCTCAGAAGTGTTTGAATCCCCACTGTCTGGCTGTGATCCCCTTGGGCAGGATCACGATCTCAGCCTCCCTCTATTTTTATAAATAAATCCCGGCGGTGCTGATGGCAGGGGTCCAGGCAGGTGCCCCATGGACTGGCTGCAGCCACGTGTCCCTTGAAAGGGACGCAGAGCTCTTGCAGGGGGCTCACGAGCTGCTCTGGGACACCCCCCCCACCAAGCAGGAGCGAGGGGCTTGAGGGAGAGAGGGCTGCAAAAATCCTCCGAGTAATTCGCGTTGCCCGGTCTCAACTGTTTAGGAATGTGTTATTTCCCAAAGCGAAATAACTCCTTGATTTCAGCTGGGTCTTGTGTGCTTCCAGCAGATGCTCTCCTCGCCCTCCCCTGGCAGAGCTCCAGGCTGCCCTGGAGACCCCCCTCTTCTCCTGGCGGGGTGAAAGGGAAGTTTTCTTTTCCTCTTTCAATCCATTTTGGCCATTAATCTTAGGGGTTTGGATATTAATTTTCACCTCTGGTTCAGGAGATCTCACTCTTCATTTTTATTATGGGCACCTAATGTCTCAGATATTAAAAACCTTTTTTTGCAAGGGAAGTGGAAGAGAGTGTGTGGAGGCGGAGTGGGGGGCCAGGCAGCTTTTGTGGGATGAAGCAGGGGGAGGTGGATGGATCCGGTGTTGCTGCGGGTGCTGAGCATCACCCTGCTGCACGGGCTGCCCCATAGCCCTCCCACACAGGTCCCTGGGGTATTTGGGGCTCTCGTGAGCTGGGTGGGATGTTTCATGGGCTTGGGGGGTCACAGCCTTTCCAGCGGGTGCTGGGGGTCCTGGAAAAGTTGCAGTGTAAGCACTGCTCCCCACATGACCCAGCTGTGCCCTGCCAGCGCCTCCCACCCGGATTTACACATCCCAATAACATCTTCAAGCAGAAGGTGCGCGCGAAGTGCAAAGTTTCATTAATCCACGCTATTAACACGACATCCCTGCTGGGGCTGGTTGGATTTTCCATGTCAGCCCCCGCGGGGAAGGGATGCCGCGGCTGCGGGAGATGCTGGGCGCTGCTCACGCATCAAGGGACTTAACTGGGTTGCGCCTGTGGGGCCGGTTAGATTTGGCAGTGTGGTCACAGAGGGGGAACAGAGGGTGGAAATCTTAGTGGTGCTGATGGATGAGAAGGAAAGCTTCCAGGAACACATTTCGTTTCCAGCAGTATTGCTGCGGTAATGATAACAGCACAGCCTGCCTTGGCGCTGGGGCACTCATGAATGAGTTGGCATTTTTTTTCTGACTAATGTAGACTTTCAGATATTTGAAAGTGTCCTGAGGTGCAGCTTGACATATAAGTTCTCAGCCTATTTATTACTTTGTGTCTGAGTGTTCCCATAAGTATATGATTTTAAACCAGGTCTGCGTTTAATATCAGGAGCTGGAGCATTTGTATTTTAGCTCTAGATCAGCGAGGAGGTGATTTGGACTGTATGTCCGGTGTGTTTGGCAAACTCTAGCCAAGGGATCTGTTCCTCAGTGAGGATGTCTGAGGTATAGCAAGTGTTCAACACCTCCTTTTTTTTTTCTTTTTTAATTACTTTTTCTTTTCAGTGCTGCTGTTTCCCCCTTTGCTATCCTGTGACCATTGCTGTGTCATCACAAGGTCCCACTGGCATCAGTGCAAGTCCCCAGGGATTACACTACCATGCTGAGATAACATCAGACCAGTTTGGGTCCCCATCTACCATTGCGCTGGGTTGGAGGAACCTGAACTGCAAGGGCTTGGCCAGCTGTGCCTGGAGACTTCAACCCTGAGAAAGAAAGAGTTGAATGCCCGCATGGATTATCTGTTTATTTGCCAGCATATATCTGCAAAGCCTTGGGTCGCTGTAGTTTTTTGGGGCTCTGAAATGCAGTTGATCAAGCGTTGACCCTGCCCCTGAGCCATCCCCTCTCCTGGCTCCCATGGTGTTGGGTTGGAGTTGGGTCACTTCATGTCAAACCCTACAGCTTGTGCCGCAGCATGTGCGGTGGCACGGCAGCTCCTGGACTGTTGTAGGAAGATTTTGGCCAACCATGAAGGTGTTTCATGTAAGCGATGGGAGTAGTCAACAGCGTACGTTGCACATTGGCTTCTGCTTGTCGTGTAGCTGCCGTGAACTTGCACATCTGGCCATAACACACCACAGTGTTCAGGCATCGAAAGCCGTGGGTGGTTACATGTGCAGATTTAGAAAAATATCTGAGTTAAGTGCCAAACTACCCCTAAGAGGAATCCAGCACCCGGTGTGCGTAAGGTGTTTAGTGAACTGTGCCAGCCCACTGCCCTATGGGGCACCCTGGCGTTGTCGACGCGACCCCATGGCCATCTGCCAGCAGGACACCGGCTCCTGATTTTAATGAAGCTTTTAAGTAGAAACACGCAGTTGCGGCCGTGTATTGGGGTTAAATGGGGAGAAGGGGTCTGGTACTGCAGATTCTGCTCCTGTCTTTGCCACTGACTGATCCTAAACAGACTACGCCACCGGTTTTTGTCTTCTGCCATATGTTTTCCAACAATGCACGCCCACCCGTCGGGAAAAGCGCAGCACTGGGTGTCTGCAGGCATTGTTGGGAATCCTCTGTGAAATATGCTAGAAAAACATGAAAGGTATTAATTCAGGTCCAAGATTACTGGAAATCTGTTTGTTAAGGCTTTTTCATACCTCTATTTTTAGATTGCCAGTCTGGAATGCCAGGATCGGGCCCTTCCTCAGTAGCAGTATTTGGGGCCTCCTGATAATAAGGGGTTTTGAGCCATTCCAGTTATATCACCCCAAATCTTTGCTTTTGAAAAATCTTAGCTTAAATCTTTTGATGAGATACTAAATAAAAAGACAGGCCCTAAAAGGATATTTGTCTGAGAAAACAGTCCGACTTTCCCTTCTGCATAAGGTGACTTGGTTTGGAGGATGTGAAAGCGTTAAGACTCGGTACACGCCACTTCTACGTAAACCTCCAGAGGTGGTACTAAAGCTGCGATTAACGTGAAGTCCATGTCTGGATTTACCTGCTCAATTTACAACAGATATATAAACCTTAAATGCTCTGATAGTATTTTTCTTCTCTCTCCTGGGCTTTGAGTGAGCTATTGCTGTTTTCTCACTACACCAGTAGCATCGGTATTCCTACACCTGCAGTATTGGGGTTTGTTGTATTTCCAGGTGTAATTTTGGATACGGAGCTGTACTGCTTACTGTCTCCCTTTCTTCTTCCTCTTTCCCCAGCCGGAGGAGCTTACCAATGCCCTGGAGATCAGCAACATAGTCTTCACAAGCCTCTTTGCCCTGGAGATGCTGTTGAAAGTCCTTGTTTACGGTCCTTTTGGCTACATTAAGAATCCATACAACATCTTTGATGGGATCATCGTGGTGATTAGGTACAAACCTAGAGCTTTCTTTATGTGTGTTTCCCCTCATTTGGCTGTTTAATTAAACAGAAAGTAATGGAGAGCGGGCATAAATACCTTCCTGTGACACTTTATGCTTCTCTGCTGTAAATTAATGCACTTAGACACGATTGCTAATACATATCTTGGGGTTATTTTATGGTCATTTTAGAGAGAGGCCCAAGCAGAAAGCTATCAGTCCTGATGTCCTGGGAAACTCTAGGATCCAAATGGTACAAACAGTGCCCGATTAAGTAGCTCTGCTTTTTTGGCATGTGCAAAGGCTATAATTGCCCCTGCAGCTGCAGCCACTGATTTGCAGGCATGTTTTTGACACTCTAGTGGGGCTCTGCTCTTTGCAAGCCTGGATGGAGTCCAGCTCGCTGGGGGCATTGGCAACGCGTCTCTGCCCGCTTTCCATCCCTCTTCTCTCTGAATTTCACCCTCCCTTTGCTTCCTGTCCTCCACGCCTTTGCGTTGGGCTTTGTCTTCTCATCCTGCAATGATCTCTTCTTCTCCCTCAGCGTGTGGGAGATAGTGGGCCAGCAAGGCGGGGGGCTCTCAGTCCTGCGGACCTTTCGGCTCATGCGAGTTTTGAAGCTGGTCCGCTTCATGCCAGCCCTCCAGCGCCAGCTTGTAGTCCTCATGAAGACCATGGACAATGTGGCCACGTTCTGCATGTTGCTGATGCTCTTCATCTTCATCTTCAGGTGAGCGCTTCCCATTGCCCGTTCTGAGGTTGCTCTGGGTTTTTAGACGGGATCCCATGGCGAGGTGAGGAGATGTAAGAGTCCATACTGGGATGTGGCCGAGCTGAATGGTCCCAGGAACAGCATCGCTGGCCAGCGCTGGCAGTGGCTTGCTGCCCTGACTAAATTCCCTTAACTCTCGCCAAACGAGACATCTGTCTTTGCAAGATGATTTACAAGGAGAATCTTTCAGCTGGATGATTCCTTGATATCACCCCAAGACAGCGGTCCCATTACTTGCGGACTAGCAGAAAGCCTGGTGCTAAAAATATTGCCAAGGAGAGGGCGATGTTCCTAAAATAAAGTCAGCCGTGGTGGTGCTTGTGTTCTTGCACGGCCTCTTCTTCTGAGAAGTGGAAATGTTAGAAATAGGCTTGGTATAGACCTGAATTTTTGGATCTTGGTCTAGATTTTGAGAAAAGCCTGTCTCCTTGTAACAGCCAACTCTGATGTTCTAGCAATCCAGGCACTGGGAAGGCTGAAGAAAGCCAGTGTCTTCTGTGGAATAACGTCCCTTCTCCCAGTGAGATGTTTCACTCCAAACCCATCATTTGCAGACATGATGCTCACTAGAGCTCTAAATAATTTAAATGTTCAGGTTACTGGCCGAGAGCAGGGAAAACCGAATTATTCTTTTAGTATCAATCTAAAATGAAAGGTATTCTGTTTTCTTGTCAAAATTGAAAAAGCTGTTTCGGGTCCCCTGATATGTCTCATTCAGGCATTTCACAGAAGCCCTTTTTGTCTTCCTAATTCAATTTAAGCATATTTTGCTGAAAATGTGTCATTGCAAAACAGAAAGTCAAAACATTTTGTTTAGGAAATGTTGAAACACAATGTTTTGACTTAAAAAAACCCCAAAGCACCAAAGCAGAAGAAAAATAAGGAGCGGGCATACTTTTTGGTTGAAACTTTTTGACAGATTTGACCCAAATTCACAACTGGTTTGCATGATCTTGAGGCATGTTTTTCAGTGAACGAATGCTGCATCTTTTTTAAAAAACAAAATAGAATAAAAAGAATTGCCCAGGTGAAATCAGGAGACAGTTAGCCCTGCTGTATGGTTACTGGTTTGTACTGTGGTCCCCTTGTTGAGCCCCTGCTCTCCCTCCCATGCAGCATCCTGGGGATGCACCTCTTTGGCTGTAAATTTGCCTCGGAGCGAGATGGTGACACGCTGCCCGACAGGAAGAACTTCGACTCCTTGCTCTGGGCCATTGTCACCGTTTTCCAGGTACAAAATGGAAAATGCCACAACTCATGTGCGTTTGGGGCCTGCGAGGGCTGGGGTTGTTTTCCAAAGCTTCTGACAGAGCTCAGTGATGCTCCTTGCCGTGGAAGGGAGAGGACCCCAAACCACAGGTGCAGGAACACAGGGGTTTTCAGACCGTTTTCCAGAATAAATCAGAAAGCTAATGAGGAGGGGCTGCCAAGGCAGGAGGCTCTTGGATTTGCAGAGTATGGGCTGGGTGGGTGAAAGTGTGTGCAGAGGGTGGAGATGGAGAGGAGGAGATCAGGACCATTTGCAGTGATATTTTGACAAAGAACACAATCTGGTTTAAGCCCATAATTAATGTGTGTAGTTTTTTGTTCTAGCAGCTCTGAGCTCTGTAACTGTGGGATCTACGAAGGACTTTTAGCTCTTCTGGCCGACCGAAGGAAAGGTCCGATCCATGCGACATTGCACTCCCTTACAGATGAACACATCCTTGGTGCGGGTGGGAGTTGGGGCAGGGTCCTTACCGGTAGCGTGTGAGCCACGGTCGCTTTGGTCCTGTCTCTCTCGCTCAGAAGATGGCTTTGGCCAGATTTATCCTCCTGTGGTTATAGCTATGGTGGATACCCCAAAAGTGGGATGCTTATTTGGCCCATCCAGAGCACAGGTACCCAGCCAGGCTTGGGCAAAACAGCACACAATTCTCCGGTAACTCCATTTTCCTGATACTCTTCCTCTGCAGATTTTGACCCAGGAAGACTGGAACAAGGTCCTCTACAACGGCATGGCATCAACCTCCTCCTGGGCTGCTCTCTACTTCATCGCTCTCATGACGTTTGGGAATTATGTTCTCTTTAACCTGCTGGTGGCCATCCTGGTAGAGGGTTTCCAGACGGAGGTAATGTCCTCATGCTCATGCCTTTGTTTTCTTCTAAAGTTTCAGGGCCTCCAGATCCTGGAAATTGATTTCTGAGATGGTCAGAAATACGTTTACAAGAGTGGTACATGAAAAAAGTGCGGGAAAATACTAGGTTTTCTTTAATTTTTTTTTTCTTTCTTCTTTTTCTTAGCCACAGTGCAATTTAATACAGCAAGCCCTCTAAATGAAGGGCTTAAATGAAAAGCATTGTTAGCATTAATGCAGGAGTGGGAATTCAGCAGTGAGTCAGGCACTGCGGATGGGATCGCTGCTATGACAATGTCTTTGAAACAGTTCTCACCGTGTTTGTCAGCCAGATTAAAAACCCCTCCTGAAAACTTGTGCAGGCTGGTAAGAGATTAGTGACACGATTATCTTTTTTGATGGTATGCGTTCACGGAGCTCTTCCTGCAATGCTCTGCACATTTTAAAGTACATGATTTCTGGTTTCTGCCATCTGCTTCCTCGGGCTGGGAACTCCCATGAGACACCCTGTATTGCTGGAGGCTTTCATGGAAGGGCAGGGGGGCACTTAGGTTTGAACTCAACTTTTTTTTTTCATCCTACTGCCTTCCCAACTGTCCAACTCAGAGCGAGCATGTCACCTTGTCCCCAGAATGGGGGACCTGCGATGCCCACCTGCTCTCTGCAAAAATTGTCCGACTGTCCGAGAACATCAGTAAGGGGAGGGGACCTTTACACCATGCCCAGGGGGTTGGAGAGAGAAATGTAACCTAAAACTGCTCACTGGGATCTGCTTGTATAGGCTGTGCTTTTACACACTATCTCTGATTTTTATAAGTGTTCTGGGGTGACTAAGTATTATTTAAGATTTGTTGCTTGTGTATCATAATATCCTACCAGACTATGGAGAGCTATGCACAGAACTGGTTTTATTATCATTATTTTTGGAGCACAGTTTAGAGTTAAATTAATGGAGTTGTACCAGGAGATAGCACAAAGAAATATTTTTTATTTTTTTGTATCATGCCTCTCCATGTTGGTGCTTTTCTTTTTTAATTGTTATTGTTGTAGCTGTTTCTGTCTGTAAATCCCCCCTGCCATTCAGCCGACGGGAAGGTTACTGCCAGGTTCTCCCGAATAGTACAATGTTCCCTTGCCCAAGCAAGAAGAGGTAAAAAGCTCCTTGTCTGCTTGTGATGACGGCTTCGAAACCAAACCTTTGTCTGTTCAGTCTAGCAAATTGATTCTCTGAAGGTTGCCGAAGTGGGAGATCACCTGCTGCACCCGCTTCTTAGAGAAAAGGATGCAGCCTTTAAATGCAGCAGCCGCTTTTCCAATCCCTGGTCCTCAAGGGAGGCTGACACCTCTGGTCCTTGGCTCAGCCTGGTTTTTCATGCTAGAGCATCCCCGTGCTCACCCGCCGGCACGCTCCCCCGCACCCAGCCGCTGTGCACCTCTTTCCCTGGGCAGCATTTATCCTGCGCTCGCTTTGCGGCCAGCTGGTACTATGGTGTAACTCCCTGTAAATTCGTGCCCTGGCTTAATGCACTGCAATTTTCTTCCAATAACCACGTCCTTCAGGGTAAGTCTTCCCTGGAGTCAGGGGAACTGCCCGCAGCACCTCCAGATTTGCTTTCGGCTGGTTTTTGCAGCAGGGCTGCCCCATCCTGTCTTCTCCTCTGCCAGGGCAGCACCAGGCAGGTCCAAGCCAGCTCCAGGATTTCCATATAAGCTGCAAATGTGCTTTAAGTGCAGTGTAAATCAGGGAGCAACTTCTGATTCAGGAAAGCACTGACACAGCCTGAAGCCAGTGATGCTCGTGCCGGTGTTGAGAGGCGAGTGCAGGGACCAGGATCCAGCGCAGGCTCCAAAGATCAAACCCTCTCTGGCCAATTCTGCCCAACCACGGCAATTTCAGTGAACTCGCACCAGATTTCTATAACTTGTGACTCTGATTACAGTGCTATTTTATATCTCAGGCTTTGATGATGGCATTTTAATAATAATCTTCTTTCCACGTCATTGTTATTCTGAGTTCTCCACATTCTTCCAACAAATTGCAATGGGATCAAGAGATCCTTCGGCTCAACCCAAGTTTCCCTCAGCAGACGTGGAGCAAATGTCTGCTGGAGGTCAGGAGCCAGGTCTGGCCTTGCCGGTTTCTGTTTATTCAGCTTTGCTGGTGTGTAGCTTTGCAAACAGATCTCATTCTGGCTTTTGCTAGCCAGCACACAAAGGATCTTCTCCTAAGCAAAATTAATAGAGAGATCATCTCTCACTGTAAACAAACCCCAGTGTCTCCCTCCTGTGATTGCACATGACCCTTCTTCTGAGTTGTTTTTTTGGGTTTGGTTTTTGGTGTTGGGTTTTTTTTTTTTCCATTCTCCTTCAGATTTCTGGGCTGAAACACAATCCTGGGGCTGCCGCCTTTATCTCCCTGGTCCTTGAGTGCCTTTCCTCAATCTGCAAGCACCTCGTTAATTTTAGTGCATGGCTTTGCAGCCCCAGTTGCTAGGCAGCAGATGTATATAAGCAGTGGAGAAACAAAAAGGACCTGTTCCAAACTTTAAATATGGAGCAATATATTTTGCAGGGTTGAGTTTCTTTTTTCTTTTTTTTTTTCCTTCTTTCTTTTTATTTGGTAACCTGCTTTTCTCTTGCAAGAGGTGCACGCAGGACTTTATGCAACGTGGTTATTTTTGACTGCGCGTTCTCTGATTTAACTCGAGCCTGGCATTGGTGCGGGGAAGGTGAGCAGGGGACTCCGTTTGATCGAGCTGCTAATTTGAAATTGCTGCCTGACCTCTCAGGTTCCTGCCCTGGGGACTTCTCTCTGAAGCAACCAATGACTCCTTTTTGTCAGGCATAAAGTTCCTCTCCTGAGGGACTTCCTAATAATGTTATATCTCCAAAGTGTATTCTTCCATTGGTAATCCTCCCGGTTTCGTGTCCCCTTGTCCCTGGCTGTCCTCACTGGCGGGTTTGTTCCTTCCCCTCCTTTGTACCCCCCTCCCTCCCTGGCACCCCAGGTCCTCCAGCCCCTCCATCCTTTCCTCTGCAGGACATTACGTGCTCTCTGGAAGTAGCATCCTTGGAGAAATAAGGACTTGGACTTCTTCTGGGCTTTAACCAGAGAGAACAGTCCCTTCTCCCACAGTAGGGATTTTGGATGGTGTTTTTCTTCCATCCTTTACCTTGTGCATTCCTATCGGTTTCAGTGGCATTTTCCTTGTGAAGGAAAAGTGTTTCCATGTTTTCTCTTCTGATGGCTTTTCCATGTCTCTCTGTTGCAACCAAAGACTTTAAATTAAGTGTCCGTTACATCGCTAGCAAGGCACCATTGTCCAAACATCCAGATCCCAGAGCTGATCGGTCTTAAACTCTTCATCCCAGCCTAGAGTGGGATGAGTTTTGCATCCCATGTAGCAACTGGAGGAAAGATCATCCACCCTGTAGGCAAGAACTTAAGCCAGTGGGACAACCTGTGCCCTCCTGCCACAGCGCGTAACCTCCCACAGCTCCGCGGGACAGGACCAGGCACTGCCACGCTGCCGAGATGTGCCGAGGAGCGTTGGGAGAGCCACCCCTGAGGAAGGGGAAACCCGATGAGGTGAAAAATGACATGTGCTTTCCAAGTGGGTAGGGAAAGACTGACTTCTGGTGCTGTGAAGAGATGCTGTGTCCCCCTGCCGTGTTTGGGAACCCGGCTGATTTAAACCGGTATCTCCACTAACGGGGGTGAGGAGGGATCTGAACTCGCGGCAGATTCTGGTGGCTTTCCTGAAATGAGGTATTGCACCTGGCCGTAAGAGGACTGATACTGTGTTAATCAAACATTCATTAAAGGACTCCTCTGCTGCTTAATGAAGGCGTAATAAATAAAGATCCTATTATGCAGCTGCAAAAAAAAAAGATATATAATAATGTTTTCAATAATTAGCTGGTGTTTCATTAGCACAATTATCACTGAGGAGCTGAAGCAAGCTCTGTTCAAAACACTTAATTTAAAGGTAAGACTGGTCCCTTCGAAGGGCTTCTCTCCATCTGAGATCTTCCACCCCTTCCCTGCACCGAGTGGAGTGGGTGCCCCAGCCCGGCTCTCCATCGCGGCTGCACGCTGCCCTTCTCCCCCTCCCCTCTCCTTCCCTGCCTTGTGTGTTTTTTGATTCCCCATTCAGTCCTGCTGTTGAAACTGTGAAAATTGAACCCCCCTTCCCCTTCCTCCCCCCTCCTTCCCCCCCCGTTTCTCCTTCAGGAGATCTCCAAGCGAGAAGACGCGAGTGGGCAGTTAAGCTGTATTCAGCTGCCTGTCGACTCGTCGGGGGTACGTACACAGCACATCCCACCGCCCACCGTGGTTGTCTCTCTCGTGGTGCCTGGTCACACGCCGTGGTGCTGTTCTCATTGTAGTAGCTGTTGTTCTTTTGGGGTTTTCTTTGGGTGTTTTGGGGGTGTTTTTGGTTTTTTTTCTTTCCTTTTTGTTGTCCTCATTGTCGAGTCAGCCTTGATTTTAAGTCCCTTCCTTCTCTGGGGCAGCCAGGTAAATTAAGGTGGGTGCTTCAGGGCAGCTGATGTGGCTCCAGCCCTGGCTCTTGCCCGACCTCTTTCTGGATGCCTGCCATCGGGAAGACTCCCCACGGGGCTGTCGCATCCCGGGGATCTCCCTAGGGCCGCGGACGGCGATGCTGATTGCTGAGCATGCCCGCCGAGCGCTCCCTCCACCACGCAGGCGCAGGAGGGTGCCCGGGAGCGAAGGGACCTGGAATCAAGCCTGTTTGTGGACACGTGTGTGGGAAGCCCCGTGCTCGGCAGGACGGGGTAGGACGGCGTCTGTGGCGTGTCCCAGAAAGGTTGGCCAGGATGCTGGGACTGTTGGCGCAATGCTGCGTTGCAGAGCTGCTCAGGGTGCGAAATGGTCCCGTTCAGGTCTGAGGAAGCCGTGGATCTCCAGAGCGCAGCACGTCCCAAACCTTACTCTTCTGCCAACCTCATCTTTCTCTTTACTGCTCCCTTTCCTTTCTGTCCTTTCCGAGAAGTCTGGCTTTTCCCTTGGCACAAAAGCCTTTTCCCATCGTATCCCAGTGTGTCAGTCCTCTTCGGTACAGGCTGCTTTAGCCGTTGTACCGTATGGTCCATCCTGACATACCCTCGTTTCCCAAAGGATTTTAACTCCCTGTTCTCTCATAACCCCTTTTCTATCCAGAAAGGCAAACTGGGAGTGCAAGAACAGGTAACGGGCAGCAGCCCCGGCTGTGAGATGCTTGCCTGCACCGTACTGAGTCTGGCACGTGGTGTTTCGGAGGGGATGCTTTCTGCCCTCCAGACGTGGGGTTTGGTGCTGGGGAAGCGGGTGGGAGGTCCCCACATAGCTCTGCTTTTCCGTCTTGGCACGCATCTCGTTGTGCACCCTAAAACTTTCCTTTGGGCTGTTAAAGAGCACTCCAGGAATACAAATCACAAAAAATTCTCCCTGTTATTTATTCCTTTTTAATAACCCTTTAGGGAGAATGAGTAATTCCTGGCAGGCCCACCGATGGGCTGAGCCGGGAGCCTTTGCTGGGAGCGTACCTGGAGCCAGCTGGAGCCCCTGTTCGTACGGAGACACAGTTTTGACTCCAGCGAAGTTCAGGCCAGCCTGACTTTACTGCTCCCCTTTGCAAGGTGCATTCCTGACCTTCCCAGTCTGCGTCCTGCAGGATGAGCTTTCCTGAATAGCACAGAAGTCCTGGATCCTCAGGAGGGGAAGTTTTGAGCCAACACTTCACATCACACTCTCCTATGCCTTAAAAACATGTGTCTGAGAGTGTCCAGTCTGCCTGGAAAAAATCCCCTTAACTGTTTAGTGACCCTATAGGGGAGTATTAGGGCTCATCCCTCTGGGGTTTTGCCGAACAAAGAGGCGCAGGGCGCTGGACCTTGTGTCGGATGCTATCTCCTCCTCCAGTCCCATGTTGGGGCCCCTCTGGGTTTTTACAACTAACACGTACCCGAGCACCAAACCTCTGCAGCGCTGGCCAGGGCTCCCAGGGGCACAGCGTAGTCTTGGTGGGTTTACTGGGGCTCCTGGTCTCTCCCAGCTGAAGTGAGGGTCTGCTTGGCTTCTTTCATCCCAGCATCCTCCCTCCCTTCCCACCTCACCTCCCTCCCGACGAACATCACGACAGGGCTTGGTGCCCTTTGCCAGAGCAGTGGTTTCAGCCACCAATCGTCCTCTTTTGGATGAGTATTGTTCTGGCGAGCACCATTGCCTGTCGGGTTATCCTGACTATACCACACCCTAAGCGCCTTTCTGCAGTGCCAATGGACAGAATCAGTGGGGCGCGCAGGGACGTCCCTAAGCAGGTCCGTGCCACAAGACCAAGCGAGAGCCCGGGCACCACGCTGCGAGCAATGGTAAACCTCTTCTCTCTCCTCCCGAGGGTGGG
Source organism: Buteo buteo (assembly GCF_964188355.1). Taxonomy (NCBI): domain Eukaryota; kingdom Metazoa; phylum Chordata; class Aves; order Accipitriformes; family Accipitridae; genus Buteo; species Buteo buteo. The sequence goes on along the minus strand of NC_134183.1, from coordinate 7,472,748 downwards.
CCCGTGTCAAAGAGGGCAGCTCTCGCTCAACCCGCGGCGTTCGAAATGATACAGTGGAATTTAAATCCCCCAAATGATACAGCGTAAATCACCGAAACTTCTCTTTCTGTTGTGTGTTGCAGCTGGGAAGGGAATGGCCAGCTTATCAGGTTCTGCCACCTGGATCCTCTCTGTGCTGGTGGGGCATCCACCGACATATGCCCGTTAGCTGCGTTGGAAAGTGGGGTCCCTTGAGCCCCTTCTGAATCCTGGATTGCTTCATTGAAGCATCACTAGAAAGAGCCACACACGGGGAGTTTTAAGCCATAGTGTCTAAATTGAGAGATGAGTAGGGTCAATTTTTGTCCCAAAATTGCTCATCAGATATCTGTCCTTCCCTAATTTGCCCAGTGTGCAATTCCAGCAGCAAAAATTAAGCAATAGGGTTTTTTTCTGATCCCTTTCTGGGACCGTGTTTGGAACCAGAGGCAGTCTGTCTTCCTGGTAGGAGGTTAATTAGTCTGTGGTATAAATACGTGCATGCGTCATTTTGTGAAAGGTGATGTTGCATCGTGGTACGAAATTCAGTGGATCTGTAGGTGTGGTGTTGGAGACGGGAATCCATTTTTTTCAGAGGGGTGTCCGTGCACCATGGCCCTTCGCCCTCCTTGCTGACGCCTTCTCTTTTGCTCCAGGGGGATGCTTCCAAGTCTGATTCCGAGGGGGATCTCTTTCCCCGCAGCCTAGAAGAGGAGGGAGGACTTAAGAAGAACCTGTCAAATCCAGCCTGTGAGTAACAACCCTGGGAGGACAGGCCTTTCCGCAGAAACCTTGCTTTTGCTGTGAAAACAATGTGTCCCGAAGGGAGGAGCCCTCCTAGAGAGAACAGAGTAGTCCAAGCTGTGACAGGCTCAACCAAAGCCAGCAGGCGTGCAGCGTGGGCTGGGATCATGGGATGCAGACGGAGACAGACATGATGGCGTTTGAGCCGTAATCTCCCCACCGAGACAGACGTCTGGGCTTTCGGGGTGTCTGTGCAGGGGCACGGGTGGAGAAGCTGCAGGGAAGGAGGGTGGAGGGAGCCCAGCATGGGCAAGGAGGTTCTCAAGGTTCGAGCTGGCAGGTGTTGGTTGGAGGCTTGAGGGGCAGCAGACGATGATCTGTATCTGCTTTCCTCTCTCATTGGTACCTGATGCTGCTGGCACCGGATCCCATTCCTGATTTACATCCCCTTGCCCCCCTGCTAGGCTGAAGGACAGGCTCCCAGCTCTCCAGAATGGCTTTTTGGCCCCCATCCTCCCGATGCTTGGAGGAGAGCCACCTCTGTGCAGCTGCTTTGCCTCCCCAAGAGCAGGTCGTAGATATGCCCCTTGAGGTGTGACATCTAAAACCCACTCGTGTCTTCCAGTGATGGCCCTGAGCGACCACCCGGAGCTGAAGAAGAGCTTGACCCCGCCGCTCATCATACACACCGCTGCCACGCCGATGCCCATGCCCAAGAGCGCCACGTTCGGAGACGCAGCGCAGGGCTATGAGTCCCGCCGGGCCAGCGGCGTCTCCGTGGACCCCGCCGCCTACGAGCTCAAGTCCCCGGTACTCACGTCACCTCCTCCTGCGGATGCTCAGCGCTTGTCCGTTGGGCTCGCGGGCTTGTCCGTCCATCCATCCGCCCCAGCTGGCGCAGCAGCAGTCCGGCGCGGGGTGGGTGGCACCGGGCTGATGCTCTCCCTGTCCTTCCCGCAGCCCAGCGCCCGCAGCTCCCCGCACAGCCCCTGGCGCGCCAGCAGCAGCTGGAACAGCCGCCGCTCCAGCTGGAACAGCATCGGCCGAGCCCCCAGCCTCAAGCGACGGGGGCAAAGCGGCGAGCGCAGATCCCTCCTCTCCGGGGAGGGGAAGGAGAGCTCCGAGGAAGGGGAGAGCTCGGATGAGGAGCGCTCCAGCCGGGCCGGCAGCTTCAATGGCTCTTTGCCTCATCGCATGGAATCGCTGGAAACAAAAGGCTCCTTCGACCTCCAGGATACCCTGCAGGTGCCTTCCCTGTACCGAACCAGCAGCATGCACAGCAGCCGAACCTCCACCTCTGAGCACCAGGACTGCAACGGGAAGACCTCTCCGGGTCTGCTGCTGCACCAGCTCCACCTGGATGACCCCCGACAGGACTGTGATGACTGCGATGATGAAGGCAACATGGTAAGGAAATGCCAAGCGCTCATTTTGGCTTTTTTCCTTGTCAAAGCGGTGCTCGTACCTGCCTCAGGGCTGCGCGAGTGGGTGTGAAGCAATGGCCTGTTGCAGGGACTAGGTCTCAACATCACCACCAGCCCAGACTGAGAGTCACCCAGAAGAGCACCAGAAGGTGTCTGGGCTGTGGGTGCCATCAGAAATGGGGTTGGCATCTATTTTATTAAGTATTTCAATGCATTATCAGATCATTCATGATGGAGAGATCAGGGCAAAACCCCCCAGGTTCCAAAAAGGTGCAGAGTGAAGTCTATCTCTTGGAAAGATACACTGTTCTGATTTTATTTTCTCCCTTTTTTTTTTTTTTAAAAAAAAAAAAACAAGTAACTTTCCCCGCTCTTCAACCATTATTCAGCTTTCTGCTCCCCCCACGCAGCATCAGACAATTTCTATTGACATCAACAGGCAACGAAAGGGCAGAGTTTTGCCCCCCCATTCCCATGGCGGTGTTAGTCCCATAGAGACAGTGGCAATTTCAAAGGCTTTGCATTAATTTCTGTATGAAGAGGCGTTAAGCAAATAAGCATCTCTCTTTCACGGGCCCGAAAAGTGCCATTTAGGAAATATCAGCTAAAAGGGCTGTAAGCACAGGGAAGGGAAGAGGGTCCCTGGCTCTTTTTCCACATGGATGTTTGTATCTTAAGGGAATAAAAGGAATTTGGCTGCTTTTCCAAGGTTTTCTGCATGGTTGGCAGAGAAGGGGTTGAGTTGGGCAGCAGGATGCCACCGTCCCAGCTGTCGTGTATGTGTCGGGATATCCCTGGGACAGGTTTTGGGTGTTTTCTGCTCTTCCCAGGGTACCTCTTTGTTTCACTTTACCTTGTTCTCAGGCTTAAAAATGTGATGGTCTGATGTGTCACCCCCAGGAGGTAACTCTGTTTCTGTTGGTGAAACGGATGGGGTTTGGGTAGAGCCACGTGATGGTAACTGGGGTGGTACTGAGAACAGGAAAGCTGCAGCTTGTGGACATGATTTTACTGTATTTCACTGAGTTTGTTGAATGAAAATGGAATTTGGAGCATGTGAAGGGATGCGAAAGGCAGTGGTGACTCCAGAGAAGGAACAGGAGGAGAAAGAGAGTTAGTGCTGGCAGAATGGAGTCGCTCAGCCGTGAATTGCCTTTAAAAAAAGCCATTATCCCATTACATCTCCAGCATGGATCCTCAGCCTGGGATTTTTACTGATTGTCTTAACCTGGTTTTTAACCTCCATAAAATAAATTGAATTTTTACGAAAAGGAGGAGTAATTATTTTTGGAAAAAGCACTACTAAAAGTGATCAATGCTCTTTATTGCTAGCTAGGGATTTTTTTTTCATGCTCCAACATCTGCTGCTTTTTCCAGCTTACCTGGTCCAAACATCCTGCAGGTCCCTTCCTTCCCCTGCATGAGATCAGAAGCCAGCAGCCTCCCTTGCTCTGGACATCGTGTGATGGGATGCGTCCCTCCTCTCCCATCCCACCCAGCCCTGCAACCCCAGCCAGTGCTGACGATAGGCTGTTGAATAAGATGCATGTTTTTAATCTTTATTATGACAGCTGCTTTTAGCATAAACCAAACATCATCTTCTGTGTGCCGAGGTCTGGCCACGGAGGGTTAGACCAAAGGTCCCTCAATTCTCTCCCATGGAGTGGTCAGAAGCAAATGCCTAGGGAAAGAATAGGCAAAATAGGGTAAATAAATTGTGTCCCAGCCCATGGTATAGCCACAACTGGGACATCTGCAGCTGGTCGGTGCCTTTCCCCATGCTCTGAAATATGTCTTCACTGCAAATCACTAAACCAGATGGATTGGAAATATTGCTTAGATTAGCGAAATGAGCCCCCAGGTTGTGGAGCATCCCTTTTATGATTCCCTCCTGACATTTGGGGTGATGCTTTGCCCCTAAATTAGCCTTGACAAAGTCAAAAAAAAAGTAATTCTTTTTTAAGTGGAAAAAATAAAATTCAAAACTCCCCCACCAACAAAAGAAGAAAAGAACTCAACTGTTATTCAGATCAAAGTAATCCTAAATATGCCCTTCTGCAACAAAGCTTCACATCTCTCCTTGCTGGCTGGTTTTGATTGCCTCTGTGCAGAAATAAAAGGGAGTGCAAAGACTTCGTTTGGATCTCCCAGGCTCCCATTATATTAGTGCCGCTCCGCTGCCTTCAATGAGATTATTCTGAATTTACATCCCTCCGAGGGGGCAGAATCAGGCCCCTGAGAGCTCTTCTCCCTAGAAGTATAAAATCAGGGGACTGAAATCTGTTCTTCATTGTATGAATGCAGGCAAGGAGAAACTTCACGGAGAGAGCGATCTGCTGCCTGGTTGGGTTCGTGTGGCTGTGACCACGATTGGGGATCTGCTGTGAGGTCTTTGTTGTTCACGTCTGCTGGATTTTGGATGCTTTTGGGTGCTTTCCTACCCAAATTGCTGAGTGCTCAGAGCAGAAAGTGAGGGAAATATTGAATCTGCAACCAAATGTGTCCCCTCCTCCTAGAAACCTCATTGCGTGTTGCAATTGTGGCTCCTTTCCCCTTTGCCTATTGCACTTTTTTTCTGTGGTGTGCAGTCCAGCCGCTCCCCAAACCCTCTCAGCTTGCCCCTGCTGCATATTTAAAATTAAATAATCAGGTCCCGAGTGCCTCTGTGCAGCTTCCAGCTTGCCTAGAGGTCCGTTGCAGCTTGTAGAGTGTTTTTCAGCAGTTTCCCCCCATCCTTATAATAAATCTTTTATAAATCTAAGCCTCTCCCTTACTCCAAGGAGTGCATCAGTCATCTTTTAATGCCAACTGCCTTTCATCCTGCCCTCAGAAGTACATTAATATCTGAAAGTCCTAAAAAAAAAAGGCAGTTATTTATCAGCAGCTCTCCTTGCTGTGGGATCGGAGGGCCCTGTTAGCGTGCTGCCGGGTGAAGGCAGCACCACTGCCTGTGAGCAGCCAGCATCGCACCACGGCTTGGCTCCCGCCTGCGTGCCGGCGGGGGGGAGTTTGGGTGGTCTTACCCAGGGAGATTTTTTCGAAGTTTCTGGCAACTGAATTAAAGCGTAGTTTTCTTCTCCCCCCACATCTTTATTCATCCTGTCCAGGTGTGTTTTATGAACAAATAGATATGATTTAAACCACATAATTGATATATCGCTTTGAACATAATGCAGGCTTAAGCAGCAATCAGCCTGATTGTAAGCAGTTGATGTGTGTCTGGACCTCACGGAGAAAGCATTTGATGGGACTTAGGCTGGAAATGCTTGGGTTTTATTTCACAAATATCTTACATTTGGCTCAAATTAACTGAACTGCGCTGTTCCACTGGTGGAAATCTGGAGTAATTCCTTTGACTTTAGATTTCTGTGGATGTACTTGGCCCCGTACAGAGCAGCCGGGCTGTAGCCCTGACTGAGCCAGCGCCGGCCGAGCCCAGCGCTCACCCTTACTCTAACACACTCAATAGAGAGACATGATGGAAGATCACTTTTTGCCTTTGTTATCTGATTTAGCCCATGAACTGCAAGCTGCAACAATTAGCCAAACCCCAAAATATCTTTGGCATTAAAATTGGACAAAAGGAATATAAAGAAGCATTCTGTGCTGCTGACGCATTACCATTCACTACAAATCCCCATGATAAATACCAGAACTGCTTTGAATAATAGATACTTCTGGAAACCTTCCAGCTTGCAAAATGAACTGGACCAAGTCGCAGCTATTACTCCATGTCCAGAGGCTGGAGTAGCAATCGTTCTCACCGCAACTTTGAGCAGACACTTGATTTTTATCCATTTATTTACCTTTGTTAAATCTATGGATAATTAAACTAACTAGGCTGCTCGAAGGGATAACGCAACCCCAAGGATGCATGCTCTATTAAACAGTTTAGAGAGAAGGGAGCAGTTCCGACTCCTTGCCTGGAGTTGGAAAAGGGATGTGAAAACAGCCAAGACATGGCCAAAACCTACTGGTGTGCCGTGGCGTGGTCTGTGTTTGTGTAGAAGGGGAGGGAAGGATGGTCGGCTGAAGGAAAGCGGTAGAAAGATCTAGCTTTTTTTGTTATTCAAACTTTTCTTGTTGTTTTCACAAGGTGGTTTTCGTTTTCTGAAGGGTTCAGGTTGTCACCGAGTGCTTTCATTAAAATGGACACTACGCTAGCTGTTACCCATCGCTAATGAGACCCCTGGCTGAGTGCATATAAGAACAGAAAGCACTTCCTCCGTTCCACTCAATTACCCTAACAAATCCCATTTTTGCAGTCCAGAGTACCTCCAGTTGCTAACAGTTTGGCTCTGAATGAATCCCCCTCCCTGTTTCCAGGATGAAATAAATAAAAGTGCCTTGGCCCCCGGGGTCCAGGCTCTCCTGGGGTGTAAGCAGAAATTCCTGCGCTGGGCTTCGCAGCTCCTTTTCTGAACATCTGCAGGAGAAAGCTTCAAAGAGCCTGTGTGGCCACGCTGCCGCATGCATGCACATCCAAGCCCAGGTGGTAGCAGGGAAATAAGGGTAATGAAAGAGCAAGGATTCATTTTTATTTATCTGTAAATGCAAAACATTGTGGTGACATTGCACACACCGGTCTGTGGATTTATCTTCTGGTGCTTCTATTTGGAAGGGCTGGAAAAGCCCTGGCGTGTTGGGTGAGATGTTTGCCTGGCTTCTGCTGGTTGTCCATGCGCAAGGCGCTGGCGCTGCAACGTCAATTGGATTAAAGATCCTGACCTCCCCTCGGAGACCTATAGATGAGAAGGCGACAAGCCTAATCCAGAGGCTGTTGCAGCCGGGAGGAGGCTTCCCCTCGGCATCCAGTTTTTCATGTCGTCAGTTGACCTGTTGGCCAAGGCTTTTACAACCTGCCCTCCTGGCCTTAAACGACCTTGCAGACGGTCTAAAACATAAGTACGGGCGGCTGAGGATGCGCTGTGGTTTCAAGTAGGAATTAATTTGTGGGAATCGCATGGCCCATGTTCATGCAGAAGGTCAGGCTGGCCATGGTATTACCTTCTGGTTTTATAATCTCCCATCTAATCTGCTCATGCTAAATGAGAGGCAGATGCTCACCATTGTGTTCCTGGACCAAAACTTGGGTCCCAAACAATTTCTTCAGCTTTCCAGTGGTGCATGGACATAGGGCTTAGCCCAGCAAGCAGCAGGAATCCCTCTCTCTGCTCCCTTTATAACCTCTGACATAAGCATTCTGTATTAAAACAAACAAACAACAAAACCCCAACAAACAAACAACAAAAAAACCCACAAAAATATCCCCCAAACCTTTAGAAGATTCAGGCAAGCATCTGATGAGTATCTACAGGGACTGAGGCTGATCAGAGCGTGTTATCAGTCCTCTGGGCAAGGGTTTTATTAATCATGTTTGTCCTCTTAGCTAACTGTGTGCCAGATGCAGTTACCGTGCGGAGGAAGAAGCAAGACCAAACCCTGTGAGTCTGCGAGGCTGGCACAGCCCTCGCCTGGCTGCCAGAGCTCCTTCCCCTGCCCAGTGGGGTCTTTTCTGGGGGAAGATCATTTTATTTCAGCTTTACTGAGCGCTTGGAGATATGTGTTCAGTGAAGAATTGCCCTGAGTCCTTCACTTGGAAGTTTTGGGGGGTTATTTTTTTTTAACAGTTCTGTGTTTTCCTCCTGGTACGTTTCTGGGTTGTTTTTTTAACAGTTCTGTATTTTCCTCCTGGTACGTTTCTGCTGTACTTTTTCCTCCTAGAGCAAAAGGGACCGCATGAAGGCATGGGTACGGGCACGTCTCCCCGCCTGCTGCAAACAGAGAGACTCCTGGTCCATCTACATCTTCGCCCCTCACTCAAGGTAAGGCAGCTGCCCTTGAGCAGGAGCGGCGTGCCGGGCACGGATGCCCTCATTACAATGGCTCGCTCTGCCCATCTATCCTAGATGGGTCTCTATGTGTCAGTCCACAAAAATCCCAGCCCTTCCCCTGCTCCAACACTACATTGGGGTCACGGAGCAAACAGCTGCTGGATGCAGAGAGCTGCTCCGGGACAGGCATGGCCCTGGCATAGCAGTGTCCAGTAGAGCCCCATAGCCCAGGGCATGGCTCCAGCTTTATCGAATTTATTTGCTTCATCAGTGATGCTAGTGTTCTGAAAGTTTTTTACTTGATGGAGCATGGGGAGTTTGAAGCATAGGAGGAGAGGCGCTGCATCAAGCAGAGAAATCTGAATTTGCCCCTGCTGCACACTTACAACACAGCAAAGGATGCTCCTTGACCTCCTAAACCTGCCTCTCAGCCTGGACTTCTCTGTCCTCCCCCTTCCCTTCCTCCCTCTCCCAACAACCCCCAGAAAACACCCTCTCCTTGCCTGCAGGTCCCCAGCTCTGCCCTTCCCAAAGCCCGGCCGCGCCGGGGCCATCTGCGGCTCCATGCTCTCCTACGTGTTTCTCTGGACGTGCACCCACACTCAACAAGGGTTTCCCGTGTTTGAGCTGGTGGGCCCTGGACAGCATTCGAGTTCATTCATACAAAGATTAGAGAGATTTTCAGAAACAGACTTTGGGAAATGTAATACGGTATTATAAATCCTGGGTCAGTGTACAGCCATCTGTCACAATAAATAGCTTCTGTCCCTTTGTTCCATGTGCACTCAACCCTTACGGGCTTGCTGGGAGTATTTCTTCCCTTATTTAAGCTAAACCTGAGCGCTACGGACCAGGTAGGGGGTTGGATCCAAACCTGAACGCATGTCCGAGTTGTGGAAGCAGCTGCTCCATTTCAAGTGACCCAAAGCCCCCTGTGAACATTACCAGGGCTTGAAATTTGTGGCCTAATTCTGTAGCTCGGATCCTATTCTATTCATACCCCGATCTGCCCGCAGCGTGCGGCTCTGCCAGGGAGGGGATTGGGAGATTGTAGCTCATCTGCTTTGCAAACGGAGCGCTTGATTCCCCCGCCATGCGTCGAGCTGCTGTGTTTCTCCCCAGGCAGTCAAGCATTAATAGCTAGTCTGTATGTCCTCTTTTTTTTTTTTTTTTTCTTTCTTGGCAGATTCCGTCTGATGTGCAATAAAATCATCACACACAAGATGTTTGATCATATCGTCTTGGTGATCATTTTCCTGAATTGCATTACCATTGCCATGGAACGACCCAAAATTGAGCCTCACAGTGCTGTGAGTTTCCGAGGTTAACGTTTTCCTGTGCTCCTTGTGGAGCCAACACCCGTGGCTTGGACCCCACTGCTGTGCGCTCGGTCTCACTTTCTTTCTCTTTTTTAAATGGGAAGCTGCCAACACCCCCTGCATATCCTTTGAATTAGGTACAGCAACTCTCCTGGCCCCTACCCAGTGTCCTTTCAAAGTACAAGAGCAGAGTTCATGGCCTGCAATGTATCGAATATCCCATTTCTGCAAGTACAATCAAGGTTTTAACACATGACATAAGCATGACATCTGTCTCAGTTTCCTTCTCTGATAAACCTTCAAACACTTTTCCTCTCTCAACACAATGTTCGTTTCTTCCATCTGTTCTCCATGGGCACGTATGCGTGGTGTGAAGGGAATGGGGGAAACTGTTCATTTCATACTCTTCTCTCCCCTTTGTGTATCAGCTTTCTGTGACACAAGACAAACTGAATTGGTACACGCACGGTAATGCTATTTCCCCGAACCATTTTGTTTTAGTAGACGGTGTAAGGATTTCTCAAACCAGACCTTCGCAGCACCAACATCCATCAATCAGAGGGGCAGAATCATCCTATTGCTCTTTTATTTTAGCATAGATTGTGGCTGAGAGATAGGCTGGGCTCTTGCTGATGTATTGCGAAAGACTGCTCATATCACAATCGTATAGAATCCTGTTTTGTTGATGTAGGCGTGTCAGGCTGTTCACTTTTGTGGATCTTCAATGTAAGACCTTAAAACTGGAGTCTTGGCTGCTCTGTGCCTATTTGAAGCTTTCCCTAGTAGTCCTCCCTACTGTAATAATTTGCCCAGTGTTCCCTCCCCTAAATCCTTTTTTTTTTTTTCTTTTGGTTATTATGCAGTCATGGGGCACCAACTCACAGCTACAAGAAGAGAGCAGGACTCCCTGCCAGCCGATCTAGCAGGAGGAAATCACCCTGCTGTTCTGCAAATGGGGCACCCTGAGAGTGTCCCTTGAAATCCCAAATGCTTCTTTGGAGCCCCTCGCTGTGTCCTCTGAGAGTCACCATTCACCAAGGCTGGCTCCAAAAGGAACTGTAGTTACACAGAGATGAAGGGAATGGGGTGACATGCATGAGTCCCAGGAGTCCACAGCAAAGAGATGTAGCACAAAAACCCAGTTCTTTGTATATGAAAGGAGGAGGATGAGCTGTGGTGTCCCCAGGCATTGGAAGAGTGCAGAGAGGAAAGGAGACAGGGACTGGTATGAGGTTCATCAGCATCAGGTTATAACCAAGGGAACCAAAATGGGTCATCCAGGGCTGGAGCTGAGCCAGACCACGGCCTGGGAGCAGCGGGGAGGAGAAGGGGGATCCTGACCAGTGGGGTAGGGAGCAGGGGAACCCGGAGGAGTGCGCGGGCCCTGCCTGCGCTGATGGAGCTCTCATCTGGAAACCGAGAGAGTTAGTTTAGCTTGAGTTGTTTAAAATAATTGTACTTTGCTTCCTCGAGCTGTGGATTTTCTAGCTGCTTCAAACGAGTTCTCTTTCCCTGTCCCAGTTTCAGCTGCCTTATCAGAACAGGGGATGCTGTTGCTAGCCAACACGCGCTCCCCATCGCAGAGTGTGCGACATGGGCCGGGGAGATTATCCTTCAAAATAGCCACACGCTTGCCAGAGAGGAATGTAATATCCTCAGTCTCTCCTCCATGCTATTGCTGTTTTATCTCCAGCTCCACAAGCAGGTCCCTACTCTCATTCTCCTGCACACTGCCTACCTCTCTACAGCAGTCTTTTGTGTGGCAGTCAGCTAACGGCTGGAGACGTTTCCTATCACAGCTCAGGCAGTCACAGTGCAGGTCTAGGACCTAATTAATTATGGACCCCGTATGGAAACAAGCTACTCTGTGGTTCCTGAGTCACTTTCAGTAAATCATGATCTGGCAAGGGAGAGAGTTGCCAAGGTGTTTTGTCTTGTTTAAATTGCTTCTCATTTTGAGCGAGAGATCTGCATCTCTTACAGGACTGCTCTGTAGGGAGAGGCAGAAATAAATCCAAAATTGTTATTAGCAGAACTGGGGCTGGTTCAATCGTATGCACACATGCATACGTGCATGCGCATCACCTTTCCTCCAGCTTCTGCCTTCTGCTGTCCATTTCTCAGTACAGGCGATCAGAGATTGTTCAGGGATTAGGGAAAAGTGTAATTTATTTAATGATCATCATTAAAAAGAAAGGTTTCTGCTAACTACAGATAGGGAACCAGTCCATGGTCTCATCTGTAATCACTAGCTGCTATTGCAGAGTGGTGGCAGTGAGGACTGCATGGTCTGGTGGATAGTGCAGGGGACCAGGAGATGAGGCTATTGGGCTTCACGCCCAGGTCTAGCCTGTGGCTTTGGGCGAGTGAATCAACCTTTTGGGGGCAGGTCTCAGCTGGCATAAACCCCCAGAGCTTCACTGGCTTCAGTGGAACTGGGACAACTCGTGCCAGCTGTGCTTTGGCTTCCCAACGGCCCTGCTTGCCTTGCAGCACAGCCACGCTAATATTGACTTATTGCAGCACAGCCACGCTAATATTGACTTAATTTCTAGGAGAATTGGGAGCTCAGTGATATTTGCACTGTGCGGTGACGTCCGCAAGTGAGGGGCAGGTAGAGATTTGTCAAGCGTGCTCCAAGGCAGGGGGGAGATCTCCCTGTTTCTTTTGGAGGGAGAGGAGGAGGCGGAATTTGGGGGCAGATATGGGGGAATTTGGGCCAGATATGGGGGGATTTGGGGCAGATATGGGGGGATTTGGGGGCAGGTGCCGGCACCTGCCCCTGTCCATGGTGCTGACACGGACCCGGCCTCTGGCAGGGCTGAACTGTGCAGAGTGTTGTTATCTAAATATTTGGATTTTCCCCTCTTTGCGAGCAAACAGTCTGAGACTTGTTTCAGCACAGAAGCTGGAGGACAGTTAGCAACCACCCAAATATGCACAGGGAGATGTACAGCTGCAGAGAGCAGGCTATAAAACTTTGTCTCTCTTTTTCATAGGAACGGATTTTCCTAACGCTCTCCAACTACATCTTTACAGTTATCTTCCTGACTGAGATGACGGTTAAGGTAAATGAAGCTGGAGGATAAGTGTGCCTGTATTATATTAGTGACATTTTATAAGAGTGGACTATCAAAACCCCTAGGTCTACCAGTTACGAGCAAGGTTCCTCTTCTGAATCATATTCACCCACCACATGCCTTATTCTGAGCACATTTTACATCAGAACAATTTCACTGAAGTTGCTCTTGATTTACACCATTATACGAGTAATGGAATGCTTCAATTCAGCAATCCTTTCCTATTCAGCAAAGCTCTGGAGCACATGCTTAACTTCAACCGTGCATGTAAGTCCTATTGTCTTCAACAGCCAATTGTCCTCAACAACCTAAGCAGCTATGTGCTTTCCTGGGGAGGGAGAGACTTAAGTGCGTTGAAACACTTTGCTGGATTTGAGGCAGGAGGCTCAAAAACCTCTTGCTGTAAATCTCTCTTGTGTAATTGGTAATCATCTTGCAGAACAATTGCTTTTTCTCTGGAAAGTTTCTCTAGTTTCTTTATTTGCAAAGCTTGTAAATGATTGCTTTGGGTCAGCCACTCTGAACCTTTACTCCAGCAGTCTATAGGAACAAAATACAATCAAACTTTTTACGCCAGAGCTAAACGTTAGGAACAGTTTTGTGCAGCTATGTTTAGCTGCATTAAAAATACATCAGCTGTAAGGGACAATCTGGGATGTTTCTGCAGAGGTATTTTTACAATCCTTGCAATATAACACTTTGCTGATTTGTCTAATTAGGCTTCTATACTGGGAAGCAAATGGACTCACAGACTTGTATCTGTAAATAATGCATTCTCAGCAGGTTGCTAACTGGAAGAAACATATTGGATGCGATAGTCATAATTTGTTGCAACTTGGTGTCCGGGCAGGTGGTGGCACTAGGCTTGTGTTTTGGGGAGAAAGCCTACTTGAAAAGCAGCTGGAACGTGCTGGATGGGGTGCTGGTTCTCATCTCCGTCATCGACATCCTGGTCTCAATGGTGTCAGACAGCGGCACGAAAATCCTGGGGATGCTACGGGTTTTGAGACTGCTGAGGACGCTGCGGCCCTTAAGGTAAGCAGAGGATGAGGAAGAGGATTAGTGTAGGGTGTGTGCCAAAGGGGGAACTGAGCCTCTCTTGCAAGCAGCAGCATTTGTGCAAGGGAAGGGGCAAGCGAGACGAGGGCACGGCGCCTGTCACCAGTGTTGTGCCCAGCCTCCTGCTGCTCCGCAGACAATAAGTGTCCGCAGGTCCTGCAGAGCCGCAAGGAGCTCCGGGCGCTTGCTGTGTTTTGGGACCAGCCCCAAGTGCAATAGTAAACTGATCAATGCCTCTTTTGCTCATTAAAACACACATCCCCTGCTATTTGTGTTCTCATTTGCTCTGTGTAAAGTGCAGCTTAACAGCTTCTTCTCCCCCTTTCCTTCAGGCAGTCAATGGCTTTCATAACAAAGAAGGAAATTAGTAGCAGGTGGCAGATCATTTTTAAGGAAGCAGAGACTAAACTGTTGCTTAACCTAGAATGCAAAGAAGCTTTTTTTCCCTCAGTTCCCCATTAATTTTACAGAGACATTTATTTTGAAAAGATGCCCAAAAAGATGAAAGCAATTGTCCTGCTAACTTGGTCCCCCATCTCTGACAGCAAGCAGTATCCCATGCCCCAGGCGCAGGTGCCCCTCTGACAAGAATCTGCCCAAGGACCAGCCTCTTCCAAATAGGCATCCGTTTTGTCCTGTACCCGGAGGCATGAAGGTTTCTCTCCATGCTAAATGCAGTCCCTCTTTAATACCATTGTTGCTGCTCTTGTTATGCAGTAGCTAATAAACCTTCCTGCTCAAAGCATCTTTGTGTGCCTGTCATATCTTACTGCTGCTTCCTTCATAAAAGGTTCTCTTTGAGTCAGGATTTTCTCTTTCAGGACAGAAAAACAAGACCCTGCTTCTGACAGAAAATGTTGTTTTACTACCCCTGTGTGAATAATAAGTCTAAATAACAATGGCTGTGCCTATACGTATATCTTTCAAATATTCTCAACAGCTATGAAAGACTTTCCATTAAATTGGGCTATGTGTATGTTGTGCCTGGTGAGTTTTAGGATGTGAGCTTCTTTTGATCATTTTTATCTGGACAGATAGCGCCATTGGTGTGGTTCAGCTCCCTGACCATGTGACTAGACTGTCTTCCTACATGACTCCAGTTCAGACTTTTTTCTCTTCATGTGTCCCCTGGCATCTCCACGCCAACTGTAGTTTCTGGGGGTAGTTTCTGCCAGACTGTTGGTTCAGTAGATGTGCTCTGCTCTTCTGTTTCAGCTGATTTTTGACCCGTGTTAAGAAAACCTACAAAACAATCTGGATATCTCTGGATAAAAGAAGAATTGATTTCCCATCTCCGAAATGTGGAATGCAAGTTTCTCTTTTGAGGTGGCGTGGTTAAATCAGATCTAGAGGAAGAGGCTTGGGTTGTGCTGAGCCCTACTAGAGTCACCTGGCTTGGGTTGTGCTGAACGCTGCTAGAGTTGCCTGTCTGACCTAGTAAAAGCCCTGTATGCTTCTTTGTAGGTCTCTAGGTCTGCCTGGCCAGGGCCTGGGTCTTTGTTTAGTAGAGCCTTTCTCTGTAGCCACTTATGTGCAGAGTAGTCTGCAGTTATGGGGAATAATGCACTGAGTAACTGCAGGCTGGAGGAAGACCTGCCATCTGGAGCATGTGTAGGATTAGGCTCTTCCATTGCTATTCCATCCCTGTTGGCATTTGATATGTTTTCTCAAGAGAGTGTGTAAATGTTTTCAGCCAACATGCTGCTTTCTGCTACAAAGGAAATGTAAAAAGACAGCAACAAGCCCATTCCCTAAATATGTTCACAATCAGTTCTATTCCCCTGTAATTAGATTTGTAGGAAATGAAAAAGCAGCCATCAAACTGGGGGCTTTTCAGTAAGTCATAAATCTCCGCGTGTGGAAACCCATCTGCCTCTGCGATGCACATCTGGGCTGCCCTGAGCACGCCTCTGCCCGCAGCTGCCCACTCTGCCTTTGCCGCGGGCTGTGCCATGTGGCTTGGGGATCACATCGCCACTGCCTGGGATGTTCAGCTGGATCAACATGGGATGGCAGCTGGGACGGGCGACCTGACTTCTTTGCACACTGTGGCTACGGTCCCCGTGTCCGGGTGAAGTCCCCAGCGGAGGCCAAGAGAATGTTTTTCCTTCCCAGGAAGGCATAGGGCAGAGACCAAAGCGAATGATCTGTCCCACCACAGAGGAGCCAACCTGGCTCCTTCTGCCCTCCCTTTCTGTGGGGACTCGGGAGCAGGGCTGCAGGGAGGACACCCTCAGTGAGAAGCCAAGCCGTGGCTGTGGGTGACACACTCGAGAGCAGGGACAGCCCTCGTCGTCTCTGCATTGGCTTTCCTGGTTGATTGTCTGAAAGGGTTCGTCTTGCAAAAGACCTCCCTCATTCTGTCTCTTATTTTCTCCTGTGAAAACAACCCCGTTGCTTTACACAGCAGACAAACCACACATGCTTGTGCCTTTTGCCCAGGCATTAAAAAAACCCTGGCCTGTCTGCCAATCATGGGCTTTTGATTGCATGATTGATTATCAGCCTCCAAATTGAATCCATGAGGATTCGAGCCCAGCTTTATGACCAGAATTCCAAAAATATATTCACAAAGGAGTGACATTTAAAGATGTTTCCATGACCCTCTGATGTTTCAGCCAGTAGAGGGATTGCTTATACAATAACATTCCTTCCTAATGCGTTCAACCTGCTGTTGTTGGGATCAAGTGTTGCAGCTTAAGATACAAGAGAAATCAAAACTGAAAATGTATTCACATTTAATGTGGATGGACTTCAGTGCTGTTTTACTCTCTGCAGAGCCTGGGCTTTGACTTCCAAAGCAGATGGATAAATTATTCACTTTTCATACCATTGCAGTATGAAATAGTCATTTCATAGACTCTTTTCTATCTATCATATTATCACCTTTGCTAATTTTTTTTTAATCTGCGGAGGAAGGTCTTCATTAACATTGATCTGCTACTTCATCTAAGTGCTACTTCTTCTGAGAGCTCTGATGAGGCTAGCAGGCTTAATGTTAGTAAATGTGATCCAGCTGGGATGAGGCTGGCAGTGGGTTTGGAGTTTGGCGCGTCTCACACCAGGGGTTTAACAGCGTTGGGAATGCTGAGACCAGCAGAACCAGGAGGAACTCAAGGGATTAACATTTCTTCATACTGAAAAAAAAACCCCAAGGAGGTCTCCTTTCAATTTCTCCGATTGTCATATGCCTAATGCAGACTGGAATTGTCATGGGTGGAACCTCAGTGAGTCTATGGCTCTGGCACGCCTGGAGGGCTCAGATCAGCTGGATCCTTCAGCAATAAATTGCAGGAGTGGTGGGTTTGCAAGCCTGATATCAGCAGGACCTTGGGCAATATTGATGAGGTGCGGGGATGCTGTATGTTGACATATTGGAGGTGACACTAATAATCTGGAAATGCTGAGGATTTCATTGGCACTTCTTAGAGAGTTGTCAGACTGTCAGGAGAGCGGCAGGAGTCTTTGCACGGACTTGCCTTGATGTTGGATCAGGCCCTTAGTCTGAGGCAGCTCCAAGGTCTGAAGGTTTTCATTAGTGAGAACTATTATTTTTCAAAATCTTTTTAAAGTCTTCTCTCCCTGTAGGGCTGGAAACAGCATTGGCATGGAGCTAAACTGGTGGCAGCTTTTACCCTCATGCATTCTCATTTGAGGAATTCCCTGGTTGATCAAAACACTGAAAGCAGCCAAATGTTGCAGTTTCTCAGCCCTTTTTTTCTCAACACACATGACTTTGCGAAGTCAGACAAGTAACCTCCTATTTTCTCTCTCTACTGGATACCAAATAGTATCTCACAAGGGAAATCACTTTATTATTTCTAGAATAGGCTTGCTTAATAAGTGTTGGAGAAAATTATCATCTTTAGACTCTGGAGACTAAATTTCTTCCTTGTTCCCCCAAATTTAAGGATGCTCCAATAGTTTAGACTACAGGCCTTCAATTTAGAAGACCTGACTTTGGTTCCATTCTGTGTGACAGTGGACAGAATACCTAAGTCAGGATCCCTAAAGGCACCAAAGTGCCTAATTTCCATTGAAATAATTGGAAATGTGTTACCTGCATACCTCTGAGAACATGGCATGCGGTCCTCCCACGCCTCAGTTTCCCATTTGTAGTTTGGCAGTCGTAGTATTTCACCCAGGACTGTGTGAGGGTAATATGTGAGGTATGGCGAGGTCTTTAGACCATCTGAAGATCCAGAAGAGAGCTTTAGCCTCAGACTGTCCAGCCCAATTCTTGCTTTGTGCACTCAGATGGAGCAGGAAGAGCCCTGGCCCTGCAGACACTGGATTAACCAGCAAATTGAGTCAGGCACACTGACCTGCTCTCCAGCCTCCTCTGGTAGCTGGCCTCGGCTCAGCTTTCAGCCTCGGTGCAGGTACGACGTGGCAACAGCAGCGTAGCTGCCCCAGCGAGGACCTCAGCCTGGGCTGATTGACGTGGGTTGTTTTGGCAGCCCACACCAACCAGTCTCACGCTGCCGTGGCTGCGTGGGGTCCACACCGTCCCCTGGGGTATCTCTGTCTTGGGCAGCCTTCTGCTTCCTGAGCCATCTCACCCCCCCCAGCTAATTCCCCCAAATAACCCAGATCTGAGCATCAGGAAAGCCCAGGTGTCTGCAATAGGGAGCCACAGCAGCTACCTGGAAGAGACACCCAGCGTGAGGAATAGCAGCATCTGCCTTTTGTGTTTCGCTGGCAAGGGAGTGGATAAAAATACCACCATCTGTTTCTTTTTTAAAATGATAATTGATGAGTTATCCTTGACATTTCGAGTAAATATTTAACCAGAAAAAAGGGAAATAATTTTTAGCTTTTCAGGATACTGTTTAAAGCCAACGGTTTTTGAAAGACCTGGTGCCTGTGCACTGAGCGCTGCAGTTTGCTAAACCTGTTGGCTCTGGGGCAGGAGAGGGTTGGTGCAGGCTTGGCTGAGGTCCCAGCTAAGGCCATGTGTGTCAGGCATGTGGATGTGTCCATGGGGACCTCTGCCGCGAGCACCATGCCCGGGAGGGGGAGAGAGGAGGAGAACTTGGATCCTCTCCAGGCAAAAAAACTCCAACTGCACTTCAGGTGGTGCAGCCAGACTTGGGGCGAAACGGGGGAGATGGTGAGAAAATTCCCATGGCAAAAGAGAGAACCAGGGGGAAACAAGAAGGTGGGGAACTTTGTGGCACTTCTGAGCGCCAAGTGTTCAAACGAGTCACCAGCCAGTATGCAGAAGCACACAGGCGCTTCCCTCCCTCTGACTTAAACAGCAGACAGCTATTTCTGCCTTGGGAAAGCACAGTTTCTATGGCATCAGTACAAATTGATTTACAGCGCTGGTGAAATGCTTAATTCCAGTTGACATCAAGAGGAGGGAGGCATGCAACCTCTTCAGATGCCTTTCTCGGTCCCCCAGCTCTCCACCTTCAGGTCTGTGAGCCTGAATACCTTGCTCATCTTGCCCAGCATGGTGAGATGGGTTCTCTAAATCACACAAGTCTTGTCCTTTCATTGTAGTGTGTCCTTGAGAGTATAGTAGTATAGTATAGTTTCTCCTTTTTTTTTTTTTTAACCTGTTTCCATCATGATGTCCACATTATTCTTTCCCAACCTTCCCATACGATCTAATCCTCTGTTACGAAATTCTGTGCGGTACCAGTGAGAGAGGATCTACAGAAATAAGGTTAGATGCCTGTGGTCCTGCTGGTGAAGTTTCACCTGGAGGACAGCACTGGTTCAGTAGCTGGGCTTGTACAGTGGGTATAAAGCGGACACTGTGATGGTGCTGAGGGGTAGCTCTGGTCTCTGTACGTAGCAGCACTATAAGGACACATACAGGGCTTTTCTTACGATGAAGGTGTTGAAACACTGGAAGGGGTTGCCCAGAGAGGTGGTGTATGCGCCATCCCTGGGAACATTCAAGGTCAGACTGGATGGGGCTCTGAGCAACCTGATCTAGTTGAAGATGTCCCTGCTCATTGCAGGGGTCTTGGACTAGATGACCTTTAAAGGTTCCTCCTAATCCAAACCATTCTATGATTCTATAATCGCTACAGATGTGAGGGCAGCTGTGTAAGAGTGGCTGCTCCATTTCACAGACTGAGACAGGGAAATCAAGAGCCTTGCCTAAATCTACCCAGGAATGGACACTGGGAGGCCCTCTCTTTGCAGTCCTGGACAGGATACAGGCATAAAGGTGTGTGTTTGTGGATGGCCCAAACCAAGAGGCTGGATTCCATGGAAGGTGTGATCAAGGCTGGAAACCTAGAGAGCTTTTTGGACTGAATGACAGGAAAAGGAAAATGCCAAGGCTTGACTGTATTCTAGGGAATGGTAAATAGAAGATGCTGATCAGCAAATGGATCAAGAATAGGTAGTAGGTTAGATTAAAACTGTCATTCCAAATTTGAAAAATATGGGACTAGCCTATATAGCTTCCTTTCCTAGGTCCTTCTCTAGTGACTTTTCTGGCCTAGCTCCTCAGATGTGGTCTCCTCCTCTTCTTTTATGCAAAGCTGCATGTGTAGGCAGAGACCCCTTTCCCTCAAACACCTCTATAATCTCACAGGTCAGTCTTCCAGAACTACTTCTTCCCTCATGATTTTTGAGTTATTTGCCATTCTAAAAAAGTCCCTCATGCTGTTTTCTCCACATCTTCTACCTTGATAGGAGGCAGAACTGGGCAAGAACAGGACTAACATAGCTTTTGTGCTTCCTTGCCCCCACAGAGTCATTAGTCGAGCCCAAGGACTGAAGCTGGTGGTGGAGACTCTCATGTCTTCCCTGAAGCCCATTGGGAACATCGTGGTCATCTGCTGTGCCTTTTTCATAATCTTTGGGATCCTGGGAGTTCAGGTGAGTCCCCTGTAAGCCTCAGCACCTAACCCAAAAGCATAACAAGCTCCAGATGGCCCCACATCTGCGTATCTGTACCAATGGGCACGCTATAAGCCTTTCTGAAACCGAACCAACGGGCTTTTTGGCCTTCTTGGGGAACGCTCCTTGCTCCTAGTGAGGAAGAAGCAGATTCCCATTATTGGTCTCAGTAACAATTACAACCTAACAAGAGTGGCCCAGCAACACGCGTCCCTAGCCGTAGCTGAAGGTGCAGTGGTTAGAGCCAGTTAGTGGGGTTGGTTTTGCCCCTCTCCAGTTCCATCGAGGTCCTGCGCCCAGCTCTAGAAATGTGTGTTGGTTTTGAATCCATAACTTTGCCATCGTTAACAGCCTGACCCGTGGCTCAGACCCAAGGGCTTATGCAGCTCTTGGTCCCCACCCCAGCAGCACAGTGTGGCCTTTCTAGTACTCACAAGACACGTTTATTCCTGACTTCCAAGTCTTGGCTATGTGTCATTTGACATGTTGAACTTTCTTGAAGCTTCCCTATTGCATGCAGTGATACAAAAGCCAACATGATGACCCCCTCAAAGGCACAGAATGGGTTTTATTCATCCTTTCCCTACCACAAGGACTTCTGCTCTGCTTGCATTGGGATGTAAATCAAGATATTTCTCTGCTTTCTTCCCATGGCCATGCCACAGACGGGTCAGGCCTGAGGCATGACATGTACCACCAGAAAAACTCTGCTCAGGGAAACTGTTAAATCCCATTCCTGTTCCATCTGGGAGATAACATGGCGACATCACCCCTCCACCTTTCTTCTAGGCATAAACCAATGGGGAAATAGAAACTCTCAAAGCTGAAATTGTTGGTTTGTAAGCTCCAGGGAGAACTTAACCTGGAGATTCATTCAGATTGTGACAGTCTGTATAACTGAAAGCTTGCAGAAATAGAGATTTCTGAGTCTGCTTCCTGCCAGCTCTGCTGCAATATCCTCAGTTTCAGGAGTGCAGGAACCTGGGGGAAAAGTGGCAGAGTTTCCAATGCAATTGGCATCTCATTACCTGGGCAGAAGAGATTGTTTCCTATAAATATTCTGACATAACACTTATTCCTTTCTGAAGTTTATCTGATCTGTCACAGCCAGCTTTGAAAGCAGCTTTCTCTGGCTTTGTTTTGGAAAGGTGTCTTATGTAATATTTTATACTAGTATACTGTTTAAATAATAAATACAGCATTGAAAATAAACAGAGAAGAAAATCATGCCATCCATAACCACCTCAGCAGCTAGATTGGCTTAGCATTACAGTACAACAACATCCATCCATTATACTAAACAGATTCATAAAATTAAGCACATCCCATAAAACAATATAAAACCTGGACACAGGAAAATTTATGCCAAACAACAAAACTTGCAGTATGCTCTTTGAATTTCCTCCCTGCTAATTGTGATTGCTTTCCCTAGTGACTTGCAGTTTTACATTAAATTGTCATGACTATTGATGTGCTTAAGTGGTAGATACAAGCAAGACTGATCCTGTATTCAGGATGCAAAATTCTCAGTTAATATTTATGTCTAATTAGGTGTAAGATGAGGGCTATAGCTATTTTCTATAAAAAGATGATCTCTCAAAGTTACAGTTGGTTTTCCCAAGTAAATATAAGCTGGGGATCAAAGTAGAGGTTTTTAATGCTATTAAAATCCAGATGTCCACGTTTCTAATGGTGTTTCCTCTTAGCAAGACTGGTTTTGTTGTAGAGCTTGCCCACATGTGAATAGCCGTTGATAAGACATAAGAAATAGATAGATAAAACAAGTACAGTAGGAAACACTGGGTCTTCCACTTTTGGAAGTGCTAAAATCTGAAGCACTGACAGGGATCTGCATTTTTGCAAATTGGTCTTTGTATTTCCAAACCCCGTTAGTAGCTATGTTACTGCTCCCATCTGAGTGGCATTACAGTCCAGCTCCTGCAGAATTTACGTTTATAGACAATATATTAAAAACAGTTGTTTACCTTCCTGCTTAATTAAAACTTTTCTCTGTGAAGGCTATATCTCCCCAGTCTGCCTTACCCACGTATAGTGTTTCTCCATGGAAAGATCAGGGAATACTTCTCTTCTTGCATCCAGAAGTTTTATGACTGCGTTGAGTGTGGATTAATTTTGCATGCCTAGAGAACGTCCTTCTGCTGTTGATTTCTGAAGGAAACCCATGGAGTAATGCGTGGGTTTATCTTGTTTGCTAGTATTTCTACTGATATTTGTCTAGAACAACAGATCAAAACCTGTCAGCATCTTTTCTCTGTATACCCAGGTGGTGGTTTAAGGAGCCTGCAGAGCAGGCTGCCATTTCCCCCCAAACCAGTAATGTCAATAGCTTCTGTCAGCAAATAAAACCAGATTTGTTGGATGTCTCCCGGGCTTTGATACCATCCATCCTGCTAGCATCAATCACCCTGTCTGAAGCGGTAATCATCCCCTGCCACTCCGCTCTGTGCGCAGGAAGCACCAGGTCTAGAATTAAGCACGTGAAAGCTTGTGTTCCTTGTGTAGGTGTAAATCAAGAGCTGATTCCCCAGGAGTTGTGTCTCTCCTGGCTTACACCAAAGGAAATAGACTCAGGATCAGGTACCCAGCACCAGCTGGGCTTGGCTCCTTAAGCTCTGCACGAGGAATATTTTCAGAGACCCCTGCACAGACTGCAGAGCCTAATGATGGCTGGAGAACAGCATTCGGGACCAGAGACCGGAGCTGGACTGACAGCAGTCTTGATTCAGCAAGAGCCCGACATCACTCGCAGCAGCTCGGCTCCTCTCTGCCGTGTCCCCCGTGACCTGTAAGAGCAGAGCTTAGTCCATTGCTGTGCTTCTTCAGTGCCACTTTTCTCTGCTGACAGAGGGCCCCTGTTACTCTTAATTTGTCGGTGACTCTTGAAACCAGCATCATTAACTGGGCTGAGAGCCGCCGGAGACATTCCACGTGTGGTGAGAAGCCATTAGCTGGTCGGGGCTATTAGTTGGGGCTACGCTTGAGCTGGCGACCCAGAAGCAAAGGCCTTTAAGCCAGTCTCAGATCACTGAACCAGACAACCTAATGCACGAGGTGGGCGTCCTAAACGATGTGAAATCACGCGTTTGCTCATTAGGTGCATATTATACAGGCTGCTCGCACTTAATAACCTGCATGAATGAGGCCATTTCCCTTAACTTCTCTGGTCGGCGTGGGCTGTGCAGAGTACCCCAGGAGAAATGCCCGTCATCTGCAGAGAAATCCTGCAGGCTGAACCCTTACAGTTCCTCTCTTCTTTGCGTGTTTTGCAGCTTTTCAAAGGCAAGTTTTTTGTCTGCCAGGGAGAGGACACCAGAAACATCACAAATAAATCGGATTGTACAGAAGCAAGCTACAAATGGGTCCGGCACAAGTATAATTTTGATAATCTCGGCCAGGTATTAATAGAATGGTAATCTGCTTCTTTGCTCCTTTACCTCCTTGACTTAAAACCTGTGCATTATTATCCCCTGGGATTTTCTTACAGGGCACACTACCAGTCGCAGTAAATATTCAGTTCACATACACAGCATTCTGTCTCTGTAAATCCCAAAGGTAGTGTTTCCAAGCAGGCATACACTTCTTTTCGGTACAGAACAAGCACATGTGGCTTCGTGGAGTACTTAATTGCTTCACTGCTACATAACAAACCAAATATATCTTGCAGAAGGGCTTGTCTAATAGAGCCGGACACTTTCAACCACCTCTGCAACACAGCCCTATTTTAGCAGCATGGTAAGGACTAATTAGTCGGGAGCAGCAGAGACCTGGAGGGTGGAAATGAAGCTGCTTTTGTCTTCGGCTTTGTGGTTTTCAAATTAGCGCTCATTGCTGAACCAGGAGCTGGCATTGAGAGGGTTTTGCTGCCAGGAGAAACCTTGGGCATCGAAGTGTCCCATTATCAGACAGGTAATGATGATCCTCAGACAGGAAAGGGCAAAGAGGAGTAAAATGTTAGATGGAAAAGAGCTGTAGTGCAACTATGTCTAACTTTTTTTCCATGTATTTCTAGGCCCTGATGTCTCTCTTTGTTCTGGCCTCCAAGGACGGGTGGGTGGATATCATGTACGACGGCCTAGATGCTGTGGGAGTTGACCAGCAGGTACGTGCTCTAGCAGAGCTGTAAGAAATGAGTTGTCAAAGGTCACACATTTTGGCTCTTGTTTTGCAAAGTACTGCTGGCTTCCACAGTCAAATGGGGTTATGGGGTTAGGATTGCTGGAGGCGTTTAATCCAAGTCCTGGGGCATGACAAGGAGTCCAGTGAGAAGTCTGGATTTGGACCTGGCCTTTTCCCTACAGATTTTGTAACGCGACTGGTGTAACTAGCATTAGGAGAACTGCACCTATTGAAGAATGGTTTGACTTTTTCAGCAATTTGGACATTTCAGGAGGAAAAAAGTGCTTTGTGTAAGTACAGGTTTTCAGCGAGGGACTTACAATAGCTGCAAAGGATGCTACTGACCTGCTGTTGGCAGAACAGAGGTGGTTCTTCTGTCTTCAACGTGCTTTGTGTTTTGGGAGCATTCAGTTAAAATATCTCAGAAGTCTCTACTTTTCAGGAAGAGCAGAGTGCACTGAGCTGCCTCAAAGGGGCACCCATGGGTTTTGTGGATGGGGCAGCTGCATCAGTTTGCTCCCATTTTTTTTGAGGTTCAGTTGACATTTGCCTTCCTCCGTTTCGCAGCCAGTCATGAACTACAACCCGTGGATGCTCCTCTACTTCATCTCCTTCCTGCTGATCGTGGCCTTCTTCGTCCTCAACATGTTCGTGGGAGTAGTGGTGGAGAATTTCCACAAGTGTCGGCAGCACCAGGAGGAGGAAGAAGCCAAGAGGCGGGAGGAGAAGAGGCTTCGCCGGCTGGAGAAAAAGAGAAGGAGTAAGGAGAAACAGATGGCTGGTCGGTAGTCTTTCCACATCTTTCTGAGTCCTGCTTGACCTTCCACACGACCCCTCCTACCTCCCCTCCCTGCCTCGCGTCTGGTGATCATTCTTCTCCCCAAAGCATGTCCAGCTATAAAATTTGCATGAAGGAAATAGTGTTGTTTTAGGCTGAGCAAGAAGCCATGGAAGCCTTTTTAATGGCTGCATGATTTGCAATGACCTTTCCATTGGAGGTTATTTAAATTAAAATATAATAATAATAATCAGACCTGGAGCTTCTTGGATAGCAGAGCTCAGTGTTACACAAATAGTGACAACTGCAAAGATCAGCAGTGCCGGATGGCATCATAAATCTTCTGAGTCATGAGCACTGTTGCCGATAACTGGATTCACTATTTGGCTTATTACAGCCTTGTAATGCCACAGTGATGTTACCTGTCCCATTTATCACGCAGGTTTATTTATTGGCACAGTAGCACCACTGCTATTCAAGAGTGTAATAAAATAATGGAGCCATCTCATTCTAGTAATGCTTAAAAACTCCTTAGAGAAACATATCAATGCATTTGCTTGAGAAATACAGATTAGAAAAAAAAAAAGCAGTTGAGGAGAGTAACTAACCAGACAAAATAGCACTGATGCAAATTGAACCAAACTCCAAACTGGATGTGCAAGCTTGCAGCCCTGCCTAGAGAAGGCTTTACAGATGAAAGGAGGCTAGACCTCCCCTGCTCTGCCAAAAGTCTCCAACCTGTCTTTTAGTCTTTTTTTCTTTTAATTTGGTTGAATAAGTAAGAAATATGTCAGCCAGAGGCCACAGGTCGGAGGTACTCTTCTTCTCGCATGCTCTCTCTTCTGACTGAACTTTCTCCGTTGCCCTTCGTGTCCATGGCCTCACGCTTTCCCTCCCTGGTCAGTCCGCCTGCTGCTCTCTCTGTGTCCCCTTTCACATGTCTTCTCTATCTTTGACAGACTTCAGTACTGTTTAAGAGGCTGTCTGATCAGGCACTTGTTCCGAAAGCTGGTAATATTAAGTCTGTTTTACTTTTTTTAATGGTCTAAGAGGTGTTTAATAGCTGTGACAGGCTTCATCGTGCAACCACGTACCACAACCGTGTCTCAGCCTCTCTCGGTTCCGCACTTACCCAGCACTTTCTTTTGGTCGCATCTTTAAGCCCCGTGAGCTTCACATGTTTTGTAACTAATAGGATGTATCACACCAGCCTCTGGACATCAACCTTTGGTTTATGCCAAGAGCCTGGCTTTCTCAGTGGTCAGTGGAAAGATGGAGGCTTCCCTCAAGAGCGGTGGAGGACATGTTAGACTATTCTCAGTTAAGCGGGATGCAGATGAAAAGATTTTTTTTGTTTTGTTTTTCACACTAAGGAAATGCCTAGAAAGCTCTTTTGGTCAGTCCAAGTTCCCAAACACAGTTTCAGGCTGGTGGGTTAGAAAATGTTTTTAAAGGCTGGATAGAAAGATCCCTATTTAAAGTTGCAGTTTTGGAAAGCAGACATTTCTGTAGAAGAAAAATAGATGTTTAGTTATTATTAATGACCTTATTTATAATGCTAGAGGAGCTAGATGAAGAAAAGACGTAAGTCTGGGCAATTTCCCAGCGGGAAGGAATCACAAACCATCCTTGGAGATGTAGTTATTCATTCAGTCCTATGAAATGCCTAATTAAAGAGGCAATAAACAGCTATTTTACTGAGGATCAAATATTGCTGAGTATTCAATCGCCATAAAAACCTTTCAAGAGCAAAGTATGAAGCCCTCCAAATCGCTTCAGAACAGTTTTCCCAATTTGCGTTCAGTGAAATGTTGGTTTTAATTGACCGTGTCCAGCTTTGCCCTCGGAGGCAACAGATGTCGTTGCTTAGCTTCATTCTGCATGGTGGGAACTTGCAGACGATACCAAATCTAGGGCTTTGATTATGCCACCAACTGCACGGGGGTTCTTTTCAGCTGGGCTTCCTGAGCGTCCCCAGATGCCCAAACCAACCTATGGATGTCAGACGTGGACAGATGCAGGCATCTAACTGGCTGCACAGTCATTTCTGATTGTAAACTCTTCAAATGCGTTTACCCAATCGGACATCTGAAAACCAGAGAAGCGTGTGAGATCCCAGCTCCGCGAGACGTAGGTAGATGCAGGAGTGGTCACTGTAAGGTGCGCTGGCCCAGCAGGATTTGTACAATGTCTGTCCTTCAGCAATGTAGTCTTCATCATCGTCAAGCGAGGGGGTTCTCGGGGATCTCTTGGGCTTCCACCTGTGTATGTGGGAGAAGCACAAGAGCCCTTCCTTTTTCACAACGACCCCGTGTACCTGAGCCCACCCTCCAAGAGGCACAAGGAGAGGATCCCGCAAGGAAACATCCCCAGTAGAGGCAACGGAGAGCCTGAGAGCCGTAGGGACCTCTGAAGGGGAAGGGAATTCTTGCCGTGTGTCCTGCCGGGTGATTAATGCCATTTCGTTCTTTTAGATCTAATGCTGGATGATGTATTAATGGAGAGCTCAGCCAGTGCAGTGCAAGGTACTGGGAAGTCGGCACGTCTCGTCCCACTTGAATGGCAGTGCTGTGTCACTAACGGCTGGCCACCGCTGCTGTGAGGCATCCCACTAAACCGTGTGTGTGGTGCAAAGCTCGTTTGCTTACTTCATGGCACACGCATATCATTCTGAACTGCAGGTCTGCAGACCTGGCTCAGGACTGACACTTGCAAACCCTTAATTTACCCCTTGATCATGTTATGTTCTTCAGTATTATTTTTTTCTGGTTTTCATTAAGACACTGTCAGACTTTTCATGGCTTTTTTTTTTATTCTCCTTTTTTTTTTTTGGTTTTTGTTTTTTTCTTAGAGAATAATGACTGGACTGTGAAATGGGTCCTTTATTGTTTACTCTAGCTTTCTAACCACTAACTTAGGAGTCTCTGAATAATTTGCAGGAGTGTCTCTGGAAGGCAGGCAGTCTCACTTCGGGAGGTTATTTCATTATTTCTCCAGCCCTTCCTCATTGCTCCACAAAGGCTGTGCTTCAGGGAAGCACAGTATTTTTCCAGCAAGGTAAAATTCAGTTTAGTGCAAAGCCTCAGTGCTTTAATAGAGAGATCAACCGCACACCAGCCCTCAGCGTGGATGTGCGGTTTAGCCGTTGTGCTGCCCAGCTTGTAAATTCTTTGTATTGATTGAGAGTCGCTCGATCCATGAGGCATCTTGCGAATTAAAAGAAATAAAGATGTCACCTCAAAGCCTTTCCAGGTCCTGGTGGGGACAGAGCAGCTGAGCTGAACGCTGCTGGGGGTTTGACCTGACCACCCCAACCAGGGCTCACTCACGTCTCCCTTCCCCGTCCCCCCTCACCAGGACGATGCTCAGGGCTGCAGATGTGTCCCTTGCTCTTTTTATTTTCAGGAGAAGCTTTGATCTGGCAAGCGTTTTGTTTAATTCATAACTTAAGAATGTTAGCCTGAATAATTAAAGAGGTGCCACCATAGAAACAAATATAGCTGTAATTTTTGACAAAAATAATATGCTAGGAATATTGTGCCATTAAAACTCTCACCTGTGAACAAGCTCCCACCGCTTGAGATGGGAGCAGGGCTCCATCCATCTCTCTCATATTGCAGGGAGTTTTGATTAAATAAAAACTGCAAGGTGAGGGCTTTCGGCTTTCACTGCAGAGGATATCTCAGGGAGACCAAGGTTCCTACCTTCTAAGGCCTTGTTGGAAGTTGTCACAACATGCTTTAATAAATCCTGAATCTCCTTCCCATTGCCATTCCTGGTATTTTTATTTCTTTGCCTTCGTTCTTGCTCTTCTTGGTAGGCCTCCTGTCCTCTCCTGCGAAACGAGGGCAGCAGGAGGGGGGTGTTGTCACTGGGTTTGGGGGTCTGATTATTTTTTCTTCTTTTTATTTGGTTGTGATTCCTCTTCTGGTCCTACAGAGCTACATCGAGGCTGGTTTATTTTATTTTATTTTTAAGGCACTGAACTCATTCAAAACCCCTCTGTTATCCCACGCAGGCTCAGAAAGACTCTTAGTTTGCCTTTTAAAATGTGCGATTGTCAGGTCTGTGCTTTGTGTTTCCTTTTGTTGTCTTTTCTTTGAATCCAGCGGTAGTGAATGTGCCAGCGTGAGGGAATAGAAGGATTTTCTTTCTGAACCTGGCTGTGGGGGATATGAGGGACTCAGTCCTGGGTGCTGTAGATGAACCTCCTGTGGTTCAGTGAGAAATCTGAAGTTGTGACCCCAAAACTTCCACATATCTCTGCACTTACAGAGGGCTTCTTTTCTCTTTCTGTGAAGATAAGATGGAGTATTGTGTGTGTGTGCTGCTGCCTGGTGCTTACTGAGATATTGTAATTTTATTTTTTCCTTTTTTTTTTTTTTTTTGAGTCTACATTCTATCATAACTGGAATCTTCTCAGTGGAAATAATTTATCATTTTTCATTTTGCTTTTTTTTTTTTTAATAAATCCATTCAGTACAATAAAAGCCAAGTAAAATGCTGTGTTTAAATAAAAAAAGTTCCTTCAGTGCAAACTATTTTTTAACCTAATAATATTCTTGAAACAGTTTGTAAATCCAGCTGCGTCACGGGCTCATTGCTCACTGGTTTGCCGCTGTCCTCCAGATACACTCAGACCTGCAAAGTAGTTAATTCCCTTATTATAGGAGAAGGAAGAAACTGGAGGAGACAGTAATGGAATTGTCCCACTCTCATGAATTCCAATTTCCCATGCCCACGCATCTCCGGCTTGAAAGCCACCTCAGGGAAAGTGGCAATTTCTGTCTTGACAGGGCTATATTTGGAGGCAGCCACTATTTGGAGATATTTCGGAGCTGCATGCCCAGCCCGATTCCCCCCAGGAAAACGCAGTTAATGGGAAGAGAGTGGCCCCGGCCCCATCTCCCGCGGTGCCGGCGGAGACCGGCCGAGCCCTGGGACCGTCTGGGAGCTGATGGTGGCACTGGGCTGCCTCCAGCGTGATCACCGAACCCGAAGGGCACCTGGCCTGGGAGAAGTTAGAGTGGGATTAGGAATGGGAAATGTTTATCCTGCAACAGCAAGGGTCGTCGCCTTTCCAAATGGGCAGGAGAGGACGGCGATGAGTTTGGGTACCCCAAAACCCAGGACGCAGGCTGGGGCTGCCGTGCCCTGCCTCCCAGCCCTCGTCAAGGGGACCAATTATAATCCCACAGGACGATGCCAAGAGGAGTACAGAACGTCTGCTTGGGAAACAACTAGAGCTGAGAGCCCGTAAAAATGAGAAGCTAAAGCCGAGTGCCCCCCCTGCCAGGCACCCGCTCCCCTGGCCACCGTGGTCCGCTTTGACCACCATGGCCCAGGATGAACAGGCGGGTGGGATTCTCCCAAACCAGCTGCAAAATCCCCTTCCTGTCTGGGTTAGGAGGAGATTGCTGGGGATCCACTGTCCGAGCTGATTTTCTCCTGTGTAATATTATTGAAATGTGCGCCACTTCTCCCTCTCTCCCGGCCCCCAGCCACGTGAAGCAGCTTGGTTTACACCCTGTTGACCAGCCTGATGTCTCGTAGTGGGCTTTTGCTGTATTTCCCCACCTTCTTGCATTTTCATCCTGCCCATTCTTCTTTCGTTCATTTGCTCTCCTCCTCTTTTCTTTAACGCCATGTGTGCCGGGAAGCCAAGTTAACCTTTCCAGTAATAACCGAGACTAACCCAGAGCTCTTGTTGTTCTTGACACAGTGTATTGTAACAGTACAGTAATGTGGTGTTGTGTTAGTTGTGAAGTTCACCACCTGGAGTTTAACAGATGTCTGTATTTCCCAAGATGTTGGTATTGTTTAGATCTTTACTGCAATAATTAGAAATGATACTGTGTGGTAGGGGGCACGGGCTTTGCACCTGGATTATTATACATGAGCGATACCCAAATTCTCTGCAGAACTGCACAGGTCGGGTTAAATAAATGGTGTATATAAAAAAGTGAAAAAATGGTTTATCTGTTCAGAAAGTTCCCTGCCCACCTAGACACAGTAGGTATTTATGGATAGTCCTCAGACAGCATGCCAGCTTGTGTGTGGTTCATCTCGCGGTACTATCTGTATTGCACTAATACGCATGGCCGGCATGCGGAGACCGGTGAAGCGCGTGGTGGCATGATTCATAAACAGGGTTGGCAAATCCCCTCTTAACAAAGTTAATGGGGAAGGATGAAACATTTCCTAATGGTAATTTTCTAAGGCTGCAAGGGCATCTGTGAGAGCAGCATCCAGAGACGTTTGGCTGTGGAAACCTGGGGGCATGTGCTGGGAAAGGTGAAAAGGAGCTTTGGGGTTTGGGAGAGGGGGGTGTGAAGGGCGAGAAGCCTTTGCAGATGTATGAACAATTAGCAACCCTGCTTATAAGGTCATGCACAGTCTAATCCAGGTGCAGGAGCCCTGCACAGGAGATATTTTACAACCTCTCTCTAAATCCTCTCTCTGTTCTAACGGCGTCGGTGCTATTCTGTAGGATTTGGAATTACCCTTCAATCAAAGCTAAGAAAAAATTTGAATTCCAGTGTAATTATTCATAAGTAAATCTTTCGCAAGAAAAGGCAGAAACATTGACGTTTTTCTTTTTGAATGTGAATTATACATAAATGTAGAAGAAGTGATCCAATTACGATGGTGTTCCTTTCTGAGATGATAAGTTGGTTCATAAAAATAGGTCCTATTCCTCACCTAATTGTATTCAAACATTTTAGTTAATTTGCTACTCATAATTTAGCATAATGTGATGGAGATATCTTGACTTTATGGAGATTTATGCAGATTTTGAGTTATCTGACAAAGTCTTAGGAGTGAGTCAGCAGCTACCAGTCTGCTTTTTTGTAAGCACTCAATAGGTTCAGCATGAAAATTCATTTCATAGACCTTTTCATCGATATCATGCTTTAGCAGTCAGGTACAGATCACCTAAAGCACACTGAAGATCAGAAAGTGAATATTAATATTGCCTTTCATTTGATGACACTGAAGCAGAATTTTGGGCGTTCCAAACCCCTACAGAATAAAACTGCTGAGTGATTTGTCTCTCTGGTCCCTGGGCTGTAAGGGAAAGGTCTGTCTCAATGGAAAAAACAAAACTTCTCTGATTTTTCGGGATCCTGTTATGAGGTAGGGAGCACATGAAACCATTAAATCTATGGGTTTGATTGCAATGTCATTGGCTATTGACAAAGTGAATTCTATTTCCAGGCAAAATTTAATCTTCTAAAATTAGTTTTCCCTGAGGGCAACCCAAACCTATGCTTCGTGGCTCCATTCTGCCCAACTTTTTGCTCGGAATAATGTATCAAACTGTACATTTGCTCAACAGCACTAAATATCAAGCCGTGTAATTCTTACAGCTCAATAATTTTCATAACCAGTTGATCATCTAATTATGAGAGTAATATTATACTCTGACATATGCAAGACAGTCCTTTCCACTTCAATCTGCATTATAATGCCTCCTTGAAAATTGTACTGAATTATATACTCAGCCTTGGCATTTCCTCATTAGAGATTAGGTGAGTAAATGAGTTTATCTCTAGGAACACTCTGGGTCTAAAGAGCATGTGTCATCCCTGAGGCAGCCGAACACGGGAATGAATTGAACAGTGAAATCTGTACTTTGATAATCTTGTCTAAATGGAGGATCGTTATTTTCTAATCGCTAAGGCTGACTGATCAGTTTTCCTCGGTACTTTTATGGACCATTTTTCAGGGCTCTGACAGCCAAAGTGTTGAATTTTGTTCTCTCTACAGTTTATTGCAAAGAACATAATATGTCTGAATTACTTCTTCTTCAAAGACCACCGCTAACTCAGTGGCCTGCATTTTTATGCCATTGTTAGTAAAATCTGTCCCCAACATCTGACCGTTAATTAGGTTTTCAGATACTTTGGGGACTTTTAAGGTCAGCAGAAACAAAAATTGTTGTTTTAATTTAAATTTCCCTACAGGGAAAACATTCTTTAGCAGCACAATAGTCCCAGCTCACCTTGTCCCTGATGCCATAAGGCTGAGTATAGCGCATGTCCCACTGAAGATGTTTAATGGATATGAGATGACGGGAGCCCTGCTGTGTATTAAAAATGGTAACATGCCAGCAAGAACAAAGGAAATAAAAAAGACAGCATGTTGCTGTAATCGGTCTAAAATTTATCATCCTTGGAGTTGGAAAGTGAGGGTGCGTTGACTTCAGAAAGACGCAGAGAAATGACTTGACGTGCCTCTCCGCTCTCCTCCTCCCCGCTGCAGAAGCACAGTGTAAGCCCTACTATTCGGATTACTCCCGCTTCCGCCTCCTGATCCACCAGATGTGCACCAGCCACTACCTGGATTTGTTCATCACCGGCGTGATCGGCCTCAACGTGATCACCATGGCCATGGAGCACTACCAGCAGCCAAAGGTACTGGGACAGAGAGGGGGAAAAGCGGGGGGAGGACGTGCTCAGCCACGGTGGGATGTGCCGATGGGCAGAGTTAAGGCCAGTTTTGCTGTTAGACCTTGGGGCCCCCATTCACCACGCTCGACTTGTCCCTTTGCCCTGTGGAGCGTACCCATCCTCCAGCTGGCTTCCAGCTCAAACCGTGGCTTTTGGTACCTGGATCACATTGCACCTCTTCCTTCTAGTTAAGTGCAAACGGACTGCTTTGAAAATGAGGATGGGAGCAGGTTGGTTTGGTTTGCTAGACGAGATCGTCATTGAAATCTGCCATTTGACTTGGGTTTTCCACCAAAAAAAGGAGAAAAAAGGAAAAAGAACAGAAGAATTTGTGAAATGTTTCTTTTTGCAAAGTTTCTTCTAAATCCCCAGTGACCCACAGGGCCCAATTTTCATGAGCACTGGATTCCATCCTGGTCTTTAAAATACATTTTAATGTATTAGTGTGCTAAGTTCCTGGGTCTTTGTCATACTCTGAAAATAAAAACAGCCTGTCCTGGGATGTCAAGTCTCTTGTGCATAAGGATGAAATGGAAATAGCTGCCTTTGCCATATAACTTGTACTTATTTTTATTAGCCACTTTCAGAATGAATAAATATAACACACAAAAGGAAGAAATATTCTTTAAGACTAGACAGGACTTGAATACTTAATGTAAAAAAACCCAAACAACTAAGGCAAACGAGGGGAAAAATATCCTCCAGCCTATCATAAAGAAGCCAAGAAGTGAAAGGGCACAAGCCCAATTTATTTTTTCTGTTCAGGTCACCTTTAAATACCCTGGAAGGTTCATTGCGTGATTCAGTCATTTGGTGATGAAAAAGGTTGTTGGCCAAGAAGCCTGTATTGGAATCGCTCTTACTGCAGTCGTTCTGCAGCTACATTTTCTCTTGTATTATAAAAATGTTGGGCAGGCTTTTGTTTTTAATTTTCTTTAGGAAAATAACATTTTGTCTCTAAGCCTCTGGTATGCGGCATCTGGGTAATAACTCCAAGCTTGGGTTGTGCTGAGATGACAGCGCAGTTAGAGCCATGCACATGCTTGAGAGTCTTGCTGAATCAGGGCCCCGAAATCACTCTGGTCTGGGTGACTGATGGCTGGGATCCTGCAGATACTTAAAAGGCTAAATGTACCGGAGAGCTTTATATCCAAACTAACCATCGCTTGGTGTGTTGGTGCTGAAAGGGGTTGGTGGTGAGATACCCCGGGATGCCCTGTGGATGAGATCCCAGCGGGAGATGCTGCGGCTGCTCATAGAGAGGAGGGGCTGCGGGTGTGCATAGAGGTGGTTTGAGCAAAGAGCAAAATCTGCTTTTGCCAAATAAATAGGCTCATTTGCTGGCAGAGCCCAGGTCCCCTGCAGTATGGCAGGGAGGCTCGTTCAGAGCTTCCTTTGGCAGCTGGGCTTGTACTTCTCAGGCAGGTGAGGTGGTTTTTGTCCATGGATGCTCAAAGCTAAACTGTAGCATGAAGGCAGAGTGCATGGCTTAAACCCCTTTACTATGACTTCTCCCACCTGGGGATCAGCAAGTCTTGGTTTTGATCTGAGAGCCCTCTGTTGCCATTTCTCACGTTCCCTAACAGCGCCCTGGACACAGTAGTTACCACCCCGTTTGCCAGCAGGGAGAAACTCAATGCACGTTACTTAAGAGGCCGTGCAGTATGCTGCTACCACAAATGCTCCTTCACCAGCAGGACTTTGGGGATGAAGTCACCTCTGACGTGGCTTAATGCCTGACTGTGCAAGAGTTGTCCCAGCCAGGAGGCACCTGTAGTTAATGGCCAGGCCGTGACTTCTGCAGAGGGAAGGGTGGGCAGAGGAAAACCCGAGGCACTCGCTCCTGCTGGCGTGCCAGCCCTCTCTCCTGCTCCTTGCCAAAAGCTCAAGGTGAGGGGTAAATGACAGGCTGTCACAAAGAAGCCATTTGGCCAGCTCTTGCACAGACCCGGCCAGCCCGCAGCTCTTGCAGCAGTGCACAAACGAGCAAGTGAGATGAAATTCAGCTTTCTGCCGAAAGCACGAGGGGCTTTGCGCTGCTGACACCTGCAAAGGCAGCAGCTCCTACCACTCACCCAAGCGATCCCAGCTGAGGCTGCGTTACTGCCCTCGGGGTTTGAGTTGTGCCTTGGGTTTGTGTCAGCCCTTCCCGTCAATTATATCAGCTGGTTTGGGGCCAGGCAGAAATGCAGCCTGTGCACTGCCTGAGGTACTGGGACTTTTCCCTGGGACGTTTATCATCGGAGAGAACCCACAGCTGGAGCCTCTTAGCTGTAGTTTGGAAACGAGTAACTGGTGAAAGAAGAGGAGGGCAGCTTTGCAGCAAAGCCCCTCAGCAGAGCTAGCTCCTAATCCCGGTCCTGTGTCCACATCCCAGGTCCTTGATGAAGCCCTGAAGATTTGCAATTACATCTTCACCGTTATCTTTGTCCTGGAGTCTGTTTTCAAGCTTATCGCCTTTGGGTTTCGTCGCTTCTTCCAAGACAGGTAACAAAAGCTCTGACCTGACCGTGGGACCACCAGCAGGTTTCCAGAGACAGCTGCCCAAGTTCAGTGTCCTGGACCCCAATGCTTTTCCCGATGATGTCAGTCTGACACGTGTGAACGCTTTTTGGTGTGACTGATTGAAACCTGGGTAGGTGGAGGCTTGGGGTGTGGGTTGGAGAAAGGATCGTGCATGCCAAGGAGCGTGATTGCACTGCTTTGGCCCTTGGGAGTGGACAAAATAGGAGCGAGTCTCACACCGAGCGGCCAGTTCTCTTCTCACACCAGTTGCATGTCCATATAATCAAGAGGACCTGGTAAAGTGACAAAATTTATGCTGAGAGAGAGAACCTGGTCCTGAGTGGAAATGAAAGAGAAAAGGGACCTCTTTTTATGCAGACGCAGAGCAGCAAATGAAATTGCTTCTTCCTCTAGATTTTCACTCTCTTACTTCACAAATACAGATTTTATGTCCTTGGTGAATCTTTCTCCTCCCATTTTTGTCTCCTTCAACGTCAATACCAAGAGCGCTGGCACTGAGCAGGATCTGACACGAGCTGTTCAGCAGCCGGGGGATGGTTCCTCCCCTCTCCCCACATTCCGGGTGTCCGTGCTGGGATTATGCCTCTCTCCAACCTGGCACAAATCCTTGGGGTCTTTCCTTCGCCGAGCGTGTTTTTTTTGTTGCAAGGACTGGACGTGGGGTCTGGTTCTTTCTAGGGCAGATCTCACGCTGAGGTCCACGAGTGTCGTGTCTAGAAGTGGCCAGACAGATACCACAGTGTCTCCCCTGAGGTCTGCAGCCTCTGGGTAGAAAACTGCCCAGCTTTTGTTTCTGTTTCCCCTCAGTCAAGTATATCTTTGGAATTGGCTGATTTTCTAATGAGATGCATTAGTTATAGTGATTTCATAACATAACTGCTTTTGTATAATACCCTCAGAAAAATGCTGCAGATTCATTTGAGTGCTAGAACCATTGAAATGACTGGAATTCGTGTGAAACGAGCTACCTCCCCTCGCCAGCTTCTTAGGCGATGTTAAACTTCATTTTGTGTTCTCTCCAGATGGAACCAATTAGATCTGGCAATTGTGCTGCTGTCTATCATGGGCATCACTTTGGAAGAGATCGAGGTGAACGCTTCACTACCAATTAACCCCACTATTATCCGAATCATGAGGGTTCTCAGGATTGCTCGAGGTGAGACAAATAAAGCAGAATTGACTTGTGTTTGAGGTGCAAGGTCCCCTCCAGGAGAGAGTTAAGTGTTGGGAAATGGTTCTGGGGCACATCCCCATCACGATGTGCATAGTTCTGGCATCACCAGGCTGTAAACAAATAAAAGAACAATGGGGGAAAATAATTGTGAGGAGCCAAAAAGCTGAGCCAACTGACCATGTGTTTCTACCTTAAGAGGACTCGAAGGCTGAGAGCTTAGAAATAAAGGAGAAATAGCTGTGGCTGTAACTCCCAGAGATGTACCTGGAAAAAATATGCCAGTCAAATCAAAGTCATCTCTAATGGGGATTAGAGAACACAAGCTCGAGTACGTTGGCTTGAAAAGACGAGCATCTAATAAATCTAATTTCCCGTGGGACTTTACATCTCACCACTCGGTGACAAAGCATGCCTCGTCACTCTGCATCCATCTGTCCGCTCAGACTTGTAACGACACGCACCCGAGTTGGGAAGTCAGCTTCTTCAGGGCCTGATTTTTCAGAACAGGGAGGTCTCAGGGCCAAATGATGAAGACGTAAAATGTGAGCGCTTGGGCCCTTAATAAAGTACTCCTAGGCCGCCCTGAAGGGCAATGTTGTGCTCTGAGGCATAATTGCTTTGATTGCAGCCCTCATCTAACCAAAGAAGGAACTGTAGGAGAAATGCTGCTGTGTCTCAAGGGGGAAATAAAAGTGTTTTTCCTGTGCATTGGATCCCTTTCAGAATTAAAAATACATGCGGTTTCCAATTGGAAATGCAACCTTCTGGAAGGGGTGTGTAAATCGGTTCCTCAGTGAATCATGTATGAAAGTGGGTAGCCTATGGAAGGGGGAAAGTAGCCCCAGGGCTGGGAAAGTAACTGCTCGCGATAACCAGAGGAAGGAGATGGGCCCGACACAGATCAAGTGGGGAAAGAAAAAGCCGGGCAGAACAATAACGCTTTCTCTAAGTCTCAGGATAGGTGATGCTGCTATTCACGGGATTTTAATAGTATCCAAGCAACCAGGAGCGATGTAAAAAGGCCAGGGACGATAGTGGCTAATGGAGAACACTTGACGTGATTTCACATTTCTCTTCCTGTAATCTGTGACTCCTGGGAGAGGGACTGAGTTTGTGCCTCCGTGCTAACGCTGCCGTTACCATATTACGAACGTGTTTTCTGCAGTGTTGAAGTTGCTGAAGATGGCTGTAGGGATGAGAGCCCTGCTGGACACCGTGATGCAAGCGCTGCCGCAGGTAACCCACTGCCATATCAAACCAGATCTCCTCTGGCCCAGAGCTAATTTCCTATTGCAGAGGAATGCTAATCATTTTATCTTTACTGTCATTAGAGAATCACATTTCCCTTCCGAAGCACAGTCTGAGATACAGTCCTCACATTGAGGTCATTTTTCCCCTGAAGCAATTTAAGTTTTGGATTAAAGAATACAGCAAGAAACAGGTCTGGAACAAAAAAATCAATGTTCTTTTTTGTGTTTTTTTTCCCCCCATTTCTTTTTCTCTTTCCAGGTGGGGAATCTGGGTCTTCTCTTCATGTTGTTGTTTTTCATATTTGCAGCTCTTGGAGTGGAGCTGTTTGGAGACCTCGGTGAGTCTTCCCATGCCGGTGGAAGGGGTGGGAGCGGTGTGCGAGCGGGGGTCTCACGGCTGTGCTTGGTCCCGCAGAGTGTGACGACACGCACCCCTGCGAGGGGCTGGGACGGCACGCCACCTTCAGAAACTTTGGGATGGCCTTTCTGACGCTCTTCCGAGTATCCACGGGAGACAACTGGAATGGGATCATGAAGGTAAGAGACCCACGGAAAATGAGTATTGCCTATAATTGCTTAATTAGAAGCTGTCCGCTCTGCTCCAGACTGGTAACGATGCCCAGCCAGGACACTCACGTCCTGCAGTGAGCTGGTCTCTTCATTTGTGCACTGGGAAAAGGCTTTAACATTTCTGTTCCCTCCTTTCAGCAATGTGATGTCTATCATTGCAGGCTCCTGGCACGTTCCATGTATTCCCTTTTTTACACTGAGAGAGCAACTTAAAAGGAAGGGGAAAAAATAAAGGGATTCATCTCTCAAGTAGCACGAGTTCAGCTCAGTAACATGCATTGGATTTCTTTTTTTCCTTAAAAGTCTTGTTGGTATTACTTTGGTGGTGGTTTTTTTTTTTCTGGGAAAACCCAGGTTTCTGAGAAAGAGTCTCTCTTTGGGGACAGCCATAAAGGCACACTATTGTGAAGAAATCTGGTCTATGAATACACAGGGTGCTAGCTAGTCCGAAGGAATCACTTCTCTGTCCATTTGTAGCCCACGGTGAGTGTTAGGTGGCCAAATTCTTAATGACACGGTGTGAACTTGAGGAAAGAGTGTCTGCAAGCCCAGCTGCTGTGGGATAGCAGATGGGTCGTAGCTGCACCCTGCTTGCACTGGGTCTGTGCCACGTTCTTGTGTATTTGGTCTCTAACGTGGTAAAACAGCCTTTCCTTTAGGAGCAGCAGGGTGTCGATGTCTGATGTTGCACAGGCCAAGGACAGTTTCCTCTGAGCCTGCTTGTGTTGACTTACACAGAAACCTAAGGTTTTACTGGCAAGTATTTTGCTATTCTAAACATGAAATTGGCCCAATCTTCTCAATTTTCTTCATGAAAGGAGAACCCATTGCAGCCAGCTGACCAGACAGCAGACCAAGGGCCTTGCTAGAACCTCTTCACAGCCCTCCATCGTTTCCCCCCCTGTTTCCAGGACACGCTGCGAGACTGTGACCAGGAGTCCACCTGTTACAACACCGTCATTTCACCCAT
Organism: Buteo buteo; assembly: GCF_964188355.1. NCBI lineage: Eukaryota > Metazoa > Chordata > Aves > Accipitriformes > Accipitridae > Buteo > Buteo buteo. The sequence goes on along the minus strand of NC_134183.1, from coordinate 7,432,545 downwards.
CTACTTCGTCTCCTTCGTGCTGACAGCCCAGTTTGTCCTGGTGAACGTGGTGATCGCCGTGCTCATGAAGCACTTGGAGGAGAGCAACAAGGAGGCTAAGGAGGAGGCAGAGCTCGAAGCAGAACTGGAAATGGAAATGAAGACGATCACCCCTGGCCAACACAGCCCCTCGGACATCTTTGCATGGACAGGCGGTGCCGGTGGAGAGAGACCCGAGAGCCCCCGAGGATGTACCAATCCCATGCAAATCAAGGTGGATTCTCAGCTCTCATTAGTTTACCCTATGGTGAGAATCTCAGTTGGCGGGTGAAGAGGGCTTGAGCTGCATATTTGCTAGGGGAAGACATGCACGAGTCGGTAATGAAGGAGTGGGTGTACTGTACATCTAGGGCTTGTGTTCCTCGCTATCCGCTGACTGTTGCATGATGTGGGAACCCGTGCTCCAGGGAAGAGACCCTAGGCTGGTCTCCAGACCGCCTTGATGCATCTGTTCGGAGGTAGAGAGCTTTGCAATTTGTTCTGGAGATGTGCCCGAGCCACCAAGTTCAGAGCTACCTCCAAATTTGCTCTGATCCAGAGTTTGGGCTAGGTTCTTTGTGATAGCAAAATCATGAGCATAATGTGTTTGCTTTTCTAATGCAGACCATGAACCACAACATAAAAGAGGAATAAAACTTGGCTAATCTTTGCTTAAGTATTAAATTTGTTTTATGTAACCTCAATTTAAAATCCATCCCCACAGTCAAGCTTGTAAGAAAAGATTATTTTAACAATAGAATAATCCAGAGGGGACTCAAACCTGAGCTCACCAGAACTGGTGGCAAAACTCCCACCAGCAGGAGCAGTGCCGGAGCAGGGCTGTAATGTGGTAGCTGCTACGAGCTGCAACAAGTCTCTCTAAAGCACAGTTTCTGGATGAAGACTCTGTTTGAGGAATGAGAGAGGTGAGGTCAAGACCCAGACAGGTCCTGCGGGAGGGAACTGAACTGGAATTATACAAGAAAAACAGTCCAGCCTTTTTTTAGTCTTAGCTGATTGCAAATTGGGTTAAACTCTACACAGACCTCATTAGCCTTTATTACATCATGATTTCACAACAGCATATCTTGGCCTCTGCCTGGGGTCGACTAATGAGTATTCTAATGCATGAAAAACTCATTTATGATCTTTAGTCCAAGGATGAAAAAGAGTAAATCCCTGCTTAAGCTTTGTTTCAGTTCTTAAGCTACTGGAAATTTCTGGTGCCATTAGGAGTCACTGGTGTCTGAGGTGGAGTCCAAAGCTGCTCTTTGGCACAGGAAAAAGGAGTTCAGGGCAATATGGGGAAATCCAGATTCACTACGTCCTCTGGGAGGAAACAGCACGTCCCAGCTCTTGTTGCACATGTTAAGCAGAGTACTGGCAAACTGTCCTCAGCACTGTTGTCCTGCATCAGTACTCACACTGGCAAAAAGAGAAATTGCAAAATCGCAAGACAAATCGGTGGGAAGGACACCCTGAGCTCTTCAGTCTGTTAAACCTGCCCTCTCTGAAGGTGGCTTTGGAAAGGGCTTATTCTAGTCATAATCTCCAGAGTCTGTTTCTTGCTCTTTCACTCAAACAGAAGCCTCAAAAACCTCCAGGAGATTTTATTCTGACTATTTATTCTCCCAGCCAAAATCTTCAGGACAAATCTGATGCTTGAGCACGATAGCAGAGGAATACAATTCCCAGGACATGACCCTGCAAGGACATGTGGTCAGCATGCTCTTTTGCTTGCCTGTTCCCCAGGATTTTTGCACCGTGTGCTGTTTGACTGTAACGACGGTCCTCATTTCATTGTATGCAGTAGGCGATCCCTACATGAAAGGTGCAACCCTTAAATTGCTCCCATGCTGCCTGCAAAAGCCAGACCCTGCTCTGTATAACCTCCCGTTGTCCGTGCTGTGGCCAGCTGGTTTGAAGTTGGCCAGGACAACTGAGGCACCTCAACCCGTGTCTGGTATGTGAATTAGTGACCTGACGCTTGGCCATCCTGGGCTTCTGCGGCTTTTATGGACAGGATGCTCAGCCTCTCTTCAAGTCAGGTTATTTTAATTTATGTGACCCTGGATATGGGTTTAGGTGTCAAATATTAGGTCTTGCTCAAAAATGTGGACAGTGGGTACAGAAACCTTACAGCAGTAGTGTCCTGTAGATCAAGTATCAAGGTGCTGCTGTACTGGCCCCATTATACAGCTTAGATCCCAGGAGTAACAGGTCATGTTTGCTGAGAGCGAGACTTGTCCCCAAGGAGGGCCCTGAGTGGGAAAGCCACGGTCCCGGGGCAGCCGGCGTCAGCCCCGTCTCTAGTAATGTCTGAGAAAGCTGTCACTGCTCACCGTGATATTACTGCACTGTTCTCTCTCCTCTCCTGCCTCACCTCTCCTGTCCCGTTGTTTCTGTTTCTGCTCTGCTCCTGAATGTTTCCATCTCCCCCATCCTGTTTTTTTTTTTCCTTTTGTTCATTGGGTTTTATACACTGTCCTTTTTTCTCTCTGTCTCTGTCCCTTGCTTTTTTTTCTCTCTCTTTTTGGCTCGCTCTATCTTTCTGCATGCTATACACCACCCCTCCTAGGAAAGGCACTTGTTTGATACCATATCACTGCTGATCCAGGAATCTCTGGAAGGAGAGCTGAAGCTGATGGACAACCTGTCAGGCTCTGTGTGCCATCATTATGCCCTCCCAGCTCCCGAATATTACAACTCTGAGAACCAGGTTAATATTCCTAATTTCCTGCAAAGTCTCCATCCAAACTTGATTTGACTGAGACCTTTAATAGAGAGTTAAAGTTCTTTACTTTATGTAATGTAGTCACAGGGATTTTGAAGCATAAGTCATTTTGGCTTTTTCTGCGGGAGTTGAGATAGTATCTTGGTTTATGATGTTGTATATCAATGCAAGAGGAAAAGTACAGGCTCTGAGTTTCCCTCTTCAGCACAATGAGAAGTGTTTCATGGGGATTTACTGTTCACAAGTGCTGTAGGGGAAGTGTACAAAATCCCGTCTCCATCCTTCAGTGGGGTGCTTGTATTTGGCTTCTTGCTCCTAACCAGGGCTCTGTAGCAACGTCGGGACACGTCTGCAGAGCCTGGAGTACGGCGTGAGGTTTTCCCAGAGCAGAGCCTTAGCTGATGGTGATCATAAAATGATCTCGACATTTTGTGCCTACTTACACTGCATGAAAATCCAGTTTCGAATGATTTACCTAAAGAGGCTTCTTGCAAGTGGGTCATTGTACACTAGATCCTCATCTCTGATCTAAACTGAATTTAGAGGGTGAGGCAGCCCTTAATGCTATACTTAAGTAATCGTGTCCTCCAGTGCTTTCTCGAACAGGGACTGTAATACTTGTTTAAAATTAGTTCATTTACTTCTTAGGATAAAATGCCTACTTTCTCAAGCCTGTTATTCTTTAGAGCAAATATTTTTTCCCTAAATCACAGCAGTGACCATAATAATAATTCAAGCATACCTATTTTTTCCTGCAGTTGGAATTGAGCAAATTCCATATTTCTTGATGTATTTTTTTTTCCTTTCTGGCTAAAAATAGCAGAAGTTTCCTTGTTAAATCAGTGTGCTTATTTATGAGCTCACTGACACTCTAAATTATCCAACTCGGTGGTTCATTAGAGAAAAGGAACAAGCTTAGGTAAAATGAAATCCTACTGCAGATCTTTATATAGCGGGATAACATGTCTCCCTCTGATTGCTGCATATCGCTTTCCAGATTGAGGTCTATTAAGGTATAGGAAGTGGTTGCCTCTAAGAATTGCCGGAGGAATAGAGACAGTAGCTTTGGCAGGGAAGGCAGAGGGTCAGTACGAAACTCGGCGAGAGCTGGTTGGAAATTTTTTGTCACAACATTTTTTACCAGAAAGTGCTACTGCACCAAAAAAATGGGTTTGTTTTGACATTTTTTTTAATGAAAAAATATAGCATTCCAGTTTGCAATGGCTTTTTCTTTGAAAATTTAAGCTATTTTATTCCCCCCCCCCATAATTAAAACCCATATAAATCAGTTGAATGTTTCCAACAAAGTGTTTTGATGGCTTCAAACTCAATTTTGGGAGAGGGGAGGCTTAAGCGAGGGTGATGTTTTGTTTACATTTTGGCTTTTCTGTTCACACCATTTGTCATGTTCTCAGGCCAGTCAGGAATTTAGAGCAGTGCTGGGACTTGCTGAAAGCAACCTGATTAATAGCAGCTCCCGGCAGAGCAGCTCCATCAGGCAGGAGCCGCTGGTGTCCACCACGCTCCAGCACAGCCTTTCCCCGCACACCTGGGCTCCGGTCGGTGGGTCCCCATTAGGGATCAGCATCCTCACGCTGGCAGCCTTTGCCATGATGCTTTTTTGGGGGAGCCTCATAGGAAATCAGGAGCTCCTCCGAAGCGTCTCTCTCATCCGTTGCCAGCGGATGACTATGTTAGAGGAGATATCAAACCCAAGGTTAGATGAGAGGAGCCTGACCCTCTTACTTATCTCAGCTGAAGTTTTGAGCCTCTCAAGGTTCACTCACCACTGGGTTTATTTCACCCCACTGGTGCCATTTCTAAAAGTGAGAAAATCCAGCCCTTTGACAACTTGAATGCAACAGATCTGGGCCTCTGTGGTTTCTCTTGGAAGATATATTGCTGTTGAAAGACTTTTCAAGCATAGACGATAGGAAAAAAAAATAGGCACAGCGAGAAATGAAAAGGAAGCACCTGGGACTTGTCCAGAGCAGGAGGCTCCTGCAAGCGTGAGCCAGGTCTGTAGGTTACCCGATGAAATGCTGTCCCCAGTGCCGTGGGCATCAGCCTCGGACACGTAGCCGGGCTGGGGATTTGGGGAGGGCTGAGCCTGCACTTCAGGGCAAACGTCCCTCCTTGCAGTGCCTGGTAGCAGGGATGCTGCTCTGGGGGAGGTGCTGCAGTCCCCCTTTTTCCCCCCTTTCTCTCCAAAACCTGGAGTGACGTTTCACATTTCTTATAAAAAGACCTCTGTGTCTAGGGAGAGGGCTTCACCAGTATTTTGATAAAGATTCTTATCGATTACTCGAACGCCTTCGGCAGGGATGCGTTCGTGCGAGACGCATCAGTGGATGCAGCAGTGCAGCACCTATTCCCAGCTCGGGTTTGCTCAGAGCCGGAGGGGGCTGTTGGGGCCAGGGCTGCGGTGGCATTTGGGGCTGGAAGACACAGGCGGTTCTTTTAGTAGGACAGTTATTGGTGCTTACCCAGGCACTGGAGGCTCTTTAGCAGGCCAAAACCCACTGAAGGCTCCGGGAAGGCATTCACTGATATAAATCAAGCCTTGAGTATCTCCCAGTCCCTGTTTAGCCATTAGGAAGTTAATTATAGTCTCACCTGCCTCTCGGGGAGGCGGAGGTCCCCATACCCTCCCCGGAGCACAGAGAAAGTCATGCTCCATACCCCACCTGCGAAATTATTTTGGTGTTGGGGAGCCTTTGTGGACTCAACCAGATTAGCTTAGAGGCCAAGAAAACAGCATGGTTATTGGGTAGGAACAATTTCAGAGAAGTCGGAAGATCTTGAAGCCTCTTGTATTTGATCATAGGCAGAAGGAAAAATATCTTTAGTATGCAAGTAACGTTACTTTTGCTTCTGCATCTAGAGAGGAGAACAGCAAAATACAATGCTAGCTTTAGTGTATGGTTTTAAACTCCCTCCCAGATCATTGGCAAGCACTTAAGTATGAATGTCCCACTCTTTTTTTCATTTCTTTGTTATATTTAATTTCTTTAACGTTCTGTCTCTGGTACCAATGTGCATGATGTAGCTTCTCCCACTGCAGGATATTGCTTTAGTATCTAGAAGTATTTAGATTATGATACTTTTTTTTTCTTTTCCAAAAGATTTGTGTCCTGGTTTCTTATGCTTAATCATCTCTCCCTTTAGATCCCTCTAGCTGAGATGGAGGCTCTGTCTCTGACGTCAGATATTCTCTCTGAAAAGTCCTGGTCCTTAGCTCTGACGGATGACTCTTTTCCTGATGATACTAACACACACTTACTTAATGCTCTGGAAAGCAATGTACATACACTGGTCGCTGTATAGTCTGATGTTTACAGGGTTCGAAATACTGCTTCCACCTCTCTGCACCTGCCTAATGGCATTTTCAGTTCAAGCCCATTTCCAAATAGCACCAACCTTTCCCCTGAACAGGACGTTGTCCTGAATGCCATTAGGTCCTGGGTTGTTATCGCTCTTGTCCACAAACTTGGCTCCTTGCGAGGAACAAGTATTTATTTCTGTTTTTCCTTTGGCGTCTTATGTAAAAACACTGTGTTTTCTACAAGTAAAATAAATAGTAAAAAAATGCTTTGGAAAGCGTCAAGGTTGAAATTTCCTCCCCATCTGAAACAAATCAGTGATGCTGCGTGGAAGAGACACTCATGAGCTAATGACTCGTGTCCTCTGCTGAGGGGTCATCTACAACCCTTTGGTTTGTAATGGATTTTTGTCTTTATGAACAGAGGCACCACAAGGCTTTTTGCATGATTGGTGCCAGACTGTTTGTTTTACAAATATCAGATGGGGATCTCTCCGAGATACTGCTTGTTTTCTGAATTCTTACTAGCAGTCATCCCGCTGGAAAAAAAAGAAAAGAGTTTGGACTATTTTGTGTCTTTTTGAATTAAATAACCAGTATTTTGAACCCTGCCTTAACCATCTCCTCTTTGAAACATTAGACATTTTTAGCTGTGTAGCAGTCAAGTGCTTTTTTTCTGCTGTACAACAGACATAACTCCTTTTCCAACATTTTTGGATCATTCTTGTTTTCTTTGTTGTTGTTCATGTACCTGCCTTTAGATGTTTGTGTTGTTGATAAATTTTCTGCCATTCTAGTTGACTGTCATCCTAATTAGCACTTATTTGGGAAACATCTCTTAAACCGTGACAATTTTTCCCATCATGCTTCATGGCATCACGTGCAAAAGATTTTGTAATCTACATTTAACATTTTGTATGGGACTTTTTGTTTCAAAATTAGCTAGTCTGGAGAGCTGGACTGGGGAGAGAGCCCTTCTAGTTTTGAATCCGTTTAGACAAACCTGTTTGACAGCATAGCAAAGTCTCAAGGGTTATAGCCAAGAGAGATGAGTTTTCTGCAAAAAAAGAGCAAAACCAGGTTGAACAAGGGGGTTTGTGAATTTGTGTCAATACCAACAAAGTGCCTTGGTCAAAACAGTTTCCCAAACTCCTGAAAAACTGCAAGCTTTCATTGAAATCTTTTCTAAATGCAGTATTTTTACACTTCATTTAGACACAGCTTTGGTTGAAAAATATCTCAGAATGTTTTGTTTGACTCAAAATAGATTTGGGTTGGGATTTTTTTTTCGTTCACAGAAAACTCAGATTTGATTTTCAGGCAAGCCAAAACAACATGTTTTTCAAAACTACCGGTGAACCAAAAAGTCATGTGCTCCCACTGCTCTGTTTGTGAGCTGGACTCAGAAGATCATTTTGCAGCCATTTTAAAGGGTTTTCATGAAGTTCACTGATGAGATTTCCCTTGAGATGATCAGAAAGTGGAAATGAGCCCGCTGTGGTATTGGATCCTGTCAATGAACCTAAAGGTTCATTAAAGGTTGGGTTTGGATAGGATCTTGAATCCAAATTCTTGTGTTCACATCCAAATGGTTTTGAATTTGAAATCTCAGGTTTCAGGCCATCTTTTCTGCTTTAAGCTAAATAATATGAAAGCTAAATAGCGTAAACAGCTCAGAAGGGAAAGGCAGGGAGGAACAGAGGGGTTCCCGAAGCCAAAGTCTCAGCTTTACCAGCACAGGTTTCGCTCTCCTTCCCTGAGCTATATCAAGAGACTGCAGTCTCTCTTATCTAGGCTGTATCCAGGCTATAGCCAAATCAGCAGGTTCCTGAGGACTGAAACTAATGCTGCATGACAGTGCAGATCCGTTTCCTTCATTAAATTTACAACAGGGGTCTTTTTTTTTGTCCTTTTCTTCTTTTTTCCTCATTTTTTTTTCCTTTTTGTAAATCTTTTAATCTCATCATGTTTCTTGTGCAAACAAAATGCCATAGTGAAATTTTGGGTTTATGACTGAAGGATAAAATTGGGAAAAAAATCTCAGTGTTGATTTCAGAAAACTTGTAATGCACTGAGTGAAGGGAATATCTGTCAGAAAATAAGATTTAAAGTTTTCCAAAAATGATCAGCAATATACTGTATCGGACTACAGTGTCACATCTTATTTCTGTGTTTTTCAATGGAGACCTTTTAAAGATGAACAAATTCTTTCATTAGAAATATCCAGGAGAGTTGACTTTGCTTTCGTTTTCGCTAATACTGTCCAACAAAATAACACCCCAAGAATATTTCTGGGATGGAGACATATCCTTATGAAATCAGACCTGAATCTACCCCATTCGATATTGCCTCTGGTGCTGCCCATTCCAAGGCACTCTTTGGCTGTAAAAACTCCACAGTCAACATATATATACAATAACCCTCGCTTGCGTTAGATCCCTTCTAATTAGAGAATGGCTTTAACCCTGAAGCAGTAGGTTTAGATATCCCTTTCAATAAAATGGGTTTAGTTATTCATTATGTGAGAAGAAAAACCAATAAAATTGTGCTGGGAGCCAGAATAGAGAATATTTTCTGTAAACTAGTTTTCGTATTTGGTTTTTTTCTTTTATTGTTAGAAGGGGAAACTACTCACCTTTGCAAAAGTCTGACTTGCTGATGAGGGCACGTAGAGAGAGCTTTACTGTTACTGCAGAGGATCAAAGTTATGCAAAGCATGTGACCTTTGCTGGCCTTGAGGCATGATGCCTTCTTTGCATATCCCTGAAATAGTCATGGTTTATTACTACAGTGTTGCTTCCTCTGTTTCTGTGGTTCATTCTGTGTGACAATTTATTGACAATACAAAATGAGGGGTATAGCTTCCCGGTAGATCCATTCGTGCAACCTGTACATACTGACGATGTGCATGCCCATCGTGCCATCCTGATTGCAATGGCTGTCGCTAGCGTTTCTGGGCACTTCTCCTCTTCCCGCCCCGTCACGTCTTCCTTCCTCACTCTGGTTTTTCCCTGTAGGCCGATCTCCGCTCCAAAGACGATACGCTGACCCTGTCTCCCAGCAAGGACTTGCTGAGCGTGAGAAAGCCTTCGGTGGGGCGTACCCACTCTTTGCCAAATGACAGCTACATGTTCCAGCCGCCGTACTCCAGCCCCTGCCCTGCCTCCCTGGGCGAGAGGAATCCGGCACATCACAAGTCTCAGTCAGGTACACATCTGTCAGCTGGGACAAGAGCGGGATTTTCCAACGTAGCAATAGCTGGGATTTTCCAAGCTATTCAGAAGGCGGCAGCAAATTGCCTTCGGTTTGCAGTGAGGTGTTGGTGTCCAGACCTGTGGAATGGTTTTGCAAAGCCCCTCCACAACTTACAAAGTCCAGGCTCTTAAAGATAACTCCTTTCCCCTGAACTTTTTGGCAATGTGACAGCAAGCAGTTGGCCTGGCTCAATGCTGATTGTCCCCCTGCCTGGTTCCCCAAGGGTTACAGTCCCTACAGCCTGGGCTCCATCCATCTCATCTGAGCTAGCTATGGCCCCAGAGCAAAAATCCCAGCAGAAAAATATTTCCTCATGTCTGTTTTTTTGCAGCAGTACCTATTCTAGCAGGTTTTGGAAGCTCTATATGGGAACATCTGTGAAAGAAGGGAAAATGGTGTCTCTAAATGCCTGTAAAATGAACATAAATGTGCTGAAGTGAGAGAGATCTCAGTGTGAGATGAATGGAAAGATGAGAGAGTGTAGAATTGCCCTTCCCAGTGTGCATGGTTGGGATATACGCCTTAGCGCTAAATTCAGAGATATTCTTAGATACAGCGTATTGCAGATACCAAGGGCTCTCTCTCCACCTGCACCTCTGTACCTGTACTTGCAGCTGCCTCCCCGTGCTTATCAATGTGCTTTCATTTACTCTGTCTGCTAAGGGTTACCTTCTGCTGGTAAGTGAATGTAGCTGTCTTTAATTCTTCTGTACATGCCATCATTTTAGACATTTGTCACAGATAAGACAGAGAAGTTTTTACAAGCATTGTCATTTGAAAGCCTCTAAGCAGAACATAATTTCAGCACCGCTCAGAATGGTAGGAGATTTGAACAGATTAGAAATAAGATGTTGAAATTTGCATAGTAATAAGAATTTGGATGAATAGCGACTGTTCAACAGCAGAAAAAAAAATGTGGACACAACGGAGGAAGATGAATCTGGAGTTGTGAGAAATCACTGCCATAATACAAAATTTTCAAGGTCAAGAGCTGTCCTTTGAAGAACCTGTTTGCACATAATGCAAAAGGTGCAGCTAAAATTCTGGCCAAATCCCACTGAAGTCAATAGCAAAACTCCCATTACCTTCAGTGGAGCCAGAATTTATGGTGTGCTCTAACAGCCAACAAAATTCCTTGTAGTTATAATCCCTGGCCATATTGAAAGAATCCCATTTGCTACAGAGGGAGTTTCCAGTGCTGCATTTTTGACCCTTAATTCGGATGTGTTTGTCCTGTCTTGAACAAAAAACACGTCAACATGACCAAAAAGTGGGTAATTTCTGAGTACCTTCTTTCTTCAAGATTGCACTTCCAGCTTGGAGAACTGAATAGCCCCATCTGACAGCCCTGGCTTGGGGAGGGGCAGGCATTGCACCCTTGTAAATCCACAGGAAAAACTGTTCCACTGAGATGTAGGAGAAGTATTTTGGAAAGGTAAAGCTGATGTCTTATTCATAACCACATTAAGCAATTAAACCTTTTGTGTTTTTCTCCTGCTGGTGAAATTCCAATTGTCTTAAGCGGGCCAAAGTGCTCAGAGGTGGGTAAGGTGCCCAAATCTTGGCATATGCATCGTTGTCCTGTTCCACCTACAATGTCACTGCTTTTCAGGGTGGGGGAAGTCACCCCTACCTGTTTACAGTTTGTAATATTATAAAGTGCTGTGAAGATAGCAAAAGGTGCCAGGCGCCTCTAATAAATCACCACAACTAAGCCATAATATTTCAAGCTGAGAAAGGTTTTGTTGTCAGAAACACTGGCACTTGCAGGAGATATTTGTTTGAATACTCCTTCGTAATGGGGCTGTTGTTCTGGGAAAGATTCCAGGACAAATGAGATTCTCTGGGATGTGGTCCAGGTTAAATGAATTGTTTTGAAAAATGTTGGGCCTGTGGGGGGGGAGCATGCAGAGTTTCAAACCCTTTAGAAGAAGTAGCCAGCAACCACAAAGGGTCACAAAGAGGCTGGAGAGTATGTGTTTCCTTCTCCTGGGATGCTTTGTAAAACTAGCCTTGAAAGCTGCCAGGTGCCATTCCCTTTCGCTTCATTTCCAACGTGCATGCTGGTTTTGAGATCCCAGCAGTCGGTCTCAGCATACGATCAGGTATGGAGACATCCTTTTCTAGAGTCTTTCAAAGTCAGATCCTTGCGGTGCTAGATGTATGGTTGCCTGCAAAGTTATTGGCCATAAAGCAGGGATGTAGAAATTGCCAGTCCAGATGAACTTCTAGTTCATAGTCTTCTGCTCTTAACAGGAGCTAGTCCCAGTTCTAGCAGGGAAAAATGCCAAGAAAAATGAAATAATAGACAATTTTGGAATAATTTATTAGTAGATGAGAGATTTTTCCCAATCATGGATAGCTAGTTGCTAAATTCAGTGGTTTTGCCATGCCTGTCTGGTCCAAGGTGCAACAGAGCAGCTTTCTCTGAAAGGTCATTGAGATTGGGATGCAATCCCTAGACGAACATGTCACATTTCTGTCTCTTCTCCCTCTTGCAAGGTTCAAAGGCATCGGTGCAGTCGCAGCCGGCGGACACCAGCTCTCTCCTGCAAATTCCAAAAGACCATTTTCACCACGTAAAACCTCTTGACCATTTGGTGAGGGAGAGCAAACCGCGGGTTTCCCAGCAGGTGCACTCTCCTTCTGCTGAAAGGCTGCTCCGCAGACAGGTAAGCAGACTTATGATCATGAACCTGCTGAGGTTTTATATTGTCCTGTTTCCAGGTTAATCATGCTTTAAATTCAAGGAGGGATTCACAGAGAAACCTCCGGAGAACTGTAACTCTCCTACAGAAATAACAAAAAGGTTGATGGATTTTGATCTGAAAGCTATCCAGGAGTCTCCAAAGAATGTGCGTGATGAGTATCATCTCCTTTGGCAACATGCCTAAATGTTCTCCACGTTGTTAGCACTTTATTTTTTTCAGTCCTCTTCATAAATGCAGCCAAATGCTCCCCAGGGGCTTGTTGGGGTTAAGGAACTAATTCTTAACTGCTGTGATTTTCTCAGTGCTTGAAAGGACACAGGGACTGCAGGCTCCATCCCAGGCCATGCTTCCTCTGGCTCCTCTCGTTTCTCGAAAGGGGAAAACTGTTTAAAAGAAGCTGGATATCTCGTACGCAAAACCATCATGGAAAGCATACTGGTTTTACAGTGAGAACTGAAAATTAAGATCCTTTTGAATCTCCTGCCTGCTTTTGAAAAGTTTGAGTATATGCAAAACAGAACACATATTATTTTGCAACTGGTTTTATCCCTGGTTTTTGCCTGGCATTGATTTAAATCCTGATTCAACCAAAGATCTGAGAGATCTAATCAAAGATTCCAGTCTGGTTGATTGGAAGCATAAGTTTAAATTTATCTTTTTTAGTCAAATACTTACACTTGTGCTTCACTCTCACATTTTTAAGCATTTTTCATCGTGCAGCTGGACCAGGACCAGAGGCATGTCTGATTCCCAAACTCTGCTTTCTTCAGTAGTTTCAGGCCTGATTTTATATACACAAAATAGATCAGTTCTATTTTTTCAAAAGCAATTTCTTTCCTTCATTAAAATATTCCCATTTCTTTCATCTTTTAATCAACATTGACAAATTAGACAGTTGATTCATTAAGCTCTAAAACCGAATGTGAAGTACCAAGGTTAACAATTACATTAGTCTGTAATACTAAATTGACATAAGAAATTCCTAGCATGTATTCGTTTGCACAGGGCTGGCCAGCTACCCCGATCACTGCTAATGGGGAAACTAATTGATGTCATGATTCCAGTTCATAACCACTCTCTCTTGGTTCCTAATGAATAACAGACCCATCCTTTTGAACTGATCTATCTAGAATAAATTACCATGTTAGTCATCTTCCTCAGCCTAATTTTATTCATGTTTTTGAAGGCTTCTTTTTCTAAACCTTGTCATACGTTTAAGTTAATTTATTCCCCTCCCTCCTCTCTCTGCTCATGCAGTGACATGAGCATGCTCTTGGAGTGACATTTCAGAGAGAAAAAAGCTTTGGGACAGTGAGCAGTTATGGTCCACGGGCCGGGCAGATCCCTCCGAAGGTTAGTGAGGTGCTGCCTTAGGCACGCTCCCGAGTAGCAAGCAGCTCCCAGTGGGGCTAATGGGAGCGGTAAGGTTGATCCTGGCAACAGGGCGGTATTGCTGTTACTGTTAATTGCAATCTAGATGGGCAGGCACTGTGAAAGTCAGTCCTTAAAGAGGCAAAATTCCCTTTACACTCCCGACACTTCTGCTTGCTCAAGTGCTCTCTGCTTGGCTCCTTTTATTTCCACCACTAATTTGTTACTAGCACATCACAATAACCCAAACTAGCAAAGCATTTTGGTTTGTAGTACCCGGTTTTCCTTACTGTTACATATATTGCATGTAATTCTGATTTGTTTTCTTTTCTTTCTTTCCTTTCCCTCTCCCCTTGTCCCCTCTCCTTTCCTAAATTTGTGTATAGATAAATCTTGTTCACCACATACCTGGTCCATGCACTTTCCTCCATCATTAAAACCTGTGTGTTTAACTTCCCTTCCCCTCCAGAGTGCTGGAGAGTGAACACAGTCCCCACAGTAACATGCAGTTTAGACTCCGGAAAGTTTGACAATTAGTGATGCACTCGCAGATGAAGATGAGTGGATCGGATGCTTTGAGAGGACATTCCCTGCTGAGGAATACTCTCCTTGGCAGTGCATTGCACAAAAGCTTTTCTCCAGGGGAGTTCTACCTGAAATTAAACCTATATTGATTTTCTGGTTCGAGGACTGTGTATCCAAGGTGTAGCCCACACCGAGCTGTGGCTACTACAGGTGTACACCCCAATGGGATGGCAGAGGGTCCTTTTATTTTGGAACAAACCAGTAAAACATTTGTACAAACAGTTACTACTAACAACTACCAAAGATGCCTGTATCGTAGGGAAAGAAAGAGCTGGTGGTGACTAATATTGTCATTGTGTGCAACACAGGTTAGTGTACAAGCAAAAGTAATGACAATAATTACTTTTTGCTACTGTATTCTATTTTTTTGTGGTCTGTGTCTCTTCTCAGGGTATGAACATGATTTTTTTCTCCCAAACGCTCACTAAAACTATTGGCATTAAAGAGACCAGAGTTAGCTCCGCTCTTGACTGTGGTTAGTTGCCAGTATTATGCTGTAAAATTTTAACTAGAAAGGATTCACGAGCATTGGACAAAATCATCTGCCATATTAAATATTCTCTCAACTCTCACAAATGACAAAGGGAGCCCAATGTGCAGATGTAGCAATAGACTCTTGTGTTTCTGCGCGCACACATGTGCGTACTGCAGCTGATGAGAGCTTTGCCTGAATAGAGATCATTTGGCTCCAACGATCCTTGCGGGACAATTTTTATATAAATTCTAAGATCATTTTGTGGCAATTCGTCACAAAAGCATTCCTTAGTATGAGGAATTTCATCTCCTTACACTTCTCTAAAGGACTGAGACCAGCTGTACGCATTTCCTCCACATTTCTCTGTGAAGTTTTTAATCTTTAAGATCATTTAAGAGTCTTCTCAAACTGAGATTCTGCCTTTAAGGGCCAGTTAACGTGGCTGATTTATAAACCCTTTTGACAAGGGGATGCAGTGCAGTGAAAAGACAAAGCCTTCAAAACATGCCATGGGTTCTCTCTGCCAGCAGGCACTGATGCCGCATACGGCTCAAGACAGCCAAGGCAAGATGTGCCTTAGGAAGCCTGAACTCAAGCATCAGAATAAGTTGAAATAATTACAGATTATTATTATTAGTCCAGCTTTGGACTCGAGCTTTTCCAGCTCCCCTGCTGTAAGATGGTGCAGAGTCGTGGCTCCAGCCCGTGGACCAAAGCCAGGGACAGGCTGTCGCCCTGATGCTGGCGCGGAGCGTGGTCGCTCTGGGGGTCCTGCTCCATGCCCTCAGCATTGCCTGAGCTAGAGAAGGGAATACACGGCCTCACTTGCACATCTTCCTTCTCCCCCTCGTACCTGGGCTGCTAAAATTATAAAGGGCTTTGCTGTAGACCCTTATCCTTCATGTAACAGGAATATGTCTAAGTCTGGGTGAGGGCATTCTGGTTTTGCAGCCCTCCATCCTTAGAGAAGAAAGCTAAAGGTCAACCATTTAGGAAGAATGAAGGGCCAAATTCTGCTGTCACTTACACAGGGACAAACCCGCAGATCTCTGAAGCATGGGAATTGCTAGAACCCACACCACCAGGCCATTATAGAATCAGTGGGTCTGCACTGAGGCATCCCAGCAGAGTTGAGTGCCCTGTAAACGCTGTGCCTTGCTTGTACTAACCTTTGTTTGGTCTGTCTCTCTCATCTGGCAACTCCCCTCCTCCCCGATCCCTTTGCGCTCCAATACAGATGGCTATACGGAACGACTCTTTGGATAGCAAGGAGAATCTCCACACCGAGGTGAGTGAACTTTCTGACCCAAATGTCCCCGCTGTGCCCACGGAGGAGTCATCAGTGGCTCTGACGCCCTCAGAAGCGAATGAGTTGGCTGCATGGAGCCGGGCAAGCGTTCATACGCAGCAGCATTCCCACAATCAGTATAATATTTCAAAGCAGGCACCAGCATCGTGTGCTTGTGCAGACTCGTATCAGGAGACACCTGGAGATTCAATGGACCAAGAAGTATCTGAAACAAACAGCTCCTCGGAGCCTTTCACTTCAGAAACTTGTACAGCCTCGAGTGCCTGTTCAGAGGTTCAGCCTCTCACTCCTAAGAGGAACATAGGCAATACCGGCAACGTTACATTGAAGGACCTGAAGAAATACCACAGTGTAGACACCCAGGGTCTTCTAAAAAAACCGCCCTCTTGGTTAGATGATCAAAGGAGACATTCAATAGAAATTTGTTCAATGGAAAACAGCCCTCAGCACCATTCCACATCTAGCTCTTCTGGCTTCATAAGTCAGGTGGTAAGTGAAATGGAAGGCTTGCAAGGAACACGGCAGAAGAAAAAACTGAGCCCTCCATGCATATCTATAGATCCACCCGATGGACAGAGTTTGCTACCTAGAGGACCTCACAGCATCTCACCTGCCAGCGGAGACGTTTGCTTGAGACGGCGTGCTCCATCTTGTGAGTCCAAGGATTCGATGGATATAGGGGATTCGTTGCTTCCAGACAGTATGTCAACATCTCCTACCCCAAAGAAAGACTTGTTGACACTTCCTAGCTTTTCCTTTGATCAAACGGAAATGGACCCCTGAGTTACTTTTCTGTTGGTGCCAAATGTTTTCTTCCTTTCATGTAATAGAGAAAAAAAAAAAAAAAAATTAAAAAACTCTGTATTCCAAAATGGCACTGGGTAAAAAATTTCCAAAGAAAGATTAAAGAACCAGCTGGTTAAAAGAGTGGTTAACCTATATCACGCTTACTTAAGCATATGTTCTGCTTAGGTAAAAGCAATACAATGTGCAGAATCTATATGTATATTATATTTTATTAAATTAATTGACTCTAGTATTGCGGGATGTAGTACATTTTGTGACTAAAGACTCGTTTAATTTTCTTCTATTTTATGTATCTCAGAATATTTCTGAGATAAAGTTGGTTTTTATGAATATTTTAACCTAAAAAATATATATTTAATCCCTTCTCTTTTTTTTTTGTTTTGTTTTGTTTGGGTTTCATTTTGTTTTGCAAAGCACAAAATGTAGCCAATTAGTGCATTACAGAGGAAATGTATCCCACAGTCAGCAGTAAATAAGGATTATTTAATGTAATTTATTTTTCCCCTTGGACTTCAATGATATTCTGGGAAAAAAGATTGTTTGGGTAGTAGAGAAATGCAGTGGCAGTTTTTTAACAAAATAATATTCCAATCTTGCATAAAATCGACATCCAGAGTGAAAGCAAGTGCACAACCCAGGAAGGTACAACATGCTGATAGATGTCTGAAGATGGTGAATGTAGAGCCATTTAACTGTACACAATACTGAATTATGAAAGGATATTATAGATCATCCACTGGTGACTCACAAAATCATGTCAATGGCTAATTTTCATACGTGCCTAGGAAACTGAGGCAACAAAAGCCTGTGGTCACTTCTGAGATGTTTTTCTAGTGTCTCCGAGACAGACTGTTTCTTCTGCTGAGTTTTACACCTCTGTAAGTCCACTCTTTGCAGTGGAGCTCCTCCTTTCTGCGCCCGTGTGGAAAGTAAGAGAGTAAGGCCATGTTTAAGATTTGCAGTGGGTGAATTCAGTGGAGACATGACACAGCAATGGGCTTAAGCACATGTTTAAAGTTAAGCTCTTGCTTAAACTGCCTTGAGGTTGATCGTATTTAAGTAATTCTTGAAAATTAAAATCGTATGCTTATGTGTTCGACAGAATCAAGGCCTACTGCAAGTTATTTTACAGAATACATGTAAGAAGGTCTGTAGGTACTGAAATGACTGTTGATTTTCGGTTTAAAAAGTCAGGTTTTTTGCTATCACTGCTAGAGTTAATTTACATCACCCTGACTGTAATTTTATTTCCAATCTACAAAAAGCCTTAAGCAGCAACATCATTATACAGAGTAAATCAAAATGGAATTCATGTCCTTACTTTATAACATGTCCTTAAAGTCAGTCATCTCAGAAATTAACTGTTTACTTCTGTGCTAACGCCCTCTGCAAAAAGCAATCTGTATAACTGGACAGCACAGCCTGAAAATCAAGAAAGGTTGGCCCAGTTTGACACCTCCCGCTCTTCACAAGACTGATGGAAACCAGACATTAACTTCACTCAACCTCCATGAAATCACATTAAGATGTAGGCTAAATAAGACTCTGCAGGCATGGTTGGAAGTGTGCAAATAGTCACAGGTTTAAAACTGCGTACATGGATAAGGCTTTGCTGGATCATGTCTTTAAACCAGCACAGGCAAGAGGAGGATTTGTGCTAATTCTGTCAGTCAGGAGTTTGTAACTTTTTGAGAACTACTGATCTTTTCAAATCACTACAACATGCTGATGTACAGCCTTTTATCTGCTCAGAGATTAGACTGTTACGACTACATGTATCTGCATTAGCTTCCAAGTATACATACAAGAAGATGCTGTTCATACCTAACAGCCTATGCGAGGTCTTAAGCTCCTTTATTTTCACTTGAGGACGTTTACTCCATAAACAATCCCTATTGATTTACATGTCCTGGAGAAATGTAAGGGCTTTCAGCAGGAAGTCAGGCAATCAGTGTATTTGAAGTAGGAGGATTAACATTCTGTACTATTTACTGCAGTTAGATTAACTCTTGGCTGGGACATTTTTCCCCTCTTCAACATGGGCCCATATGGAGACCGCTTTCTTTGATATGCCAGTCCAAATCCAGAGTTAAGCCCGTTTAAAGCAATGATTTCAAACAAACCTTTCATCAGTTCTTCCCCCAGATCATATTTAAGGAAATAATAAAATTACAGTGTATTAAGCCTGAGAAATATTCTTAATCCCTTTTTGGTTTTACACTCATAATGAGCCTTAGCTTTTCCTTTCACATGTACTAAATAATTTGGGAAAATAGCTAGGCCACTAAAATTGCTGACCCTGGTTCCTTAATGATTAGGATTGTGTTTGCATAGCTGGAGTGATACTACTCATACAGTTCCTTCCTTACAAAAAAAAACACGGAACATTTTAGCTTGAAATCGTGGCACAAAACAGTGTTGTGATGTTAATCCAAATGCTCAGCTCCAAATGTAACAGAACGCCTAAAGGCTCTTCTATTTTCAATACCAGGGGTTTTGCCCACTGACAAGGCTTGTGGAAGTAAGAAAAAGTTTACATCATATGTGAATATTCAGTAAAGACTAACCAATAAAAAATACTCTATGATGATGCATTCAGGAAAAGAAATCCATGTAAAATAGTTTGTTTTCTAAACCAGATAAGTCTTTTCTAGATGCCCTTTTGAAAGACAAATACAAATGTACTGCAGTGTGTGCAATAATCTTAAGATAATTTTAAATACCTTTGGGGGGGTTTTATAGAATTTGACTTTTTTTAAACAAAATGTACAAAATCCACAGGAATTCTGTAGAATGGTTATGTTGATAGAATTTTTTATATTTTTGTAGAAATCTGTAGAGAAATTGTTAAAAGTCTGCGTAGCATCTTGGGAACAGAAGCAGCTCTTATCTACAAGTTTCTTTTCATAAGCCTGGAGCCAGACCTACTGTATTACAACATGTATAGCCTAGTTTCAGAGCCTGCATCCAGGTCGCATTTAGAAGCAAGCAGCTAAGCTCAAGTTCTACGATATTGCAGTGCTATTACTGTTCGAGAACTGTACCCATATAAAACATCTACCCCCAAAACTCAGCCCCTATCGATGGTAAAGTAGTCGCATGGCTATCCAGTTCATTCAAGCACACCAGCACTTTACTACTGTGGATTTACTGTATACAGGTTGGAGCAGGATATTCTGCTATTGCCAGTCTGACACATGAGGAAAAAGAGATTGCAGACGTGTCTGGAAAAATGTCAATTCCATTCTTGCAGCCCCTCGCACATAGAACTGATTTTTCATAGCTTGGTTACAGGCCATTTATACTGTAGATAATTTGGAGGAGGGCAAAGAAAACACTGTTTTTTACTTCTGTGGATTGCACTCAGCACAAGTTGTATTCAAGGAGAAACAAAAGAAAGAAAAAATAAAAAGAAAACTAAAGCGTTACCATTGTAAATTAGGCTATGCCCCAGTCTCCCCTTTTCTGCCCCTTTGGCTATAATAACCCATGTACACTATTACACAAGGTGACTAGAGTAGGCACAGTACCATTGCAATGTCCGTAACAACCTAGTATATATTCTAGAACTTTGTATTTAATAGTTAATATATTGTTATACTGTATCAGGTATATAGGCCAAAACAAGGTCTTTTGGTCAGGGCAACAAAAGGTGGTATTCATGGGGAAAATTGGGTTAAAATGTTCCTTTATAAAAAAAGAAAAAAAAAAACCAACAAAAAATGAGTGTAAATCTTTACAAATGACAAAAACAAATGTGTCCTATTAAAAGCTTTTGAAAAGAAAACAACTGTGCACTTCCCTTTTTTGTTGTTGCTGATGATAATCTGTATCATTCAGAGCGGTCAAATCTTTGGTCATGTTTTAATTGCGAACAGTTGGAGTAGGTATTGCATAGCAGCAGCGGCCGGGGAGTTGAAAGAAAGATTGTGAAATGTCGGCCCTTTGTGAAGCAATTCGGTTTGACACCACAAGCGAATCTGGCCCAGCGCATCTCCCAGGGTGTGCTGTTTTACCAGCGAGACCATCGGCTGTGTTCCTACGGGTCGCACTACGCTGGCGGAGCCCAGCTCGGCAAGTCGCTTAACGATGAGAAGGCTGCCGGGACGGCAACGGCGAGAGCTGCAGCCAAAGGGGAGAAAGGAGTCAGGAGAAGGGACAGATTTGATCTTTCCATGAAAACACGTTGCTGCGAAGAGGAAGATGCTGGGCTTTTCCATGCATTCACAACTTCAGGATTTCCAGCCTGAAATACAGCAGCCTCTTCTCCATCGCTTCTGCGGTCATTGAGCTCGTTGCAAAGCCGGAGTTGGCAGGGACGGTGCCGCTCCGGGAGCTGCAGGCTGCATGCTGCAGGGCAGCGGGGGCTCAGACCCCTGATGCTGCTTAGATACCACCAGAAACATTTGAACCTTGAGCTCTTCAGGGGTCTTTAGTGAATGAGTTAATTAGCTCCTAAGGTGAAGTCTCCTCTCCTCTGGAGAGCAGCCACTAGAGGAAGGAAGCAGGCACTTAGGTGCTCCACAGCCCTCTTTCTCACTTGAATGACTTGATGACCGCTCTGTAGCAGAAGGGACCCTAAACTGACACCCAGAGTGGTTATGTTGTCTAGAGGGGCTTTTGATAAAGGCCTTCTCACAGTCGTCTCTGAGTAGAAAACAGCAGAAAGGAAGGTAGCCCTTAAGCAGAGGGAAAATGTAGATCTGTGCAAAATCCCATGCAAATCCATGCAGAGCAGGTCTCAAGGGGGGAGACCTGTGATGCATCTGCAGGGGCAAACCCCTCAGGCTGGAACCACTGAAGTGCCTTCCCACTCCTCCCAGGCTGGAGGATCCACATGGCATTAAAGTAAGCCGGGCTCAGCCGAGAAAGCAGAGCAGTTCACAGGTTCAAGCACTTCACACCTCTCTGGGCACAGGTGAGTTTAGCCCTGGGGTTGTTCCTTATAGAGAATGTCAAATCCCTCTATTTCCAATGCTGGGTTTCAGAGGAGTTTGGGAAGGGGGTTGTTTTTCTGCTCTGTTTTGTGAGTGTTCCTGTATGAGGCTCTTTTGCTGAGTTTTGCTTGTGGTTTTTAGAAGGCTGCCACCCAGGCTGGCTGCTTGTGGATATGCTCTCAACTTGCCAGAGCTGGGGCATGGTATTTTGTTATTTTGTTTGGTAATTTGGATGCTATGTGAAACTAGCTTGTTTTCTGTGTAATGGTAGCTGTATCCAGGGAAGTAGCACTTCAAATTTAATTTGTTTCTGGCTTAGTTGAGACAGTTGGTGAACTTCTGGAGAGCAGTGTCCCACTGGAAAAGCTGTGGGCGCAGCACATCCCTCGGCCGGAGCTCTGCAAAACCCTGCAAGTAGCTACACGAGGAATAGGAAAGGCCTATTTGTGCCTTCTGTATTTCAGGTGTGCCAGAGATACAGAGACACACCAACAAGTCTTAGATGTGACCTGTACTAGAATCCCGCCCCCCCAAAATAAGGTAGGAAAAAGCAATTTAAAGAAACGTGCCTGGCTCCCTTTATTGCCACCAGCACGGTATGAAGGGCCGGCTGTGATCAGCTACTAGGGGCTGAGGATCCCGCAGATTAAAGGGTTAAGGCCAATAAAGTTTTGGAGGGACAGAGGCCTGAACTGAATTGCCCAGAGGTGGGCAGGGGTCACCAGCCCCGGGGGCGTGGGGAGCCCACGGTCACGACCGTGCCGGTGCCGGCCGTGCGCAGCGTTTTGCTACCATCTAGTGGGCTGGGGGCGAGGAGCGGGTTTGGGCGAGCTGTCCTCCGGGTCCCGGGGGTGGGACACCCTGGCTACCAGGGAATGGGACACCCTGGCTACCAGGGAACGTGTACGAAGGACCCTGCGGCGCAGTTCTGCCCACCCGTGAAGCTCTTTGTTTCCTAGCTCGATGTTGCAGAAGCAGCAACAGAGTTTTATTTCTGTGGGGATTTTCGACTACGGAGTTTATAAAAATCCTTTCCTACGGTAGGAGGAGAGGAAGGGTTTATCCCAAATTCAGGAGTACCATGCCAGCCAGTGGAGCCACGCAGCAGAGACGCACGTCGCTCCGTGGTCGCGGGAGCTGCTGGAAGCCGGGCTGCTGCGCGCACCCTCCGGCATCTCTCTCCTCTTCCCCAGCTCCCTGCGAAGCCCTGGGAGACGACAGCCCACCCAGGGACAGTCCTAGGGCTGCCTAACATCTCAGAGGCCGTGGCAGCACCCGAGAGGCTTGTTTGTCCCTGCACAGGCTTACGTGTCCTTTTAAGCACATGTAAAACATAGAAGCCCAGCGCACAGTCTTCCCTGTGCGTGCCAACCCATGCCAGTCCCGTACGGGCTGTGCGCTCGCACACAGCAGCTACGATACATCCACGACCCGTGAGCTCGGTGTTTAATCTCTGCTTGGCCCAGCGTGGGAGGAGGATAATCAAGCAGGCCTTGTGCCTTCTTACGTGGCTTGTGCTGAGGTGCTCAGAGGTCGGGTGTTCGCTCGGGCGCAGGCTGAGGGCTTGTCACTAGATGGCAATGCCATGAAGTGGTTTAGCTGGGATATTTGTGTGCATTAGTTGAGGCTGCACCTGAGATCCCCCGGTAACCTGCTGTTTCTGTTTGGTTTGGTGTGGGCTTCAGCATCATCAGTGAAAGCCATTGCCTCACTGGCATTTTCGCATTTGAGGGTGATTGGACTTTAAGGTGGTTTTTACACGTTGTATTCAATGCTTCGGATATGTTTACAACACGCTATATAAGCCTGCAACATCCTCTGGCATTTTCTATTATTGCTTGAGTCACTGGATGCTATAATTGGCAAGCTTTCAAAGGTCCTGAACAGATCATCTCTCCATATCTGTTTAATACTCTAACTAATGCAACTAAAGACCCCTGCAGGTCCAGCTGGGAAATGAAAAGGATGGTTAAACCACTTAATTCCTTACTGTGTTAACAATTATTTTACGGGAACAGGAAGCAGAATCCGGCTGTTCCGGGGGAAATCGGGACAAAGTTAATATTGGAGTCATTCTACAAAGAAAAAACACTGCAGTGGACAGCATGTGCTGTGCTGACACCTGCAAAGGTGGTGCAGAACTGCTCTGCCAGATGCCACCATCTCAGCGTGGCCAAGGGCTGGTGACAACTTCACGTTTATGCAAACAAAGCAGGACCCGGTGTCTGGATTCCTGCAACCACTGTGAATTCTGTGTGCCCATTTTGCGTTGAAACCCCGAACGACTTCATCCCATTAAAACTAGGAGGGGTTTGTGGGGTGGCCGAGTTGACGGGGGAGAGGATAAGCTGTGGCAATTGTGTCAGGGGCTGGATAGTTGTCGGGTAGGATAGTTTGGGTCTCAGCTCCAGAAGGCCCAAGTGCCACGTGCCTCTTGCTGTTCATTCATCACTCTAAGCTCCTTCTGTAGCTAAACCACCCACAAGCTGGGGTGTGTTATGCCTGCCGTGGCTTCGGTCAACCTCTCTAGGCACTGGAGAGCATGTTTGCGGAATTACCTAGCAGGTGAGAGAGATATGCCCAGTGCATTCAGAGTTTGGCTGCTTACTGCTGGAGCAGCTCCAGGACTACTTTGGGGCGATCTAGGCAGTTCTCAGCATGTCTAGATTCTTCTCCTGCTCACTGCTGTCAGTATGAAATGTAGGAGCCCTCATGTTACAGGGGAAGACGGTATTACACACGGTGTCCTGGAGGAGTCATACATACACCATTTTCTCCTTTTATAGAGCCTTAATGCACTGGGTGGACCCCACCTCACTCCACAGTAGACCAAATAACTTTACAGTGCAGCTTCAGGCCAAATGCAGTGTGTTCCCAACCTCCCTGCGCTGGCTTTCCAGGGAACTGCTGCCTCTGTTCTCTCAGCCTGGGCAATCTTGCCTTCCACTCCTTGCCTACAAAGCCATGGAGATGATATATGCCCCAAAACAGAGCTGTGAATAAAAACTGGGGCTGCAAATTCCCAGCCCACTCCCTCATCTGGTTTATCATGGGACTTCTAAACTGTTCATTGTGCTTTCCAGAAATGAGGAAATTAAAGTTAAATCCTTTCCTGCAAGGAGAGAGATGCACTCTATATGCAACACTGCTGACCGCTTGAGAAGAAGAAACCCAACGTCTGCTGCTACTCATGCAGTGTTGACTTTAAGCAGAGTTTGTTACAAATCCACATCTTATGTGTGTTAAAACAAGGTGCCATCCCCTTTCTTATAAAGTACGTGTATAGGGCCTTGCTGTAAATGCTGCTTTGGCAGACTCCTTTTCTTACCATCTGTAAAATGTGACACCTTTGGGTCTTGGAAAGGAAGCTGAGCCTCTGCTGTTCCGAGAAAGAAGATGATATTTATAGTCAACTAACCATAAAACTGTGACTTCCAGAGCTGCACATGCTCAAGCCCTCCCCAACCCTCGACTCTAAATGTCCTCCTTTATACAGATTTCTTCAGGAGTCAGTCACACTTCATTTTGCTTTTAGTGCTTTGCAAATCAGCATGAGGTGCAATGTGAAAAGAAGCCTGCCTCGTACCTGGCACTGTGCTTACACAAACAGCTTCTCTCTCATGTTACCTCCTGTCCTGCCTCAGCCAATGTCTCTAGCTGATAGCTGACCTTCTGCTGCGTGGCCCTGGGTGTGCCTTGATTGCGCTGACTTGACCTGCTCTATGCATTAGCAAGTAAAAAGTCCTTTACTGTGCAGCTGGCATGGGAAAGAGGATGCAAATACATTACTGAATGAAGCCAGATCAGATCCTGCCGCTCCCTGGAATAAACGACCAGTGTGAAAACGTGAGTTCGTGACCTCTCTAACATTTGCACCAAAGGTGCCACTTTGTTTTCCTGCATAGCTAGCTTGCATTTGGGGGAACGTCACAGGAGTAATGACATGTTCTAGGTACCTCCATCTTCCTTCCCATCATCATTCCCATCATAAAGGAAACAGGACCAAAGTGAGCTGCCTGAGATAGTGCTTCAGGCTCCACTCTGCACCAGGTTCAGCAGAATCCTTTACCACGGCTCTTCGCAGGAGCTTTTAAGCTTCCCCCATCTTGTCTGTCTGAGATTTTAATAGTTCCTTAATTCCTGCCTTTGATTTTTCTCTCTCTGCCAGTCTGTTTTGCCAGACAGCACCTGGAAGTCAGTAATTACACTGCAAAGACAGTGCAAGGTGGCAGGGTCTGCTGTGAGGTCCAGGTTGGCTGCCCGGTGGCTCTCCCTGAGCTCATGGCAGGGGCAGGCAATCAAAGGGGGGGCTGGCACCCCAATTGGCACCCACTCACCAGTACCATCCCTGTTTAATGGCACTAACTGCTACTGAAGGCAGAAGCTGCCCACCATGAATTAGGAACATGAAGCAAGAGGCAGAATCATTTAGGCCCCCCTCCTTTAGGGTCCTGTAAGACCCAGAGAAAATATGCTAATACAGCTACTTAGTCCACGGATACAGTGGAACAATTCCACCGAAGTCAATAATCTAATCAGAGATTAATTCACATTGCACATGTCAATGGAACTGTGCAGTACACTGATAAAATAAACCTCTCCCCTCCTATACACACAGCCTACAGTAGCTGTTCGTGAGGTGCCTCTGTACCTGTGACATAACAGCAGAGCTGGTCTTAATTTTGGGCACATTTTCAAACTGTACAAAGTTCTGCTCTGTGGAGTAAGAAACACAGAAGTGCGTGCCCACGTGTCAAGAAATATCAAATTCTCAGCAATTCTCTTGGAGAAACTGCTCTCACAGGTTGTTGCCATAAAGGAGTAACTCCCAGCTAAGAAACTGACTTTTCTTAAAACTTTTATTGTGGTGCAATTCCACTGAACAAAAGTTTTGATATAAGACTTGCAAAGACAACCCATGATGTCCTTAGAAGATCTTGTTCACCCAGTTGTCTAGGGCTCCTCTAGTATTTTCGTGAGAGGGTTGTAATGTGGTTGTGCTGATTAGCCTGGATCAGCCCGATATTTCAAATCCTGTAGGCGATCGCCCAAGAACCTGATATTGGGCAAGTTCTTCCCACACTAATATGAACTGTGTCCCTTTAGCCAGGTTATAGTAAATGTCTAAAACAAATTCTCAGCATTGTTTGTGGGAAGCGCACGGCTTCCTCTGATAGTACTCTGAGTGGATATCACCCCTAGCATCTTCAGTGACCTTCATAAAAGATCAGCAGAATATTTTTTCTTTAGGGATGAAATATTTTTGGGGACACAGCAATACTGTGCTTCTCATCACTTTTTTTCTGCTCTGGTGAGCATTTTTGACAACACTTTTCTGCCTGATGGTTCCTCACCTTCCAGCGAGGAAGGAAACTCAAACTCTTAAAATATTTAAGTAGATTTGAGGCAGCAGGGTGCTTTGCGTGAGGTGATGTTATTGAACCAGATGCTATAGCAAGTGGGTGGATGAACAGCAGGTGCTGGAAGATCAATAATGCTGTAGGGCAAGCCCTGCCCAAGAGGAAAGCAAACAGTGCTTCTGCATCACGGGGAGGTGAAATCCAGATTGTGTCCAAGGTGCTACACTACAAAATCTATTAGTTACACATATACGTGAAACTTATTGACTAAAAGCTTTTGAAAATAGATCCACGCCACTGGTTTAACCACATGTCTACAGCGGAAGCAATCAGCATGAAGGAAGAGGCTGCAGATGGATGGGTGAGAGATGTGACGCTCATTTAAGTCACACTGAAGTCCACGTTAAAGCTCATTTAAGTCCACTGAGGCAATCACACTCCACACCGCTCTGAAGGGGCGACGACGAGCGTCCCCAAGATGTTAACGTTAGCCTGAGCGGTCTGGACGGATGGCCGCGGTCCCCGAACCCAGCAGATACCCCAGCTTCGTGCAGCCACCCTGGGTGACCGTCCCCCGGCCCACCCTTCGCTTGCTGTGTGGGGATAACCGACGTCCCCCTCCAAGAGCAGGGGTCTGGGGGCCTGGTCCTTCCACAGGGAGGTCACCCTTGGAAAGCACGAAGCCACATCTCGGCAGCAGCGCCCAGGCTTTAGGGGCCGGAGGAGGGCTGCGGCGGGCCCTCTCCCTCCCCGCGACACCAGGCCGGGGGTGCCCGGCCTTTGAGGGACCGCCACAGCGGGGCCGGGAGTTGCCCTCGGCCTGCCCCGCCGCCTGAGGGGAGGCCTCGGACCTTCTAGCGGCCGCCTCAACCGCCCGAGGAGGCCTCGCCGAGGCGACGCGGCCCCGGCCGGCGCCTCCCGGCCTGAGGGGCCGAGAGCAGCGGGGCGGTAGCGCCGGCGCCTCCCGCTGCCGGCGGGGAGGGCGGGACGGGGAGCACCGCGCCCGTCCTCCCCGCCCCCGGTCCGCCCAGGAGGGAAGGAGCCGGCTTCTCCCTCACTCTGGTACCCGGCGTGGTGGGCCTGGAGGAGGCTCCTGCCGCGGCCATGGAGGCTTTCTGCGGGTCCCGCTTCTGGGTAAGCAGCGCGGCCGGCGGTGCCGCCTCCCTCACCCACCCCCCCCCCCCAACTCCCCTTCCTGCCCCGCGGGCTTCCCCCCGCTGAGGAGAAAGTTGGCCGGGGAGGTTTGCGCGGAGGGGCCGGCAGGGGGGAAGCGGGGACCAGCCCCCTCGGCGCCGGCTGCGGGGCTCGCCCCGGGGCGGAGGAGAAGCGCCGTGCCCCGCTCGGCGTTTCCCCGCCAACAGGGGCCGTGTGCTCGGCCGCGCCGGGTCTGAGGGGCCGGAGCCGGCAGGGAGAGGTCGGTCCTGCGGCTTCGGAGGGGCTAAGCTGCTGAGTCTTTCTCTCGATTGCCTAGCCCCAGCGGCTGGCTGTCCCGAGAGCCGGCTGGTGCGGTGAGTCCTCCCGCAGCCGGCTGAGGAGCGGGACCAGCAGCAGGGCCGGTAACGCCTTTCTTGTTCGCGATTCATCGCCTCCAGACCAGAGTCGAGACCCCAACAAGGCCGCAGGGGACCCCACAAGACCCCAGGCCGTGCCACAGCTCCCGCCGCCTTGCAGGAGATGCGGTGTTTCCTACAGCTCTCCTAACAGCTGTAGTCCGTCTCTGGACCGTAAAGCGATGAACCTGGCTGTTGCCTTCTTCTGAGGGGTCCCGCTTTATAGCGTCGCTGCTGCTCTTCAGAATCACTCTGATGAGCAGGAAAGTACGCCCTGTTAAGCGCTTTGTTACTGCTAAAGAGTGATGGGTTCGTGGCAGCCAAGGGTGGTCGCAAGCCTCGGAGAACTGCGGTGACTTATGTTCGTATTTGGAGCCGTCAGTCTTTTGGAAAGGCTGATTGCAGCAGGCGCTGTGTTTGTAAGCAGAAAAGTTTGGAAATTGCTGCCACGGTCTGCTCAGAAGTGTGTAAATGCTGTTACAAGGACTTGGTGCAGTATTTCCCCAAGGTACAGCACGCTGCTTTCCTCTCTGTTGTGTACACAGACACTTTAGACTATATGACGCTATGGGGAGTTCAGCATGTACGGTGAATCTGGAACTGCCCTCCAATAAATCACAATATTTGCATGCGTCTTTCTCTTTTATATTGATTTAGCTGAAGGGGGATTTTTTCAAAGAAAGATGAGCAGGAGTGAAAAGGAATGGCTGAAGATGAATCACTGCTAGAAAGCTATTAAAGGACAACACAAGCAGTTGGCTATGAGGACTTAATGCTGAGCTCCATCTTCAGATAACTAATTATCTTTCAAAATCTGTCTAAAAATTAGTTTTTAAAAGAGGACTTAGGCTCCTAAACCCCTTGGTTACATTTCTTTGTTTGGTCTGAGATTTCATTTCCAAGTGCTCTGCGCGCTCTCTGCTACAGCAGTTGGCAGATAAGCTTGCTCAAACAAGTATTTTCACCTTTTATTTCTACTATAAACACTTATAGAACAGGAACAAGCACAAACAGATCAACACTGCTCACTAGTTTATTGACTGCCTCAAGAAGCATGTCTTAGCTTCTCAAGGAAGGCTTGTAGTGCAACTACTCTTCGTAGCCAAAGCTTTTGATAACAGTTTGTTGATATGTTAATGTAAAATGTTTAGGCAGTTTTGCTGGTTTTAAGTATGAAATAAATGTATCATTCTGTACTTTATGCAGTGCTGTTACACTCAAGCACAGTACCTTTTCGGTGCTGTGTCTGGTGTATGCTACACTCTGGTAGTGTATCCTGGTTTTAATATTGCCACGACTTTTCAAAACTAAATTTGCAGGAATTAATATAAAGGTAGTCCAGGGAAGATATTTTAATTAATAAACAATTATTTACAGCATCAATGACGAAGAGATCTAGATGTATTTAACAAAGCATAAATAATAATTTAAAAATATACCTTCAGTCTTGCTCAAAGTAATAGTGCAAATGTGACTAAATCCAGTTGATCTGAAACATGGTAGTTTGGATTGGCAGAGGAATACATTTTCTGTCCAAGTCTGTGAAGGAAGATGTCAGCCATGTGTTGCAAGGCTCTCCAGAAACTTCTTTTTTTGTGTAATTATCACATACTTGTACGTCAACGTAAAATATTACTAAAGAATAAAAGGAGACTGACTGAAAAGAGATGAGCAGTGTTCCTTAAACAAATGGGCAAACTACTTAATAAATGTAGACCTGTTCTGTTTCTTTGGAATGATCCAGAGTTGTTTAGAGTAAGAACAACCTTCCATCTGTGTAATTGTTTTAAAAAATGGTACTCAATAACTGTGTGAAATGGAACATGTGACCCAGTGACCAGCAGATTGAACTCAGTGACCGAGAGTCTTGTACCCTACTTTTTGGTAGGCGGTGGTATTTTGTCTGTTAACAGGAGCGTATACAATGAACTGATTTTATGAGAGTTTTTAAGTGATGACCATGTAGGTGACAGTCACCTTGAAAGGATTTGCTGTGCCAATACGCCGTTCCATAAGAAAATGCAGGTAGAGGCTTCTTTTTGAAGTAAGTCCACAAAAGTTGGGATTTCTTGTGCTGCTGTACACTTGAAAAAGGGGGGACAAGGTGAAAGGCAGTTACTGGCCTGTGCGTGCAAACTAATGGTGTGCAGCTTTGCAGTTCAGATCAAGAACTTGATAAATGTGAACCAGTATTAATGTTTGCTTTTTCATAGCTGATGAACTTAGACTCTTTCCCCACTTTTTTGTCAAAGAAAATCTAGATATTTTTGGAAGCTGAGCAACATATTGGTGTCAGTTTTAAAACTGTTTAGAGCGAAAGGAAACATGCTGTTCCAGTTTAAACAGTTCTTTGTTTTGGAGTTTAAACCAACTACAATACTTTTCTATTAAAAGGAGGTCAGATTCAAAACAAAACAGTTCAGAATTAGCTCACGAAAATGTTTACATTGAAATATATCAACTTTAATAGATGATTGATTTATCTTGGATTTTTTTGGCTTATCAAAAGTGTTAAGGTTTCAACTCTTCACCCTGATGCAGGATGGGGAATTTTGCTGGAAATGTCAATGGGTTGGGTTTTTTTGTGTTTGTGCAGAGGCAAAATAATTTCCTGCTCAACCCATTTTAGAAATAAGAAATTAAAGGAAACGCTGTAGGTCACGTTAGAAATCTATAAAAGCTTTTGGCTTCCAGCTACTGCTTTACCTGTTGAACATGCAATCAGCAAACTGCTAATACAAATATAGGGTATTTTATACATAAAGAGGAACAACCGGAACATTATTTTTTCAAAATGCAGTATGAGCAATCTCTTCATCTGAACTCTTTGAAACATACTGTCTACTTCAATTGAGAATTCAAAGCTAATTGTTGATATCTCCTAATGGTGTTTCCATGCTAAATGACTTTTGGGAGATGAATGTGATAACACGCCTAAGGACTGCCTTGTGTGGGTATGTGCTATTTACTATTGCCAATAATTATCTCCTACTTATTCTGTCATATTTACTGTGTGATAGTAAGTGTGCTAGATAGGCGTGCCAATTTATGTGACCCACAATCTCTGTACTTGAGAAATAGATATTACTGAATTATCACTTATTTGTTGCTTATGTCCTCCACTGTAGTAAAACGTGAGTGGTTCCTCTGAGAGGAGAAAAAAGTGATCTCCTAGGGAGTGTTTGCTGTGAAAGTGTTTTGGCCTCATGACTAAACAACATGAGCTTAGAAAACCAAATTCTGTTCCAGTATAAAGACACCTTGTCTTTGTGTGGCTCAGACTCTCTGGTTAAGAAATGGCACTATGGCTGCTGTGAGGCTAAAACATAAGTGCTCTGCAGTACTTGGGTACTGTTGAGATGATGGGCCATAGAAACACCTTAGAGGGCAGACAGACTAAGTGCCTAGGCTTAAGCAACAACTTGTGGGTTTGATGTTGGCTTTTTTTAACAGCATAAATAGGAAATGGTAGAAGTGATAGAGCGCTTCAAAAGGGAGACCACAACTTCTAGTCAGTTATGGATGAGATCCAGACTTGTTCCTTTTGATCCTGCTTAGCTGACAGAGCTCAGTTTCCTTGCTTACCCTGTGTCTTGGTATCCTGACAGATTTTTTTATTTTTTTTCCCCCATCCCACGTGGAGTGCCAGCTCCTTCTTCATCCAGAGACTCTTGAGTAATTCAACAGGAAGTTGCAGCAATTCTCAAAAGTAAACAATACCTCAGTCTTGTCTTTGAGATGGTCTCATACAAGCATCCCTTTAACCTTTAGCTTTGCAGATATTCCTTCACCTTGAGTCATTCTGTGAAATTTTGGTAGATTTGGACTAAAAGTCATGCTACTCTCTAGAATGCAGCTTCCTCCTCTGTTGGCTCAAAGTGCCACCAGTCTGCCCACTGCATAATTTCCCCTTTTGCATCATCATGTATCATGCTTAAATTTTTTGCAGTTCAAGATGACTTAGGATAAATGTAGTCAGGAAGAAATCTTTCTTTCAAGGAAGATGACAATGTACTTGTAACATCTACAAGTTTATTTAAAAACCCCCACAACTTATGTGATTTGGCCCTAATTTAATAATAAAACATTGAATTTCAGTTATTCCATTATATTTGCAACTAAATTAGCAGAGGAAGAGAGAAGCAAAAGGTGGTAGCACGTCATTGCAAAGGAGGGATTCTGCAGTAGTATGATATGGTCCAGACTGGCTGTTCTTTATATATTAGCTTCCCCTTCTGCCACACTGTGATAAACGCAGAATGTTCAGTGTTTGTAGTTACTTAAAGGTGATACAGATCTCCACATAATCTTTGTTAACTGCATGCAACTTCAGGTAACTGAGTCCCACTTCTATAAATCTCTTCACAATTGTGTCAGGTATCTGTGTTCTTTCTCATGTTAGGTAGGAGATCAAAACAGGTAACATTAATGGTCTCTTCAGACATCAGATCTATGAAGTTATGCTCTCTCAAAGGGTAGCTGTGTTGGTAACATCCTAAACTTAAAAGCAATTAAGTACTCAAGCTCAAATCCTCCAAGATTTTAAGATTCTTGAATTGAGTTGAATGGAAGCTATTGCTAAAGGATTTGGGCCTCAGATTCTCAATGTCAAGGGCAGTATAAATATTTATCAATAGATTTAGAGTATAACCCAGGACCTATTATCATTCATCTTTATGTAAATGGTGTAAGAGACTGTATTTGAATCTGCTTGGGAAAGACGAAGTCTGGATTTGAGAGTTGTGAGCAAAACTTAACACTAGTGAAAGCTGCCAATATCAAGGATTTATGGAGTCCTTCAATGACAGTGTCAATTAACAAAGCTCATGAAAATGACATTCATTTCAGTAGAATATGTGAATGTGATTGTTCATGTTTTTTTCAAGGAAAGCAGTCATTGCCGTTTCCTTCAAACCAGCACACTGACTAGTCAAATGAACAATACAGGTGCAGGAGAATGGGAGCAGCATGGTTGAGTCCCTTCTGGAATTCCTGATTGCAATTCTAGAATTGCAGGAAAAAGAATTTTTAGAAAAAAAAATGCCTAGAGGGAAAAGGATCTTTCTTTGCCCAGGTGCACTGCGGCTTTGCAGGAGATGCTTCACAAAGATCTTCTGGATGCAGAAGCCTGCTTGTCCCTCCCTTCCATGTGTTTCCCTGAGGGTGGGACAGTAAAACTTGAGGATGCT
This sequence comes from Buteo buteo, assembly GCF_964188355.1. Lineage (NCBI taxonomy): Eukaryota > Metazoa > Chordata > Aves > Accipitriformes > Accipitridae > Buteo > Buteo buteo. The sequence goes on along the minus strand of NC_134183.1, from coordinate 7,398,922 downwards.
GTGAGATGGGGCAGATGGTAGCGGGGTAAGGTCCTACCTTGCTTTAATGGATGATTAAAGCCCCATGGGGAGACTATTTCTCTGTAGCAAAACTCAAGGTCATGTCTGTTCTTCAGCTTTCAATACAACTGTTCCTCCCTGGTCACAGCTCTGACCGTTTTAGCTTAAGTGACATAGCTGGTCGATGTGGTGTCTGGGGCTTAGGAATACTATAAAGTTTGCCTCCTGAAAAGAAATAATATCTGAAACAAAACCTGAGTTGCATGAGGAGCTCCTTAAAACGGAGCTTATTTAATCGCTACAGTTAAGAATATAAAGCATTTTGAGATGGGCCTAACCTACCTGGTAGGCAAATTGCTATGCCACTGGAGATATAATCCTTTCCTTTCTACATGTGTAAATTTGTAATGTATTAAAATGAAAAGACTATTACTGTTTAAAATTTAATTTAAAAAAAATTCCTTTGAAAAACCTATTAAATGGGATCTTTGATTTTTCCAGTAAGCTAATGCTCCATTTGTCTCCAGATGATACTGCCATGACTATGATGGGCCATTATCCAGTCACACATTATTTGGCTGAGCTGGAGGAGAGCGTAGCGGCAAGCAGCCAGAGATCTTCCCAGGAATGCGTTCAGGGTTTTGTACAGCCAACAGCCTTGACTCCGTGCTGGGCCCGTGTGAGCTGGCACCTTGTCCCTGTACTAATCTCACGGCAGCACGAGAGGCGAAGTCAACATAAAACTTAGATCATTTACAGTAATGTCACGTGCTGGTGTCATAAAGCTTTGCATTAGAACAGAATAAGAAATGAAGGAGAGGGAGAAGAAAAACTATTTCACAGGAGTTGTTTCAAATGTCAAAGTCATTTAGTTTCAGAAGTCATAGTTTCTTTTTTCTTTCTGAAACTTTGTGAGAATACATTTGACACTTGTGCAATTAAAAAAAGAATTCTCATTTCTTCCTTTGCTTCCTCTTCTTTTCCTCCCATTTGAATGACTTGTATTCTAGAATCTCCCCCTCCTCTTACACGTGCGATTTTTTCCCTTTCATTTCCCTTTGTTACTATGTACAATTGGAAACATGGAAAAATAAACAGGAAAAAATTTCCATGTTCTGGGTATAATCATTTTATTACAGTAAGGGGAGGTGAGAGCAAGCGAAGTGGAACAAAAAACAGTAAAAAACTTCATGCTTTTATATTTTGTCTCATTTGAAAAAGCAAGGTCTATCTTCTGGGGGAAATAGTTTACTACTGGAAGATTTATCAGATGGAAGATTGTGGCCAGTGGTAATTCCATACGCGACAATGTTATTCTGTCTGCTTCTTTTTTCCCTTTTTTCTCCTGCCCCGATATAGAGTTGGTACATCTTGCTTAAATGTTGGTGACCGGCAAAAATTCACTTTCCATGTCTCAGCCTCTTTGTGGCAAAGTGGTGGAAGTTCTGGCTCATTTGGGTATTTGAAGGATTGTTGTTGTAAGCATGTTGCAATTGGACCACTGTGGTTTTACAGCAGTCCCTTAGGGATTGGTGCTGCTCCCTTCGTACCAGCACTGGCTGGGCAGATTCAGTTGCAGGGTGTTTGTACAGATCATAGGTAAACACGATCCTTTTAGAAACAGGGATTTCCTGGGTGTTGAAAAAAATCAAGCTTTAGGCTTTAAGTTCACGTCACTTAGTGTTGGATAGAAGCTGTGCATGCAATCGGTTTGGGGTAGAACAATGTACCAGGACAGTTCTGCCTTTGCTCCAATTTCTATGATTAACGTATACTTTTTGATAGTCACCCGCTCCCATCTTTTCTTTATCTCTGAAGTTTTTGGCTTAACAACACTGAAGGCCAACCTTCACATTACAAAGAAGGGAAAAGAAGAGAGAATAGCTGAGAGGATGGGGGGAGGTATAGGAGCAGACACTTCCCAAAGACGCTGCCCATAGCGGTGCTTTGCGAGCTCTTTTTCTCTCTGAAACTACTGCCGTGGTTTAGGGCCAGACTGTGGATTTCACTCTTTTGCTGAATAAAAGTGACTGAAATAAGTAGGTCTGCGGACTGAGATGAGTATAGTTTGTGCAAATTAACTTCAAAAGTATAGCTAGAGTGTAATGCTCATCTGTGTTAGGTGAGCATCGATCAGTTCTGTGAGTGATAAACCAGGCTTAATCTTGGCCACTAAAGCTCATTAGCACACAGACTCTGTCCTTGCCCTCTAGCCTGCTGCTGCATTGGACTTCTTGGTGCTCCCCTAATGAGTGTCCCTGCAGCTGAAGAGTGTGACCAACCTTGGGCACTTGAGATGGCATGTCACCTTTGTATCCTGCCCCACCAAACTCCCACGCTGCTGTCATGTTAAAGGCAGCCTTGACCAGATGCTAAAATCTCATTATCGCTGCAGTCAATTTGTTGGTTCCAGCTCCCACTAGGCAGGCGGAGTGTCAGGGCAGCACTGATGACAATTTTTTTGTGACAGTCCCTTTTATTATTATTGTACAGCAGCCCAGCTGGATGGGCCAGCTTAAGATGCAGGAGTCAGGGTGGTAAGGGGAGAAAATAAAGTAGCGACTGTCTCATTTGCAGCTGTTTCAGCTGTTCCTACCTCTTCTTAATTGAGATACATTCATTATGATCCTTGAATTAACCTAATTCCTTTCAATTGAATGGAGATGGGATGGCTTAAATTAAGGATATTCCCCCACACCCATCATCACACTGTGCTGAAACAGGGCAGCCCACTCCTTTATTTGTACTTGCATAAGGCCATAAGAAAGGCCTTTGATGATGCAATTAACAGAACGTTTTCTCTACAATGGTATATACCTTTGATCAATTTTAAAAGACAGTCAGGGCCTTTATTCTGAAGGAATGATCCTGTTTCCTTTTACTCTCAATCCTGTTTTTGATTCATGAGCATTCATACCTCTGTGGTTGCACTATGTCTTCCCCTCTGCAAGTCAATAAATGTCCTTCTGTCCAAGCAAGAAGGCTGGCTGCTACTAAAACAGTTGAAGTAGATGGATATTACTTTTACTTTAGGTGTTTGTTGTCTTAGATACATATAGTTACTGTTGTCAACTTCTACTTAACTCTCTCAAGCTATAGATGCTTTTTTGAAAGCCCCATTTGCTGGGCTCACATGACTGTGGCAGAATATGAACCTACTTTTTTTTCATCCTGCCTCATTTTTGTTCATGACAGCAGAGAAGATCTGAACTTCTAATCTTAAAACTCAAAAACTAAAAGGAGAAGAAAGAGAAACTTACTGTTTTATGTAACACCTGTCACTCAACCTATACCTTGATTTTTGGATGTCTGGTCCACAGTTCTCAAGTTCATTGCGTTGTTAGTACCATTTGTACCATGAAGCTTCAACTCAAGCAAAAACCTGTGACTAGTTACTCCACAACCATAAACTAGGTCATGGGCTATGAATTTGTGCCAGGTCTATTTGATCCATTAAAATAAGTCACTAAAGATCCTTCTACTGCTGGAAAAGAAAGTTAAGTGTCCTGCATGGTGTCCTTCACTAATGTAGGTAACTGTTGCAGTGTGCTTTGTAAACAGAAGAATACTATTTCTGGTTATTAACTGTGTAAGTACTATAAATGCTTATGTCCTCCCAACCCCACCTTTTTTCCAAGCAGTATTGCTGTGGTGTTGCAGTGGAGACTATCATTATCTCTTGCCCTTAACAGGGAGGCAGTGGGAAAAGATTGTTCATGTATTCATGTGAAGGAATTGAGTTGTGCAACAGGCACTGTGGATTAATGAAGCATGTCACTCCTTCTGTGCATAAGGGTGAAATTGTTCCTTTGGAAACATAAACGGATGATCTTGCTCTGAAAAGGCTATTTGAAACTCCAGCCTTCTGGAGTCCTGGAGCAGAGAGCTTGTTTGTGTTAGTAAAATGATTATTAGAGTTTGCCCAAAGAGTTTACCAAGAGGGACCAGGCAGGGGAGATGGACAACAGCTAGAAGTGGGAGGTGAGACATGGAGAGGCTGAGATGAAGCCTGTGCTGTAGCTAAGACTGAGCCCTGGTTGTTTTTGGTGTTGTGGTTCAGAGCCACTGTAGAGCCATCTTTGTTTCTGGGAGGAGGCAGTATGGTAAAGCCAAGAGAAAAACATCCTTTTTTTTTCCTTTTCTTTTTTTGTGCAAGGTTGTGCAAGTGAAACTCACTGGCAGGATATTTACCAGATCTAGGGGCAAAAAAAGGGCGGGAAGATTCTCCACTCCATTTAAGTTCTCACTGACAGTTACTTCTACAATAGATACCATTTCCATGTTTATTTACTGCAGGGAAGCATTGTTACTGTCAGCTATTCACTTCCCTATCTTTTACTCTTCAGGTGTACCTTCCCAGTCAGCTTTCCAGTTTGATTTTTAATATTAAATAACGTGCCAGCTAGTGATAACTGACACAGAATCAGCGATATGGCATGTATTAACCTTGGGTAGAGTGTGAATGACGTCAACCCGACGGCCTTCACCTTCCCAGCAGATAAAGAATGAATTTGTTTCCTGTCCTTTTCCCAATTCTTTTTGCCCTATAGAAACTTAGAGAGAAACATGTATTATTTTTTCCATTCAATGGAGGTAACTGCTTGAGACTACAAAAGATATCGTTAGTCTTCCCTCGGGTTGCTGGCTGTTTGAAGAGCATTACTGCAGTGTCAGCTGTATGCCGGGTAAAGCCAGTGTGAGGCATTTATATTTTCAACTTCTGTAGTGGAGTAGGAGTTGGCTTAGACTTAAACCCAAGGCTAGAATCCTGAGTGGTCTTTCTCAGCAGGCTCTGTTAACATCATCCTTGGGGCTTGGGAAAGGGATAGACAGGAATTTCCCTATTCCTTTTCTTCAGTCTAGCTTTAGGTTTTCTGTTTGTTCCCCCTTTTCTTTGAAAGCTGTAAGGGATGATGTGCTAGAAACCCAAGATATGTTGCATTGAACTTTTGTTTCCTTTAAAGGCATTATCAGTTTTAAGGATGGCCTTTTCAACAGCAGTGTTCTTTTCCAGAGGGGAAAGTATAATAGAAAGTACTAAGTATTAGAGCAGATTTAATGTTGCTCAGAGCCTCCCCTGTTGAATACTTTCCCTTAAATTAAGAATATGTATTCAAAGCTGCTCATCTAAATGTAAGTCCTGCTGCACAGATGGCCCTTAATATGAGCGTCGTGTTTATCCAAAGACTGTGACTGGAGTGATGGGTGTGATTGAAAGCTGCTGCAAGGGACAACGTCAATGATATTCTTAACTGATCAACAGAAAGCCCCACTGATTTGTAACTTCTAGACTCCAGGGGACCCCTTGTCTGCTGTGAAGCTGTTACAAGCATCTCTAATCTCTTTTCCCATGGATGTTGGCATTGCATTTAAGTATTATTACAGGATTAAGTACATTGTGCACCCAGGGAGTTGGGTACAGTGGGCTGGTATTTCTGCAATGCTGTATCTCACCAGTAGAGCCTCCAACCTGATCCATGATACTGCATCCAAGGAAATGCTGCTGCATACAGGCAGTTGCCACAGAGCACAGTGGGAGTCTGGATTAGGAAGAGGTCACAGGTTACTGCCCTTAAGACTTGCTTGTGGGGAAGCGAGCTGGCAGCAATGTTAGCTGTGATGAGCACGCTGGCTGTTACAATTTTCCTGGGATGAGTTTCTTGGAGAAAGTGGTGTTTCCCAACACGTGCTGCTGAGTATTTCCCCTTGTGAGATGCCTATTGATGGGTCAATGGGTCATGGAGCTGCCTGCAGAGTGTTTTCAGGGGGCTTTCACTGAAGGGGACCCTGAGACAGAGCTGTGATGCACAGAGGAAGGTGGCTTGTTCTCAGGACAGCATAGAGCTGTGAACCCAGGAATGTGTGTGCTATCCAACATCAGAGTATTAGACCTCTTTCAGTAGCAAGTCCAAAGAAAACCCTCAAACCCAGACAGCCCAAGGTGGGTATTTTCATCCTCAATCAGAATGGGATGTAAGAAATATTTAAACCTGCTCTGCTTACCAGGGCAGAGTTCAGAATATGGAAAGGCAAAGCCAGACTAAAGCAGGAGCCTTAAAGATAGGAGTCAAAGAGCTGGTGTGTCCCCCCAGCCGTTGCTTCTTGTGTTTGTTCTCAAGGGTGGAGTTCCGTAACTTTGCTGATCAATTGAAGGGTATTTAGCAATATTTAACTGTGTCGGCTTGGTGTCCATAGATTATATTTAAAATTCATGTCATATTCTGACTCAAAATGAGTTGTTTAGGGTTGGAGTGGATGTTGGAATATATGCTGTCAGTGTGGTGATTTATAAAGCCATAAAGTGGAACTGCCAGCTCTGTGGAAACAGATGCAGCTAGGTAAGAAATGTGGTGAGAAATGCAACTTTCAGATTTCCAGATTGAAAAATAATAACGATAATTCTTAACAGAGTCCCTGCTACATGGCAGATGGCATGGCAGCATTAGTCCACTATGGTCTGGTCTTAGGGGGAGCAAGTAATTTGCATGGAATTACACTACTTAAATGTTTAAGGTATAGTGTCTTCTAACAAGAACCCTTCTCATTGTATTCAAGGATGGAAAGAGTCTGCTCTCAGAAAACACCAATTCATTGAAAGGGAAACTTTTTCCAGAAACAGATCTGTTCCAGGGAAGGTTGTTTATCTGGTCCAGGATGGAATTGGACTTGGGAAAACATTCCCAAGATAGCCAGCAGTCAGGTCTGTCACCTTGGACGTAGGTTTCTCGTTCAGCCCACATCCCCGTTTCCCATGTGCCATGGAAGCAGGAGGCTCTTGTTGGTTATTGGGTGGGTGCTGCTTCTTGTACTTTCACGTAATTTTGGAAGGGTTCCACTTTTATTCTCAGGGATAAATCAACTGAATCTCAAAATCTTAGACGTGTTTTTTTAGGACAGAATTTTTGTTTTCTGGCCAGCTGTATTTATGCGTTCAGAAATGCAAGTCCTTTGCCTTGTTTAAATAAGAGTTAATGAAAACCTTTAAATGGCTTGGCAGCCATACAGTCTGTGTCTTGGATACAATAGTCAGCTTGTGTTCAGTCCAAAGTTAATGGACATCTGGGGCAGTTTCTAGGTGGCTGTCAGACAGAAAGTAATTTCTGGACATTTTGGTCTTACGGAAAAGGTTTAAATTAGGAGTGCTGCTTTTCCCTACCGTCCCCACCCCCCTGCAATAACTTTTCCCTTAAACAGAATCTTTGTTTTATTCTGTGCCCAGTTATTGCTATTCTTCCTCAGCTTTCCTTTTTCCAGGATTCTTTCCAGCAAGCTGAAGGAGCACAATCGCAAACATGCTCAAGACATTGCTAAACCACATGTAATTTAAAGAGGAAATTAGTATTTTGTTGAATAAATGATAGTAGATAAACTCCTGCTTTGGAACTAAAGAGCTTTTCAGCTCCAGACTTCTAGAGGGCATCTCCTACCCCAGGCAGGGTAGCTGCTAAGAGAGCTTATCATGTTAGAGATGCTGAAATGTTTTGATGATGAGCCAAAAATGGGTGCTCTTTAAACGTTATCTTCCTTTCTGGTGCCAGAGACCTGCTTGCTGGAGGAAGACACAGAAATAGTTTGAATGTGAGGCTGGAGTTTGGTTTGGTTTTGATCTTGTGTTTGAATTGCAGTGTAATTTCCCCTGTGTTGTTGATTTGTGGCTGAAGTTTTCCCTAGGTCTAGACAAACCTGTTTAGGTAAATGGGAATCTTTTTATTCCCCTGGCCCACGCTGGGTGTTTGCATGCCTCGAAAGGAGCCATGGCTCAGCTGGAGAGGCACTAACTCTGCAGCATTAAAGGGTGCAGTTTAGATGCACAGCTAATGGATTTGTGCCACCCTTCACCACTGCCAGGGCTTTTATTTTTGCTAAAGCTGAAGTAATGAGTGACAAACTTGTCACAGTTCAACCAAACCATCCTGCAACCTGCCAAGGCTTTGTAGTTTCATTACACTTATGAGCTCTTTTGTGGGTATGTGGACTGATGCAGGGGTACACATCCCTTCTGACAGATCATCACTGAGATCAAAAGATTGTAAGCAGATTATGGCTCTTCAGTTCTCCTAAAATCAACCATTGCTTTCAGCATTCAATCTCTTTTGTATTGGTAAACAAAAGCAGGGCTGAAAATACTTTTGAAGAATTCATATTCAGACTAGTCAAGTCATTCATTTATAAGGGGTGGGGAGAAGTGGCTCAGCTTAACTGAAGCATACTTCTACTGAGAGCTCATACCCAAAAATAATTAGGTACAAGTAAATGATTCTAGTGCAGAGATAAGGCGTATTTGAACCACAGATATCTTAGTTTTATCATCTGCTTGTTAATGATAGTACAACGAAGTAATTTTACATTTCCTGCAAGTATTTATCTACCACATTTCAGATGACACATCAGATGGCAAAATGCAAGTTGTGAATTTCCAGTAGGTTTGATTAAAAGCAAGTTCCCCTTAACTGTACTGAAATTTCTATTTTAGTTTGAACTTGTGTGACTGCGCGTTTTCACGTGGTGCATTCAAATCCTTGGGTACAAGTTGCATATGTGAATTGTGGTGTCCAAGGTCACAGATGGAAAGCATTGCTTGCAACGTTTGCAAGAAAACCCATATTCCTACCTGCATGTACAATACATTCCTTTTACCTTTGTTTAGAATAGGGAAGTAATTATAGTTGGAGGCATATGAGTAAGAAGGACAAAATTTTAGTCATAAATGGAGGGGATTTTCCCAGGTCAGCATACGGTTGATCTAAATCTGATAATTTTATTCAGTGCTGGACATTCTTGCTGGATGAGTTCTCAAGTCAAGGATTTTGCCTCAAGAGCTTTATTTAGCAGTTGCACTCCAGGCTGGGAATGCCTGAGAAGTGCCATGGTATCAGCACCTGTAACTAAGCCTTAGCAAAGACAGCAACACAAGGGGTTTGCCTGCTACAAAATGTAAATCCGAATCTGAGATACAGGAGGGCAGAAGTCTGTCTTTCTAGGTTTTGCCCAATATTTAAAACTGTACTTAGCCCTTTTACTACAACAGATTAACCACAAGTAGTTGGGATAGGTATTTTTGGAAAGCTTTTACTAAGGCCATGTGCTAGCTCCAGCAGAATTTGGATACAATTTCTTCAAGCAGATGTTCCAATTGGCAGCACTTCTGCCTCTCTATTAATAAATGTCTCATCTCTTTTCCAGGATTCAAATCTTTCAATACACACTGATAATCCAGACCTGACACCATGTTTCCAGAATACCATCCTAGCATGGATTCCCAGCATTTATCTATGGAGTGTATTACCCTTTTATCTTCTCTACCTAAAGCACAACAAAAGAGGGTACATTGTGCTTTCCATGTTGAGCAGGTTCAAGACGGTAAGATCTCTTTGCAGTGTTTCATGAGTAATGTGCAATTTTGAGTTTGTTAGCATTCGTTCAGTATCCAAGCAAGCGCTGCAGTAGGGTTTAAACAAAATCCCCTCTGATTTATGGGAGAACTGGAGAACTTGCTTATAGGAAGCAACAGTGTACGTACAGATTTCTGAAGAAGGATACCTAAGGACAGCTCATCTGTAAGGAAAACAATCCTGTGAGCCCACCTTTCTGAGTAGAGAGAGGAGTTGATTGCTCTGCAGAAGAGAGTTCACCCCTTTGTTGAGCCAAAAGTATGCTGCTTCACCATTACTTAAGCTTTAAACTGCTGAAAGCTGCAAAACAAAGACCTTAAGGTAGGTCTAGTGAGAATTTAATCTCCATTGTGAAAGTAAACACAATAAGGTATCTTTTCAAGCCACTCTACCCGACTAATAGTTATGTGATTTCATCTGCATCTTGTGCTTAAGAGATGGCTGGTGTCAACAGCACCTCTGGTTTATAAATGGCTAGGTCTAAGGAAAGCAAGCAAGTCACTTTCCGTAGGCCACAAGAGAACTGGGGTTATTCCTGGAGAAAAATTCCAGGCTTCCACTTCAGGGCATGTCTGCCTCTAATCTGGATGCTGCCTGTGTTTCCAATCAAAACTGAATAGTATGGGGAAAAAACCAGGTAAATACATTAGTCTTTCTACTGTTCGTGTTTGCAAATCCCTCAGAAAGCAGTTGAGATGGGATCCTTGGTTTGAGTGCAGTGGGACAGTTCCATTAACCTGACTGCAGCTGGTCAACTCAGCAGTGTTGTTCTGTTTACACAGCTTTGTCTTGCTGGGAATCTGTGAATCATAACGGTTTTGCTAGCCCTCTGACTGCCCCTGGAGATGAGTTTACCAAATGCTGTTTCTGTTTGGCTACTTTCAGCTGTTCGGTGTCCTGCTGTGGTGCGTGAGCTGGGCAGATCTCTTCTACTCTTTCCATGAGCTCCTGCAAAACAGGACGCCTCCACCAGTCTATTTTGTAACTCCATTGATCGTTGGCATCACTGTGGTTCGTAACTGTTTCTGTTTATTGTGACCAATAAGAATAATCCTTTCTTAGATGAAGGAGGAAGAGGGTTCCTTTGCATTCATTGCCTCATCCTGTACTCTTTTAGCTGAATTATTAGTACTTGTATTACTGAAGCAAATTTTGCTTACCGAAAACACCGCAGTTACAGATATCTCTCTCATGTAGATTCAACTAGGTAAATTAAAATCTTTATAATGGAGCGATTGTTCTGCCTCCCACCTTGCTCTCATCTATTTCTCCAAGCTTGTGATCCAGGTGTGGAGAGAATTTGGATATGACTTTGCCTAAGCCGGGATATATGAAACAGCATGTCTTGTGCATTTTTCAGTACTGTATTGGACTTTGTAAAACTGTGTCTCTTATCTGGTGGTTGTTCCTGTGTTAAACAGAAACCAAATTTGCTTTGCCTAGGATGACAAACAGGCTTGTGGCTGTTGTATGAAAAATGAAGCAGTAAAATTTGCCCATTAAGTTTTTAATTCCCATGGTTATATTTTTTTAAAAATACCATTCTCTAGACAAGTCATGATTGTCCATCTGGACTGGAGAAATGACAACTCTTACACTTGTTTAGAATCTTTGTAGCTAATATTTAATTGTGCCTAGTCCTAGGTACAAAATCTGGTTTAAAAATTGAATTCTGGAGATGAGGCTTTGAAAACAGTAAACCCAAATTATTTCATAAAGTTATTTGCTGCTTTCCTTAGATAGAGGAGGTTTTGCCATTGACTTCTGTGAAGTTATGATGGGGCCTTATTTCAAAGAGGTCCTGTTGTCAACGATGACTGTAATATCTGCCAATGAGACCGTGAATAAGAGGAGCAGTGGGATGGGATTGTGTTCACGTGTTTCTGTATTTACTTTTACAGCTGTTAGCTACACTGCTTATTCAATACGAAAGGCTGAGAGGAGTTCAGTCCTCTGGAGTGCTCATTATCTTCTGGTTTTTGTCTGTGCTCTGTGCCGTGGGGCCTTTCCGGTCTAAGATCATGACTACAACAGCACAGGTAACATGCCATCCTTGTTAGCACTTGGAGAACAGGAAATGTAGCATTAACATCTCTGTGAAGGGAATGAATCACCGAGTTTGGAATCAAATCTGAGCCCAGCTTTTGCCAGGGAGAAAGAAAAGTTTGGTTCCGTTGCCTTGACTCAGACTTGTATAACTTGAAGGGAACTGGGATTTCTCACGCAATGTCAAAAAGCGTATTTTGCTTAGCCCGAGGCTATACTGGAAACCTGATAGACATGAGAGGGCTGTACCAATACTGTATATATATTAGAACAGACTTTTTTTTTTTTTTTCCCCTTTTGCAGCCCCCTTCCCCTGCCATGCTTAAATAGGGATGGGTAGTAATCAGAGATGATGCGTTCTAATATGTGATGTTCCCTTTTTTGCTTAGGCAGCTTGGCCACATGGTACAGCTCCATAGCCTTTCTTTTGTCAGTGCCTGATGTGCTGAGGACAGCATTTTGATTCCAACTGTGGCTTTAAATAGAGAACAGAAAGTTGGAGGGCGGGGAACGAAACCTGGGCTGTTACGATTCCTGTTTGAAAACATAGCAGGTTCTCCCACAGTAAGAAAGTTGTTATGTTTTCCACAGAAACAAATTTCACTAAGTAGGGCACAGCAGATTGCTTCAGTGATTAGATCATCAAAGGCTAGAAGGAAAAGGAGTATTTGAAAAACATTAAGGTGATTGCTTCTCCTCAGTGAAATCAGTGTTGATTCTGTTTGGTGATTTCTTTTTTTTTTTGTACTTACTTTTTTGTAACTGTCAGCAGCATTATCCTTTTAGCAAGGATCTTGCTATAGCAGGCTGCTGTAAATATTCCAGCAGAGCTTGAATTCAACCTTAAATGGCAGTCTATGCAGAACTTCTTCAGAAAATAGCTGCAATCTTGGTGAGACCCTTTCAAATACCACTTAAAGTCAATTTTCAAACTGTAGTAGTGGTGAATAAGTACAAATGTTGGACTATCAATGTTTGAATCCTTAATCAACTTAAAATTATGGGTGCAGAGCCTTAGAATGGGTATGGGTAGCTTTTCTCCTGTTCTTGCAACTGCCAAGGACCAAATATTCTTTCTCTTGCACTTAAGGTTTAAACATTTTAAGTGAACAATGAGAGCATTCACAGCTACATTAGGGTATGAAAGAGCTGTATAAGGGACATACCCTCACAGGAAGAAGTTTTAAATCAACTGCGGACTCATATAAGTAGGAAAGGAGATATGTCTAGAGCAGATGGAACTGTTATTATGCAATACAGTGTTTTTTTGCAGCTTCTTCTGAAAGTATTTAATGATGACTGCTTGTCAGTGACAAGATACTAAAGTAAATGTATGTTCCCTGATCTGGGTTGACAGTTCCTACACTTAAGACATGATCTTGCAAGAACCCCTGGAGGTAATTTAAAAGGATGTCATGTAGCTCTGATTTTAGAGGGTGTCTGCATGCAGTGAAGATGTATAAACACTTTGAACTTGACGTAATTTAATGAAAAGCTTGGAGATAAGCATGTTCTTAGGCACTTTACAGAGTACATGCATACTTCTGTAAGATAATTCCTGCTAGCAACTACTTTGCAGTATTCAACTCTAGAGGAAGAAAGGAATTGCCAAAAGAAGCTGTGAAAAAGTCAGAGAGAGAGAGAGAGAGATAGTTGGGGGGGTGGGAAGTACAATGAAAACAATTATTACTATGTTTCTTTTTCCCTCTAGGGCCATGTAAATGAAAGGTTCAGGTTTACCACGTTTTACATCTACTTTGCTTTGATAATCATTGAGTTGATCCTTTCATGCTTTAAAGAAAAGCCTCCATTTTTTTCCCCTGTTAATACAGATCCTGTAAGTATTTTTACTTTTCTTTATTTACATTTTACAGACTATATCATGCTTTGAAAGTTCCACTGAGAATACTTGTCATTGAAAACGCCTTTGTATTGTCACTGAGATTGCAGTAGTTGGTGAAACGCTTATGAAACACTGGGTGTGGAAAGTAATATTGGGGTTTTGAAGCCTTTTTCCATTATTTGTGCCATCAGTAATGACTGGAAGCTATGTAGTGAAAGCAGCTCTACTTGCTGCTTCACAGCAGTTGAAATTACATTTCTGAACATTAAAGTGTAATATTAATTATTATTTCAAGAGTAGATTTTGTGGAGGTGGTGGTCTACTTGCTTAACATTAATTTAGAGTTAGCTAAAGTCTACAAGGGTTGCCTTAATAAATGAGTTCTATATGTGTTGAGAATAGATATGGAAAAACATTAATAACGGAAGATATTAGTGGTGTCACAGATTAAATTTCTTCTCCAATTCATAAAATGGTCTCTATAATTGGATTTATGTTTGAACCGAGCTGAGAGAGAAGTCGAGCTAATTTCTTAAAATGAACATTTCAGAAACTATAAAATGACATTTAACTTCATATAAGTGTGATTTAAAGGCAGTATATGAAGCAATTTTTAAAGATAAAAGGAGTTCTACATGACATGGGAAATGAAAGAAATCAATTTTATATCTCATTAGGATGTAGGTACATACAAGTAATATACCCAAAATAAGGAAAATTGACTGTTGTCTTATTAAAGTAATGGTAAATGTCCTGCTTTCTTTTGGTTTTTTTCCCCCCATAACTTTACTATAGAATCCATGTCCAGAGTTAACTTCAGGCTTCCTGTCAAGATTGACATTTTGGTGGTTTACAAGGTGAGCTTCTCTTTTCAAGCTGTTGGACAACTGACAACCCCAAACTCTACCTGTGACACATGTTGTACAGAGTTAGCAATGCAGAGATTTTTCCTCTCTAAGTAGTTGATGTTGGATACTCTTTCATCCACAATGGTGTCAGCACTTCTAGAATTTTTGTTTTTACGAACCACTTTCAGAGTGCTCATACTGCCCATATTTCTTCTCTGAAGAGCAGTGGCAACAATTGTGGCATGACTAATAGAGTATACAGTGGTTGTACTTATCGTGTGCTGGAGTATAACCTAAATCAAGATGTAAGACTGTGTTCCACAAGATTAATCGTGCCAACCTTTCACCCATCTGAGGATGCATTTTGTTTCCTGTTGGGGTTCATGGGTCAATGATTTTTTTATAAGGACATTTTCTATGCAAGAGGGAAAGTAAACTGGGTTCTATATACAAATGATTACCACTGATGCTGCTGTCAAAAGGCATGTGTATTAAAGATGCAAATTTGAGATTGGGCTTACTACTACTCCATGATAAAGAAGTGGAACAGCTGTCAGAGGTCAAGTTAAGACCCATTTTTTCCATAGTGGTTGAGGGTGTTGAGATCTTCATTCTTACATCCACGTAACTTCATTGTCCTGGCAACAGCCCTATAAACTTCTTTCTAGTGAGAGTGTGAGATCTTTCTAAACTTCCAGAGTTTTGAATGTTCAGCTTTCCCATCAAGAGTCTTGGCAAGTAGATGTTTGTATCCCTTGACAAAATTCCTCTTACAGTTGAGGAACTGTAGTTTTCAGAGAAATCTGTTTTTTTCTTTAACTCACGTGTGCTTCACTTCTGCATTTTGTTCACCTCTGACAGTTATTCTAGATAGACTTAGTTATTTTCACTTCTAAAGCTCCACTGTTTTCATTTAACACCACAGTTTCATTCAAATGCTTCTGGTAGTTGGTTTTTATTGTCCTTTTTTTCCTGAAGTGATTCTTTCAATAAAACACATGTAATCAAAACTATGTAATGTCCTTTCCTTAATTGCAAACATCAATATAAGAAACAGAGGGAGATGGAGGTATAATTATCACCCTTTCTGTGGAGATGTATCTTCTTACTTTTGTTAGCTTAATAGTCCCAGAGTTACAAGCAGTGCTTTAAGTACTGTTAGCCAAACTGAACTGAACTGGTTTTCTCCATATGTGCAGCATGGCAATTCTTGGTTACAAAAGGCCCCTTGAAGATAAAGATTTGTGGTCGCTGAATGAAGATGATACTTCAAAAATTATTGTGCAGCAACTAAGTAAAGAGTGGGACAAAGAAAAAGCAGAGTGCAAACAGTAAGTATATTGTCCTGGAATAAGTCTGCAAACAGAGATTGATCCGAGTCCTTTCAACATTAATAAGCTACTCATCCCTGAAAATGAGCCAACTAAAAAGGCACCTACCTCTTCAAACTATGTGCTCTTCATTAATATTAACCGTCTAATTTGCTTACTTAATATGTCTAGGCAGAGGCAAACAGGAGCCCTTTGGGGCTTGTGTACTACGTACATGCTTTTTAACTAGGTGCTTAAAATCTACACGAGCAGGCAGTGCCATTTACCAAGTGGAGAAGGGCTGAAGATGCGTAAGCAGAAGGGATTGAGTTGGTTGGATTGTAGAAAATGAACAACTTTCATCACTGAGCTGGTAGATGTCTAGCCCCATAATTGCCTCCCTCCTAGGCATGTTAGAGCACAACTTCTAGGCACCATAAACCAAAAGGAATTCCTCATCATCCCCATCGTGATTTTTTTGGCCTGACACTATTTTTAGCCTTAAGGCTCTTAGCAGTGAGCAAGTCTTCATTTTCTAGCAGTAAAGATACGAAACTCAAGACACATGAAAGGCGGGAGGGGAAGAGGTATCCCACTTTAAGAGCTGAGACCCTACTCCTGTTGCCTAGAAAGTTAGCAGCAAAATTCCCATAGTCTCTGATGGAAATGGGATGAGGTTCAGAACGTTCATATAGTTACATCCATGCTGGAGAGGATATCCTTTTTATTGCATGTTCTGTCCTAATCTAATCTTAAGAAATTATCTATTGTACAACTGTGTTTCCTTCTCCCACTGGTTAATGTCCAAAATGTTTTCAAACAAATAGATGTGATAATAGTGTGTTTCAAATGAAAAATGTCAATAAGGAGGAGGCCTGCACTTCCATTTCCTTTCATTGTGGAGATTTCTCCTCCATGTGGAGGCTTTCCTCTGTTCTCTTCTGTGCATATCCTTGCCAAATTGGAAAGACCCTATTATGTGATAATATTAGGAGAGACTTGTAAGGTTCTTGGCAAGGGTGATCATGATGTGGAGAGTTGCACTTCACAGCTAAAATTTGAAAGGTTTCCAGCACTAACACCAGCAGCTTGTCCACTAGTGCTCTGTGTGTGCTGTGTTTTACTTTGGGTTTTTTTTGTTTCTTAATGTCTCTATTTTTACAATGTGGAATAATGTGCATTGTCTGGGTTCTGGTCTTTTGCTGCACAGACATAAATCTTACTCCCTCAGGCTTTTATATAGTAAGAGCACAGCCATTGTGCAGAAATGCCTAGGGTCCAGGAAAACTTTTGCTAGGAAACCAGAAACCATGCCTGGAGTTTTGTCATGGGATTCATTGCATTTTGGAAATTATTCATACAAACTGGGGCCAGTTGGCAATGAATTTAACCATAAATTCTGGCTTGTATTTAGCTCAGGTAAAATTTTGTGGTGACTATATTAATGATTCTAAGGTGGGGAAAAGAGCAAAAACAAAGCAAATCACTGTACTCCAGATTGCTGGGTTTCACATAACTCTAAAAGCTCCGTGGCTCTGCTTATTCTTCAATTATAAGTAGGTATTCTCAATTATTTCATGCCAAATAACACTAGTGGTATTTGCTTGGGAGCTGTTGTAAATAGGTTTGGGTTTTTTTTATCTCTTCTCATTAAATCTGCTCTGAGCAAGCTTTTATGACATTAAAAATGCTGTGTCAAGTTGTACATGTGTTGAAAGTGTCATGGAAAATAACTTCCAGTGTACACAGTAGTAATTTATTTTTAAAAACTCAATCAGCTGCAACTCTGGCATAGCTCAAGCTTTAAACTTGTTTTATTGTAATGACTATCATATTTCTATTGTTCCTAAGCCTACAAAACCTTTTTTACATTTTGCTTCACAACTGTCTTGTGAAATACTGTTTAATAATTGCTCATAATTCATTTTCTACTAATGAGTTACAGGGAGATCAGTGTGTATTTAAGTTGTTATCATAGATAATAATGCATGCAAAGAGTATTTTTCCTCTGCTTTTGCTCTCTTTGCATGTATGGCTGAAGTCTCTGCTCGCTCACTTTACTGGTAAGTGCAGTCGCTTCTGAGAAAGAGCTGTGCTAGATGGAGAAGAGAGAGCTGGAATCTATTTTGCCTCATTTTTAGTTAGCTTCTGTGACTGTGCTTATGAAGACAAATTGAAGATGCAGGGCCTTGTCATCACTATTAAGCAAGCTATGTGTTTTCCCATGAGATAATCAGCATCTATTATCTCCCCTGCTATAAATAATGGAAACCAGGCACATGCTTTTTGCTTTGATAAAAAAACTGGGTGTGAGCAGTCCCACACACTGCTGAAAACCTGACCTCACCTAGCTACCCGTAGTAAACACTAGATGTGCATTTTCTCCCTTTGGGATTTTTTGCTGCAACAGAACTATGGCATTGCTGTTAGGTCACTGTAATAAACATTTTTAACAGCACAAAGCCAGGGGCAAGTAGTCTTGTTTCTTCAAATCCTTCAATGAGTTTAACAGCTTGGTTGCCAGAAAAATAAAGCTTTGCTCATAAACTCTCCAGGTTTGGTCTGGAAGGACAAAAACAACACTGTTCTTGTCTGGGGAAAAAAAAAAGTCTGGTTTAGGTTCTCCTCCTGCCCTCAAACTTTATTGCGAAGAAATTGGGATTTCCACATGCCTTTGTTTGAAAGGATGTGAACAAGTTTCTACCTGTGGGCTGTTAGCCACAGTGATCATTTTGAATGCTTACAAGCTGTTGGAATTATTTGACTCTACAGCCAGCCAGCTCCAAAAAATCTGCACACTCTTTATGAAGAATCCATAAATCCAACCTCACTTGGTAGTACTTTTAAGTTATTTTTCAAATGCCTTCATGTAAGTCTTCACTGTTCCTAGGGTCTCTCTTCCATCTGTCCCTTCTTATAAGGCTTATGTGCCCCAGACTCTAATTTCCTTCTCCCTGCTCCACTTGGACTTAACCTTCCTCGCTGACTTTCAGGAAATTGTTCTCTAGGTCCCATAGCCCCCAAGAAACAACAGCAGTTCAGTATTTGCTGGTAGAAAAGCTGCCAGGCTGCTCTTTGACAGAAGTTCATGGAGGAAATAATTTCCCAGAGCACCCCCTCCTTATTGATAGGCAACAGAAGTCAGGCACCCAGAGCTGCTTCCAGAAAACCCACCTAGAGCCCTGGAGAGCAGTGTGGACCTGTTGGGTCCAGTTTTCATCAGTCAGTCTCAAAGAGCTTTGCAGAAGAGATCACTTTCATTGGCTTATTTTGCAGGTGGAGAAAGAAAAGGACAAAGTAAGAAAGGGATGCAGCGAAACAGCATTTAAATGCTTACGATGTCTTCTAAGTAAAATTTAGGCACCTAAACCCAAAGTTTCTGTCCTGGAAGAACCTCGGACAGCTGCAGCCCAGATCTCAGAGATGGCTTAGCTTTGGAGGTGCTGTGGTTTGTGCTCTTTCAAGTTTCCAGGAATGCAAAATCGTATTTTGAGAGGGCTGTGCCTGCTTCCTCTCTTAGCTTGGCATGTGATTCAATGCCTGTCTCCCTGGAGGGATTCAGACTACTCTGGAAGCAACTGTGTGATCAGATAAGGCTAAAGGTTTAGTACAGCTACTAATTGAACAACAACAAATACAGCCTCAGAAGGACTAGGTGAGGGTGCCTTTTGTGGTATGTAACTAGCAACTGTTAGAGAATTCCTTTATAAGAAATTGGCGATTCAAGATCAACTCTGTCCTCCGCCAAAGGAAGTCATGCCTTCATCTCCTACTCCTTTGACCCATGTTCTCATCCCATGGTGACTGATTTTCTGGCCTATGGAGTACACCTCATAAGTACTACAGAAAAAGAAAAGAGACTCATTACACAAGAGTGGCCTATCCCTGAGCACGTCTAGATCTTGTTGAAAGTCTTGCTGTTGACCAGTAGCAGAGCAAAGAAGGGAGCAGACTTTTAGATGTTACTGCAGTGCTGTACATAGGGCAATGACATTCTTGTCAGTTGTCTCTAATTGCTTGTTTCATTCCCCTAGGAAAGAAGATGTGACATATATGAAGAAATCTAACCATGTGCTGAATCATGTTGGTGATGGTCCAGAGGAAGCAGAAGTTCTAATCAGAGACAAAAAGCACAATAGAAAGCCTTCCTTTCTCAAAGCTTTGTTGAGGACCTTTGGGCCATATTTCTTAATCGGCTCGTTCTTCAAGCTGATACAAGACCTACTTTCTTTCGTCAACCCACAGCTGTTAAGGTTGGTTTACTGTGTGAGTAGTTTCTCTGTGCAGTCCCTGTGGAGGCTTGGCTTTGGCACGAAGTATTTATTTTTGAAATGCATATCTAGTTTCCCTCACAGTGCTGCATGTGTATGCTCCCTCACCTTCCCACCGAAATGCCATAAGACAGGAGTTCTTTTTTGTGGACTAAGCTGTAAATTGGGCAAGCTTCACTGAAATGCAAGATTCGTAAATCACCCATCACCAATACACAGCCTTGAATTACAAATTACCTGTTGCTTCATGCAGCAGTCCAAAGCAATTTGTCCCCATTTCTAAAGGATTATTTGTGAAATCAAAGCGAAGCACTGCTTGCTGGATCCAGTAGTCTCTGCACATCTGATACCCACATGCGTTGGTGGTGGCTGCAGCTGCAGCATGACTTGATATACAAATGAAGCATGATGCTCAAGTTATGTGGTGCTTTGACCATGCCGCTGTCATCTGGGAAAGATTTTGGACCATTTAGATGAGTTCATGTGTTCTTAGTTGTGCACGGTAATGAGAATGTGAGGCACAGTTGCAGTAAATTGCCAAGTGAAAGAGAATTATGGTTCTATTAAAAAAAAAAAAAAAAAAAAAGAGGAACACCTGTACGTCCCATCTCCAGGGGCACCAGTTGCTCAGCCTGATCCATAAAGGAATTTGCACGATTCCCACATTTTTTTCTCTGTTAGTATTATTCTTAAAGTGAGAATTTCACGAGATAATCATTACCTAAGAAGAAAGTAACAGTGGAAATACCAGCATGTCTATCAAACAATTGTTTTTTATTTCTAAATCAATGGAAAAGCACACAGTGCTGTTAATCCATGAGAGGAATGGAGTTTGGATGGAGGCCACAGGTGGATGTGGGGAAGGGGAGAAGAGAGGGCTTTGCTCCTATATAAGCATCTCTTAAAATAACATCGGTGTGGAGCTGTGTTCTGAGATCGTAGAATCATGAAATAGAATCATAGAATTGTTTAGGTTGGAAAAGACTTTTAAGATCATTGAGTCCAGCCATTACCCTAGCACTGTGAAGTCCGCCACTAAACCATGTCCCTAAGTGCCACATCTACACTTCTTTTAAATACCTCCAGGGATGGTCACTCAGCCGCTTTCTGATATGAGCCAGGATGTTATTGGCCACCTGGGCACGCTGCTGGCTCATATTCAGCCGGCTGTCGACCAACACCCCCAGGTCCTTTTCTGCTGGACAGCGTTCCAGCCCCTCTTCCTCAAGCCTGTAGCGCTGCATGGGGTTGTTGTGACCGAAGTGCAGGACCTGGCACTTGGCTTGTTGAACCTCATACAGCTGGCCTTGGCCCATCAACCCAGCCTGTCCAGATCCCTCTGGAGAGCCTTCCTACCCCCCAGCAGATCAACCCTCCCTCCCAACTTGGTGTCATCTGCAGACTTACTGAGGGCACACTCTAGGTAGACGACATCCACAACCTTTCCCTCCTCCAACTAAGCGGGTCACCTTGTCGTAGAAGGAGATCAGGTTAGTCAAGCAGGACCTGCCTTTCAGGTACATGAAACCCACGCTGACCGGGCCTGGCCAGCTGGTTGTCCTGTACGTTGCTGCATGATGGCACTCATGATGATCTGCTCCATAACCTTCCCCGGCACCAAGGTCACACTGACGGGCCTGTAGTTCCCCAGATCCTCCTTCCAGACCTTCTTGTAGATGGTTGTCACATTTGCTAACTTCCAGTCAACTGGGACTTCCCCAGTTAGCCGGGACTGCTGATATCTGATGGAAAGTGGCTTGGTGAGCACTACTACCAGCTCCCTCGGTACCCTGAGGTGGATCCCACCTGGCCCCATAGACTTGTGTGTGTCTAAGTGGTGTGGCAGGTCGCTAACCATTTCCCCTTGGATTATGGGAGCTTCATTCTGCTCCCTGTCCCTGTCTTCCAGCTCAGGGGGCTGGGTACCTGGAGAACAACTAGTCTTACTGTTAAAGACTGAGGCAAAGAAGGCATTATGTACCTCAGTCTTTTCCTCATCCTTTGTCACTACGTCTCGTCCCGCATCCAATAAAGGATGGAGATTCTCCTTAGCCCATGTTGTTCTGTAGGTGGTTTGTGACATAGCCAGAAGTTTGCTAAAAAGAGGGTCCGACCCAATATGGTGACATTTAATAGCTTACAGTCTGTCTTCTTCCAGAGTCCCTAGTGAAGAGGAGGCAGCTGGCTTCCTTGTGAGAACACATTAAGTATAATCTATTCTGGGAATTTCTCAAATTTGCATAGATTCCTGGATATGTTGTCAGTGATATCGCAAGGCATGTGATGGGGAATTTCAAGTCTGAATTCCTGCAGTCTTGGAAAGTGCACTGCTAGTGGTAAGAGAAAATGAAAAAGCCATGGCTGTCTGGCAGATTGCATGTAAGATAGTTTTATGTTTCTAAAAAGACTGCTGAATCCCTTGCTGGGACTACAAGGAAGAGATTTTCCTGAAGCTGTCCACTTACAGCATGACTGACTGGTGCAGTGCAGAAGGAAGATCTCTCTGGACTGGAAGAAGAGAGATGGAGCAACCTCATGCTTCTAACACAAGGCTCTGGGGCCTGATTTGTAGTTTCCTGGTGTATTTTCCCCCTGCTGATTATTTGAACCATGGAGCCAAATCTCTGTTCCTTCTGTATTTTAACAATTCAATACTCTGGTCAGTAGGCTGAAATCACAAATGTGATTTTTGAGAACACTGGATGTTGCCAGAAGTTGTTCTGCTTATTTGCTATATGCCAGTGTGCAGGTCTTGCAGGGAGAGCAGCTGTGTGTAGTAAGAAATGGCTTATTAATAAAAGATAGTATAGCCAGTTTAATGGTACTACCATTTTCCTGAAAAAGTAGGAGTGAAGAACTCTTATGCATCCATCCAGGAGGATGTCTTTTAATCTAGCTTTTTTGTGGGAAAACACCCCAGGCAGAAGCACTCAGGCTGCTTGAAAGGGGTTTGGGAGAGAAGCTGGTTTCTCCTGCTTTACTGCACTGTCCTACTGCGTCCTGTCATTCACCTCTTGCCCTGGAGGGCTGCCCAGAAGAGCTCAGACAGTGAGCCATGTGTTTAAATGCTGGATCTTGGGGGAAACCTGGAGTTTCTCATCATGTTTCATTTTCTACAGGCTCATTTGCAAATGGACTTTCTCACTGGCAAAGTCTAATGTTTTGCTGTTGGATCTTTGCAATGTTGTTTGACTGAAATCGTAACTCAGCTTGCATCCTGGAGAGCTGTTTACTTTTTGTGGTTAAAGAGAGGATGTGGGAGGACACCATAGTTGAGAGAAGCTGTGTTATGTCCCATTAAACTTGCTGCATGTTTTTTATTTTTGTTTCTTTTTCCTTTTCCTTCCCTAATCTTCTGAAAAACAGTGTATTAATCAGCTTCATTAAGAACAAAGATGCCCCAGCCTGGTGGGGATTTTTGATTGCGGCTTTGATGTTTATCTGTGCTGTGCTGCAGACACTCATACTTCACCAGCATTTCCAGTACTGCTTTGTTACTGGGATGAGGCTGAGAACTGGGATCACTGGAGTGATATACCGAAAGGTAAGACTGGAAGTATTTCGTGGGTTGGAACACCACTGTATAGTCAAGCAAGTGGTCTTAGTTCTCAAATACTCTTGGAAGAACAGGCATATTGGAGAATAGCCTCTTGGAACAGAAAAGATTGGGGTTTTGTTGAGTTTTTAGGAGTACCTCTATCATACTTTACAGAATTTTCTAGCGATCAGCAACTTAATGTGGGTGTACTGGTAGGTCACCAGATGTATCACAGGCTCACTTGGTATCATTGGTTCACTTTAAATATTTGGAAAAGGGATCCAGGAGAATAGCGTGTTTGTGCTATGAGTCGATAAGATGCAACTAGGTTTTCTTCGGAATGCTACATACTGCTTGAGACAGAAGTGCTCACAAGCAAACCATTTCATGAAGTCTTGTTCTTTGGAGATTAGGAATTGATGTAGGTGTGAATTATGTTATTCTTGTTGGAGACGCACATTCTTGGGGAGTGTCTTGTTTTGCTAATAATTGAGGATTTCTTCTCTGTGTTTCTCCATACATATCAAGATTGTGAATCCACTGAAACCCTCTTATTTCTCAGTCCTTAGTCATCACAAACTCAGCGAAGCGCTCATCTACTGTTGGAGAAATTGTCAACCTGATGTCAGTAGATGCCCAACGTTTCATGGACCTGATGACTTTCCTGAACATGTTGTGGTCTGCACCACTCCAGATATTTCTAGCTTTGTATTTCCTCTGGCAGGTACAGACATTGTCATGTTTTTTCAGAATTTGTCTAAATGATGTGCAAGCTTATTATTTTTTTGTTAATTTGACCCACCACTGCTTTTTTAGAAACTTACTGTTCTGCCTTGTAGTAAAATAGCTTGTACTGGTGTACATGATCAATTAGTCTCTTAATTATTGTGTTCAGCTGGTAGGCAAGAGAAGGCATTTGAAGCAAAAGATAGCCTTTGTGTCTCCTCTGTCCCTACCATGCTTTGATAGGACCAGTCTTGGACTCATCACAGTGTTTGCAGTAGTTGATGCAAATGAGAGCTTGAGGGAAATGGTTTAAAAACCAAACCAAACAAAAAAACCCAGACATAGGAAATGTAAGCCATGTATAAAGATTATATCACACCATATAAAGAAGTTTTGTGCAAGTCGACGTGAAACAAATCGCACCTGAAATAACCATAATTTTTCCTTTGCTCCAGTGAAGTTGTTTCTGGTTTATTCCAGGTTCATTCTGAGCGCTGGCTTTCATCTTTGAAATGTCTATGCAATTAATCTGTTTTACTGCATAAAATGTTAG
This sequence comes from Buteo buteo, assembly GCF_964188355.1. Lineage (NCBI taxonomy): Eukaryota > Metazoa > Chordata > Aves > Accipitriformes > Accipitridae > Buteo > Buteo buteo. The sequence continues at coordinate 7,374,395 of NC_134183.1, read as the reverse complement.
CATCAACTTAACCATATTGACTTAGACTTGAAAGCCATTAAGTTGCAGCAGTTTTATGTGAGTTGCTGCTCCGCTGGTAAGCTGCACTCTGGTAGCTAGCAGTTTGTATACTTTTACTCACATTGAGGGTACTGGGTTAATTCAGTAATTACAGTTCTCTAGGTCGGAGAGAATTCAATGGAAAAAAATCCTTCTGTGTGGCTTATTTGTTCCCTTTCTACATTTGCTCAATAGCTCTGTATTTGCATTAGTTGAAACTTAACTTTCCCCTTCCACTGGGAACCACTTAACAGGTAAATCACAAAGCGCTCTGCTATCACCAATACTAGCATAATAATAATTCAAGGTGGATGCGGTCATATTTTTCTGTCTCCTCCTCAGTTGTTCTGTGAAATTAGAACACACTTCACTGGGAGGAGTTCAACTTGTCTATGTAAAACATTCATTTCTGTTTCTATGACCTACTGTTGTTTTAATGCTCACCATAGGGAACGGTAGCACTTGGGTACAAGTAGCAACAACTTACCTTTTTTCTTTCATTCAAGACTTTAGGGCCTTCTGTGCTGGCAGGAGTTGCCGTGATGGTTTTACTTATCCCATTTAACTCTGCAATAGCAATGAAAACCAGAGCGTTCCAGGTAAGGTACCAGCAGAGAAGGTGATGTTATCTGAATTGGCAGCTGTGCTATGAGAAAGGCAGGCAGCAGTGGTTGTTTTGGCCATTAATGAGCTGCCATTTGCACCAATTTACTTATGAGTAAGATTGTATTGAAATATTTAATAACTATATCTTCTCAGATAGTTTTTTCCATAGTGAATTGAATGCTAATTAAGGGAAAGGTGTGGCATTGAGTCAGTGGCACTGTTCATATTGCTGGACCTGCTTCTGGGATTAGCAAGAAGTTTCTTTGTCTCCATATCCCTTCACCTGGTAGCTTCTTCTAGGAGTGCCTAGAGAAAGGGCAAATAAATGCTCTTCTTTGAGCTGTGAATGACTGTTTTCAGAGATGGGAACTGAAACATGGTAGCTTGTTTTTTATGCTAATAGCCAGTGTTGACTTTCACTGCTACAGAGATGGGCTAAATTTGAATTATTATCTTAACGTAAAAGGATCCTTTATTCCTTTCTTTGTAGTTTTAGTCGTCTCTAGTCAAGGAAGGCTGAAAAAAACAATATAATAGTGCCCTCTGGCTTTGTGCTAGTAAAACCTAGTAAGTGGCTTGTGCTGTGCAACTGATCAGTGACTGTTTGGAAGGTTAAAAAAAAAAATCAAGCTGTTGATGTAACAAAGGTACTAGTTGGAAAATGAATATAAATGATGGCATTTAAGCACAGCCTTAGTAACAGAGTGGTATTATTATGTGCCTTAAAGAGACATCCAGATTTCCCATTAAATCTCTTGGATACTGACATGTTAGTATTAACATTCCTTTTCTCCTTGCCCATTATAAGATGCTCAGAGCTGCATAACTTGGTGTGCATGTGTCTGTGAATGCAGTTTTTCATTTTGTCTATACAGCTGAGCAGGGATTTTTTTTTTTTTAAAGTAACTGAATGAAGCACTGTATTCTAATGTATAGGGGAAAAAATAAACTAGGAGTAACCACAATCTTCAAGGGATGCCATAAGAAATACAACTGTGCATATCAGGAAAAAAATCTGAAGAAATCAAAGGAAGAAGTAGGCTAGTGTTTTTCTGAAGTGCCTGAATCTTTCTTTAAGGTGGTTTTGAAAATGTAACCCCTAACAGTGAAGATGAGTAGAAAACTTGTCTACTCTGCTTTTCAGCCATTTTCTTTGGATGTATAGACTTGCACAATAAGTTTACTGATAACAGTCTGGCTTGCTTTAATTACCTTTTGCATCCTCTTTAGAAATAGCCCAAGGACCATCACAGCTGTGAGACAACATGTTGAAAGCTCTTTTCTAGTCATTCATGTGACACTCTGTCTCCTGTGTTTACTAATAACCTAGGTGGAACAAATGCGATATAAAGACTCCCGCATTAAATTAATGAATGAAATTCTGGGTGGCATAAAGGTGCTAAAGCTGTATGCTTGGGAACCATCATTTTCAGAAAAAGTGTTGGAGATACGAAAGAATGAGCTGCGAGTTTTGAAAAAATCTGCCTATCTCAATTCTTTGTCCACCTTTGCATGGATCAGCGCACCATTCCTGGTAAATTGAATTTGCATGACTTTCTAAGCTGTACAAGTACATCCTTGAAGGATAAGCGTGAGGCTTTCTGCTTGCTAAATGTACATAGGAATAAAATGTAAATACTTTTAAAAAAAATTATTCACATGCTTTGAAGCAAAGTTCCCTGTTCTCTAGAGCCTTTTTGTTAATCGGTATTAAAGTATTTCTTGATAAAGCCTGCCAGTGGAAGCTGGGAATAGCTGTCTTGGGAGAATTTCCAACCACTTCAAAGTACTTCCCATAACAAATTGAAACTAGAATTTGAAACCTCAGAGATATTTGTGAATAGCAAAAAAAATTTTAATTGAGTCAGTCAGGACAACGTCTTGTCTTAAGCTCTCATTTCTACCTTTCGTGTTACAGTGCTGCTTGTTTTAGGGGGAGAGGGAGTTGTTAAATTATTCTACAACCTAAAAAAAGATTGATTTAATGTAAAAAATAAAGCCCAAATGATACATTGCCAATTCTGAAATGCTTTTTCCTCAGTTTTCCCTTTCCTTCTATTTTCCACTTCATTGCACTGTGATCCCTTTTGCAGAAAGGGTTTTGGTTTTGGTGAATAAAAACATGCAGATAAGTGCTTTGTCAAAAATATTCCTAGCCAACTGTTCTCAAGATCAAAGGCCCAACCCTGCAGAAATATTCTTAATGGCCTCAAGATCCTGCCTCTTTCATGTTTACTTAACGTTAATGCACTTCCTTAAATGCACATTCCTGCTCCTGCTCACCATTAGTTTACTGCGTAGGGTGGTCCCTCCACAGTGGATGGGCCCTGTCATACAGCAAACCAGCAAATTACTTGGATTTTACTCCCTTCCCTGTTGATCAGTAAGTCTTGTTTGCTTAGCCTGCAGTTTACAATGGGAAAATTTGGTTGGGTGGAGTTGGAAATGCAGCCAAACCGCAGCCAGGTAACTGTTTCTCATTTTTATTTACCTGAGTTCTGTAGTTCACCTCTTGAATCTCCTAGTGCAACTAAATGTATCCAGTAGTAATCTGAAAGTTATTTTATTTCACATGCCCTTTCTTATATCAACTTGTTCATACAACTTGTCATTCTCAAAGCATGTTGAAAAGGTCAGAAACAGAGAATTTGCCCAATTTTGTTGTTGATACTTTTACTTCAAAGATGCCTGTGAGGCTTGACTGCTTTTTAAAATGTCAAAATATTACATATGTCTTGCAGTAAACTCCCTTTCTGGCTTTTAGGTAGCATTGACGACGTTTGCTGTATACGTTTCAGTGGATGAGAAGAATATCCTGGATGCAGAAAAGGCTTTTGTATCCCTCTCCTTGTTTAATATCTTAAAGTTTCCCCTCAATATGCTTCCACAAGTCATTAGCAACATTGCACAGGTAAGGATGATCTTGTGCATAAGTTGTTTTGAACAAGTTGAACAAAAAGAACCACAGATGTCCCTGATTTCTAGAATGCAGAGATCCCTTGCATCTGCCTGTTAGCTGGTTTTCTTTCTAATATCTTTTCCCTATGGCTGCCCTGTATTGGAAAGTGTGACATCTTCTGAGTATGCTTGCCTGTGTGAATTTTGCTTCACTCAGATGAACTCAGCTTGGTCTGAGAAATTTCACAGTTCAAAGCTTGAATTTCAGCATAAGACCGATTGCAGGGAAGGAATGAGTCACTGTTCAGGAAGCCTGTAGGGTGAAAGCTTAAGCCATTCTGCATGCTTTCTTTTACAGTAGTAAGAGCATTAAGTCCCCATTAAAAGAATGATAAAATAACACCATGCTCTTTTCTTAGACAAGTGTTTCCCTAAAGAGAATTCAGCAGTTCCTGAGTCATGATGAACTTGATCCAAATTGTGTGGAAACAAAAGTGATTGCGCCAGGTAAAGCCATCAGTATTTTTCTAAACTATGCTAATATAACAAACATCCTGTATTTGTTTTGGACTGGTTGAGTTATGAAAAAAAAAAAACAAAAAACAAAATGAAAATAACAATAATAATCTTGGTTTAAAAAAAAAAAAGTTGCTGGTTTGAAAAGTATGTGTTTGTTGTTCAGGCTATGTGGAAATTACAGAAGTTTCTGGCTATATTTTTGAGCTTTGAGCTGGGTTCTTGGGCCTGAGTTTGCATCTGCGATGTACTGCTAATAGCATTGAATAATGAAGTGCATCCACTGACTAGGGCCAGCAAGACCTGTTCAAACCTTTTGCACTGCACAAACGCTCAGGAACATTGTAAACAGTTTTGATTTCTTCTGTTGGAAACAGTATCCCAAAACAAATGATCAAACCAGGTGGTCTCAAAAAAATGTGTTTTGTCATGTAATGCACTTTGGTGATACTGTGGTTTGAAACTTCTCTTGTGTGATGCCGTAGACGGAGGAGGAGAAGGGGTGGCTGCGTGGCTGTCATGCGATTACTGTTACACACCACCCCACCAGGAGGTAAAGGAAGCCTGCAGATCTGTAACTTTTTAGTGTGGCAAGCAAAAAGTTGCACAGAGGCAAATTTAATCTGATATATCAAAGTCATCAGCATGCAGTGTCTCCTACTGACTTGAAAGTGGTTTCTTAAGTAAAGTTGTGCTAACACTTGCGTGGTGATTCTGAGCAGCAAATGTTGGGACTAGCCTCACTGGGGCAGGGTGAAGCAGGACACCTTTTCAGCTCCATAGGTCTGTAAGCAAACAGTCTATAGCTTAAGACGTGATCAGTTATTTTAACTCTGAACAAGCCTGTCTTGTGACCCACAGTCATGAGACTGTGCTTCCCATGCCAGTAGAAAAGGGAACCACAGTGTACATGAAACACCCATAAATAATTCCTCTGTCTGCCAGTCTCTCAGCTGTACTGTTCTGTGTAATACATTTCCTGCCTTCTCTATTGTTATGTTTTTGTCATACAGGCAATGCCATCAGTGTAACAAATGCGACATTCAGCTGGGGAAAGGAGCTTAAGCCATCTCTGAAAGAGTAAGATTCCTTTATGCAATTGCAATACAACATCTACCTGCTTCCTGGTTTCTGGTGCCTGGGAGGTCTGTTTGAAAGATGTCTAGTAATATCTGCAGGCTCACTTCTGAAAAAGGTTGTTTTCACGCATCACATATGTGCATCTCTTCCGCCTTTAAAATGTCGAGCTAATCCTCATGGTTTATGGTATTTAGGTTAACAGAACAGTGCTGTAAGGCTTTAACTCCACAGCAACTCACATAAAATAGTTACCTATTGAAGGACAGAAAGGCTACGTAAATTTCTTAAATAGACATTTTTTAGCTGAAGCATTGGACAAATTGACCAAATTGATCTGATGGATTTTAAGGACAGTTGAGATGTCTGGGTTTGGACTTGGGCATGCGAACAGTGATCTGTTCTTTTAAGAGTCTTGTGGCATACTCATCCCGGTGGCTGTAGATGGGCCATTTCCAGGCAATGGGGGTGCATGTTTTGCTCATTTGCCTGTTTGAATGAATACAAACAAAATTTGCCTGGAAGCATATACTTCCTTATGTTATGTTTTGTTGTCAGATCAAAATCACAGAAACCTGGTAAGTGTTGTTAGAATTCTAGTCCAAGGAGCTCATGCTGCTGTGCTGAGTGTATTATCTTAACAGGTTATACATGGATAACCTGCAAGCAAGAGGCTTAGAGTTCAAAGGAGCCAGTTTGGTTCAGGCAACCAAATCTGCAGCCAGGTTAACTTCAGTGTTCTGGTGTTTATTTCAGAAAGAACCATGCATCTCCAGCTCAGATTGCTAGCCACCTGGGCCTAAAAATTACTTGGTGACTTCCTAAAATAGCAGTAAGGCAAAACTCAACTAGAGGGAAAGAATAATGAAAAAAACACGTGTAGTGCTTTTGAGTTTTCCTGCTTTCAATATTTCTTTTAAAAAAACCAACAACCAAAAAACCCTCTTGCAGTGTTCAAAACATCAACTACCTGCTTGGTAAGAATATGCATAAGAGTTAGAGCCCTAGTTCTGCATCAGAATCTGTGCAAACAGAAGTTTGGCTTGATTTCATTAGTGAAAGACACTTTGATGGCAAAGAGACCGTGTCCATCAGTCATTTCCCTATCAGTTCACCTTCAAAACCAGGACCTAAAGCAGTCCGTTTAAGAACATAATGGGGAAAACAGTAAAGGATTTTAACTGGGAAAGTTTTGGTTTTCTTGTCTTGTTGTGAACTCTATTTGCCAGCACTGGAAATACGGTACTAAGGTGGTTTGAACATTTTTAGATGGGATGTATTCACTCACTACTTTCGTACAATTGCTCTTGCTTCTAAAATCAAAACCCAAAAGACTTCTGGAAGATTGTCTGCTTTCAAAATGCTTATTAACCTGTTTGACTTGCTGATGGACTGATATGACACAGCAAAGGGTCTTAGAAGGCTTGCTACCAATCCTACTGGTTTAACAACCAAGAAGATGGATTAATGCTGTGTTTCCATTTGCTCTTACAGTTCTGGTTACAGTTGATTGTGCACAAGAAAGGTAGGAGAAGACCAGTGACCAAGCTATGCTTACTATATCCAGTCAGGCTGAGGTCAGGCTGATTTGTCACTGTGTATTTCAGCCCTGGTTTAAAGACCCATAATGTCTTTAGTAAACTAATGTTTAATTAATTTCCAGCCTGTTTCCTCCACAGTATAAATCTGTTGGTCCCCAGTGGTGCTTTGGTTGCTGTTGTTGGCCATGTTGGCTGTGGGAAGTCTTCTCTGGTGTCTGCTCTCCTGGGTGAGATGGAAAAGCTGGAAGGAGAAGTGGCTGTGAAGGTTGGTGTTGTTTACAATGCCATTTAACAATGGTATGGAAATGTGCTGCTTATGCCTGCCATTGCTTATAATGCACATCAAGCTGCTGTTTGCTCCTATGCCAGCTTGTCTGCATGCTTATTTGGGTTTTGCCCACACCTGTTCTGTTGTGTTTTATATAAAATGACTTTCCCAATTCTATCAACTATACATCAGCAATTAACACACATATATGTATAATGTGAATGTATATCGAACAGGAGCTAGATCTATGTGCTGTAGATCTTAATCAGAGTTGTAAGTGTGAATTGCTGCTTGTTACAAGTCAGAGGTTTCCTTTCTCCCTCCTTGTTCAAGGGTTCTGTTGCTTATGTGCCTCAACAAGCCTGGATCCAGAACGCCACGCTGAAAGATAACATTTTGTTTGGCCAAGCTCCTAATGAACAAAAATACCAAAATGTCCTGGAGGCCTGTGCTTTAAAAACTGACCTGGAAGTGCTGCCAGGAGGAGATCAGACTGAGATTGGAGAAAAGGTAAGGGTTTTGGTTTTTTTCAAGTCAGACCTGCTTGGTGATTCCTGTTCTGTCTAGCTAAAGAGAGATTACTGTAAAGTCAGCACTTGATTTGGTTTGATCTTTACAATGGCATCCCTGCTACAATCAACACTGAAACATGCGGGGCAGTTTTGTGAAAGGCAGTTGGACTTAAACTCATTCCTAACTTTAAGCATGTGTTTGTACTGTGATGCAAAATTACACATCTAGCCCTGGAAGATCAGAGCATCCTCCATTTGTTGTCCAATTGTAAAGGTGCATCTGTCCAGAACACTTAAAGTCCTTCCTTCTCCTGTAGGGATAAAAAGGGAGGGAACATATGGTGTGCGTCAAGTGAAAAAGTGATATGATCATCCCTTAACACCTCATTTTAATGAGAAACTTTCACATCTGTGATTACCAACAAAGATTTTTTTTCATAGGCCACTAAATTTGAGATGAATATCATGAAGTGGAGTGGATATGTGGATTTGTATGTAAGATGAGAGATGTGGAAGATGTTCCAGGTGCCGCAGCCCTGTTTTGAATGTTTGCATTTTACATCCTGGTTGACGGTCTTCCTTTTTATAGTTTTGTGTTTTAATAGCTCCCTTTAGGAGCTTATTAAGCAAGAGGTTTATTTCGTCTCCAGATTGCTGGGTGAGTGGAAGTTTGGCAGCGAACAAACAGATTTAGAGGCGTTCTGTTCTGTCTCTGGCTCAGAGTGAGTTATTCTCTTCAGCGCCTCGTGTTTCAATTCAGCATCCGTGTGTTTGACTGGGTGAGAGCCATAAAGAGTCATAGCTGTTGTTGGAACAGAGTCATGGTATGTTTTGTTCTCTCCTCTTTCCCTTCAGGGCATCAACCTCTCGGGTGGCCAGAGGCAGCGAGTGAGCCTCGCTCGTGCGGTGTACAGCAACTCTGACATTTACCTATTAGATGATCCTCTTTCTGCTGTGGACTCGCATGTTGCGAAGCACATCTTTGACAAAGTTATTGGTCCAGATGGGGTACTTAAAGGAAAAGTAAGCTGGCATTTAGATCCTCTTAAAAATGTACACAAACTCAGAAGCACTGGTGGGTAACAGGAAAGCTATTTCACCACTGAGGCTTGAGTGCTGAATCATTCCTGCATTTCTGTGTTAAATTGGCAATGTGGACACCTTTTTCCCCACAGCACAGACTCTGCAGTGAGCTGCTATTTAGCATGCCCAGAAGCGATGTGATCTAGTCATAACATGTAGAGGCAGAAATCTGGTCTGCCTTTTAAAACCCCTACTATGAGATGTCCAAAAAGAAGACATTTGCAGAAACTTGTAAAGGTTGTCAGCTTAGTATTGCTGCTTGTTACTCGGAGGTGGTGCAGTGAGGAAGTTGTAACAGCTTACTGATTTTACAGAGGTCTTTGGCAGTATCCAACCAAATTGCAATCTCTTTGCTTCCCCTTCTACTCCTGTTACAATCTTCTCAGACGTCAAAAGGGAAGGGCTGCAAAGAAATCAGCACGAGGGAAATGGGGAATGAAAATTCAGTTGGTTTACTTCCCTCTGTGGTTACATCAGCATGCAGCAGGAAGCATAGTAAGTTCATGTACATATTTCCAAGCTAATTCGGCTAACAAGGACAGTCATTTCACCTTGACATGGTAACTCACTCCCTGTCCCAAAAATGTGGTAGTATTTGGCTTGCTGAGCAGTGTTAATCCCCACAGTGACAACTGAGAGATGTGGGTTTTTTCTTTTTCCCTATCCAGACCCGAATTCTGGTGACCCATGGTATCAGCTTCCTGCCTCAGGTAGACCATATAGTTGTGCTGGTAGATGGCAAAATCTCTGAAATGGGATCTCATCAAGACCTTCTGAAACAAAACAAGGCCTTTGCAGAATTCCTGCGAAATTATGCACTTGATGAAGACATCGAAGAGGATGAACCAACAAGTACAGTATTGCTTTTTCTTAAAACATGTCTTTTTCTGTCAACTAGATTACATATTTTCTCTGTATAAAATGTCCCTTGCTTCTTCATGACAGCCTGGCATTTGCCTTTCTGTACTCTATGGCCAGGTCTGTATTATTGATAAATGTTTTCACAAAGTTGTTTCAAAATTTCATGTGGTTTGTCCTAGAAAAAAAGCAATTCTTGTGTTAGAAATTATTCTGAAATTGGGAATTTATTTTACAGTTAGAAGTAGCCGAGAACAAACTGGGCTTGCTATCAAAGGGGCTACCTAGAGTCTGATATTTTTTCCCTGTTTATATGTTGGGGTTTTTTTTCATACAGCAAAGTTCAAATTACGTTTTAATCTTGGGTTACTTTCCAGCTTGGTTTGATTCTGATAAAATGATACAAGATTAAAGCATTTTGGTAAATGTTTCCTCTGTGTGACAGTGTTCCCACACTCTCTGACTCCAGCTCTGCTTCTCTCCAGACAGGCAGAGAGGAACATGCATGACATCTAGCAGCAGCAGAGGCTTGCAGTAGTTCCTGACATGACTCCCCCATCCCAAGATCAAGCCTAGATCATGCCCTATAAGTGAATTTAGCTAGAACCAACACTTGCTTAACATTTCTGATGCACCAAAGGAATGTGATGTAAATGCATTTGGCAGCCAACCTGACTCACAAGATCTTCGCAATTTAGTTAGGAGAAGGGATGTAAAACTATCGGGGAGTTTATGCACTATGATTTTCCTGCTGTGATATTGTTTTTCATGACTCTTGCTTTGTACAGCCACCTTTTTCTGTGCTTTCGGCTTTATTCAGCAAAAAGTCTGAGGTGTGTTCTTGTCTTGCAGTGCTGGAGGAGGAAGAAGTCTTGCTAGCTGAAGACACCCTCAGCATCCACACTGATCTGGCAGATAACGAACCAGTGACGAACGAGGTCCGCAAACAGTTTCTTAGGTAAACATGAGGTTCATGTATTTATAGTCTGTGTCTGGGGTGAAACATCTGAAAGATGTTAGTCACATGCTGCTTCTCAGTCTGGGCTTTAGTTTCCTTAGTTTCCTCTGACAAATAAATTGGTTTAGTATCCTTTTGAAAATAAATGTGAAAGAACATGCAAAGAAGATCAAACATCTATTCCTGCAATCCTCTTTTTAATCCAAACTGAACCAATTTCTTAAAGCTACTCTCTGGTTCTCAGGTAACACTACTGTATGTATTTACCCACACAACACTAAAATGCTACCAGTCGCGTGATAAATAAACCCTTTGTATTGTGCCTTTCCATTGGGAATCTTGGAAATCTTTAAAGTTTTCATAACCATACCCATAGATGCTGTCCAGCTAACTGTTGATGTGAAAACAGAGAAGGTCAGGGCTTAGCTTTGAAATGTCTGTCTTGTGATGAAGCCTCTAAAGGCCTTTACCAAAGAGCCCAAGCCCTACCACAGCCTTTGTTAGGTACTGTATTTCTGGCATCGCTGAACATCACTGAACATTCAGAGAGGTGGTACAAGCGACCATAGTTGTGAGTGAGGCTGGCATAGGAACTCAGCAGAAGAGCTGCGAATAAGTCCAGTGTGCTGCATCCCAGTCTTGCCTTAGCACTGCCACAATATGCCCTTTTTCTCCTAATGACTCTTTTGTTTTAACTAGGCAACTTAGTGTAATATCTTCTGAGGGAGGAGAATGTCCCAACAAAATGTCAACAAAGCGAAGAGTCTCTGAAAAGAAGTCAGCAGAGCCTCCTCTGCCAAGAAAAAATCCTAACGAGAAACTTATTCAGGCTGAAACCACTGAAACAGGAACGGTATGGTTTGATTCCCCCCTCCCTTTTTCTAAGATTTTTTTTTCTGTTTGAAAAAATCATTTTTATTTTTACATTTGATCCAGTTCTGTTAAATTCATTGTATAAATCACGACTGCAGGCTTTAGGCATTAATCTGGTGGCCACTGATCATTGAAATTTGGGATTTTGGCAGAAATTTCTGCACCTGGCAAGGGCTATGTACTTAGGAAAAAAAGAAGGAAAAAAAAATCCTTTCCAGCTCCTGCCACAGTCACCTGATACCGCATAGCACTGCACTCCATCAGCCCTGCCTTTGCATTGCAGAGCTTTCAGCACTGTTGGTTTTTAAACTGTCTGGCTGCTGTTGAGTCCAGCTGCAGCACTGGTTATTTGATGACCCGCAGCAGTGGGTTATACAAGCCAGCTGCCTTCTGTGTGCCAGCGGATCTGTTCTGCCTAAATGATACCTGCCACCCCAACTTGGAGAGCATTTTATGCTTATAGGTACAAAAGGGGCTGTACTCTTCCCGAGCAGGGCCAGGGAGTAAAATGGGAACAGGGAAAAAGAGAACAGAAGGAAAAAAAGAGAAGAGAGGAATACAAAAGTAAAAGAAGGGGACAGAAAGGAGCAGCAGATGGAATAGGAGCAGGGAGGTTTTGTTAAAGAAAGCCCCTTCCCTCCACTTCAGAAGGCTCAGTGTGTCTTGTTTAGTCTGAGGTACATGGTCCATGGCACAGACATTATAATTAACTGTTTCTGTGGATTATTTTAGCTTTCAAAGTCCCTAATCAACAACACTTGTTCTTTTATAATTAAATTAAATTATAATTAAAACCTTCTAATGCTTTTTTAGAGACTGAGGTTTTTTCTGTGTCTCTCTCTTTTTGCTCCTTTGTCTTTTTGCACTAAGAGATAGCATCTTTACTTTTTGCCACAAGCATCATCTGTTTATGTTCCTATTGGGGTGCACTAGCATTTGGTACCTCATTTAAGCTGCTATAAAGACACCTGAATGGAGGCATATTCAGTACTTTTCCTTAAATAGGCCATTTAAAGTAGTCCTGAGCTCAATATGCCTGCCAAGTTGCTTCTTTTGCCTGAAAAACTTGGCTTCTGTTCTTGTTATCCATCCTTTGCTGATATTTGATCAGCCTCTTTTCGTTTGGTTTGGTTTTGGGGTTTTTTTTCCCCTCTGGTATAGTCTTAAAAACTAAAACCTCACAAAACTAATAAAATACAATTCCTCAAAATGGAGGAAAAGAGTATTTCAGAGAAGTTTCTGACTTGTTTTGAAAGTCATCTCCCTGATGTGGAGCTCAGGCAGGTGAACTGTTCTCTGTGGTATGTTAGAGTTTGGGCAGTTTTGAACTTAGCAGTTCCTCTGATGAAGGATTTTTTTCTCTTCTGTCTAAACTCCTGATTGTGTAAGTTGTACAAACCAGCTTTGGTGTGCGATTTTGCAGGTGAAGCTGACAGTGTTCTGGCAATATGTGAAGGCTGTCAGCCCTGTCATTTCTTTAGTGATCTGTTTCCTATATTGCTGTCAAAATGCCGCTGCTATTGGGGCCAACGTGTGGCTCAGTGACTGGACCAACGAGCCGGTGATAAATGGGACTCAGCACAACACAGCCATGAGAATTGGAGTCTATGCTGCCTTGGGCCTCTTGCAAGGTGAGACCAGAAAAAATCATGATGTCTGAATGTTTAGTAAAGAGGAATTAGGTGGAAGCCATGGCACCAGTTGCTGGTGTCCCAAAAGTGCCCCTCCAAATACTTCAAAGCAAGTGAAGTAACATAGCCCGGAGCTACAAAGTCTCAGTTCAGCCCAACACTTTTAATTTTTGTTGTGAAGCCCTTGAAGGGGGTTGAACAGGTGACATGGAAGCTTGAGAGAGGTAAGTTGGACAGAAAACACGAAAACTTAGGTGCAGAAGAGTCTGAAGGGTTGGGGTGAAGTAGTAGCATTAGGACTTCTTGGAGGCTTGTGGAAAGCAGAGGGAAGATGGTTGTGCATCTGTGAATGATGCATGTGAAATCCTACATGCATCCATACCATGATGCATAGTGAAATCCTGCAGGACATGTTCCCGTGCCTTAGGCAGCAGTGTCCGCAATGCCGCAGTGCTAATGTACATCATAAGAGAAGGGTGGACAGGGAATGTAGTAAAGGAGAAAAAGCTTCTAGCACAACAGAAACTGCTGAGAGTCAAAGAGCTGTGAATCGGGAACATCATGTTCACTGGTTAACAGGTCTCCTCTCCACCTGTTAGGCCTCATAGTTCTCATCTGCTCCTTCACCCTGGCAATGGGAGGCATTAACGCAGCCCGGACACTCCACGCTGCTCTGCTGGAGAACAAATTTCACACCCCGCAGTCCTTCTATGACACCACCCCAACCGGCCGAATCATCAACCGCTTTTCAAAGGACATCTATGTGATCGATGAAGTAATCCCACCGACCATCTTGATGTTCCTTGGAACATTCTTCACCTCTTTATCGACAATGATTGTAATTATAGCAAGTACTCCACTCTTTGCTGTGGTTATAGTTCCACTTGCAATTCTGTACTTCTTTGTTCAGGTAACTGGAAAAATATCTGACTACCATTGCAATGATCCTTATTCCATTGTTCGTGTTTCTTTGTAGGAAAAACACCATGAATTTGGGGGAAAATTGAAATATCTGTGGTAACTACATGTTTATGTAAACAAAACATTCTTTAATTCTCTCAGAAAAAGAAATGTCCTGTGAGACGTGGTCATGAAATAAACATAGGCATAACCTTTTTTTGCTTTTAAGTAATAACAAATAAGCCTACTGCTAGAGATAGAGCTGCAGTGCACTTCAATATATTGAAGTGTGTATATATTTGACATATTGACAAGTTTTTAAGGTGGTGAGGAGTTACAATGTTGAAAGAAGAAAGCATCAATTTTATTGACTTCTGAGCAAAATTGAAGCTTATTTTATAGACCGTGAATAGAAACCTGATAATGGAGGTGCAAATTCATGTTTTCATTTCTTGGAAAATGAGGCTTCTACAAATGGATTCATTTTGTTAGGCTATGTTAACTAAATTTAAAGGGACATAGGTAAATTCAACTTACACTCTATAGAAATTGCAGTTACCCAATACTCTGTTGTGGCACGAAGCAAAGATAACTTTCTTGAAATCCTTCTTAATTATAGAGAATATTTTGGAGGGTTGAAGTGTGTCAGTAGCAATCTCCTTTAAGTCCTTAACCTAAAAAATTTTTCACTGTTAATTAAAAGAGAAAGTATTTCATGTACCCTTCAATTTTCTCCAAAAAATGGCAGCGATTCTACGTAGCTACCTCCCGCCAGCTGAAGCGTCTGGAGTCTGTGAGCAGATCTCCTATCTACTCACACTTCTCAGAAACAGTATCAGGGGCCAGTGTTATCAGAGCCTATAGAAGAGTGAAGTCCTTCGTAGACATCAGTGATCTGAAGATGGATGAAAATCAGAAGAGTTACTATCCTGGCATAGTATCAAACAGGTAAAAAAGGCATATAACTTCTTGTTTCCACTTAGATAATCCTGTGTTTGCATAACTGGTCCAAGCAACCATTTACCACTCTGCTTACATCTGCCTTTTTACCAGGTGGCTGGGCATTCGAGTTGAATTTGTGGGGAACTGTATTGTCCTTTTTGCTGCCCTTTTTGCTGTGATTGGTAAAAACAGCCTGAATGCTGGCTTGGTAGGACTTTCAGTATCTTATGCATTACAGGTATGTATTACAGCTTTCTGTTCATTGAAGGGTTTGCATTTTTGTGGATGGTATGGATATTTTAGCAATAATTTAAGTGCTTGTTAAAGCTGAAGTTAATAAGGAAATAATAAAAATGAGTTGTGGGACATCTGGAAACAGTAGAGTTTTACACTGAATCCTGAGAAACCATCAGCAAGCTCACATGCAGTAGGACTTCAGGGCACTTTGGGAGCATCGAGGTTGTGCTGCACCCCAGTATCCCTAGCGGTGGCACGCGGGAAGCTCAGGAAGTGTCAGGTGCACCCACCAAGAACAGGTCATTAAGCCCGTGCTGCTCAAATGTCCTGCATCATGCCTGCTACCTAGCACATCGGTGTGTCTGGGTAATCACAGGCAGATCAGCAGGATTCATAAATAGGCAAGATAAACTGTACTCACCCAAGCTGTGGACGGTTTAGCAGATATAATGGCCTCACTCTTGCCAGAAGCTCTTTAGATACCATGAGTGTGCAGGATTGTTGTTAGCAATTTTCCAGTGAGACCCATGACTGGGGGAATGACTTCCAACCAGCCTTTCTGAGAGGGCCGTTTGTTAAATCACCATGGGAGGCATTCACTTCTTCATGTGAGCACCTGATTATCTGTAGACTTCTTGTCCCATAACTGTATTAATGTCAATGCAAAGGTAATTATTCCATTTGTAATATTAATGTGAATCCATGTCTTAATAGCAGTGTCCAGTTCTGTTGTTGTTGTTATTAAATCTGTTGTTCTTCTGTGGGTGATATTTTGTTCCTTGTCTTCTCCAAGGTGACCTTGTCTCTGAATTGGATGGTCCGAATGACTTCTGAACTTGAAACTAACATTGTGGCTGTTGAAAGAATAAAAGAGTATTCAGAAACTGAAACAGAGGTCAGCTAACAAGCGTCAAGCGTGCTCACCAACAAGCATGGCAAAATTTTAATGCACACATTTACATGGTCTTTCTTTAGACTCGAGAGACGGTTCCTGCTCTGAGAGTGTTATCATTTAACCTGAACAAATGTCACGCTCTGAACTGTAATTTATGCTATCACAGCTCCAAATTATTACTGCCGTCATGCAGCCTGTGCTTAGCATCTCATTTGCTGCTACTGTGAGTGGCTATAGCACAACAGAGATGAGTTTCACCATCAGAATATTGCTCCCATCGGGTTTGAAGTGTTTGATGCATAGTCCTACCTGCATGGGTGGTGCTGTGATCCTGCTAGTGAGCACAGCTGCAGTACAATTATCAGGCTATGCACATGTTTTCAATAGTATTTCTATTTATTCAGCTTAATCAGTCCTCATCTCCCATGAGAGAAGAACATCTCTAGGAACACTGTACTGCCTAATTCAGGAAAGTCATCCAATCATCTACCTTTGTTGCCAAAGACTTTTAAAGGTGGCAGATTGAGCTATGCTCAGCAAGGAAATCTGCTCTGTGGACACACTGGGTTTTGTTAGTTCTGTGTACATGATGGGAGACTAAGAATTAAGAAATGGATGATCTGAGGAGAGCTGCAGTGTAGGGTTCTGGAGATCGAGTATTTAATCTGAAAGCTAAAAGGAAGCTAGACAAGATGCATGATATATGTTATAAGCCAGAGCTTGAGCTGGCATGAAACAGGCAGTGTTCTATTAAAGTTAATGGAAAAAATGTAAATTTATATCCATTGAGGATTTGACCCTGTATGCTCAGACTTTTTTCCTGTAAACTTTACAGCAAAGACCAAAATGGGTAGATACTTAGGAACCCATGTTTTTCCCCCATTATTATAAATTTATTTGATAATGGAGATTTGATTTATCAGATATATTTTTAGTAACCCACAAATGTTAATGTTTGTATCTGAGTTTGAATTTATTTTTTTTTTAAATCTATACAAGGCATTTCTGACTTCTGTTTTCCTTAGGCTCCCTGGATCATTGAGGGCAAGAGTCCCCCAGAAGACTGGCCGTCCAAGGGAGAGCTGGAGTTTGTGAATTACTCAGTGAGGTACAGGAAGGGCCTGGATCTAGTGCTGAAGGGTCTAAACCTCCAAGTGCACGGTGGAGAAAAGGTGAGTTACCAGCTGTATGTCTTTGCTAGAACTTTGCCCTGGGCCTCCAGTGACAACCATGGAGTAGGGGACAGGGTCTACAAGCACACTTGCCCTGGCGGTGGAGACCTTCTTACGCTGGCATTGCAGGAGCCAGCAGTGACAACCACGCTGTTGGTGTGCCAGCATCCTCCAGGCTGGAAGCAGTAGGACCACCTGCATGGGACTTTGCAAGTTAGGCTGGCAACAGGCTACCTGACACCATGTAGGAGGCACCAGCACAAGTGACAAAAATTCAGTGACAAGAACACTTTTCTGAAGCAGTGCAAGTGGGAGAAGGCATTCCAGCTTTTTCCACTCTCTGGCTTTCCCTGTGAAGTTTTTGGCATGGAAGGAAATGACATTCTTTGCTTCCTTAATCAGGAAATTGTCTTTGTTCTGGGAGATTCACTCCTTCACGCTTCAATTGAAGGTTCTGGGTTTTGCGCGCTGGCGACAGAAGAATTAGCATGGGAAAGTTCTCCACTTAACAGTGTGTTAGTAAAAGAGAAGAGAATTATCCTTATACTAAGCAGACAGGATGACAACTGCCTTCTGGAATGGAGATACATGTGCTTACCATAAAGTCTGAATTGCCCTCTGAAAAGCCTTTATTTCTTGTCCTTGAGTGATTGGACTTCTAACATGGATACTTCAGCTAATCATCCAAAGTTATGTAGGATGGCTCTAGGCCTATGTACATATTTATATGCAATATTCAAATTATGGGAATGGAAATATATACATTACAATGTATGACACAGGTTTCTAGGGAGAGATGGTTACATTCTTTCTTAGATTCAGATCTTGTGTCAAAGCTCTTAGAGGAATCTTGGGGGTTTGTTTGGGGTTTTTTTGTTGGGTTTTGGTTTGGTTTTAACTATATGCTTTGTTGTTAAACCTGCAATTTGTTGTAGATTGGAATTGTTGGCAGAACCGGAGCAGGGAAGTCCTCCATGACGCTCTGTCTCTTTAGGATCCTGGAAGCTGTAAAAGGGGAAATTAAAATCGATGGTGTGAAAATTTCAGAGATTGGTCTCCATGACCTTCGATCGAGGCTAACAATTATTCCTCAGGTACTGTTTCTGTGTATCACAATAAAGGAAGGATCTCTAACAGCTTAGCAAACCGTGAATAATGGTTTATCCACAGAGGAAAATGCTTTGTTACACTCAGAAAATTGTTTCAGAAAAAAACCTATTTATACTTTAAATGGTCCTCTCCTGCCACATTATAAGCTGATGCTGGGTGATAAAACAGGATTTAGGTTAAACCATCTTTTCAGTTGGAACTTGAGTTTTCAGTCTGTATAACATAATGTATTTTCAGAGTGGATGGGATTGGGAGGTGGCCTACCTGCAGTGTAATGGAGACTTCAAAGCAGTAACTCTGTGCTTAAAACAACTAAAGCACTTGTCTAATGAAAGTTGGTTTTATATCCAGGATCCTGTTCTCTTTTCTGGAACATTGAGGATGAACCTGGATCCATTTAATAAGTATTCAGATGAAGAAATATGGAAAGCTCTTGAACTGTCTCATCTGAAGAGGTTTGTCAGCAGCCAGCCATCCATGTTGGACTATGAATGCTCAGAAGGTGGAGAAAATCTTAGGTAAGGAATGCTTGAACTAGAAACATACACTGAGCTTTCATTCAGCTGTAACAGTGAGTAACACCTGAGCCCAGGTTTACACTGTAGTCTGTTGTGTCTGAAATGATTTAGCCACCTATTCCTGTTTCAAGAAAACCACTAAGGCTCAAACATTTGCCTACTGTTCTGCCTCTGCCATGAATGATCCAATTCTTCTTTGCTGCTGGGAAGCCCAAACCAAACCAAAATCCTGTCGTATCAGTAAAGAAAGAAGTCTCAGGATGACGGAGTATTAGGAATAGGCAGTTCCTTAAATATGGTTTGGTAGGAAGGGAAATGCCACGGTAACATATATAACTGCTGTGCTGGATAAGAGCCCTCTGCCTAAACTGACACTTAGCAGTGTTTATTTTCCATTATTATTTGGAAGACCCATGAAGACATGAATGGGATGATAAAATGCCATGCTTTGATATGTTGCGCCGGCTTCTGAGACTGTGGTGTAACCAGATTATGTATGTGATGAATGTTCAGTTCCTTTCTCAACCTGCAGAAACACTTGAACAGAGGCTGTGTCTGGGGTGCATTTGTAGCAGGGGAGGAAGTGTGGGCTGCCCAGATTTTTTTTTTTTTTTTTTGATGGTAGAAAGCACTTACAGTCTCAGAAATATTTTTTTTCTTTTCTCTCCTCCGTTTTTTTTTTTTTAAGTTTGCATATGCTCAGTGTTGTTATAACTGTGCGTGTGCCTGAAAACTCAGGCAGAAGCATTGTAATCATTAGTTTCCTTGGCTTTTGTCACAGTGATAGAAAGGGGGCATTTAGTGGCTCTGTCAGGACTGGGTCAGGCAGTTAAGTGAACACATATCCTAAAACTAGCTGAGTAATGCTGCAATGTGTAGGTATTAGCTCTAGGGCTGACAGACCAGGCTGTTTGCTAAGTACTATTTTTTTGGTTCGGTAACTTTACCTGATGAGTAATCTGCTCTAGTACAAGTGATTCTGAGCAGTGGAGAGCTAAGGGCAGTGGGGCATTTGTGAAAGCCTTGTCTCTGCTTGCAGCGTTGGCCAAAGACAACTTGTCTGTCTGGCAAGAGCACTACTTCGCAAGACAAGGATCTTGATCCTAGACGAAGCGACAGCAGCGATCGATCTTGAGACAGATGATCTTATCCAGATGACAATTAGGACCCAGTTTGAAGACTGCACAGTGCTGACAATAGCGCACAGGCTGAACACCATTATGGATTACACGAGGTAAAAATTTCTTAATGGTGTGTGGCGGGGGGAGCTCACCAGTTTACTGGGTATGTGAAGCAGCAGCACTTAAAAGGGTCTGGTTTGTCTCTAGTCACACTGATGCTCTTGTCAGGTAGTATGTAAACAATGATGTTTAAGCCATATAATCCTAGAATATCCAGACCTGACTTAGCTTCTGTTGGCATAAGAAACAGGTTCTATATTCACTAACTAGAGCTGTGCAAGAGATGCTACCCAGTAGCATTAATGGCACTGTCAGCAAGTTTATGGATTCTTTTTCAACTAGCAGCTGCTGTAACTTTTTCACTAACATCATGTCATATTAATTACTTTAAAATATATTACTTCATGAGCTTTTATCTCCTTGGCTTTTCTGGTACTGTATTTTCATTTCCAGAACTACCAGTATGACACTGATTCCCCTGCCCTTGTTACCCCTGAGAGGTACCTTTTTAAATCAAACAGCAGCTTGGGGAGAATGTTTTATTTTCTGTTGTGTTGCAACATGTGAAAATAATTGAGCAAAACAAAGGCAAGGAAAAGATTACAGCAGTTTGCTTTGTGATAAAAAAGGCTATCACATTTCTTGTGAGGAATTCTCTGACGTATCTTTCCCGCTCACCATCTTTTGTTTTGCACAGGGTTCTTGTTCTAGACAACGGAACCATAGCTGAATTTGATACCCCTGCAAGCCTTATAGCATCAAAGGGTATTTTCTACAGTATGGCCAAAGATGCTGGACTAGCATGAAAAGAAGACCCCTTGGGTTTTTGGTTTGTTTTTTGTTTTTTTTTTTATTACTGACTTGCCACAAAAGTGACTTGTGAATGTACTGTAATTTACAAAACAGTTTTTGTAGTAGACTAAACTTTTGATATGTGAACAAAGTATTTTACAATTGTAAGGACCAGAAAGTGAATTTTATATTTTTAAATATTTTCTATATACATAAAATATTTTATTACATGCTTTTTTTCCAAAGAATGCCAAACATTCTGCCAAGAAAATGTATGTATCACAGGGCAGTAAGTACTGTATTCAGGTTTATAATTAGTAAATTATATTAATGGTACAAAATACACCTGTTTTGTGTGTTTTCTGCATAAGGATTCATTGGTTTTGAAGTGGAGAAACAGGCCCAGTTAAGCAGTGACTCAGCTGAAAAATAGTGAAATAATGTGTAATCTCTGAGTGGTTCCAACCTGTTCCTTTCAGTATTTCCCCCAGGACAAGGGAGTTGAATCCTACAGCTTCAGGGCTGTGAGCTATCCCAGGACCTATGCTATCCCTGCCCAGGGCAACTCTAGCATTATAGAATTCCTCTTCAGTGTAAGAATTATGAGTAGTGTGTATTTAAAACTAAACCTACAGATGGCTTAATATAAATGATTAACTACACAGTTTCTACCAATTTAGTAGACTCCACATAAGCCTGCAGGGACATGATTGGCACAGAAGCATTATAATTTTGTGCGCTCTCTCTTATGTATGAAGTCACAAAGAGTAAGTCTCCCCTTAAGCTGAACATGCATGCTGAGCAGATGTGTATATAATTTATCTATCATCTCATTCAACACTTAAATCACATATTATTTCAAGTGATTGTTTTGCATAAATAAATATCTACCTTATTAATGATAATCAAGCCTCCTCAGATAAAGGGAGTACTGTGTTGAAACAATATTTGCTGCTAGAAACGGATAGAATGTCTTTTGCTGCAGTTCTTCACTTCCTACACCAAGTACTCTAGAAACCTAACTGGCAAGAAAAAGTTCCTATGTTTTTTCCATAAGTAAAGCTCAGAAAAACCTTGAGAAGACAAAAATAATTATTTATTAATTCTTACAAATTATACTTCTTAAATAGAAACAAGAATCTGCAGCGAAGCATTCATTTGACATCATTAACATTTCAAATAGCAGAGCATGAAGTAATGAATTATTTATCATACACGGTAATGCAATGATTATACACTGATCAGATTGTTAGGAGTGTTAATAGTATCTTCTGTGTGTAAACTGCGTAAAGTATAAAAATATTCCTTGGAATGCATAGATAGCGATCAGCATCTGTGCAAGATAATCAGTGTAACAACGAAGTCATCAACCCAACAGCTGAGCTTTTCTTGAGTGGGTCTAACTGGCTGGTTAATCCTGGTACCTTCATGGATTTAGCTGGCATTAGACAGCCGATGCCTAAACTGTATCTGTTCTGTGTGCCAGGGAGAACGCAATACACAAAGTGCGATACAAGGAACAACAATTTTATTATTCCATTATACAGTAGTTAATACACCACCAGCAATTGGGTATAAAAACCAGATATCGCCAATGACTCACACCACGTTTGACCTCCAACGCTTTTCAGACGAGGACATTTTGTTGTGACAAAATGTTCTACTATCAGCCTTAGGAGACTGAGCTTCAATCTAGTTAATTGGCACACAGGAAATTTGGGTGTTTGCATGGATCTGTGCTTCCAGGTGAACACTGACCATCCGACTACAAGGCAGACTGGGAGAGGGCTCCCTCTCGTGTGCTCAGTCACTCCTGCTGAAGCTGCTTCCCTTTGCACAAAGTACTATTCACTGGATGAGAAAGAGAGAGCACGGGTAAATTTGGGTACCAGTTTTTCCTACTGTATTAGCTGTAATATAGGTGACTGCTCTGACTGCAGGGGAAGAACGAACTTCTTCACCTGCCACAGCCTCTGAGAAAGGAGACGAGGCTGTGGGGGCTACCTCACTCCAGTCAGGGGAAGTTATCTGGAGCCAGAAGAGTTTCAGATGCAGTTTGCGCCTCAGCATTTCCTCCAGCTAGTTTGGGTGGCTCAGCATGCTACTTCTATAAATCACATTTACGGGTCTACGTACATTGTACAGCTAACTTGGGCTGTAAATTCTTAGACAACAAGACAATAGAATCCTTTGGCTGCTGTAGTTTCCAAAGAAACTGGGGCGAAGGGAGCGGGAAGACGAAGGAACAGAGGGAAGTTTAGTCCAGTTTGGTAAGTTCTGTTTGCCTGTTACATCTCATACTTTACCTCATTCATCTAATTAATAGTACATGCTTTTACAGTTAGGCTACCAGAACAGAACTCTTCCTCAAATGTAAATGACTGAGTAAATACTAAAATCCTAAAAAATTAGATAAAATCCAGCTCTGAAATACTTTTCAATTTACTTATTCCACAATTTCATAGCAAAGTAGTCTAATTCTGAATTTTAAGTAACAGGAAAAGTGATATTTATTTTTTTTCAGTAAACAACACGGGTAAACACAAGTCATTGGGAAAAAAAGAAAATACATTGCATAGGAACATCAAGATTTAGTATCAGCCCAGAAAACCCTGAGCATTTCACTAGTTTCTCTTTACACAGGCAACTTTAAAGTTTCCAGATGCAATCTTTCTCAGGAATGTAGAGGCAAAAGGAAAATAAAATTACAATTTTTGTGCTTTTAAAAGGGGAAATTAAAGCAGCATTGGAGAAATGTGTTTTCAATACAGTAACAAAAATAGTATTTTAAATTGCACATGTCAATACTATATATTGACAGACAACAATAAAAGGAATTTTGGTTGAGAGCATATTTATGATTTGGATAATTACTATCACTTTTTGTTTTCAACCTGAGAAATAGGGAAAAGTGTAAACAGGGATTAAGAAATCACAGGTAATAAGTCACTTGATACAGTATTTAAACTAGACATAGTTTTGTGCTTCTTCCACAGATATAAACCCTTCTGGTTTTTGCCTTCTAAATAAGATATGACTTAAAATACATGATCTAAAAAGTGAATGTTAATGGTAATGGACTCAGTACAAATATTAAATGGGTTTCATGGCAGGTTCTTTAGCTTGAGTACCTCTGCTATTTTATAGCAAACAAATTATCAGAACAGCTTAAGGTAAGCCTTTCCCTGAGAGCTGCTAACTCTGCAGTATTTCAAGATTATCTTTTTGTAAGGAAAAGTTGCATTAACAGATAGTTCTACTGATACTACCTTTGCATTAAACTATTTTCATATTAGACTCATTACTCTTAGATTAACTACAGGCTGTAGCTGTGCATAACAACTTTAGTTTATTTCAAGGTTAACAAAATAGATTTTTTTCACATCATTAGCCCTTATAGATACTGTATTTTGAACGTAATTTTAAAATGAGAGATACAAATCTTTTGTTTTATTCTTTAAACAATTAATACGTAAGTTCTGATGCCTTCTTGTTATAACCACTCCGTTCAGAAAGTGTTGGGACTCTGAAAAGTAACTTTTTGTCGCTTACTGTTAGCACAAGCTCCAGTTCTTGGAAATCCTGTAGCCTTGCAACATCTTTGTCCTTTAAATAAATACAATAAGTTGTTAAGTGATAAACCTATCAATTTTGCAGAGGTAAGTTAAAATAATAGGCTCATAATAACACAAAGTATGTATTTATCCATAAATATGACAATTCTTTACAGTAAACTGGAAAGCAGACAGCCTGTTGCATCTCATATTTATTCTGGGATCCTATTCAGCTACTCAAGTCTATTTTTAGAAGGAATGCAACACTGATGGTGAGTGCAAGTGACTAGTGGAATTACACTTGTAGAGATCTACTGCATGCCACCCCCAACTCCTCTTTTTTTCCCCTTGGTAATTCTTAGAAGCTCATGAATTGATTCTTGCATCTACCAAAGAAGGTCCTGCACGCAGCTTTCTCTAGAGCGGCCCACCAACACCATGGTAGAGCTGGCTTTGGCAAGGTCTTCAGAGAGCAATGGAAGACACCCTCCCACGGTACAAGCTCGGCTCGAGCTCCGATCCCCTCTGCAGCAGTACCCTGCTGCTAAACAGCATTAAACAGAATCCGTTTTGTATCACCTCAAGGAACAGTAAGTGTCCTGCAGTCCTACCCAGAAAGCCTGAAGTAATTCGAACTGGAAATAAAAACACTCCTGTCAACAACAACCTAAGTTGGCAAGTGACAGAAGTACTTATGTCTTTTTTTTTTTTTCCCCACTTCTTGACTAACAAAGAATAAGTCATCTGACAGTTGGTGAAGATGCAGTACAGTGAAGTCTATTGATCTAGTACTAATCAGATCAGCTCCATGACTGATGCCAACAATGCTCTAGAGGCATTTAAGAGTGAAAGAAAGGTCAACAGTGAATCAGTAAAACAGGTCAGCAGGTCCGTTTGCTGTTTGCTGCACAGGTAAATGTCACTGAAGTGAAAAAACAGTTACATTCAGAGACCTGCACTCAGAATAATTCTGAAACACCTTTCTGTTTTTTGAAAGGACTGCATACAGTCCTTACTGAACTAGCAAAACTCGGTTGAGTACTGCAGGCCTTTTAAATGCTGATGACAGGTCACAGTGGTGTGGTATTGCACTGAATTTAAGAATGTAGTGGAGAAATCAGGTATTAATTGGGCTCAACACCAAATGTCTATGAAAAGAAACGATCAAGAAACTTGAGAACTTTTTTACTAAAAAAAACAAATCAAACAACTGCTGAATGCTGGAAGTTGAAGGGAGGTTTTTCGTTTGGGCTTTTTTTTTTTTTTTTTTCCCCAATATGGGCATATGCAGGTGACCAATTATTCCTTTTTAATGGTAACCTAAAAATCTTTTTTGTAAGTTACTGCACTTCAAAATTTAGAGTTCTTACCTTTCTTAACATTGTATTTGGTAATTTTCTGATCTTCTGTACATGCTCAGGGTTAACACCCAGCTCACGGCAACTCACTCGGAGCAGTTCCTTATAGGTGAGTTCTTGTCTGTCCAGTTCAATTTCAATGAAGTCATTTTCTCTAAGATTAGGGTTTTGTATTCTAACTTTAAGCACCAGTTCTATTAGAAATAGAAAGATACATTAATAGGCAGATGTATAAAGGAACTGGAAAAGATATCTCTGTACTAACTTCCAAATATTTCTATGTTTTATTAACCTTGTTTGTATCATTCGTAACAATACAAGAACCCTCAGAAAGCAAACAACTGGACTTGTATGATGACAGTTTTCATTAGATTGACTTTCATCAACCTGTATGAAAAAATCATTACAAATATAATATATTGCGCATGTACGCGTGTATGAACCTTTGTGTGAATACTCATCTTACTGGATTTGAGCTAATTTAAAAGCAGATTATACTGGTTATCAATTTCCCAAGCAATCCAAGATTGCTTTTATTGGTTGTCCTGGTTTCAGCTGGGATAGAGTTAATTGTCTTCCTAGTAGTTGGTAGAATGCTATGTTTTTGAGCTAGGTATGAGAAGAATGTTGATAACACTGATGTTTTCAGTTGTTGCTAAGTAGTGTTTAGTCTAAAGTCAAGGATTTTTCAGCTTCTGATGCCCAGCCAGCGAGAAGGCTGGAGGGGCACAAGAAGTTGGGAGTGGACACAGCCAGGGCAGCTGACCCAAAGTGGCCAAAGGAATATTCCATACCATGTGATGTCACATCTAGTATAGAAACTGGGGGGAGTAGGGGTCAGGGGATCGCCGCTCGGGGACTTACTTACTGGGTGTCGATCAGCAGGTGGTAAGCAACTGCACTGCACATCATTTGTACATTCCAATCCTTTTGTTATTACTGTTGTCATTTTATTAGTGTTATCATTATCGTTATTAGTTTCTTCTTTTCTGTTCTATTAAACCGTTCTTTCTCAACCCACGAGTTTTACTTCTGTTCCCGATTTTCTCCCCCATCCCACTGGGCGGGGGGGAAGTGAGTGAGTGGCTGCGTGGTGCTTAGTTGCTGGCTGGGGTTAAACCATGACATTGTGGGTTTTTTAATTCATGGCATCAGAACACCTTTTATTTCAAGAATGAAATTTTGAACTGAAACTGAAATTCCAGATTTCCCTCTTTGGGCAGGCAAAATTTACCTGCAGAAATGGCAGATCATATAATCGTTCACCTCAAGACTCAGGTCTGCAGATTGAGCCATGTGAGGTTCTCTCTTGAGCTCGCTGGCTGCACACTCACATTCTTTCTTTGAAGCTTGGAGTACACTATTTAGAGAATTAGATTACTCTGGTGTCTGTATGCTTTTATAGCATTTAAGACAAATAGCAGACGTTTTCATCAATATCTTAATAACAGTTCCAGCAGAAACAGAGTATCTGCCTCTTTAATTCCCTTCAAATGTTTCCTGAATGCCTAAGCATGGGAACCTGAAAATCTCTAGAAGTGCTGTGAATACATGTAATCGTGATTAGTCTGTTTTCACCGTCCAAGACGACAGAAGTTCTACGACAAAGTGAGAAGTTTTAGTGTTACCTTGCATATTAAGTGGAAAAGCTCCTGTGAAGAAAACGGGCTGAAATGCTGGCACAGGCCCCATACAGGAGCCGTTCTCTTGCTGAGGTATGGACTGATTTGATCCAGCTGGCGAAGGGGGACTTCTGCTCCAAGACACAGATCCCTGGTAAACCGGACTTCTCTGAAGGACAGTTTTTGAGTGTGGTGGTACGGTACACCCTCTGGGCAGTGACGGCATGCCTCCATTATCAGCTGCCTTGGGAGCAGCATTCCCATGCTGTAATGGTGCACATGGGTAAGTCTCCACATCAGGTAA
This sequence comes from Buteo buteo, assembly GCF_964188355.1. Lineage (NCBI taxonomy): Eukaryota > Metazoa > Chordata > Aves > Accipitriformes > Accipitridae > Buteo > Buteo buteo. The sequence goes on along the minus strand of NC_134183.1, from coordinate 7,346,950 downwards.
GGAAGAAGAGTCGGTATCTTGTGATTCTAAGTGTGAGATACTCCCATTCATGGAGGGATCTGGAATACTCTTACTCATGGTGTTATAAACATAAGGGAAGGGTGGGTTAGCCAGATAATTAGGGATGATTGGCAGATCTGAATCTTTCTTTAAGTCTGGGAGTTCATCATCTTCCACTGTAAAACAAACAAAACAACATTCTCCAAGACTGATTTGAGGGAAAAAAAGAAATATTGCTCTTGCACTGTGGGGTTTCTTTTTATTTATTTATTTATATTTTTTTTTAGGGGAGGCAGTAGAGCGTTAAAAGCATCACAGGATAAAAGATGAATCAAGAAGCTCTATGCCTTTTTTTCCTACAGTAAACAGAACCATGCTCCAGTGCTGCAATATAGTAAACACAAAAGCAGAGTCTGATTCTAGTAATTCTGGGGGTGCTGTTTCCTTCTAAACACTGCAATACTTTTGTTTTGTTTTAATCCGTAGCTAGCACGTTGTAACATGGTCTCTGGTGGTATAATGCTATTGTCTTCATAATGTATAAGGCAATGAAAAACAAAGGGTAATATGTTGTTCGATATTAAGGCAGGGGATAAAGGGAAAAGAACAGGCAGCACTGGGAAAGCTGAAACATTACCAATTCAACAGCTGGGAGACAATAATGAAAACAAAAACAGACGAGGGAATACAAAGGGGAGGAAAGAGGTTGTTAATTGACCACATTTCAAATTACTTATCACCTCTAGCAGCAAAGCCTACTCTGCTCCAACAGTTACAAAACACTACAAAAATGCTCTGCCGGTGTCTAATGAGCTGTTTCTCTGGGCTGTGTATTTTCCATTTATTCAACACAGTGTCTAAGCTCCACCCAACACCAGGAAAATTAGGTGTTGCTCATGTAAGGGCTTCATAGAAATTTGAGAGATTTTCTCCTGTTGCCCTTCTGAAAACAGGAAGCTGCATCTGTCATTGGTTTAATCATGGCATTTTTAAAAATACAGTTTTCCAAATTTTTCAGTATTTTGGCTAGCTGGATATGGAATTTGTTGGTAATCCTCTTTTCTTAAACTTTGATTTCTTACCAAGTAAACACTCTAGAAATCAAGTCACAGTTATTACTAAATCCCAAACACAGTATCTTCACATGCAAAATAAAGATTGGAACATACATGCTTTAAACAGCCTTTTACTACAGCCTTTGATGATCATATCGCAAAGCCAATAGGTTTACCTCCCAACATCTTCCTTATCTCTCTCTTTGAAGTTAATTGGGCAGGCCTTTCTCCTTTCTTCGTAAGGATCTCCTTGTCAGCGCCGGCGTGCAGCAGGTAAGCCACCACTGGAGCGTGGTTCCGTTTACATGCCCAGTGCAAACAAGTCCTGCACATGGAAAATGTTAACACTGTTTGAAATCCTAAATTACAGCAGATTAATTGACACTCATTCTTGCTGCCTGTGAGAAGAACAAGACCTAATGCACGCCTAACATAAAAAAGGTCTTAATTGCAATCTTCCTTGGAAATGTACACTGGTTTTGGAGCCTGCAGTGACACCTGCTGATGTAGTTTTCCCTTGCTCTAATACTCTGGATACCAAGTTACCATAGTAGTATTTTTAAAGTTCAAGATCTTTTCAATTTGTCATTTATTAGGCTACTAACTTTTCTAATAAAATAAATATAAAAAGAAGGCTTGTGTATGCTATTTTAATCTTTGAAAGAATAAGTTGTACTTGAAATACTTGTGTGTATGTGAGCTAATAGAGATACTTCCCTAGGATGCTATTTTTACTCTTTAATTAATGCTGTCAGCACAATGACTTGCACTTTTTGGAAAGTAAATTATGTTTAAAATATTGTAAGCATAGTTTCTAAGCACAGTTCTTTGCCCAGTTGCTATTTGCTGCACTAGCAATTCCCAAGCTTTGATCTGCAGACAACTAGTATTCTGCAATCTGTAACTGATGCACAGAACTAACTGCTTTTCTGTTTTTTAAAATTATTATTTGCACTTGCTGACCTAGAGAGACTAATAAAGAAACATCCTAAAAGCTACTTAGCTTATTTAGTGCTTAGTTTTAGGGACTTTGTAGACTCACACCTTTTAACTCATTGTGCAGTCTTACCATTCTTCCCTATCCCACGTTCTAGTCATGTTTGACCTTTCTCCACCTTTTTTCTTTAAATACTCTAGTTCCAGTTGAAGGAAACGCTTTGCAAAAATGAACACAACCCGTCTCCAAGTTTCTTTGATTGTTAAGAATTAAATAAAATAAAGCAGAGATAAATAACAAACGTGTAAGAGAAAAAAAATTTCAGCTGGAAGTCCAGCTCCAAAAAGCTTTTTCCACTTTGTTTTTTTTTAAGGACACAGTCATTGGACTGCAAAGTTTTATCTCGACCAACAACTCCCAACTTTGTATAAAAAATTCTGTTGTTTTCAATTTTCTTGTGTAAAAGAAGGTAAGGGAGAAAAGAAATAATCTAATCTTTGGAGGGATACAAATCAGGTAAAACAAGAGAAGACAAGGTAACTTGCAAAACCTTGTTAACTGTTATATATTCTGACTTAATTAAGCCTGTCTTAACAGAAACAAAAGGCTCAATTCTACAATTTCTTCTTAATAAAAATTAATGCATCTTGATGGCAGAAAGTATCTCTGAATTAAAGTTAGTGGGACGAGTCAGTGCAGCAAGGGGTTATATAGAATTAGATCTAATTGAAGGGACATGAATGTAAGTGTATGTATACATAATATTTTTCTTCATAGACTATCCTAAGAAGCGTGCTACAAAATCTGTGTTTCAGAGGTGATATTGCTAACAGCAGTGTACAATCCTGAATTCTCTCTCCAAGGTTGGGCTGTGCATTTCAGCTAGAAAGTGCCATTTTTAAATGGGATAAAAGAATTTTGTCAGCAGAGAGTATTCCTGAATTTTTAACACCAAAGATCCCACAGAATCTGAGACATGAGGCTCCATGAAACTGAGACCAGGTTTGTTCAGTTTTTCTGTGCAGCGTTTTCTGGCCTTTTCACAAATATCTCCTTGTGAAATGAGTGTGAAGAGCCTGCATGAATTCAGAAGTAGCACACTGCCAAGTCATAAACTAATTTGGTCCAAAGTGGTGGGAAAAAGCACAGACAGCGTGGCTGTGTTGCTTTGAGTGCAAAACCTGCAGGTTTAGTTAGTACAGAAGGTATGTAAGCCTCAATAGCACTGGCCTCATTTTGGGATCCATCCTGACCGTTTCACGTGGTCTCACGCGGAGAGGTACCGGCTACTCATGGACCTGACACACATCAAAATGTAAGTACTCAGCACCTCTTAGCATCAGAGATACTGAGGTCATTGGAGAAATTTAAATTCTACAAGAAAACTTAAATGACAGTGAAGACCCATTTAGTGCCATAGTTAAATATGACCAAATCATTGTTTTTAACAATAATTATATTTTATGACAGATTTCTTTCATCAATTCCAGTTTTAGATACAAACTCATTTTTATGACAAGCAGCTGTTTATCTTATCTTACACATTAAGATAACTGAATGTCTTATGAATCAGTTCTCTGAAATTTTTACAAGTCCTAATTTCAATCACCACGCTTTGAACCTCAAGTTGCAAGCATCCCGCGCTTCTCAAAATTGCTGATTGAGCTTTCCTCTTTAAAAGTCCAGCTCTTTTCCTAATTGTATTCCTCCTGGTTTTAATTACAAATTCAAGCACAATACAGCATAGTAAATACAGGCTGAATTGAAAAAAAACAAAAGCACCTGAGCATTGCCTGTAAATCCTGCTTTGGATAACACGGAGGGGGAGCGTGCGTGTGTTCGTGTATAGAGTCCCACTTGTACAAGTGTCTGCTACAGAAAAGTCTCGGGTTTAGTGTCATTGGGTGGTATCTGAATAGATGTCAAACCCAAAGAGTTTAACTATCACTGAAACAGCCGGCGAGTTCCCTGCTTAAAAGGGAAAGTGATTTTCAAACCTGATTTCGGAGTCAACAGAAAATATTTCTGGTGAGACGCGAACACGTGTTGGCAAGCCGAGGTTTGCATTCTGACTGCCCGTGCTGTCTCAGCGTGCCCTTCCCAAAATAAATAAATAGATAAACAAAAAGCAATACAAAGCAACAAGCTAGCGACCCGGAGAAGCAGCGAACAGCGCCGGATCCAAGCAGGAGCCGGGAAGGGGCCGCCCGTTTGTCCCGGCGGTTCCCAGCTCCAGCTCCCCGTGGGAAGAGAGGTCTCTCCCGGCACCGAGCAGCGGACCGACCTTTTAATTCCGCTCTGCCGTGTCTCCCGGGAAAGCGTTAGCCCCGGGACACCCGAGCAGACCCCCCCCCCGTTGCAGCAGGAGCCTCACCAGCCGTTGACTTCGTTCTGGGAGTTGAGGCCGACCCCCAGCTCCACCAGCCGCCGCACCTCCTCCGCGTCCCCCAGCGCCGCCGCCTCCCGCAGCCGCTCCTGCCGCTCCCGCTCGGCGGCCGGAGCCGCCATCTCGCCGCTGCAGCCGCCGACCTCCTCCCGGCCGGGACGAGCTCTCATCCCGGGGAAGGAACGGCGGAGACCGGCGGCCGGTGTCACCCCCGCCGGCGTCCGGGCCGCGCTCCGCTGGGGGACCCTATTACCGGTGACAACCCCGGCCCGGGGCCGGAGTTCCGGCTGACAGCCGCACGGCTGCCCGGCCCGGGCGGCGGTCCTGAGGGCGCTGGGCTGTTGCTCGATGGAAGTGCGTGAGACACGGCGTCTCCTGCCCGCTGGTCGTTGTCGAGGGCTCTGGGTTGCTGCAGTTGTTCCGTCGAGGAAGGTCTCCTCGTCTTCGCGCGCTCTCGGCAAAATCGATTAATCCCTAAAAAGCGAACTCGACATCTGCCCGCAGATCAACTGCAAAGATTACAGGCAGTTCCCGTAATTTGCATGGGTGGTTTCGAAAAGCTGGGTTTGGGCCTTGTGCACTTGGCCTAAACCAAGTTACGGCAGGGAGAACAGCTGGTAAAAATTTCACGACTATAAACGGTCAAAATAACATTTTCAGGCTCCAGCCGGACAGCTAGACATTTCTATTCGTCTGCGCTGCGTGACCATGCCGGGGAAATCTGCAGTAGTTAGGCTCCAGTATACCTGTTTGCCTTCTTGATGCAATTAGAACAACACAAAGAAGCTGAAACAGCCCAGTTCTGCCCCATTTTCTAAAGCAAACACCCACCTCCTGTCCCACCCCCAACCGTAGGTTATTAAGACTGAAAATTCATACAAGTTGTCTTGCATTGATTTCAGTTACACTCTTCCAACAGTTCCAGTGGGTTGTTAAATCATTACAAAGCGTGAAAGAACTTTGTGGAGCCTTACAGCGCTGCCTAATGGAGGTGTTACGGGCAGATTTCCGAAAGGAAACTCTGCAGGGAACGCTGGCATTTGCATGAAGCCCTCGGTGATGCTGAGCGAGGCTGCTGAGAGTCCTGTGGGTTTTACAGGATCAGCACGAGTACAGACTTCAAGCTCTTCAAAAAAATACATAATTTCATTAAAAATGTAATTAATTTCATGCACTTAGGATGTTCAAAATGATTTTGAGAAATCGGGAAGTAGCTGAAAATTGGCATGCGAAAGTCAGTAAAGATGAGGTACAAAGTCACTCCTAAAAAGGAAAAAAAAAACCAACAAAACGAGCAGAAACGGGTTCCAAGACCAAACAGTAAGATTTGTATTAGATCTGAGGGACTTTATTTTCCCCCCAACGTGTCAGTAGAACTCCACTGCTGGAGGCAGCCAGGCGGTCGGCGACTGCACACCAGGGATGGTTTCGGTGCCCGTGACCCTGCCAGGGAGCAGAGGGGACCGCCATAACCCTCCAGCTGCCGCCCAGGCCCCAGTCCTCTGCCTCCCGCCAAGCAAAGCACGGCGAAGGCTCACGGTGAAGGCTCCCGCCAAAGCACACCGCGCGCCTGGGCCGCGTCCCAGCGCCATGACACCCCACAGGGCAGGACACCGGCCTAGCGGGGCACCTGGCGTCCCTCACAGCCAGCCACGCACCCGTGTGTGGTATTTCTCTGTGGCGTTATTTCCCGGTGCCGGCGCCTCCTCGCCCGTCGAGGCCCCCTCGGCGGCCGCGCACGCGACGGCACCCCCAGGCCGGGCCGCAGGAAGGAGACCAGCCCCGTCCCGGTTTTTCCCCGCCGCCACGTCGAACCGGGAGCCGTCGCGGCCTCCGCAGGGACGCGGCTGCGGCAGGCGCCCGGTGGGCGAGGAGCGCGGCGGCCGCCCCCCACCCCGCCAGGCCGGCGGCGGGCCCGTCCCGCGCTCCGCCAGGCCCCAGAGGCGGTTAGCAGGCGCGCGCTGCATTGTGGGCAGGGCGAGGAGTCGTGCCGCCATTTTGTCTCTGTCACTCTCGGCGGCGGCGGCGCGGTCGGTCGGGGAGGAGAGGCGGCGGCGGAGCAGCAGCAGCCCGTGTTTGGCGAGGGGGGATTCGGCCAGGAGGACACGATGATATCGGCCGCCCAGCTCCTAGATGAGCTTATGGGCCGGGACAGAAACCTGGCCCCGGATGAGAAGCGCAGCAACGTGCGGTGGGACCATGAGAGCGTGAGTGAAGCGGAGCCGCCTCTCCCCTCCCTCCCTCCTTCCCATCCCCCTCGCAGGGCCGGGGTTTTGTCGTAGCGACGCGGACCGCGGGTGCGGGCCTGCACCCTTCTGCCGAGGGCGGGGGGAAGGGATGAGGTGCTGGCCGCGGGTAGGGGAGGGGGCTCCCCGGACTTCGGCGGGGGTGCGGGTCGGGCCCTTCGTGGGGAGCCCGAGGGTGCGGGGCTCCTGCATGGCGGCCGCGGGGCGGGCTAGGCCCGGGCCGTTGCGCGGGAACCTGGCTGAGCCTTAAGAGGAGGAGGAGGAGGAGGAGGAGGAACCGAGTGGCCGGGAGGGAGGAGGATCCCGCCATAGCAAGGCTGTGCGAGAGGGCTTGCGCTGTTGTTTGGGCTGCTGGGAGGGAGGGGAGAGGCCTTGTGTTTGGGTTTCGGCGCAAGGGGGAGAGGTTGTGTTCTCCGTGGAGTGTCGATAAACGGGAATAGGGGTTTTCCAAGACGCCTGTTGGTGGCTGAGATCTCCCGTGGGGAAAAAGAAAAATAATGGGGGGAGGGGGTAGTGGAATTCTGCTCTTCTGGATGGAAGCCTGATGGTTTGCACGAAGGGAGATGAGGCAAATGGTAGTAGTTTGGAAGACAGATGTCTCTGGATCTCTTCCGGAGTGTGGTATTGGGGAAGGAAACAGAAGGGTACAGACGTACTGACTTAACTATCTGGAGGTTATAGCGCAAGGAAGAACCGTAAAACTTTTGCAACGGAGGATTTTGATAACAAAAGCTTGATTCCTTCTGGCCTTCCTCAAAGGAATTCTGCAGTTCCTGGGGGCAGGGGAGGGCTAACCTAAACAGTACTATTGTGTAGTAGTACTTGCATATTTTTTATTAGTGTGGTTGTTCGTTAATTTTCTGCAATAAATAGCTCAAACGACAGTTTTTAAATTATTTTGGAGTGGGGTTTCTCCCAGCTATGTTTGAGCTTTAATATGAATGATGACTTTTAGTGACACCCATCATAGTCGTATTGTAAGTTATTAAAAAAAAAAAAATCAGTGGTAGTTACAAAGTTCCTATAGCTGCTTCTTTAGGAGAGATGAACACTTTTTTTCCTCGTTCGTGATACATTTTTTGGGTTACGGTATAAGTTAAAGTGTCACAGTTACAATAGTTTGTTTATTACCTGTGTGGTAGGGATTTCTGTGGTTTAAGCTGCAAAAAGCATTTAGCCCCCCCCCCCCCCTTTAGCATTTTCTTGGGATGTTGTTGAGAGGAGGGAGAAATGCTTGCTTTTGACTGTTCTAAATTGTGTCTTAATTACAGAGGTGGGAATTTCATGTTTTCAGATGAGAGTTATGCTATTTTAAAGATGGCTAATACATGTTTTAATTTGTCTCGGAACACATGAGATAAGGACAAATATAATGTCTTAGATTTTGCAAGTGCAAGGAACTCCCCCCACCCCCTATCCACTTGAAAAATGCTGCTATATAGGTAAGCTGTGCACATCAGTAGGAGGTTGTGAGTTCACAAAGTTTTCATGACCTTCTTAATGTATTTCCAGACCTCTCTTACTAACCATATATCATTATTCAATTAGGTGTTCAGTTATATATTTTCTTTTGATTCTGAAAGTAAGAAGGAGTTGTTCAGCTTTGGAAATATGAAGTAAATGGCTTGAGCCATGTTGGTCCAGGTAGAATAGATAAGGGGATTGGTTTGCTTTATTTGGTTTATTTCTTAAGGTGAGAGAGATTTTTTTCTTTTTCTTTTTTTTTTTTTGCCTCATTCTCTTTAATCAAGTTCAGATTACTTCCTTCGTCTTCAGGTGAACAAATTTTTCAATTTTAGGCTGAAGAGATTGACTGTAACCCTAGGAATCTGTCTCTAAGCTGTTCAGTTTTGTTTCAGAAATGGGGCCTTGTGTCTTCTTCCCAGTCCTGCTTTGACAATTTAGAAAGTGGAGAGCTGTCCTGTGTCTTAAGGCCAGTGGGAAATTTACCAGCTTAGGGTTGGGCCTTCAGTCTTGCAGGAACTGCTGCTGTTTGCTCTGCTCCTGCTTTTATTTATGAAGTTTATAGGACTGTAATTAAATGCAACCTCTCTGAAAGGAATGTTTTCATAGATTCCTATAGTCAACTGACGAGTTCGTAAAAAAAAAAATAAAAATTTACTGCTGTTAAAACATGTGTTTCGGTTTGACTTCCTACATCACCTAAAGATTAAATTTGCAATGCTGACGTGTTTTTAAAGACAGGAAATGCAGATAAGGTTCAGATAGTAACATTAATTCATCTGCTTGACTGCTGCTTTGCTTTTCAAATGAAATACATATGCTAATGTCATTTCTTGTAAAATTAGATGATATATCAACATGTAGCCTTTTCAGTGAGCATGTTGTACTCATACCGAAGTTTAAGATTTTGTGTCACATTTCATCAGTTTTAGATATGGAAGGTTATCAAAACAAGGTCATCTCTATTTTCTTTATAATTTGTAAATTGCATCTAGGTGGTTATTGAAAACTATATGGAAGGTGCAATGAAATACAAGGTAGGAGTAGGTTGTTTTGAAGGTGTGGAAGCAGAAGCTCAGATAGCTGAGCATTTATTTGCAGTTATAATGAAACATGTTGATCATGTATTGTAAAGCCTTTTGTAGAGCTTAAGATCTTACTTTAAAACTTTGATATGATTAAAGCTTTTAATCTTAAAAAAATGAAATCCCAGTTGCTGTATATTTCAGTATTGCAGCCTGTCCTTAGATGATCGATTCTAGTTTTGGCATAAAGGCTTTCTGTTTTGTATGCAGGAGGAAATTATTAGTATCATATATTTTAGTCTTTCTGCTTACCGTCATATCCATAGACAAAGTATATTTCTGGAACAGTAACTATTGATTCACGCATTCTTGCTTTAATATGCCACCTATACAAAACAAGTTCATGTGGAAACAGCAATTGTGTAAGAGTTCTGAGGCTGTTCTGTAGCATAAGAAAGCCCAACATTGACTTCCCATGCTTTTTATAAGGCTTTGAAATTGTAATGGTTCATTCCTTCAAGGTAAATTCAGTGTTTTCAGAAAGTGGGGAGGGGTGGAAAGCTGTTATGGACAAATGACTGTGAGCAGTTATCTCTGATAGGAATGCAGTTTCTCAAAGTGTAGGTTCTGTATTTAAAATCTGATTTGATGGAATTAGCTATTTATGATGTGTTACACTTTTATGGTTTTTTAATGCCAGTACAAACATTGGTTTGCATCTAGATAGAATCTCAGATTTTAATCCTCCAGGGGATGAGGGGAAGGGGGGCTTAATTGAGTTTTACTTGTTTTGGAAGAATACTAATAATGGAAGGTTATCTCTAAGAGTGGGGTTTGGGAGAAGGGCTTATGTTTGTTTGCTTTTGGCTGGGTGGGCATTGCTCATAAAATGTCTGATGAATGTGAACTCTAATGGTTTCAAAGAACTCATCTATATGAAGGAATTTCCTAGGTTCTGGTGTGTAAGCCACAACCTGCTGGATTTTATTCTCAGCCTTTTTACTAGGAATTGTCTGCCTAAAGGAATTTGCTTACATAATCAGTTGTACTGATACTTGTCCATCAGTAAATGATTTCTTGCAGAAGAGCAACATGTTAGTGTAGAAGTCTTAATGATACAGAGCTGTCAATAGTTTGTTTATATAGGAAAGTTTTGAATTGGTTCACAGACTCTGGAAGAGCTAGCCATTCTTGCTGTCAGCTTAGTCAAATTTGAGGTGAAGGATACTACTTTCCCACCTCCAAGAGATTTCAAGGGTTAGTGAATTTGAGATGAAGTAGTGGAAAGTTCCAAGTGTCTGTCTATATTCGTTCTAGCGTCTTACCAAAATGTGAGGCCCTGGAGGCTTTGAGACACAAGCTATGGCTAATCCTGCTGAAGTAGTTTGACAGTAACATTCCTGTCTGTTACATGTTCTTCGTAGCGGAGTCATCAGAATAATTCGGCAAAAAGGAATAAGTGCTTGTTACCTGCATAGGTAAATATCCATCCTAAACTGCCTGTTGCTCTGTTTCTGCAAATAGGGAATGTATTTCCATATTACTTCTGGCTTGTGCTAAGTGCAGCAGTCTGATAAGCCATGGATGAGTAATGCCATTTGAAGCGTATCACCTCTGTTTCAGTCCTTTAATGGCCCTGTGACTCTTCAGCCGTTTCTTGGCCCTTTCTATTCTTACTCATCATTGATCACTTAAGACTGACTGTAAGTGCAGCTGACTGGCATCTACAGCCTGTCAAGGCAAATGTAGCACACGGTGAAGCTAAGCCACAGTGATTCCTTTCAAGATTCTCTCAAGTCATGTTTTTCTGTTGAAGTAAAATCAGTTGAAGAGCATAATGAAATAGGTATGAGAGAGGGAGAAAATTGCTGCAGATGCACTAGTTCTGAACCACTCTAATCTGAGTATTTGTCTGCAGGCTGCTGCTTAGGAGAGAGTGTCAAGTAGTTCACTAGGTACCATAACATCCAGAGCTAGTTAGAGGAAAATTACTGCAGCTTTTCAGTGTGTGTGTGGGGGAGGGTTTGTTGTTTTTTTTAGTATGTAAATAATTAATACAATATGTGACACGTTTAAGCTGCATATTTTAGTATTGGTTACTACAGTTTTGGGCTGTAATCATCAGCTCATAAGAGGAGGCTTTTCCTAGCAGTGCTGCTTCATAAAATCATTTTAATTATTTCTGATGTTGGTTTGTTTTGTTGTTTGGGGGTTTGGTGTTTCGGTTGTGGTGTTTTTTTTCCCTTCATCATACTTCTGCCTCTAATAACTTTTCCTTTGCTCCTTTTGTTGCTACTTGTTTCAAAACTGTTACAGGCCAGTTGGCGTAATTTTTGAGCTGACAGAAGACGTTCTACAACTCTTTTTACAGCATAATACAGTCAGGCTGTAATTATTGTGCTTTCTGTGTCTTAGGAAATTGTCTAATTTGTCCCTGAAATTTTATGGGGGGAATTGCCATTTCATTGACCTAATGCTTGGATATGAGGATGAGAAAATGGAGGGGAGAGAGAATGTAGAGAGAAATTGTATTTCTATTGACTAGTGCAGGAGTTCATCTCAGAAACTGCTCCCTTGAAAAAACTTGATATTAAAACAAGGGATATTGCAGCTTTCAGAGAAGAGAACCGATTCTGAAACCACATTTTGTCCAGTAACTTTCTCTTTGCTTCCCGAGGAGAAAAAAATTTGTGATTTTGTGTGGTGTTTTCTTAACTATTCTTGCTAAATTGCTTCAAATAGGTGCCACAGTGTCCTAACCTGGATCACAGGAGAAGTATTCAAATTATATAGTAAAAGATATTTGTTTGTTTGGGTTTTTTGTGTCCATGGCTTTTTAGTAGAAAGCTTGATTGTTTTTCTGTGTAATCTGTAAAGCAGTCAGTACAGTTTTAACTTCTGTAGTCTGATTCGCAGTCTGACAGTTAGCATGGAAAAATAAATTGGACTGATCTAGTTTGATCAACTGGTGTCACAGGCATTTCAGTGAGGTGTTGGTGTGGCGTAGGTTTTGGGTCTCTCTCCTCACCCCCATTTGTTAAAATACTTCAAAATGTATCTTAGGAAATAATATGTCGCAAATCTTTGTCCGCAGTATATGTGAGAGTATGAGAACTAGGTTGTAATATGCAGTAGCAATTACTAGATTTGCCAAATACTGGGAACTGGTGCAACATAAAAGAGATGTTAGAAGAATGTCCAGGCTAGTTTTGGATTGACACGTTAGTTAATGGCAGTCGTGTCTAGGGGAAGGGTCTGTTGAAGAATTAATTATTTAAGACTGCCTATGAAGTTACGGGTGAAAGTATTTCTGATTTTTGTCTTTTGGGCTGTTGTGAAGGAGATTTCTTTATTACAAACTTCAAGAACTGACCAACATGACTAGTTAAGCCTATGTTCATAGGTGAGGGTGAATAATCTTTTTAACAAAAGCTGGTTTTATCCCATCATATGTTAAGTATTTACTAGCTAGACTAACAGGTTGGTTTTTTGCTAACTTCCTGGTGGTATTTTTCTGTTATCAAAAAGAACCTGACTTGCTAGTGTAAAAATAGGCTGTGTAGAAACAAAACAAACCCCTTTTTTAGTTGGCAGGAAACCAGGTTAAAATGAATGTCTTCCCTGTCTGCCTTAAGAGGTATACAGTGTCTCTTTGCATATCATTCTTAAAGTAGGAATTTTTAAAAGCATTGGAATGGGGAAGCTTTTGGATGGTTATCATCGTATGTGTTCTTAAGTCTTTTAATTGACATCAGAATTCTTGAGGCAGTACCTTATGTTTGAATGCTGATGGCTCCTGTTCTCCAAGGCGGTAGCATTGAAGAAATGAAGGCTGAATACAAAGTTGTTATAGACAGGCTAAGAGGAACTTGCTTCCATGGCAGACATCCTTACCCTTGTAGGTTTTCATGGTTAAGGAATTTCAGTGTAACTTTTTTAATAGTCCAATTGGATTTAATTACTTTGGAAATATCAAATACTATATAGTATTTACAAATAGATGACGCTGCTGTAATCTTAAATATTTAGCAGTGAAATTAAGAAATACTATTATTGCAGTGGAAAGTAAGACTTTTGGTGTTTTGTTGTTAAGGTGCACCTTGTAGCACTTACACCATCTTTGTGTTACTTGGTAGCAGTAAGTGTGTAAAATTTCCAGAAATTTTGCAGTGTACAAAGGGGATTTTTACACTATATTTTAGAAAATGGAAGTGATTACCTAAAATTGCCAGTTCATGAGGAAAAAAATGATGCCTGTTTCTTTCTTCTCCTCTGTCAGGTTTGTAAATACTACCTTTGTGGCTTTTGCCCAGCTGAATTATTTACAAATACCCGTTCTGATTTAGGTAAGTCTGTAAGTCGTGTCATTTTTATTCACTTGTATGTAATTACAATTGAACTTTTGTTTGCAGACTACATTTTTATTGTTTAGTGCTCTGACAAAACACTTTGAAAATAGGCTTTTTTATTTTTTAAAGGATTGCCAGTGATACAGTATGGTAAGAGCAATGTTTATTCCAGATACTACCTCCTCTAAGTGAAAAAACTAAAAAGCTAAATTATTGGGTGTGAGGTGGTTTTGTCCTGAAGCATTGGCTTCTAGTTTGGTTTATTCTACCTGGGCAAGGTTTTAACTTATTTTTGTGTGAGTATGCTGGTTGGTTGGTTGGTTGGGTATCGGTTGGTTTTTTTTTTTCAGGAGGGGGAGTGGGGTGTTGGGTTGGAAGGGTCCTTAAAGATCATCTAGTTCCAAGCCCCCTGCCATGGGGAGGGACACCTTCCACTAGACCAGATTGCTCAAAGTCCCATCCAACCTGGCCTTGAACACTTCCAGGGATGGGGCATCCACAGCCTTTCTGGGCAACCTGTTCCAGTGCCTCACCACCCTCACAGTAAAGAAATTCTTCCTTGCATCTAATGTAAATCTACCCTCTTTCAGTTTAAAACCATTATTGAGCTTCTTTACTTTAGAGACTCATTTACTGTAATAGTTATTACTGAAGGCCATCTCTAAATTACTAGCAGTTTTCAAGCGACGGTATGCGGACAACATGTAGTTTGGAGACAGTAACTAGGAGAAACAGGCTTCTTGTCTCAGCGTTAATTTCCAAGTCCTTTGAAGAGTTTGATAGACTGGGGAAGGTGATGAATTTTAACGTGACTACCTTCATGAACTCCAGCCACATACGTCCTAATTTTATTATTCTGAAGATCAACGTTTTAAGTAGCCAGTTTATTACAAAGAACACTGGCTGGAGCTTAGAATGTGCTTAATGAAGTTACCCTTCATATGTCATTTTTCTTTTTCTTTTTTAAGGCCCCAGGTGTTTAAAGTATTACTTTGTTTGTGTAGTTTTACCAGTGTAGAACTTGATCTGGAAATTCTGTTTTATATGAAGACTTTATATGTCATCCAGAATCTCCTTTGGTTTTATAATTGCTAAACCATATTGTCATTCTTTTTCTTTAATGTGTCTTTCAAATCCCAAGCAAAGGAAGCAGAAGGGCAGGCATGAAAGTTCTTGGGAAGTGTTTATAGCTCTGTTCTATCATGGTGCACAAACAAATGCTGGTGGAATGTGAATACAGCATTCAAGAATGCAAGCTCAAGCTTTTTGTGTGGTCTTTTTAGGTCCTTGTGAAAAAATTCATGATGAAAATCTACGTAAACAGTAAGTATGTTGGTTGATATGTTAATGCGAATAGTGTTTCTAGTGTGCTTGAAATTTTTTAAAAGCAACCCAACCATGAGAAACTAATTGCTTTTTGATTTATGTAAACATTTATTTAAATGTATAATATTCTCTTACCTTGAGTGAGAATTTATAACATTGCAGGTTTTGTTATTTATTTTTCATATATTATGGATTGATGTGAGCTTTCATTTTTAAAATATTTTACCAGGTATGAGAAGAGCTCTCGTTTTATGAAAGTGGGCTATGAAAGAGACTTTTTACGCTATTTACAAAGCTTACTTGCAGAGGTAGAACGCAGGATTCGAAGAGGCCATGCTCGTTTGGCACTGTCACAGAATCAACAGTCTTCTGGGGTAAGTCTGGAAGAATCATTGAGGCAATTTTTCTTCTAGATAGTGTCTTCATGTTCTCTCTTCTACCTGAAGAGACAAGGTATATATTTTTTTCCAGAGGATTCCCGTTAGATAAGTGTCTTCATCTGTTAGCCAGCAGATTGCATCTAGCCCTTATGGGCAAACCAAGTGGCTCCACAGTCAGCAAGAGTCCCTCTCTGTTCTCCCTAGTCTCTGTTTCCTCAGAATCAGTATCTGTTCTCTGCCCTGGAACATTAATCCTGTCAAGTGTTGTCTTTACCCTGTTAACCTCAGTTTACCTTCTCTCCCTTAGTTGCATGTTCCTCATTCTCTCCACTCATAAGCTGTATCACGGTGATGTTACCGAAGTAGGCAAGTACTGGGTCTTTCAGCCGCTGATAGAGCTAAATGCCTTTGTCAGATGCCATACTTAGGCAGTGGTCTCTTTCTGCTCCAGCACCATCATTGGCAGGCAGCGATGGAATCATGGAAGTTTGAGAAAGAAATGTGTCTGTGCAACTTTTCTCAGTTCCAAGCTGCATACTAGACAGCTGTTCATGAAAAGCTTAAACTGACTGGGAGAAAAATGTTATGTGTTTACTCCACTAATTTTTTTTTCTTGTCCCCTGATGGATTTGGAGCAGTGAGTGTGGCCTGTGCTCTCAGAGTTTCATGACTGCTAGGGTAGCCTTGCTCCTTTTTGCTACCCCAATTAATTGTTCTGTACAAAGTCCAGTTGCTTCAGAAGGAGCCGTGGACAGTATCCAGTCAAGAGAGCTTATTGGCTGTGGAGTAGAGCAAAGGTTGTGGGGGAAGCAGATACAAGTCTATTCTGGCAGCCTACAGAGAGGACACTACTAACGAGTACATTTGGGATAAAGTGAGATTCTTTTTGCATTTATGTTTAGAAGTTAAATTTCAGAGTCCACGGAACAGCTAAGTCATACTTGAGTCTCTGCAAAGATACGTAATAGTTGTCTGGCAGTTGCAGAGTTTAAATTTAGGACTTTGAATTCAGATGTCTTACCTTTTATGGACCAGGGCCTTGAATGTTTTTGTTGATTTAGGAGGAATTAGTGTGAGTAGAAGTTGCTTCACTCGGCAAGAGTGGAGTAAACTGTGTTGTGGAGTGTTATCTTAGACTAGACTATGATTAGTAGGTCCTCATGGGAGAAGAGGCAGGAGGAGGTTGTTCCTGAAGTGTCTCTGGAATATGAGAAAACATACATTCATGTGTTTTAAAGCTATTTTAACAAAAAAACCAAAAACAAAACAAAAAGACACACTTGTACTGTTGTACTGTTTGGCAGGGAGCGGGACCTACTGGTAAAAATGAAGAGAAGATTCAGGTGTTAACTGACAAAATTGATGTACTTCTACAACAGGTGAGGTTCTTTTCCCCCTGTAACAGAGACCTCTCGCCTTTGTTACTTGATTAAAAATTATACTTGAGGTTTTTTTATTGTCCTGTAGATTGAAGAACTAGGTTCGGAAGGGAAGGTGGAAGAGGCACAAGGAATGATGAAACTTGTTGAACAGTTAAAGGAAGAGAGAGAATTGCTGAGGTCTACAACTTCAGTAAGTAATGTGTTTGTAGTTCTGTCAGACTTATTTCAAAATTTGGTGCAACGGAATGTTCTTAATAACCTTGTCCTTACATTGAAGGCATGCAAGTTCTGTGCAGAATTTATTAGAAAATAACAGGACGTGTACGTGTGTTAATCCAATGTGTTGATTTAGCATGCTACCTTAAGAGTGGGTTTCCTGCACACAAATTATGAAATTATTTACACAGCAGTCCTGGAGGTGAACTTGCATCTTACTCTAGTTCAAGTCTCAGTTAAACTTTGCCATGTAGCCTCTGCAACGTTATTTTACTGAATTACTAATCTGACTGTGTTACAGAAAGCCCTTGTGTTAGGGCTGTGACTAGAGACAAGCATCTGTCTGATTTTGAGAGCTACAGAAGCCAAGGATAATGTGTTAAGTAGCAAGTTCCTGTCAATAAAAAGGAGCTTATGTTTAAACATTGTATTTTGATGTTTAATATAATGCTCAGATTGTGATTCCTGGTTTGGTTTTTAAATGTTGCAGGCAGCAGTGACTGTATCCGTACTATATGATTCATGAACATTGCACAGCAATAATCACTTGGGTTTATGTTGAAATTTCAGTGTATTTCTCGTATGTCTTTTGAAACAGTGAATTATTTGACTACCATCCTTTTAAATAGAAGCCCAGCATTCCTTTTTATATTTCTCCATGGGATATTCTAGCCTTTTCATTCCTTGAGACATATTCCATGGTTATTCTGCAGCTCCAGACATTTTAGTTGATGGCAAAGAAATAATCTTAAGAGAAAACTAATTTTTATTTCCTTAATTCTGAGATTGCAAGGAAGCTACAGATAAGGCTATATACATATTAATCCTTTGCAGTGAGGAATAAGGTTTGTTTTCTGTGTTTTCTAATTGACCCTTTCCTTGTGGCTTATGTGGAATGGGTGTATGTAGCCTAGTAGGTGCAGTGCTCCAAAGACAAAGCATGCAGATATGATTTTCAGTTTTCAGTAGTGCCTAGGATTTGACAACAGTAACAATAAAGTTCTAAACCTCTTCACTGGCTTCTGACTAAAAGTTTTCTTTTGCTTTATGAAATATTTTTCTTCTGCAGACAATTGAGAGCTTTGCAGCCCAAGAAAAGCAAATGGAAGTTTGTGAAGTTTGTGGAGCCTTTTTAATTGTAGGAGATGCACAGTCCAGGGTAGATGACCACTTGATGGGAAAGCAGCACATGGGTTATGCCAAAATAAAAGCTACTGTAGAAGATTTAAAAGTAAGCATCTTCTTCCGTTATTGAACATTTAAAAATTGCTTGGAGGCTTCCTAGAGTAAATAAAAGGCTGTCCAGTAGACTTTCTCAAATGGGTGAAATACTCCAAAGATGGTACATAAAAATTAGATGGAATCCTACATTGCGCATTTAGTCTTATGTTTGCACTGACGTCTTTGTTGTATGTGATTACACTAGATAAAAGCAAAGATGTAAATTCAGGTGGGAATTTTTTGTGGCCTTACTAAAGAACTGTAATGCAGCCTCTTCTAGTGAGAATGACAAGCGAAAAAAGCTCTGCAAGACAAAGGATTTCAGTTTCAGGGATTTTAGAAAGTGCTTCTATGTAGGCTGTCTTTTGCTTGAAAAAAAAACCTGTAATCTTCTAAAAGCTTAAGCTTCTACATCCTCAGAATGTATAAACTAAGTTATATTGAATGATTTATCTTGAGTAATCTTCATTTCTTTCTGTGAACTTTTTCTTAAGGAAAAGTTGCGAAAAAGAACAGAAGAACCTGACCGTGATGACAGGTTAAAAAAAGAGAAACAAGAAAGAGAAGAGAGAGAGAAAGAGAGGGAACGGGAAAGAGAAGAGCGGGAAAGGAAGAGGCGACGTGAAGAAGAAGAAAAGGAAAAAGAGAGGGCTCGTGATAGAGAGAGACGTAAAAGGAGTCGTTCGCGGAGTAGACATTCAAGCAGAACATCTGACAGAAGATGCAGCCGTTCACGAGACCACAAAAGATCAAGAAGCAGAGAAAGAAGGCGAAGCAGGTACGTGTGTGTGTGTGTGTGTTTTTGTGTAACTTTCCAAAATGTAAAAATCTTGTGGGGACTTGATCTGTCAGCCTGGGTAACATCACTCA
This sequence comes from Buteo buteo, assembly GCF_964188355.1. NCBI lineage: Eukaryota > Metazoa > Chordata > Aves > Accipitriformes > Accipitridae > Buteo > Buteo buteo. Next base: position 7,328,093 of record NC_134183.1, on the reverse strand, counting down.
TTTGTTAGCTTCACTGTTGTTCTCTCTTAAGTGAATACACTTTACTGGTTCTAAGGTTAAGCAAGTTTTTGCTGCATGTTCACTGTCTTCTCTCCATTTTTGGAAGTAGATGACACCATTGTGGTAGAAGTGGTCTTAGGAGGGAGCTTTGAGTAGGCAAATGCTCCCGAAGAACGGGGGTGGGTTTTTGTTTTGTTTTGTTTTTTATTATTATAATTTTTCTCCTTAAGTTACCTTTAATTCATAAGATATTTTTAAGCTGTGTCGTTGAATGTTTGAGTAAATGACAAAGGCAGTATGAAGCCATGTACTGAGAAATACTTACTTACAGTATGGTAAGGCTTGTTTTAAATATTTGTTTTCTGCAAATAATAAATGTATTAGAAAGTGCTACTGTTTTACTATTTTATCTTCTGAGTTGGATAATACCAGCTGACATATACATTTTTGAAATTTTCTCTGAATGTTAAGGAGTCGTGACCGAAGAAGAAGCAGAAGTCATGATAGATCAGAAAGAAAACATCGGTCACGCAGTAGGGACAGGAGACGATCGAAAAGCCGGGATCGGAAATCCTACAAGCACAGAAGCAAAAGCAGAGAGAGAGAACAAGACAGGAAGTCAAAAGAAAAAGGTATGTTTGTGTGAAGACTGAGTTTATATCAAGTTCTGAAACTAATCTTTCCCTAAAGTCTCAAAAGCTCTTAGCCTGTCAGTGAATGACTGAAAGTTCTTCTTAGCATCAAATCAGATGTGGTTTTATAAGCTGTATACGTTGCTGTTAACCAATTTGAAGCATTTTGTTCATTCCAGTTATTGTTAATGTATGTGCGTGCATACGTGCACCCCAGTGTCGACCTCTTACCTGTTACAGTAGTTATTAAAAGCTTACCACTTTTGTCTGCAAATTAAGTGTGTGAGGACTTTGATGTATTTTAAGACCTGTTTACCTTTAGGAAAACATAAGCCTGTAATCAGATTTTCATAGTAGTGAATATCTTCTGTTCCTACTGTTAGCAGATATTTCTGTAATTACCCTTTGCTGGTACGTGCTTTGCGGGAGACTGGTAGCTGGTTTTTCATTTGTACCATCTATTACTTCTCTGCACTATCATGTTTCCTTTATTTTCCTTTAACAGTGCTTTTAAGTTGTTTTTCTAATCTATGAATGCAGTCCAAGATAAATCTTGCAGAATTTCTGTAATGCTCTAAATTACAATTGCATGCCCTCTCCCCAACCTCCTGCTCTTCCCCCCATCCTTCCACCTTGTTGTTTTGTTTTGGTTGGTTGGTTTTTGGGGTGTTTTGTGGTTTGTTTTTTTGTTGTTGTTGTTGTTTTTTTTGTTGTGTTTTTTTTAACGAAGTGAGATTTGCTTTGTCAGTATTCAGGTGAGTCTCAAAGGAATGCAGTATTAGTCCTTGGAACACTGTTATAGCAGTACATGCCATGTACAACAGCATTGATGGTGACTCACTGCTTCATCAAAGGCTGGTGTTCAGAAGCTTTACCTTTAAGTAAGATTAAAAAGAGCTATAGAGGGAACACTAGAGATTCACATTCTGTGAAAAAATACTAATTCACTGTTATTGCTAAATTTCCTCCTTTAAAAGTATTTAGAAACTTCTGGAGGAATGTAATACTAACTTTGGGCTTAAACGAGTGGCTCTGATGGGGTGCTGACTGATGTCCAGTCTGAAACAGCCACCCCACTTCATTATTAGAGCTGACCATCAGTAATGGATGAAACAATTCTGTTATGTTTCTAAGGTACTTTTGAGGTTCTCTGGAATGAAAGGTGCTATGCGCATGTTTCTGGATTGCATAGGCCTGTTTGCCCTACCCTTACTTTTTCATATTTATCCAGCAGATTAGTTCCAAAAATGTTGGTAATGCTTTGTGTATTTTTCTTGCCTGACTCCTTGGACCGTTTTAATTTTTCTGGTTTATTCTGTGGTGCATCTTTAGCACCGATTCTTCTCTTATTTTGCTTTGCCCTTTACAAGCAAGTGGTTTTTAGCTGCTTGCTCCTTGGCAGTGGGACTGATGCTTAGTGACTGAGTATTGTAGCCTGTATCCGTCCATTTGTTACTTTATTCCTACCTGATACTGTGCCTTTTTTTGCCTACTTTATGAACACATTTCTGGTACTTAGTCAAGAATGTCCTATTCAGTATTCTGTGTGTATCTGTGCATATAAATAACTGTGTTCTTATTTATTCAAATTTGGTCTGTTTTTGAGCTTAATAGCTTTTCAGTTCTTTCTTTAATCCTTCCATAAATAGAGGAGCTAGCGAACTTTCTTCAGCATCTCAGTATTTTCAGTTTTAACTTGACTGATTTACTTGCTGGCCGTTTTATTTGCTGCTTGCTACTTTCTTCCTCCAGAAATGAGAACAGTGAGGTGGTGCTATGAGCTGTGATGAAAATTCCACCTGGGAAAATCAATTACTTTTTTTTTTTTGACTATGTAGTCATGACATTTGTAGAAACACAAGTAGGCCTTAGAGCAGGACTATAATGCTGAAGAAGTTTATGTTTTTCCCTTTGTTGGAAAAATCTGTAATAAAAAAAGGGGGGGGGGGGGGAACCAGACCAGTAGTATTTAACAAGCAAGCATTTAACAAGCAAGCATTGAATTTCTGTGATGAAGCTGTAAACACCATTACATCCTCATGTTTGCAATGTGGCATTGTAGGTGGTTAAGTAGATATATGAACCTCTAAAAGCTATGTGAAGTGTGTGGCTGGCTACCTGCTCTACTGCTTGCACAAAAAGAAGTAATGTAGAAGTTAAGTCTTAACTTATTACATTTACTGCTACATTGGGAATACTGGTTTCAGAATCTAACTGTCTTTATATCCACCATTGATCTGCAGTTATAAAAGTAAGCAGCAAAGGCCTGGCTGTAACTATTCATGATAGTGCCTTTCATCGTGAAATCTCAAACTGCTTTATAAACATGAATCTTAACAGGAAAAAAAAGCAAGGCACAGTTGCCCAAGACTTGCCTACTGTTACACAACATTAAATTAGTGCCATACGTTGAATATTCAGAAGTCCTGACTTCTTGTTCACTAAAATACTGTGGAATACAGTGACCTTTAAGATTGTAAGAAAAACGTATATGTAAAAATGGAGACACTTAATTTCTGACTCAAGTTTCAGGAACAGGGATACACTTGCTAAAGGAGGGAGCCACTAGCCATAAACACCAGCTCAGCATTAGCTTAATATAAACCAGCAGAATGCAACTACTGTTCAAGTAAACGAACTTTAGAGTAGGTGGAATAAATAGGTGTTTTTTTAAGGAAAGGAAAACATCTGTTTTGCAAGTACCTTCATTTTATGAAGGGTTAATACTGGAACATGCCTCCAGACCACTTTAACTTGGCTCTTTACCTTCCTTAATCTAGATTCATATACTTACGTAAAAATAATTATATTTGCGATTGTGTTTTCATGTTAGTGATTAAACCTCAGCAAATACTGTCAGAACACCCAAACCCTCAGTAATACTGCGTATTATGTTTGACTGATTTTTGCATTCCCTGAACAGTAAAACCATTCACATTATCCTGGTAAGAATTCTCACAAAATATATCTGTTGCCCACACAAACTCAATCAGAAAAATGTGCATGTGTTGAATCAGGAAGCAAAGTTAATATTATGTGATTATACCTAATAGATCACAGCTGAAATAATACACACAGTTTCAACAGCAAACTAATTGTATGTGCTTTTAAAGAAAGAAATCTTATTGATGGAAAATACAGTGGAGGAACTTAACTGCTGCAGATACTCCAGGAGTTGAAAGAAGTTCAGTTGCTGGACTATTTGTTGAATATACTTTCTCAGTTCTGCTTGGCAAACTGGAGGTTTGCTATGGTAAACCTATTTTACTATATAAGTTTTTAGAAGAGTTTCATCTTTTGTACCACAGTTTAATAGTACTTTTTTAACCTTAAACAAAATTACCCTTCCTGACAAAATTCAAGAAACAAACAAGACAGAACAAAACCCTGCACACTGCACATCCATAGGGCTATTAAGATCTACCATATCTACATAGGACAGAAGATAAGATTATTGGACTGACTACTAGTCCTCTGCGGGGAAACAAGACTACTATTCCTCAATGGATCTACGTGTGCATCGGAGATACCTATAAGACACAAAAAGAAGACTTTTTAACAAGGTTAGTTAGAGTGCAATCTACCTGCGGAGTTGCAAAACTGAGGGCAGACAGATACAAAATTACTAGTTCTTCAGTTAGCTTTTTGACATCGCTGAGTGCTTTCTCCAAGCACAGTGCACTGGATGTGCTGCTTCAGATGGAAACTCAGTAGTACTGTTCATTAGGCAGTTGCCCTCATTTCTGTGTGGGGGCTTTACCCCTCCCTTTGGTGGTCTGTTTTAAAGCAAAAGTTGGGATGTTGCTTCTCTTTTAAAGCTTAATTTCTACTTTGTCTTCTGGAATATGAAAGTGTCTTATGCCAGTCTAGGTGATAACGTTATTTAAAATAGCTTTTTCAGAGTGTTCGATCTGTGTGTTCCTGTGTTGGGGATATATATATATATTTATTTATATTATTTATTTTAATTGCCCGGATAGCAGGGAATAATCAGAAAAAAGAGCATGAATGTTGTTCTGTATGATGACATCCGAGAGGTTGGTTTTTTGGATTTTTTTTTTTCTCTCCAAAGTGTCTTTACTGATAAAAAGGTTGAATATTGTGGTGTGAAATAATACAGAAATAATTGATATTTTTATTAAATTTGCAAATACTGAATTTATGGATGAGGCACGCAGCTCTAATACTGAATGTTTTTCTCCCCATGGAAATATTTTTACTTCTGGCTTCCTTCCTTCTTTGAAAATTATTGAGGAAAAGATGAGTTTTTCAGCAGTGTAGCAAACTCTTCAGTCATTTTTCCAATTCATGATGAAATTGTGGGGTCCTTCCCATCTTGCTGTTCTTTTGCCTTTGGAAAATAGTGCTTTTTATGTATCTTCCAAACTGTCTCCCCAAGCCTTTTTAATGAGTGGGTTAAAAGTGACTGCCATTTCTGTAACATTGAGAATTAATAATGCTGACAAGCGTGCAGCTTCTGTGACATACCATACAGTAAAGTTAATTTTGATTGTCATGGTGATCCCCACCTTCAAAGCTATTGGTGCTCAATATTGTTTGTTTGCACAAGTATTTGATCGTTCGGGGTTGCTAGGTTTTTTCAACTGGCAAGTATTGATTTATTTGATAATGCACTGATGCATTGTCCCACCACTCTTTTCTGATTCTGTTTTCAAGAACCATATTCAATGAGAATTGTAAACTGAAGAAGGCCATACACATCATAAATTAAAAATTGGGGACAAAAAGAGTCCCACGATAAGTAAGGAAGCCATGCACCATAATTACACATTTGCCTAACTTCTCAACTGCCTCTTTACCCCCAATCTGTATATTTCAACAGACAGCTGAGTAGCTGCCTCTGTTAGGAGGTCTGTCCTTTTTCCTCTTTTCCCCACCCTGTACTGTCCCCTTTGACCTTTTTTTTGTACCCTCTGCATTCCAGCATGGTAGTCTGAAGCCTATTCCTGTAACTTTCTTGAGTATTACTGTTATTGCTATAGAAAGTAATTTGTCCCATTTTGTATGCAATATATATCTCACATGTGCAATGTTTGTTTTTACTTTGAAATCCATGGTCAATGTCTTCTTTCATGGCAGAAAAGAGGGGATCTGATGATAAAAAAAGTAGTATGAAGTCCAGTAGTCGAGAAAAACAGAGTGAAGACACAAATACAGACTCGAAGGAGAGTGATACTAAGAATGAGGTCAATGGGACCAGTGAAGACATTAAATCTGAAGGTGACACTCAGTCCAATTAAAACTGATCTGATATGACCTCAGATCAGACAGAGGTAAGTGCATTATTTCAAACTTTGATTAGGGCTTTTTGTTACTGTTTAACAGTGCAGCGTAAGTATGCACAGATGAAGATGGAACTAAGCCAAGTAAGAAGACATACTAAAGCACCTTCTGAAGGAAAAGACAGTGTAGTCCTGCAAAACATTTTGAGGTACATTGTTTTGTCTCAGCTATTTTGTAGCAGACTCGTGCCCCCATTAGTGTGCCTCTTTGGGACATATTTGTAATATAGTCACCATAGAAAAATTAATTATCCTTTTTTATTTTTAGGGATTTTGTTATCGTTTTTTTTAAAAGTTGAACTGTTTTTGTATTTAAGTCCATATTGTGTTGGTACATCAGCAGAAACTTTTGCTTTAATACTTAATATTTGAGGCACATGTTGGACTACTTTGTTTTCATATAAACTGCTAGTATTTCTTTGTCAAGGATGTTTCTAGTTTTTTTGCTTTATTGCCTTGCATTCTAATGCAGTTTGTTCTGTAACTCGAGAGCCAGTAGCATTGGATTGATGGAAGTGTAGGGTTTATGAATTATTGCAGCTGACTACCATACCTCACACAGCGTTGGTGTTGTGAGCGGCCCATGAAAAGCCAAATTAAAAATCAAGGATTCAGTCAAACTAAGCAGGTACTCATGCCAGGTACTCCTTTCTCTACCCACATCCATGTTTGAATGCTGTTGCCTGTAATCTTTAAGCTTACTGTTGTGTTTTTGATTTTCAAGATAGTGAAAAGGACTTTTTGTGTATTGTGTGAATACTGTAAATCTGATGTTAACAGAATGGAATTTTCTTTCAACTGTATGTAGGGATGCAGTGCTGCCCAGAATTAGATATCTTTAAAGAGTTTAAAATGCAATAAACACTACATAATAATCGCCTTGTTACTTTCAATGCAATTCAAGTCTTTAAGAGGTATGTGTTTAATATTTCCTACTGTGTAGGAGAATTTGCAGTCAGCCATAGTACAGAGAAGTGGAATGGCTGATAACAGACTTCTAAGGCAAATGTAAATACAAAGACAGATGCCACCAAATGATTACAGTGTTCATGGCAAGAATGTATGCTGAGAAACTGTTTGTTGGAAATGAAACAGCTAAACAATAGGAAATACAAATACTGTATTAAAAAGAAAACTTGAAGTTTTTTCCCCACTTTTGACATAGCTTTCTTACTCTTACAGAAGGTCTTTAGTTGTATTCCTGAAATAAGGAACTAACAGTGGAGAGTACAGCTGATAAATGAGCTTCTTGCAACATAATTTGTTACTGTAGTTTCATTAATTATGCTAGGACTCTTAAACACTTAATGTTGATTATTAAACCATTAATGCTACATTATTGCTTCTAAAGCCAGTCATGTTCAATGTTGACATTTTTGTAGAGTTAAGATGACAGCTAACAACTGGGCCAATATATAGGAATGGTAAACTAAATGCTCTTAATGCTGTCTAATTGTCTGTTTTCCCAAAATTTTGCATTATAGGACTACTACATGAAGAGTCTGCGAAGACAGCGGAAGACAGCTTAAACTGAAGATCTGCTTTAAAATGAGGTGAAAGAAAGCTGTAGTGGCGTAGAAAAATATAAAGTTGAGTTAGAAAATTTTTTTTTATAAAATTTAATTCAGGACTGGTGTTTCCTCCCAGAGTTCAGAAAGATGTGTTGATAATAGCACATATGCTACTGAGAATATAAGTCCTGTATCCTTTTTTTCTTTAAGACTTTTTAAGATAAGAAACCAACATAACCTGAACACATGGCTTGCTCAGTGTTTAATTGCAAGTTTTCATTCTTGGACTTTAAAACACAAGAATAAATGTTTAGTATTTGTGTGAATCAAACTAAAATGAATCCCATTTTTACAACTAAGCTATTCCTAGCTTCTTGATATACAAGAAATGGAAATAAAGTATCTTTGAATTTCTGTTACAAATTTGATTGTCTCTGTCATTGAACGTTTAATATTAAATAAGTTTCTTTCCTAATAAATCTACTCATGTCTTCAAGTTAAGTCCATTAATTTGGATGCTTAGTTATTCTGTGGTGATTGTGGGTTTGGGTTTTTCTGGTGCCATCAGTTAGTATTTCAAGTTTACTTTTTCAGCAGTTAGACGGCTGTTGGATTCTGTGTCCCCTAAAAAGTGCAGCTTATGCTGCAGTTGGTTAAGAAATTTTAGAAATCCTACAATAAAAATGTAAGCCTTAAGCCTTTATCAAGTAGTTTAGACTTCTACAGCATTATCAGAAAGATGCCGCTGCTGACACTGGCCATCAGACTGCCTTATATTTGCATTGTAGTAGCAGTGTGGAATATTAACGCAGTTGGTAAGCATGCACAGTCTGCATGTTAGAACAGATACCAGGGAAAGGAGACCTGCCTTATGCTTTCTTGTGAAGCTCTAGTGCAAGCAAGTTTGCTTCTTGTTGGAGAAGAACTGCACTGAGTACTAGTCAGCAGCAGAGACAGTAAGGTGTACTTCAGTGCTATGTCTGTAAGGCACTGAATTTACTATTTTAAAAAAAAGCATTATCCTTCATATTAGTATTCAGGACTTGACTATACATGTAACTGAAGTCAACTATACATGGACAAAGCACTATTGTAATTTGCTTGTTCTAATTTTGTTGTGCCTTGTATTGTCTGTTTGTGGAAGTGCACTCATAAAAGGATCTGCATGTTGGTCCCTCTGGTGAAATGGAGTGCTGTTTTTTTGGTAAGGAGGGATACCACAGGCAGCCAGCCATGTTCCCTTTCTGACTGATAGTGTTTTAAAGCAGACACCCATACAGGGGTACAGGGGATTGAGACTGGGTGGTAGGGGTTTTTGGAAAAACTTAACACAAAAAATTAATGCAAGTAGGAGCAAGTAAAATTATAACAAAGTTCTAATTATGGACATTGTATGAACACCTATTCCTTTTGAAACTTGTGTAAGAGAAGTGATTCAGCTGCTGCCTGAGTGTGTTACTTCTTCCAGTGGCTAAAATGTTTGTCTTTTACCTTCTGTTGCACATACTTGTTACAGGACTAGCATTTTCCCTTCCTTATTTTGCAGAGGTATAAATGATAAAATGAGGTACCTCGTAGTAAATTAGACTGAGATTCAGATTCTGACATGTCTGATGATGGAATCTTTCCCTAGTGCACTGAAGATGAAGGAAAAAGTCTTATCTTTCAGAGCATAGGAAGCATAGTGCCTTTCTTAGTAACAACCTTCAGATTTGACTGTAAGGAGTGTCTGCACAACAGATTCATCTGTGAAAAGTGCCATCTTCAGCACCTGAGCCCAAGATAAATATAATCTCAGCTTTTCTAGGAATGCTAAGCAAAAAGCAAGTAGCTTAAGTAAGCACCTCCTACATGCTTTCTCCATAGTGGTTTTGACAGCCTGACAGTCTTTTGAAAATGTACTGGCCCATCATTTTTCAAAGTTGTGTTTAAAATTTTAGTGTCCTGTCCCCTCTAGAGTGCCATGTATCATCCCCCCACACCCACCCGCCGAAAAAGGAAGACATCTAGGTACTTGAAACAACAGATACTTTAATATAAGTGAAGAGTAGCAATGTCAGTTCAGTACAAGTTTGTAGTGCAAACAAAAGTTGTCCTTGGAAGAACAGTAAGTTTTGTAAACTTAGTTTCAGTTGTCATACCAACCCTTTATTGTTCAAAGAAAAGAAAAAAAACCAAACCAAAAAAACCAGTTAACATAACTAGTGTGCCTTAGAGTTTATCAAACTGCATAAAACATACAAAAATATTTCTCTGAATGCATAGACTTACTGTTATTATTACAGTCAGATCATGATTAAAGTTTTAGTCTTATCACATTAACAGTTATTCTTGGTGGAAACTAGAGCAAATAAAGCTTTTTTTAAACCAGCTGCTCCTGTAGCTGAATGTTCAGTAATTAGTGGAGGCAGTCTTTATGCTGATTTCCTAAACAAAGGAACTGAAAAGAAATTAGGTACTCTTAATTTTGAGCCATTTAACTACTACTGTTTTTCAAACAGTTATTGCACATAATCTGAACTAGCCTCCAAGCTATGCTGAAAAGATAAATGTACAATTGTTAAAATAAAAACTCCTTTCCTGTCCTACAAGAAAAACAAAGCGGGAGCCATAGTTAGGAAATTTTACTTCATACTGTGTCACAGTCTTGAGCTTACCAGGAGTTGAATTGGGCTTTAAAGTAGCCCAACTCCTGGATAGAGAAGGGCTGGGCCTGAGAACAGGGAGTCAGCAGAGTTTAAGTAACTAGTAAGAGGTTATATGGAGCAAGTGGGAAAGGATGATAATTATTTTGAATGCACTAAGCAAGAATTTTAAGCCTAAGTAACGTGATGCAATCCTGAACCCAGAGTCAAGCGTCTCTTCTGCTGGCAGAAGGGGTTTCTATGTTCTTCAGACATGCGTGCTTTTACTTACCTCGCTTGGAGGAGCCACTTCAAGGATAAAGCATGTGTGCTGCAGGAAGCTAAGATAGGGTGGCAGCCATGCTGCTCCTACCAAAACATGTTGATTGTACTATCTATGGTCTGAATGTCAACACTACAATCCAGATCAACAACAACAAACGCTGCATTAGCTGTGCATAAACTCTGCTCTAGTGCAGCTTAATAAAGCGGAGATGGAAGGAAAATCAATACTATTGGGGGTGGGGGTTGGGAAGCAGCTCAAGTCCAGAAAAAAACAAGTCAAAAGTCCCTCACTCCTCCACCTACCCCAGTGCCCAATTAAGGTTTTTGGTGCAAAGGTCATCATTGTAGTTTTTGGTACAAAAGAAAAGAAAAAGCCTCCTAAGGTGTGACTTTGCAGATTAGCATGTTAACAGGAAAAGCTGCAGGCTGTTAATACTCCAGCAATGCTGTGACTTAAATACTTTGTTCGGACTGAAAGGGAATGACGTCAAGGTGTGTTTTAATGATGACTGACTTCTGCCATTCATAAAACCACAGATGGATGTTTTCATTACTGACTTGCTTAAGTGCAAGTTAAGCAGTCTGTAGCTTAACCAGAGTCTGGGTTGGGTTTTTTTTTCCCCCAAAAAAATTCAGTTGAAAGCACCTGGAGGCATTCAGCCCTTTTGGTACTCACCTGGCTAAAACTTTGGACACTTATGTAAAGGTGATAGTAGACTGTGCAACATGTAAAGTTACAGGTTATTTATTTGCTAATGGTGGATGTTTCCAGTTTAGTATGGCTAATCAAGAGCATGGTATGCTCCTTACAGTTGTGATACCTCACGAGTATACTGTTGTGCTTCTGCTCCTCACACAGCAGAAGCTAACCACACGTCCTGTAACTGGTCTGTGAGGGTGGGCCATAAAGAAGTTACCCACCTTAACAGTACTGACTTCTGGTGTCAGTAATGCATAGTCTCCTCGCATCGTTGGGAAAATAAATAAATAAAACCATGGACAGAGATTTGTGATCTCCTCCCTAGCTCCTGAAACATAAGGGCTTTCTTTTGAAAGGGCACTTTAACTTGCTTTGTGACTTAAATGCTCCTTAATTAAGAGAGGGGCTTCCATATTTTTTTGTGGAGGTGGAGGGATGCTATCACTTAAGTTACAGTATTCTCATATGGGAAAGAAACATTTAAACGTGGACACTCTTACTCCACTTACTTATTTTCAGCCCCATGAAAATTTTTCTTGTCACTTCAGAGCATTAAATATTTCTATCCCCAGCAGGCAAGACAACACATCTGGGTAAGTCTTTGTGAAGGGGCAAGAGATTAAGGACTTGCAAGTTTTACATTTTTAGAGAGCAACTGTTCATTGTATGCCAGATAGATACCCTCTGATGTTTAACTGAACCAGGAAGTTTAAAAACTATATATATATACACACACATACACACACACACGCGATTTCCTGAATCTCTTTTCCATGAGTCTTACTTGGTCAAAGAGTGGGAGTACTCAACATACTTGGCCTATCAATAATTAAGTCTTTCCTGCCCTCTGTTGCCAAATACAACCAATAAACTTCATTGAAATACATTGGAAGCATGTGATTTTAGTAGACAAATGAGGTATCCCTTATCTGAATACAGTATCAAGTAAAAAAATAAAAGTAAAGGGGATATTAAATACAAAAGATAAACTATTAGTTAAAATAGTAACCCTAACAATAACTTAAGGTTTTACACACGCTTAATTCACTGCCTTTAAAAGGCAGCAGCATATAATTACCAGGTTTTCGTACAGTAGATATATCTAGAAGAGTCAGTAAGTCAGCTTTGATGCTCTGCTGTTGTAGCACGGTCTCTCAGTCAAAGTTGATGCAGCATTTCTGAAAGGAGAGCTGTCACTTTTCACAAGAACTAACTCCAGCTCTTGGAAGTCCTGAAGTCTGGCAACATCCTTGTCCTTTCAAAGAACAGACAGAACTATGCATTCCTTCTAAACATATCTGGTTATTATTATTTATAATAATAGCTGAAGGAAGTAAAAACTAAAATGCCAGAGAGGTCACACTCAATGATAAGAATAAATGAAAGAAAAAAATCCTAGCAGTATATGCTCTTCCTTTCAAAGCATGTTTGGGGTTTTTTTTTCCTCCTTCAACTGTACCTTTTTTTCTCCTTGAACCTCATTATGATTTGACTGTGTTTGTGCATGTCACTTAACTAAGAGTTGTGACCAAATGCATTTCATTTACAGACCTTCACAATAGGTATTTTTGGAACAGAAGAGCATGTTCATTTGTTAACAGCCTTATCTTTAAATGATTCACATGCCAATTTGTGGGGTTTTTCCCCCCCTCACTGTTTGTTCTTTTTAGGCAAGCAAATAGTGAAGTAGTACATGGCAGTTATGTTAAAAGCACACTAATGCACCATTTCCGATATATTAAAAAAAAAATAAATCAAGCTGTAATAGTTTCGTGCACTTTAGGAGCTGAAATAGTCTATTTTGACAAAAATATTTTTAAGTAAGTTATGATGAAGTTTTAAGTCCAACATCCTCTTGAATTTGTGAGCTTAAGTCAGTTTTTGTTTTTTAACAAGGCCATGTTTTGCCCATCTTTTTTCAAAAATACCTTCTCTGATGTCTGCAAAGTCAAATTAATCTCCGTGTTCAATTCTTACCTTTCTTACTAGTGTATTAGGTAATTTTCTGATCTTCTCTACTTGTTCCGGATTAACACCCAATTCACAGCAACTCACTCGGAGCAGATCTTGATAGGTCAGTTCTTGTCTGTCCAGTTCAATTTCAATGAAGTCATTGTCTCTGAGGTTCTGGACTCTCACCTTAAGCACAAGTTCTGATTGAAAAAAAGATTAAAAGGATTTTTTTCCTCAAAAAAAAAAAAAAAAATCAACCCAAACCTAACATTGAAGTATTTACTATTATCTTTTGAATTCAGGTTTTATAATACAATACCTATTATCTCACTGAGAAATACTGTACAGTTAATAGAAGCTTCCATTTCAACAGCAAGAAATACACAGGGGAACCATGTTTACAATGTTAAAAATCCGATCCATCCAGTCACAAAGTTGTTACCAGAGATGCATTTGATGCTATATTATATAGTGCAAAATTTGAATTTTTATGTTGCTTGGACTGATCTTTCCATTGGTTTGCAAAGTATTACTGTGTTTAAAATACAGTATAACAGTTATTTTACTTAGCAGGGCAGAAAAAAATAGTTCTGGGTACTTTTGGCCGAAGAATTCAACATCTCTGCCTCTATTCCACGAGTCTGAAAATAGAATGATTCTTTATCTTTCACCCATTAATGAAAACATGGAACCGAAATACAATAGACGGATGGGAAATTACTCTTCATTACCTTGCATGTTATATGGGAAAGTTCCAGTAAAGAAAAAGGGCTGAAACGTCGGCGCGGGACCTGTAGGTGAACTGTCGCTTTGCAGAGGTACAGCCTGTTTGGATGCTACCGGAGAGAACAGACCTCTGCTGTGAGGCAAGGGCGGCTGGCAAACGGGGCCGTTCTGTACTTCAGGCTTGATGGATTTTGGTGCTGCGATAGTTGCTGACGGGGCGGGCAGCTGTTCTGCAGCGTCTAGTGCGGGGAAATCATCTTCGCTGTTGCATGACGTAGGTGTGCGTATGCTTTCAACCTGAGTTGCTGATGAACAAGGACTAGTTTCACACTGGGAAGCGGAAGAGGTGGAAGCACTTTCATTCTGGGATTCTGCCAAGCTGCCTGGAATGCTTTCTTCAGTGTAAACGTAAGGGAATGGCGGGTTGGCCAAGTAGTTTGCAACAATTGGCAAACTTAAATCCTTCACTCCTTGACATTCAGGTTCTTCCTCTATTAATGAAGTTCAAAAATGGGGGGTAGGGGAATGGAGAGAGAAAAAAAAACCACCACATTATTGGATAGATCTTTCTCATTTTGAATATAGTTAGTTTTCCATTGTGTCTTAAAACTACATCACATTCTGAGGTAATCAAAGGATGATACTAATGTATCATAAGCATGTAAGACCTGGAAAGCAAGTAGCTGTGAAATGAAAGAAAAATCTACAAATTTCTACAACGTATTGTGTTTTTTAAAAGCAAAGTGGGGAAAAAAATAACTGTATGACCCGTAGTTCTTCACTAAATCTCATTTTACAAGGGTTTTAATAACACTGCTGTAAACAGTTTATTATGACCCATGCCAACAAATGAAACCGAGTATTTCTTCAGGTAAGTGACAATTTGATAGAATACTCAAGCCAACTCTTCTCTGGCTTAAATGACTGCAGTAAATGACATTCTTGCCTGACTGAGGATTACAGGACATTAATATTAATGTCAAAGCAGTTCAGAAAGATTGCTCAATAGCACTACACTTCCAGAATAAAAAACATTTAGGAGAATATAAGTGATACGTGTTTATTCCCCAGGAAACACATGAAAACTTAACGGACAGAAAAATAAGGCAACTATGAACAGCGTTCATTCACACACGGTCTTGACAGTTTAGATTTTTAAAAACAGAATGCAAGTCATTTGCCATGAACTAAGTCCAAGAGATGAGCACCTTGCTCAAAGAAAACAAAATGCTCATGCAAAGAACATGGCATTCCTTCAGTTGTGGCTGTTGTCACCTTACTCGTGATTTAGCTGCAACTTCATTTAAGATAACTGCACTGTTGATGTAAGAGTATGTAATTGTGGAGAGCCATTTAAGTGCAATTAGCAGAAGAGAGAAGATCAACATTTCCAAAGGTGAAGCACTTAAAAATTTTAATCTGGAGCACAGTACCTAGATGCTGGTGGAAATAGGCACTGGCAGTGTTCAAGGAGTGTCACATCCATCTAGGCTTGCTGTGCATATGAAAAGTGTAAGATGACAGAATTATGGGGCAAAAAATTAATCATACTGCAAGTCACAGTATAACAAAATGCTCAGAAGCCTCAAATTCTGAAATGCTGCAGTTGTTTTGAGTGGATTTGTAAGATTTCTTACAGTCAGACAACAGTCAAATTGTACAATTCTGAAAGCCTCCATTTGCAGCCTGCATGCTACCTTCTGCTTAATGAGAGCAAATGGGACTGCAGCAGCACACTTCCCAAAGTATACAGCTCTTCAATCTCTTGATGACACAGCTCAGAATAAAAGGCCTTCCTACCTGAAATCCCCAAGTCTATTTCCCTGAGTATGAATTACAGTTATAAATCAGCGCTATCTAATGAGATACAATAGTCCTAGGCAAAGTTTTGTCAATCTACTGCCTCAGATAAAAGCACTAAAAATGCTTTTCTCTTTAGGCCAAGAATTCCAGATGACTTTTAAGATGGGAACAGTACCTCCCAAAATCTTCCGGATGTCTGGTTTCGAAGTTAACTGTGCAGCCAGCTCTCCTTTAGCCGTGAGGATCTGCTTATCTGCACCAGCACCCAGCAGGCAGGACACCACTTCAGCATGGTTCCGCTTACAGGCCCAGTGCAAACAGGTCCTGCAGGGAAGGAAGCAGAGGGATTGTGCCGTCAGCCTCAGATCTCTATCGCCCCGGCTCCTCCTAACATGCCCATCCTAATTCACCTGAGTTGCATGTAGAGCGACAATAAATAACCGGGAATAAAGTTTCCTTCATTGCATCACTTTTTAAAAGCGATGAATCTACTGTAAGTTCCGCGGGGCAAGGCCCTCCTTTGCCTCGCTAGAGCGTAAAGAGTGACTCTCCACCGCTGTCCTAACAGTGTTGGTGGACACAGCGACTTCAGAAGAGGTCCTCCAGCAAACCCCTAGTGACGGGTGGAAGGAGGGTGGCCTCCTTTTACGATGATCCTCTTTAGGAGCAAATCTCAAAGCCTCCCGAGATTAGCATTTCCTTTTTTGTCAACAGGAAAACTAAGAAACAGGAGAGCAGCTCTCCCGACGCCTAAGGAGGGGTGCCCAGCCTCACACGGGGGGACCCCCAGCCCAACACACGTCTGCCCCGACACCCCGTGCAAGGCAAGGGCAGGGCCGGTCCCGTCCCCCCCCCTCCCCAGCAGGGAGCCGGGCCCGACAACAACCCCGAGCTCCGGGCCTGCCTCCGCGAACGGGCAGCCCGACCCCCTCCCCGGCAGGAGGCACTTTACTCCCCTCCCCGCCGCAGCGCGCTGGGACCGGCGCCGACTCCCGCCCCCGGCCCCGCCGCCCCCGGCCCTGCCCGGGCCGCCCCCGGCGCCCCTCACCAGCCGTTGATCTCGTTGCGGGAGTTGATGTCCGCCCCCGCGCCCAGCAGCCGCCGCACCTCCTCCACGTCCCCCAGCGCCGCCGCCTCCCGCAGCCGCTCCTCCAGCTGCCGCGCCTCCGCGGCGCCGCTCATCGCCGATGCCCGGGGCCGGCAGACGCCAGGCAGGGCACCCCCCGCCGCCGCCGCCACCACCACCTCGGCCCGGCTGCGGCCGGCCGCTGCAGCCCCTCCCCGCCGCGGCGGGGCGGCCGGAGCCCGTCACGAGGTGGCGAGGGGACGGCGGGCCGGGCGGCCTCCTCAGCGCCGCGCCGCCGGGCCCTCTGCGCCCCGCCGCCCGCCGCCCCGGCCCTTCGCTCCGGCGGGCGCCCTCACGGCCGCCGCCATTTTGTGCCCGCGGCCGGGGCGGGGTGCGGGCCGCGCCAGGGTTTGCCGCGGCCGCTGTCCCTCCCCAGGGGAATGCCCGAGGGCAGAGCGGGCTGGAAGGGACCCGACCCGCGGGCCCTGGGGTGACGCAGGGGCACAGACGGGGTGAAAACACCAAAACTGAAGCGTTTCCTCTCAAGGTCTCCTGCCGCCCTCGCCCGCTGCCCTGGCCGGCAAACGGCCCCAGCCCCGCGCGGAGGTCTGCGGGGAGACGGCTCCTGGGAGAAGAGGGAAGAAGCCGCTTTTCAAAATTGCCTGCCCGGCAAAGGCACCTCAAGCCGGCTTTGCCCGCTTTTTAACTGGCTGAGCCGCCGCAGCCTGGCTCTGGCCTTGAAGCCGTGAGGGGCAGGGGCCACAGGCAGAGGACGGGTTCCAAAGCCATGGGCCGGCAGCGAAACCTGCCGGGGGTTCCCCGGGCACCCCCAGCCCTGGCACCCCTAATTCCCAGCCCTTGCCTCTCTGGGTCTTAATTAAATCACTGCGGCGTGTGTTGGGGAGCGCTTTTTCAACTCCAGGGTTTCTATTTTGGCATCAGTGTCTGCCACCAATCAGAAATTTGCACTAAGCTGGTTGGTTTTTTTTCATTGCCTCTCTTTTATTGCTCACTTTTCTTATTAGTGACATTATTTTTAACCTACTGTTTAATTTAGGACTTAGGTTGCAGTCGCTTTGGACTGTGTTCCTGCTGTGGCAGTTGTGGCAATTATGTGAAGATTATGCCTGCAGCATTTACAGTCCAAACAGTTCCTGAATATCTATCAATATAAATGAAGCTTCAAAAACACAGAAAAAGAGGGACAATCATCCTCCTTTTAATCAGTCGGGAGAGGCTGAGGCCCACAGGCTAGACCTTTCTGTTTCTCTAAGTGAGTGCCCAGCATCCCTGCAAACCGCCCTTGTGAACGCAGGAGGGACACGCACAAACAGTGGTGACATTTTTAACTAGCATGACAAAGGTTACACAGTGACTCAGTGGCAATTTTTTAACACCAGATCACATGCTGTTGGTCTCATGAAACAGACTGCAAGAGGCTGAGCAAAAACTTTGCCCAGCTCGTACCAAAAGACACGACCAACTGTACGAGAAACAATTCAATTTAGAGAATGGTTTGCAAACAAGATTTACGTGGCGACAACTGCAAATTCAAACCTCAGAGACCTGGAAGACCAGCCTTCAACTGGACGCTGCTGGGACCTAGATCTTTTTATTTTAACTCGCGGTCCTAAATGATCACACTTTTTAGCCCATGATCTCTTTTGTCTATTTTCAGCACCTGTGGCATAAAGTTGGCAAAACAAAGACAAGGCACACAAATGTGGAGACCTGGCGATACGTTCAAGGAAGCAGAACACTCTTTTGCATACTGTGAAAGCTTTAAGTCCCAACTTGTTAAATCTGGAAAAATCCAATAGGATAAAGTGGCAAAATAGCCTTTTCCAAAGTCCTATGTGACATCTCTCAGACAGATGGGGAAAAGCTATCCGGGAGACAAGTGCACCAGTAGGCCTAAAAACAGAAACACAGACCCTAGTTCATCAGTAAAACTGCACAGTGCCACTAGATGTCACGGTGGAACAGCAAGAGGAGCCCGCAGTGTGGCTTTGTGCTTCTTGCTGTAATTGTAAAATGCCTTTAAATTTGTCTCGGCACATCCATAGTGCCTCCATACAGCTTTGAGCCTGCAGATTTCAAAGCTCTGTGCAGTGCGAAGGGACATTATGCAATGTTTCAACAACAAGCACGGGGAAGCCCTGCGCAGTGAGCTGATTTCTTTAGGCTTATGGGACTCTTTTTCTTTTTTTCTTTTTCCCCCTCTACTTGAGCTCCTCTCCCAAGGCCACACCAGGGCTTTTAAGGACTCGAAGCCAGCGGGCGATGCACTGAGACGGTCTCTCTCACGCTCTCTTGGGATATCCTACACTGTCGTGCTTGTGCCAAGCCCTGTTAAATGCAACTCGGGTTCACCATTGCTTAGTTACACAACGTACTTCTCCCTGGAGTCATAAGATTTCCTCCTGCAAGAAGGACTGTGTAGAAGAGGATTAGCAGCGAGTTCACTTGACTCGAAACTCCCCACTGCTGCCATGAGCCTTCCTGCTCGTGCCTCGCGCGTGGAGCCTCAGACTCCCTCGCACGCGTTGCCCCCTCCCCGCTTACCGGCACTAGCGTTGCGCACACCAAAACCGAGCAAAGCCAAAACCATGTTCTTTCCCTGCTCCTTCCCTCCCCTTTCCCATATGGCAGCTGGGTTTGTGCCCGTACTTGGCAAGCCCACACGATGCCTGTACCTGTGCGGGGCACACGTGCGTACATCTCCCCACCGAGAGCAGCGGGGGCTGCGTAGGTCCGGATGCAGAGAGGCAGATGCCGGCAGAGGGCTGGCCATCGCCTTTGGAAGCGGCTGGGAATCGCACCCAGTGCTGCGTGCTCATGGCTCGGCTGCGCAAAAGTGAGCAGTCACTTTGCCTCCCAAATGTGCCTGCTAAATGTCCTTGGGCCTTCAGCGGGAACATGCTGAGCTCTGAGCCACAGCGAGAGTGTGTGTGTGTGTGTGTGTGTGTGTGTGGAGCCCAGATAAGGGATATTTGTTTTCTTTGTGATTTACAGGTGCTCAGTGCTCCCTGTGCGTTCACCACCCAAGGGGGAACGATATCAACCAGCCTTGGGCACAGCCCTGACAGCCTGAAGGCATCGCTGGGAACGCTGGGGCATGCCTGGCAGTGCAGAGCCAGCGCTTAGCTGTTACATGCTTGGACATCCTGCTACTGCTTGGGGTAACCACAAGGGAGAGTTGGGCCATTCTTTGTCCTCAGAGCAAGTTTTCCAGATTTTATTGGTTTAGTTTTAATATCTGTCTTTTTGCAAGCTTCCGACTGTGACTGACCCTCTGGATTGGTTCTTTTCTCCTTTTTTGGAGAAACCATGGTCTGTCTGTTTGCTCTTTGCTGCTGTTTTTTTGAAGGCTTAGGAAGTTTTTCACTCCCTTTGCATTTCAGGTTTCATTCCCCAAGTCCTTTAACCAAGTTCTCAGTCCTTTAAAATTATTATTAAACATTGTTTTAAAGGCTTAATTCCCAGTTACACAGTGATACAGCTGTACAATTTTAGTTGAAACACCCAGTCCCCACCCAGCCCACCACAATAATGTTTCTGGCAATTTCAACCAACCCTGCACTTGTGTAAGAGTATTAGAAATAAGATTTAGGGATATTTGGAAACCTTAAACTTTATATTTAATGTGCATACACACACAGAGAAAGATTTAAAGCCGTTATGGCATTAAGGCTCAGGGAAATGGCAGGACTGGTGGAGAATAAAGATGGAATGAATTAAAAGTCAAGCCCAATATTCACCTAGATTTAAACTAATCCACGCTGCTTACTTGGGGCTTTTCAATGAGCGTTTGAATGCAGAGAAGACAATTTCAGAGGCGGAATCAAAGTCACATGGGAGAAGCAGTTTATAGTATACCAGTTTTTGTGTTGACCCCATGGAAGTCCCTGCGTGAGAGTTTGTAGGTGAATTAGGTTAAATTCGAAGCTCCACATTATCAAGTCTGAGCCTGCGTCACCCAAACGCTTGCTTCGTGCCCCTGGGAAGAAACATGCAGCACAGAAGCTGATTCATCTCATCCTGGGGCAGGTGTCTAAGAATAGTGCAGACTAATCATCCTCTGGAGATGCCTATTGTGTTCTACCTGCTGTCAAAGGAGCCAAAGGTAACGAGCTGTGAACCCAGTAATTTCCAGCTGTCTAGTGTCAGGCAAGATGAGCACCTGAGGCAGGGTGGCTGGGGCCCTACCTTTAGCGTCTCTATTCCTGATGAGACAGATAAATCCTTCCAGTGAATTGCAAAGTTGCAGGGAACTCACCGATCATCTTTCTTTTGACTTTAAATCATGGCTCTTTTCACCAAATCACCAGGCAGGAATTGCAACACTGGTAGTGGTACAGAGGGCTGGGATTTAGGACAGGTCTTAGCCACCTGGAGTTTCCCTGAATCGCAGTGCAACCAGCTATCCCATGGATTTTCAGCCCTGCTGAGCATCCCACAGGGGCTTGAGGGGAACCTGAGTGCCTAAAGAAAGAGATTTTTCAGCAGGTGTGAGCACATAGACATGCACATGGATGTACATGCCTGCAGCATGGAGTTAAATTTGATGGGAGGGGTTGGAAAATGGCATTGATATTTGGGGGAATGGTTATCTGCAGGGGAAGGATCTGCTCAGGCAGTCAAATCCCTTTAGAAATCAGGCATGGTGCGCAGCTGATTTTTTTCGTTTGTTAATATAACATTGTTCCTATTTGTAGGACAAATAAATAATTTCTGAACAAACAAGTCAAGGAACTGGAACCTGAGGGGGGTGGTACATCAGCTCGTGATTAAGAAGTCCAATAGATTTTGATAACAACTGGAAATTGTTCAGGGGATTAGTGTTTAAAGCCAGTTTGGCTTGAAGTAATGACAAGCCTGAGCTGCAGTGCCATGGATCCAAACTTCTGCCGCTGAGGGTTGTTGTTGCTCGTGTTGCAGTAGTGGGTAGGGTCCCCAGGTGTGAGCCCAGTCCCCTCTGAGCTAAGAGATGTCCTAACCCAGAAAACTGAGCAGACAAGGCGCCGCCTTTGCTTTTCCTCCAGACATCTGGCTGCATTCCTCTCTGCCTGTGTCTGTCGTCCCTCACTTTGCTTTCCCAAGCCACGAAACAGGCTCACCCTGGGGACATGGGGCAAATGTATGTAGTTGCCCGATGTGTGCGTAGGGCCATGTCCTATCTAGGTGTTCAGAGCCAAAAGGCTTCTGTGGATCTCGTCCCAGTTCATCTCCCGCAGGAGCTGACTCCTGTGGAAAGTGCACAGGCTGTTAACAAGATGATGGAGATGGTTCACTTGCATGCCTAAGAAAAAAATTTTCATGCTGAAACAAGGTCTACATTTGTTTCTGCAGGGTTTTTTTCTTTAGAAGAAGCTGGCCCCATGCAGGAGACCAGATCAAGGTGTCTGGATTCTCCTTAGGTTGTGTTTTGGCCATCAAGGAGAAAGCCACAAATGCAAATCATAACCGGTTACACTTAGGGGCTATGCCCTGTGGACTCTTCATGGTCCTGAGACATGGCCAGTCAATTAGAAACTCTCCATTGACTTGGATGGGCTTTCAACCAGACGCTATACAATTCAACAGAGTAATTAGCAAAGCTGTAACTAAAAAGGTCTCCATGGAGATTGACAGCATCACCTCCCAGCTGGTACATTCTCTGCCTCCTATTCTAAATTTGTTCTCGCTGTCTTCCTGGCACTAATCCATAAGGTTAGCTAAATCTTCCAACACTTGTGATACATCAATGCAGTGGAGAGAAGGACAAAGGCTGTTGGGAGGAGGCAGAGAAAGAAATAACCCGGTGCCTTAAGGAAAGCAACAGAAACTGTTCAGACATATATAGTCAGAGTTTTGAGAATGGGATTAGGCAGAACAGCACCTCTGCCTGCCTGTCACTTGCAAATTCTTGCTAATACTTTAGGAGCTTATTGGAGGTCAGCACCAAACACCCAAACAGACTAATCTGTATTATAGACACATAATCAAAGTCACAAGGTTTTACATAATATATATTGGTGACACAAGAAGTGTTTGTTCGAATAATTTTGTCATCAAGATTAGTGGCCATGAAAGCCTCTACTGTGCACTAACCTGGTTTTCTATGGCCAGTGGTACACCAGATTCCTCAAAGAAATCGAGAAGGAGCTGAGAAAGTACAAACCAAGTATATGTTCTGAAACAGTAACAGTATTAGGTTTCTAGGCATGGCAAAGTTAAAAAAAAAAAAAGTATGCGTGTGTGAGCTAGAAAAGGTTGTGCTTAAGCCGCAGCTTAAGACGTGCAAACAAATGGCTGTAGATACAATTTTTTGCATTTGTCATTTTTTTCAGACAGTTTTGGGGTTGCAGCAAATCACACCTCACACTCACATATCACTTCTGCGGCAATGGTAAGAAGTAGGGATTTAAAAGACAAACTGATGTCACTTGACCCACTTGTGAGCTTTATAGTCCCCTTCAGAGAGGTGGAAGCTGTGGCGCAGAGGGAGTAAGTGGTCTAGGCTCACAGATTAAGTCAGTGGCAGAGGCAGGAACGGGTCCCATGTAGATAACAATTCCATATCGACAAATCTAATTGATTTTAAAAGGAAACTAGTTTATGGAAATGTTTGGAAATGTATGGAAAAAGTCTGATTTTCCACCCTGCGTAGAGCTTCGTAACTACGGTGTTACAGAAACACAAAAGAAAAATGTGTAAAATTACAAAAGAAGCAGCACAAAAGAAAAATTAATTCAAGACCATTTTCTCTGTGATGGGAAGAGACAAAGTCACAGCTCATGCCATGGGTTGCAGAGATGATGTAAAGATTTTCCAGGCACACAGGCCAGCTTGTTCTCATGGCTGACGCACAGCAAAGCCAAAGTTTTTGTGAGGGTACCCCAAATCCTTCTGTCTCACTGCAGGAGTTCACCCCACTGAACTGGAGTACCTAATTAGGAATCCCATTGCCCTAAACTTCCCCACAGTCAATGAGGAAAGAGTGGGAGCGATGCCAGCCGGTCATCTGCAGAAGAGAAATCAGAACCTGGGAGGGCTGAATCGTCCTCTAGATTTGCCACAATTCACATGCTGCTACCATGTGAACCCAGGGCTAAAATCACTCCGGCGGCTTTTACAGGACTCCTGAAAGCTCCTTTGTGGAAGCAGAGCTGACTGAACTGGCCTTCAGGTCAAGAAAAATCAAGCACTGGGTGGGATTTCCAAGAGTGTTTGGCTGTAACCTCACCCCGCTCCCCTTTGAAGTCAGCAGAATATTTACCATCGACTTCAATCGAAGAAAAAATCAGGCCATTACTGAGCGTGTTTGAAACGCTCGCCTCTAATGATGCTCCGATTCCTTTGTACCTCCCTGCTCAAAGGCAGCCTGCTGCGTCTATCATTAAAACACAATCCTAGCAATTGGTTAGATAACGCAGTGAGCCCAACGTGCAGGCCCTAGAGGCACAGGAAAATTATAACGATTAAACCACATGAATCTCTTAAGCATTACCTACAATTGCTCTGCCGGCCACCATCACATCAGGCAATCGAGGACTGGTTATCTTCAAAACTGCCGTGGAAAAGAAAGTGCTGCATTTCAGTGAACCCTGCTACGATGTAGGCTGCAGGTGGACTCTTCACGCTGCAAATAATAAAAGATCAGAATAAAAATGTACATTGAACTAGGCAAAATCAGAAAGAGCGACAATGAAAAAAAGGAATTAAATGCAGACAAACATCCCATTGCCAGGGCGGGCAGGATTGGCTTGCTACTCTAAAGAACAATGGAAGTAGATCGTCACTGCTCTGCAGACGTCACTTGCACCCCTAGCTTGTGTTCAGATCTGCTGAATGCTGGGAGAGGAGCACCCTGTTTATACCAGATCTGCATTTAGACTTCTTTGGGCATTTCAAGTAACGGTGTCAGTGGCCCAAAAGAGATTACTGCTTCTGACGGCCGTTATCTGGGTCAAGCAATGCTGAGCGTATGATGTCTTGCACCTGGGGGTAAAATAGTACACAGGGCAAACTGAAATAAAATAGTTCACCTCTTGGGAAGACTGTTAATGTGCCCAATGTACCAGGTAGGGGTCTGCTTCTGGCAGAGGTCACACTCTGAGCATGGTTAGAGGATAGGCTGTGCGACCGCCAGGACTGCTAGCAGCCAGCAAAGCCACATGAAGGCAATAACTCTTCAGTTAAAAAGAATTTTGTCCTAATTTAGATTTAAATTCCAAGAAGACAGAATTGACGCTAAAAGGATTTCATGATATTTGCAGAAATGGAAATAGTTCCATTTTGTGAAAATTAATTATTGTTTATAGCGAAGTTTTGGATACCAAACCCTCGGAGGAGCCTTGGGACTTCCAGGTTGTCTGGAGAAGCCAATGCTCATTGCCTGATGAAAAGCCCAGTTGCTGGGAGCTGCTCTGCATCTCCTGGAGAGGCTCCCAGCCACAGCGAGGGCTTCCAAACTTCGACACATTCAGTGGTTTGGTAAAGTCTCACAACGAAGCACAAAACCAGGCAAATCTGCAGCAGTTTTATCTCACCTTACAAACTCTCAGCTCAGACCTCATCCACCGAAAGGTTCATAAACTTTCTAAAAGGATCGGCTCAGAGCGATGGTGAGATGGCACCTTCACACTGAAGTCACAGGGAATTAAGGTTTACGGTACAAACCAGGAGAAACTCTGGGTTTTCAAGGAAGAAAGATGACAGCTGGGGGAGGGGGTAAATTAAATTAGCACAGGAGATTAAAACCTTACAGTTTATATTAGTTGAATCACATCACAAACAAAAGCAACGTGACCTTTCTATATTGAATTAGCTTTTTGACAAGCAAATGGTGCCTGTGGGGTTGGAAACGGGGTCTCAGGACTCCAGCCTTTCATGGCTGTTGCTGTGTGACACTCAACAAGTGATTTCCTCCCAGCTTTAAATTCCTAAAAGTAAATAAGGGAGGTTAAATTAGGGTCATTTGCAGACTGAAGTGAATCTGTGCAATGGGTTTAATAATATTCATTAGCCTCCTACGTGTGGAACTAAATTAACCCACGTTCCCAGAGAAACACCACCAGCTTTGGTGAAAGATGTGCTGAGCACTCGGCCTGCGCATGCGCCAGGCCCGCACCTCACACTTATTCTCAGCTTTCATTCACATCGAGCTGGAACCAAGCAGAAAAACTGAAAATCATAAACAACAACAAATGTACCAGTTCAACTCTGAGGTTTTCACGCTATGGCTTATACAGCCACAGCAGCGCTGCAGGACACGGGAACATTTCCATTTGCACACCATGGATTTGGTGCCAGAGTTTCCTAAAGTGCTGTTACTGACGCTAGCCATGAAACCAACCACTAGTAACTAAAACTTGCAGCAAAGTGAGGTCTGCAAGCCCCTCTGCTGCAGCCGTGCGTTTGTGGGTACGGATGTCACCCTTTTCAGCAGGTGACAGTACCCTTGTCCAGCCTGTACACCACGCAAGTAGGTAACTGAGAGGGCCTAACGTGAAAAGCGCTGGCCCTGCAATGATGCCACTGAGGCTGTGATTTCTGTTTCTTGGCTTTCCAGGTTGCATTAGGGATCTCAGATTTCCCTAATTCAAAGCTCAACTGACGGAGCAGGTCTCGCTGCACATTAAGGGTGACAGAGAACAGGGCTGGAAGGGACTTTGGGAAGGGACTTAGACCCTCCTGCTCTAAGGCAGGGTGAACTAATTCCCAACATTTGACCTTTGCAATCTTGACAATCCAAAGATACCAACTCCACGGCCTCCCTGAATTATCTATGGGATACCTAAGGCTTTGCCTCTGAAAAAGAGATAGAAGGAGATGGGCCAGTGAAAGACAAGCCTCTGAGTCCAGCTTTTCCCCATATCTCACTGATAACTGGTTGATTTTCTTCCTTTGTACCCTTTTTGCCTCTTGCTGTGCTGTTTCAGACAGCATAAACCTAGCAATAATGAACCATCATCAAACCAGCAATTGCTTCCTGCCCAGCTTACATTAGCAGAGAAAGAGAAAGCAAATGATGATTAGTCGTATGTCTGCACTCAAAGATAAAACCCCTGAGCAGAAGCCATCTGCCAAGGCATAAAATAATAATTCTGGCGCTAGCCTCGTCTGAGTGCAATGCCATCAGCTCTCACTGAAACACAACGTAACGCAGGCCTAATGCTAAGTTCTAGCAGGTGGCCCATAACCCTGTAATAAACTCCCTGACATTACTGATTTTTCCCCCCAAACTGAGCCCTTTTGTCTAACTACATTAACTTCTGCTTACTGAGCATCTGCGCGTGAGGCAGAATGCACATAAAGAGCGGCTCATTTCGGTGAGCAATCGCTGCTCTAAATATGCCCCCAGTTCCCTGAGCCTGTCCGTACATGCTGTTATCTGCTCAGATGGGTTATTTCAGAAGTAAAAAAACAGCACTTGCGAGTTATGGGTGCTTACAGGGAACCCTGACAACTAGGGGGAAACTGAAATACGCTCCCGCTGCTAATTATGCGTACGAACAGCCCCCAAAATAGGACCCAGGCACGCCATTATCGTTGTATACCTTCAGCCCAAATCTGCCCCTGCTCGTATGCATGTGCTTCCAAAGCATGTGGTCAGCACGGCAGCCTTTGCCTTTGCTTTGATGTTCGGAGGTGCATCACACGGTGCCAAAAATCCTGCTCCCTTGGCCAACCTCATGGCCGGCGTGAGAAGTGAGCTCTTCTAAGGGCTGTGGAAAGGCATCCAAGCTGGGCTTCCTGGCCGTCCCCCGAGCAGGTCCTGCCAAGGTTCATGGGAGCGGGGCATCGCTCGAAGGGGAAGATTTGGCCCTTTGCAGTCCAAAGCAAGCTAAAGCCGAGGTCCCGAGGCATTATCTGGATTTCTGTGTAGGTTTTCAAGCAACGTTACTGCTTGAGGCAAGCGGTTGGCAGCCGTGCTCCAAAAGGGATCTGGCAGTGACATTCTCAAAATGTCTGGCTATCAGCTTTAAGTGCAGTAAGCTTTACATACAGACTGGAACATCGTTACTTTCTAAATGAGACAGAGGTTTGGTTTTTTTAAAAAGTACTTTTCTGTTCAGGCATTACGTTTTCATCTGTGCATGGACAAGGAGCCACCTAAGGAGCGTGAATGATGATGGTGGGGCCGAAGAAAAGCGTGTCCTTGGGGCTGCCTGCGTGATCGGGGTCCCCAGGGAGTCAGTACCAGGTCCTGCGGTGCCCGGCTGCCCTGCGTGGAGGAGGAGGGAGGCCTCAAGGGCCAGGGTCTTTGCTTTAAGCTAAGCTTAAAGGCAGAAGACGTCCAGCAGAGGCACGCAGGTCCAACCTGCAACCCCCGGGCTTGCCTCTGCTGGCGGTGGGTGCTGCGGGCATCCCTTGCACCCCCAGCAGAGACGAGTGCCCCCTCCAGCCAGGAGCCCTCGTGTTCGTTAGGGCTCTCGATGCCACAACCAGCGAGCTACCACCCGGCAGCGATGAATCACAGCCGTGCCTGGAGAGGGGGTGGTTTGTGTTTGTGTTGGCAAAACTGGCTGCGAGTGGCGGCAGGCCCAGACAGCACGAGAGGCCGAATCTGGAAGGGCCCCTTTGCCGAGGCAGAGATCAATGGGAGATGGAGGTTTAACATCGCAGGGTGACAGTTCCTGCCAAGAGCCCTTCCACACTAAAACCAGCAAATCAATCTGCCATCCACGGAGTAACTCCAGATGAGGATTGCTCGTTTTGACTGATGAATACGATCAAAGGTTTGCCGTTCCTTTAAAAGTGGTTTAAGAAAAAAAACCCAACACAATTATACTTTCCTGCGCATCAGAGAATCCTGTTTCCCTCCTCGATTAGAAGGGGTCACACCAAACACTGGGTCAACATTTGACGCAGCACAGAAGGGCAGGGACATCCCATAGGAGCTCAGCAAGAGGAAGAAAAAGGGCAAAGAAGTTCTCATTTACAAAAACACAGCAGCGGTTAAGCCAATTCTAGATCAACAGCCCTAACCAGGACCCTGGGCATCCTAGGAGGGCTTTTCAGGACCGTGGTGTAGTGTCGGATGGACGTCTGTGGAGCACAGGCTGGTCAGAGACCGCATGTCCCCACTGCTGGGAGCAGATCCGGGATGGTGCTTTGTGCCATCGGGGCTCAGGTTTGTCCATCTGAGATCAAGAGAAAGCTTGTCCCAGCTCCCCATCCAACAGACTCAGATCAACACCTTGATCAGAAAGGGGCATCTGGGGGGAGTAGTGGGGTTTCTTCTAAGGCTTGAACTCATTTGGGAAGGTCTTTATCACATCAGTATTTGACAGGGATGAGACAAGATAAGCCGTAAATTCAGCATACATAATAGATTTGTTCGTACAAATGGAGAATAAGGATTATTTTATTTCTGATATTAAAGAAAAAAATGCACAGTGCTTTATAAACAGGAAAGAACAGAAAAAAAATGCCCAGGGACCTTGACAAAGACCCTGATTCACAGCTGGTGTTAGCTGGTAGTGTTCTGGAGTACCCAGTCAGATCTATTGAGGTCACTGGAGTTAAACTAATTTAAACCAGGTGAGAAAACAGCCCTCAGTGAAACCCAGGAGATACTGAGTGCATTAGGCAGAGCTTGGCTGTCCATGCTGGGACAACCAGGGTCCCCGCTGTCCCCAAGCCAACCCGGGGCAGCCTGCATAGTGGTGTCCCCTCCTGGATGTGCTCCTCAGGTTGGGTAACAGCATGTCTGGGATGTTCTGGCAGGGACGGGGCAGCTGTCAAGGGTTATTCAGAGTCCTCACTGCCTCCTCTGACCTCAGGAGCTGCCTGCCCGCATTCACAGGGAGATTTATGGCCCTGTTTTCCTCTCTCTCCCGGCTGTGTTCAAGTGGCCAAGGGACTGATCCTTCATGGGGCTGAGCACTCCCTGTTCCTGGAGCGATGGGAGTCGGAGGGGCACGGCATCTGTCCCGTTTCCATTGGATTAGGCCAGGATTTGATTCCCTAAGAGGCTTCCTATGCAAAAGTTTTGCTGAAAGCATGATCTCTCAGTTAACACAGGCTTCCTGTGCCTCACTTATAATGATAGTACAGTGACCCAACAAAACCATCATTGTCATTCATGATAATTGCTTTGCCCTTTTTCCCAAGCTCCTATGGGATGTCCTTGCCCCTCTCCGCTCTGCCAAGCTCTGGCCCAACATTTGGGATGACAATACATCAAATCCAGCCATTCAGATGGCCTTTCCTTGAATGACCCCACAAACCTGCAGTAGGGACAATTAAATCAGCTGAGTTGCATGTCCCGTGCGACTGCTCCTTCAGCTGCGTTCATTAACCTGTCACCTCTTGATCTCCACCATCCTGGCCATCATGCACCGGACATGATACTTGGGAGCCAAAAGCAGAAAGGCAGTGGGACTTACCTGTCCCTGGAGACTATTCCTCTGGATGGAGGAGGACGTAGCAAAGCGGAATACTGTTCTGTCTGTCTGATGCAAACCAGTGTCTGATTCTTCAGAACCCCACTCTGCTCCCCTGCAGCTGAAATGTGCCTCTGGGCAAGGGATCCTTGGTCTGGGAGGGGGGAAAAAAATAAGATAATGTTGTTTTTTCCTCCTTGGAAGGGAGTTCCACCTAGGGTGGGTCCACACTGGTGGGTCTCACTCAACGTGGCCAAAGCTTGCAAGGAGGTGGCTTTCTGGCACCAGGAGAGGAGATGGAGGCTGCAAGTACACCGTGGACCCACCAGCTCCCCACCTCTGGCCCAGCGGGTAACGGGGTAAAACAGCCCCAAAAGACTCAAGATGGCAGGGAAAAATGACAACCATGGATACACAGTGGCAATGCCATGAACCAAGGGCAAATTCCCTGCACGTACAGCGTCTGTTGGGGTCATCACAGCGGCTCCTCCAGCGCCCGGGATACTCACAGTCTTCAAGACCCACATACAGCTGGTTTCAAAGCTTATCTGTAGTCAGTTTTACAATATAAAGTGTCTTTGTTTAGTCAACAGAACCACTAATACATGTGATTTTGTTGTTAATAGAGCTGTAAGAATTTTAAGTACCTCTTGGGAATGTGTCATTTTTGGTTGGCTTTTTTAGGCATCACAGGGTGCTGCGTTTGTCTTTGTAAACAAGTATTGAATAAAACATTTTGCGCACAGCCGCACTTTGTACAAGTGTCATGCAGGTTTCTAAAGTTTCAGAGAGAATAAATCAACTGCAAACTGCTGCCTGGCGGTTGACTTCGCTCCTTATAAATAGCTAATTTGGACAACTTCTCTCCGCACGTCATATGAAATTCAAATACCGTGCATATCGTTAATGCGGTCACACAAATCAAAACTGCTACAGCCTCTTTTATAAGCCTGGGTTGCCACAGAAATGCCACAGCCGAGGGCAGATCGGCTTCAGGTTGCTCTCCCTTCCTTTCGGAGGCGATCCTCGGGAAGCACCACCAGGTCGCTGCGCTCTGCTGCCTTGCCCCAGGGGAGGAGCAGGAGCCCCATGGCCTGGGGCGCTGCCTGCACGGTGGCCCAGTTCACTGCTGGTTGTACTGGTTGGCAGCCTTCATCACTCAGGGGGCAGTTAGGCCCAAACTCTGCCATGGAAAGCAACCCTGGTTTAATAAACCCAATGGCAAAACTTTACTAAACCAAGGGTTGATTACGCCCGGGTCTGTCGGCTTTGCGGCGCTTAGCGCTGGGCACAGGACAGATGCGCGACCTTCCCTCCTCCCAAAGCACAGCGCGCCGCTGGTCCGGCCCTGCTGAACCCCGACGTGGGATGCAAACTTACCTGGTCCTCCCAGGAGGCTCTTAGTACCGTGCAGGATCCATCCAAGCTAGCCCAGAACTCAGCCCAAAGGCTCTAATCCTGGAAGGTGCTGAGCGACTCTGACTTCTGCTACTCGTCTCTGGATTTTGGCACACGTTCAGCACGAGCAGGATCAGCCCCTTGCTGTAATAATCAGGGAACGAGGAACTCAGCTTGAGCGGACTTCCCCCCCGCCCCCCAATGCAAAAATGCTGTACATTCCTTTATGCAGGTTTCCATAGAGTTGAACTTCTACTATTTTTTTGTTGTCGCTGTTAAAGGGGTCGGCAATGCACTGTACAATGGGATCTGGCTGTCAGGAAATGTGGAGGAATTCAGGGACACTTTTAACATCTTGCTGGTGGGGTTGGAGGGCAGCATTAAAACCAGCATCCTGGAAATCTCCCCACCAAAGAGGAGGAAAAAGCCCGGAGGAGTCCCGGGAGAAGTTATGAAGACATACTGCTTTGTCGACCCGGAGTTTAAACAAGTTATTTCTTCCCTACTTCCTTTGCTAAAATATGATATTCTAGTTTTAATTGCTTCAATCCTATTACTTGTTCCTTTTAGCAAGTGATTGTGTAGCCCCTTGCCGTGGGGAAATCCCCTGACTGCGGGTCCGTGTTATTTAGACAAGTACTCTTTCAGAAGTAAATGCCATTCTTAGCATAGGGAAGTACTTTAGGTCTAAAGGGGTTAAGAAGGCCTCCCTGCATTCAGAAACATGCAGGGGTCCCACCGTGCCAGTTCCAGCCTTTTGAACTCTTTCCAGCTTTTTTTTCTTGCAACAAATCTGTCTGACTGCCACCAGGACATAGGAAGCGTGTGCCTGTCAAAGAAATCAAGTTTACTTTTTCTGACTTGTTAACAGAGGCAGGGTATAAATAGAGCTAACTCTGCTCAGACTATTAGCATTTCTCTTAAATTAAGGGGGTAACTTCCTAGGACCTTTAATCCAATGAGGTCCAGACCAAACTGCACTATCAACAGAGGCAGCAAAGGAGCTTGCTGAAGTTTTTACCAAAGTCAGGTGCATTTGGGTTCCTCGAAAATTTAAGGCTTACCAAAAAAAAAGGCAACCCCGAGCAAACAAGAACTACCTCCAGCTTGGTCACTGCCATTGCCCTGGAGAAGTTCTGAGATGTTGGTGGTGCTGTTCACTCGGTGGATGTGGATCTTGCTGGGGAAGAGCAGTGTCCTCTTGCTTCTGGAGGTCTCTCTGAAAGGGAGAGCTCTACCTCCAATCCGGTATTCCCACGCTGGGATATGCCCCAATGACATGAACCCCAACCTGTGGGTCGACGCGCAGAGCACTTGCAAGAGAGAGTGCGAAGCTGATCTGGTGAGTGATGCACGTTTTTCTCTCTCTGCGTGGCGGGCGACGGGGGTTTGTCGGTGGGCTCGTTTGCACCGCAGTCTGCTTCTGCTCCAGATAGAAAGGCGCCGGCGCTGTGCGGGACTTGGTGCAGACAGCGCACGTATTTAATTGACCCGTGACCTATATAAAATAGAAAAGGTGCGATGAGTTACCGGTTAAGTGGGGAGGTGTGTGGCAGCTGTCACTTAGGTCGATGTGGGTACAGCACTCGCTCTCTTTGATCATTTTCCTTGCTTTCTTGTCAAAAGAAACGTCCGAATTTGATACTCCAGAACTCGGCATGCCCTGGGGCCAAGCCGTAGTATTTTAGCAGTGTCACCACGCGCTTTGGTGGTGGTGGCCATCATCAGTGCTTTATATTCCTGGGAGGAATCCTGTATGAAATGGTTTGATTTAACATGTAAATCATCAGCCTTTGCTGCACTTGAAACACAAAGCGTGCTTGGAGTGCAAAACAGGGGCATGGTTAAAATGACCAGGCAGATGTTCTCTGTGATGCTCCCAGCTCAAAATGTGCTTAGCTTACAACCCTAAAATTCATTTTTCAACCTGTCAGCACTGCCAGCTTAAGCTGGCATCTGAAAATACCTGCTCGTCCTGCCTCTTACATCATGTCCAACAGCAAAGCTCCTGCAGCCCAAACCAGGCTGACAGCAACATGTCCTGTGCTGAAAAAAAAGTCATTGGGTTTATGTTCTGTAGCCAGGTTGTTTCTGCAATGCTAAAAGGAGCAGTGGGGGGGAGCGGATAAAGAAAAAGGCTGGCCATCAAGTAAACAAAGAGATTTGCTCAGATGGATCCCATGTGTTATGAATGAAGGTGCTGGGTTTACTTTTGCCATTCCCAAATAAGCCCCCTTTATTTCAACTACCAGGTGCAGCAATGAATATTGAAACACTTGCAAAACCCCAGCTGCAGCAGCAGAGGACGTTGTTTGAATAACGTACTGGTCAAAAACTGAAAGCCAGAAGCCACTGGCTAAAAATACTCACTTTTGCTTTGTGGCAGCACAGAGTCCCGGGACCTCGCATGGAGTGAGTGGTCTGCAAGCAGCCAAGGACTCTGTCACCAACTTTGCTAAAGCCATGCTCCTTAACCTCAGCCGAAAACATTACCCGTTCTGGTTTCTAACTGCTT
Source organism: Buteo buteo (assembly GCF_964188355.1). Classification (NCBI taxonomy): domain Eukaryota; kingdom Metazoa; phylum Chordata; class Aves; order Accipitriformes; family Accipitridae; genus Buteo; species Buteo buteo. The sequence continues at coordinate 7,294,201 of NC_134183.1, read as the reverse complement.
CTGAAACCTAGTAATGTGCTGCTGGAAATGGGGAAAGAGTTATGTTATTAGGTCATCTTTTTCCCAATAAGGAAAGGATACTGGACTCAGGGGAAGCTATTTAGTTTGGTAGCTTAAAAAACATTTTGTTCTCACTTACGGAGAAAGCCATTGGATTTCGGGGGGGTTGCAGAGGTTTAACACACGGTGGAAGTGTGCCCTGTTGTGTACATGGTAGCAGTGTTCATGGTCTCTTAAAGTAATCCATAACAACACAGCAGCTGTGATCACACATATCAAATACCTTTCCTGCACAGAAGATGAAAATTCTGCTAAAATTAACTGCAATTTAGAGCTGACTGTAGCTGAGACGGGGTGTAATAAATCACTAGAAGAGCAATGCTGCATTTGAAAATAGGACTAAAATAGGACAGAGAAGCCATAATGAGCTGTTTTGGGTTTGTTTTTCTAAATACCATAGAAAAATTATTTTTGGAGCAAGAATTTCCTTACTTTTGAGATATTCTATTATTTCCTCTACAATGTGAACAATTACAAATCCTTGGCAGTTTCACCTCCAAGAGTAGGCTGTTAGTCTCAGGGAATTCAAATAATACTTTACATACTTCTGTGGAAAATAAGAAGGATTACTGCCTACAGCCATATGATAAGACTTTCCATCCGCTCTTGTTTCTCAGGGCTTGTCCTCAGGCATTTCGGAGAGCGCGGAAGGGGGGTTGTTGGTTCGGTAGTCAAGCAGTCCATGTGACTCTAGGAAAGACTTACGATGAGGTTAGTGTTTAAGAAACAGAAATACATTTTCCTTCTCGAGAGTCTTCTCTTGAAGCACTTCAGAAACCCCAGGGTGTTTAGACACCTCTCGGGAGATACTGGGGGGGATGTTTCTACTCGTTGCCGGTGGGGACGCTGAGTTTCAGGCCACAGACATCTGTGTCAGACCAGGTCCCCTGAGCTAACATCTCGAAAGGTTCTGGGCGCTCTGCTTGCTGGGTCTCTAAAAAGGACTTTACTCTGTCCCCAGTAACGATCAGGTCATTTTCTTTCCCCGCAGGAGTGCGAGACCTTTGAGAAGTGCTGCCCCAATGTCTGCGGAACGAAGAGTTGCGTGGCGGCTCGCTACATGGACGTCAAGGGGAAAAAGGGGCCGGTGGGAATGCCCAAAGAGGCAACCTGCGACCGTTTCATGTGCATCCAGCAAGGCTCAGAGTGCGACATCTGGGACGGGCAACCCGTCTGCAAGTGCAAGGACAGGTGTGAGAAGGAGCCGAGCTTCACCTGTGCCTCCGACGGGCTCACCTACTACAACAAGTGCTACATGGATGCAGAAGCTTGCATCAAAGGCATTACACTGAATGTAGTCACCTGTAGGTACCATCTGACCTGGCCAAACACCAGCCCTATCCCACCAGAAACAACAGCTCGCCCTACTACTGCCTATTCCGAGACAACGGTCGTCGACATCTTGCCGCCTGCTCTAGTGAACAACCCCGTCCATCAGTCAGTCTACGTGGGAGAGACCGTCAGCTTCCTCTGTGACGTTACAGGGAGACCCAAGCCAGAAATCACGTGGGAAAAGCAGGTCGACGGGAAAGACAAAGTCATCATGAAGCCAAATCACGTCAGAGGGAATGTCGTGGTCACCAACATCGCCCAGCTGGTCATCTACAACACCCAGCTCCAAGACGCAGGCATCTACACCTGCACCGCCAAAAACAGCGGTGGCCTTCTCAGGGCTGATTTCCCTTTGTCAGTCATCAAAGGAGAACCCACATCCAAAGAAGCTTCCCAAAACAAGACACATTTTCCAACCGACGAGTGCCTGAAGCAACCAGACAGCGAAGACTGTGGGGAAGAGCAGACCAGGTGGTACTATGATGCAAAGAAAAACAACTGCTTTACTTTCATCTATGGGAACTGCAACAGCAACCTCAACCACTTTGAGACCTACGAGAACTGTATGCTAACGTGCATGAATGGCCCCATCAACATTTGCAACCTGCCAGCCCTCCAAGGTCACTGCAAGGCCTATGAGCCCAGATGGGCCTATAACAGCTTGACGAAGCAGTGCCAGTCCTTCATTTATGGCGGGTGCGGAGGCAACGAGAACAACTTTGAGAGCCGGGAAGCCTGCGAAGAGATGTGCCCTTTCCCGAAGAACACGCACTGCAAAGCTTGCAAACCACGCCAGAAGCTGGTGACAAGCTTCTGCAAAAGCGACTTTGTTATCCTGGGCCGTATAACAGAGCTGACGGAAGACCAAGACTCGGGACATGCCCTGGTGACAGTGGAGGAGATTCTCAAAGATGAAAAAATGGGATTAAAATTCCTGGGGAAGGAACCACTAGAAATCACGCTTTTGAACATGGACTGGAGCTGCCCATGTCCCAACATGACCACAGTGGATGGCCAGCTCATCATCATGGGAGATGTCCACAATGGCATGGCTGTCCTACAGCCAGACAGCTTTGTGGGGACCTCCAGCATCCGGCGCGTGCGGAAACTCCGCGAAGTCATCCACAAGAAAACCTGTGAGCTTTTGAAAGAGTTCCTAGGATTGCATTAACCTCCTTCACACGTGTCAGCCTTCCAGACCCGTGTGCTATGTAGGGCTAACAAGCGCTAGGCTAGTGCACAAACTAAACAAGCTGTTTGAAGATACACCGTAGGAATTATGCAGAACCCTTATTTTAATCCATTAATGATGCTTAGCAACAATGTAGTATGTTCTTTGGCAAGCACGTAAAACAGCAGCAAAAGGCTATTAATCTTGCATTGAAATCAATTCGTCCATATAGGAGTGCCATTTAACTAGATGACTCACTGCAGTAATTATACAATTTTTATGTAGCTTCCATCATAAATGATGGAATTCATAGCATTTGTTTATCTAATTGGTACACAGCTAAGTAATATATAATGTCAACTTAATCTGTCTCATTTACAGTATGGAAATGTTATGGTAAGTCATTATAAGTAAGTCACACTCTTGTCTCCTCATAGCAGCACTAATATTTTAAGAGGAAAGCCTGTAAATTATTGTCTGTATTTACAGTTGTGCACATTTAACCAATCTATGCATTATGAATTTGCTTCTTTTAATTGAAATTTTCCTAGCAGTTTTCTCTGGATCGTACCTCGTTTTTAAATGGCAACTACTACCTATCTTGCAATCCTTACTGGAGAAAAAACTCCCTTCCTCCTACGCCCAGGACAACAGGTCCCTGTAGAAGCTCAAGGCACGGTCTCACCCTGAAATGACTTTTCTGTCATCAGGACAAGGTCAGCAAACACCCTCATTCCATTGCACTTCCCTGTTTCTGTTTTAATCAATATATTGTCTATCCCAAAAAGTCCAAGGCAGAAGGATGGCAGTGTGCTGCCGGCTGTCTTGCTTTTGAAAATCCTTTACACCTGAGCATATGCACCAATTTATTGCTTATTTTCATTAGAAATCCTGCTTTTATAGGTGAGAGAGTAAAGTAAGAGGAGTCAGGACAAAATTCAAAATAGAAAAGTGCAATACACAGTCTGCAGACTGTGTCACACAGACACAGAGCTGTTGAAACCAAACTGCACAGACACAGACATGCAGAGTGGGCACTCTTTAAAGGCATTTATCAGTTTGACCCTTTTAGAGCATTCTTGCAAACCACGGAAAACATTTTCCACCAGGCCAATGTATATACGCGTATGAATAAATACCCTAAGACAGCACGGGCTGTGGGTGTGAGCGCGTGCAGACACATAGGATTGATCATTTTAACATTTGTGTGTCCAAAAATGTAACATTTGCCTATGCAAAAATCCTTAAATAAAGAAAAGGCTGATCCTGGAAAAATCCTGCCTCCGCTAAGGACTGTCATTGCAGGGAAGAGGGGCGAGCGTGGCACGGCGAGCCTTATCATTGCTCTTTCTTTGGTGGGTTCGGCGAGTTACTACGGCGGTGCCCAGAGCTTTCTGCCTTGCACAAAAGCCCAGTTGAAGGCTGGACCGGTGTCAAGACACGTTTGGGCGAGAGGAAGGAAGGTGCAGCGAGCGCTGCTCCGTGGTGCCATCTGACGGGCTTGCTGCGGGGTGGGCGGCAGGACGGCGGGCACGCGTCTGCTTCTGCACGTGTGTCTTGGGGCTGGGTATGGTAAGGGACGGGGGAAGGAGATTAGATAGGCAGGTGCTGGGCTTCAGCGTGACGTGCAAGGCTCTAAACCCCCCACCCCAGAGCCTGCACACGTTGGATATTTTGCTGTTGCAGGGAGGAAAACTAACGGTGAGGGTAACGGCGTTGAATGTGGGGCCAGCTGTGGTTTCTGTGAAGGCTTTCCATGCCCTGCACCAGACATGGGCAGCGACCACAGCGTGATGGAGAACTGGGCTCCTCTCCAAGTGGTCTGGGCTTGGGTTACGTCCAAAATGCTCCGGCAACAGGAATGGATCTAAATCTCCAGTTATTTGTATAATTTCAGAAGAAGCTGGGTGGGAGGGAGAGGAGCCTGCTACAGACTTGCTGACCAAGAAAATATCTGCTCGGTTTATCGTTGCACCTTTCCTACATGTAAATGAGAAAAACTCCGATTAAAGGTCTATAACGTTTGTGTATGTTCTTGTGAAGACCATTTTCGGGAGATGCCGGCTCCGCTGCCCTCCGAAGCGGTTAGCACCTCTGCCGGATCATCCCTGGCTGTAGCAAGTGTCACTTGTTTTGATGGCTCATCTATCATTTTTCAAGCAAGCCGTAGGAAGTGGCATGTTCTTGCCGTACTTTCTAACACAGAGGCATTGGAGGATGAAGGTTTAATAAAGACTGGCTTTATATGGCTCTTTTTTTTTCCAAAAGCTAAAGGATTTTGCAAGTGTGGGAGTGTTGGAGTGACTCGGGAGACATGTACCCGGTTGTTCCAGAAGAGCTGGGATGCAAACGTAGCTGAGAGCAAAAAGCACACGATTCATTGCTTTTCCAGCTAGCACATTACAGTGCTTAAGCCTGGGGCCTAAAACGCAGTCTTAACTTCTACCCTGTTAAACCCCTGGGAATTAAGCCTGCACTTAAGCGAAGTAAGCGTGCAAGTGATCTTGCTGCGCTGCGACCCAGGGTTGCGCAAGGCGTAGCGTGTCTCCCAGCCCCCTTCGGGCATGCGGTCCTGGTGTGCGAGGGCTTGCTTGCGCGGGGGATCCCAGGGACATTTTGGGTCAGTTTTCCAACGTGGTGCAACACAAGGGGACACCGAACAGGCCAGCCCATCTCCCAGACGCAGTACGGCCACGCTCGCGTAGCTCTTGCCCAAACCTACGGAGCCAGGTTGCTTCCAAGCCCCGCGGTGTCTGCGGGACGGCTCTGTGCCGGATAGACGCACCCTCGGCACGAGGGCGAGCATCAAACCCAGCTGCCGTCCCTCACCGGCCCCGCGCGGGGACGCGCTCCCTACTCTGCTACGGATCGGGTTGATCCGTTCGGCTCCTGTGGTGCCACCCGGGCGTGCCAGCCGAGACCAGCTCGGTGCCAGCAAGCGGCCCCGCAGCGACAGGTCGCCCCGAGAAAACAAATATCGGACGTGACCAGCCCCACTGGGAGACCCCCGGGGGCGCAGAGGGCTGCGCTCTGCTGCGCTGAAACACCACGTCTGTCCCCCACGTCTGTCCCGAGGCAGAAGGAGCGGCGCCATGGGCATCCCCTCGCCTGCTCGCCGAGGGGGAAAAACCATCCCTGGGCATCCCGAGAGCACCGCACCTCCCCGTGGCATGGGACTGACCCTAACCCCGAGCCTCTCCACCTTCTGACCTTGGAGAATTTAGCTCTCCACTCAAAGCTAGTATTTTAGTTCAGCCTCTCATTAAACCCTTAAGAAGCCTAAAATTCAAGTCTGACCAGTCAGCCAGCCTGAGGAAAGCCTACGCACAGGGCCAGGCGCTGAAGGATGTCGTTAAAGCCTTTGCAAGGCTAATAGGTACTTGCATGCGGCTCCTGAACAGAAAATCCCTTTTGTGTTGCTCATGCCCTCAGTTTTCCGTCCTGCTCTCTGGGGTGCATCTCTCTAGGTTGCCAGAAAGCTGGAAGGACACGCCGGTATTTAAAGTTTGTATTAAGCATACGAAAGGAGAGAGAGAGAAAGGGAAAAGCCTGCTTGACTCCTCTCCTTGCACGGCAGCGGGCTGGGAAGGAGCACGAGCGCCTGTTTGAGGCTCCGGGGAAGAGCTGGAGGAAGGATGCCACCTCCAAAGCCGCGTGGCCACGGCCAGCGGCCGGTCAAAGCTCTCCTCCACGTGCGGACACCGGAGAAGCAGCGTTTTCTGCAGACGCTGGCCTGGGAAGCAGCAAGGGAGCAGAGCCACGTTAGCGGGGTGGGAGACCTGCAGGACGTCCCCGGGGCTCGGGGACGGATCGGGGAGGCAGGAGGAAAGCGCAGAGCCGCTGGTCCCAGCGCGGCATGGCCACCTCCCGGTCTGGAATGAAGATGAAATGTGCAACACACGAATCTGCAAACCCTGCAGCTAGAGCTCAATGGAAACCATCTAGCAGATGGATCGGAAAATGAGTCACGGGTTATCGTGCAAACCGTCTGTGCGGCCCAGCTATATTAACAGGGGGACAAAATACCAGCAAAAAAAGCGATGGCGTGCAGCTTCTGCACAGGAGACTTCTAGAGCACGTCCCGATTACGTACAGGGCCTGATGCATTATACAGCCGGCGGTGCAGGGCACGAGGGCCTCGTGGTAGCACGCACGGAGAGATGGCTGGATGATTACTCAGAGATAGGATCCCGCATCACCACAAAGCCCAGAGCAGCTGAGGTCAAAGGAAAGAGGAAATTGAGTGTGTTCTCATCGCAGGGGCTCGAGATGAGGTCAGGCAGAAGTTTTTACAGGCAACCAGCTCCAGAACTAGGAGCAAACAGAGATGATGACACCATTGGAATATGATTCAGACAGCAAAGGTATTTAAGAGCTTAGTTCCCAGTTGTTGCAAAGGGAATTAGGGACCCCTGCGAGAATTACTGCCTGGCCACGGGTCTGGGTTCCTGAGGGAGGCGGCTGTGACGAAAGTCATGCACGGCTTCAGCCAGCAGCTAATGACTTCCCATGAAAAGGAGGAGTAATTCAGCTGGCACCAAATGAACACCTTGCACCACAAGACCCACTTCCTCCACCTGAAGCACCTTGCGCCCTGCTTTGCTGTAATTTGTGCCATGTGCACGTGCTGTGAAATTCTTCTGCGTAGATATTTACCAGGAAAAGATCAAGGCCAGGCTGGGTGTATACACCGAGGCTGGATGGAGCCAGGTTTCCGAAGGCACGGCTGCGAAAATGTCACCCTGAGCGAGAGCTTCGAGTTTAAAGCCTGTGTTTTTATACCAAATATTTAGTGTTTTCCCCTTCACCAGCACTGGTTACTGATTGACTACAAGTGACCTCCAACCGCCTTATTGATTTACAGTGGCTGTCAAAGGACAAGAAATGAGCCCCATGTCCACGATCTGAGAAATACTCTGAATGGAGGTTGCACAACTGAATAAATGTTCTGCCAGCTCTTTAAATCTTGGGGGGGAAAAAAAAAAAAAAGGTCCGCTTGAGCTCCTGATCTACAATGCAAACACCAGTGGGATATGAAGATAACACTGCAGCACTAGCGGACATATCTATTAGCCAAAAAGGCGGCGCAGCCTGTTTAATTCACAGCTATTTATGGTTCGGCAAATGATATGACATTCAGGCCTGAGAGTTTAGAAAGTGAATGGGAAGTCTTCCAAAGCTGCTATGTGGTTCAGGTTTCAAAGTCAGGAAACTCTCTGATTTCGGTGTTTTCCTCTGTGCACATCCCTATTACCACCTTTCTTTGGAGCCAACCCTCCGTGGTACCAGCTTGCGCTGGGTGCTTACCCATCCAACCCTGAACTGAGACCCCAGCCGGCATGGTTTGGAGGGTCTCCTCCAAACCTCAGGCTTACTGGTGGACATGGACCTGCACGTGCTGCAGAAGCCCGTGGTCACAGCAGCTCTGACAACGGCAATGAGAGCAAAACCCAACGGACGTGAATTACAGCCAGTTTGGGGAGGGGACAAGCCTCTTCCATACCCCACTCCGGGGCATCTTGCACAATCCCCTGGGGCACGAGACACTGGTGCTTACAGGATGGAAAGGGCCATGGGTCTTGCCCCACCTGGCAATTCCTACCCCCTCTCATTTGTCCCAGCGACAGCTAGAAATGCGGGAGGAAAGGAGAAGGCTGGAGAAAAGAGAAAGAGGAAAAGATTCATCTAGAGGGAGGAGGGGGAGCATTTTTTCACCTTAAACTGGCATAACAACATGGTAGTTGGACTGGATTAACTGGCATAAAAAGGAACTACCCATAAAGGGGTTTGTGCCTTCTCTTCCTCCTTTGCTCCACTCCCAACACACCCAAACCAAGGGGGTTATTGTAACATGTGTAAAGGACATGACTTCCTCTACTGCTTGAAATAAATAGAAAACCAACAGTAATAAACCTCCAGGATCAGATGGTATTCACCCAAGGGTAAAAGTACTCACATAAAAAATTGCTTAACCATTAACTGCAGTGGATAACCTTTGCTTCAGTCTGCAGCAGGACCAGAGGATGAAAGGTGGCAAACATGGGGCTAATTTTAGAAAAGAGTTCCCTGGAGCTGGGTATGAAAACTCAGCAAGTCTGGTAGAGAGCAAGTCTGTAATGGAGATAAAACTCACAGCTGAATGATAAATATGATGTAAAGAGGAAGAGGCTGTGGACTTCAACAGAGGGAAGTGATACTCCGTAACACTTACTTAACTTTCTTTGAAGCAGTCACGAGGACAGAGATGGTCCAGCTGATAGACTTGGATCAAGGCTTGAGAGCAACTTCCTCACCCAAGGCTTTTAAGGACGTCCTGCAGGGAGAGGTAAGGCAGTCTCTTGAGCCAACAACTGGTTGAAACATCGAAAAGAAAGGGTGAGACCGAAAGGTCAGTTTTCACAATGGAGGGAAGTCATCGGCAGCATCTCAGGGGACCTGTGTGAGGGCCTGGGCTGCTCGATGGTCTGGAAGAGGGATGGGAGAGGTGGGTTACAAAGGTTGCTGTTGAGATCAAGTTATTTAGGGCTGCAAAAACGCAAGCTGACTGTGAGGAGCTGTAGAAGGGCATCGTAATACCAAGTGACAGCATGATAAAATAGCAGATGAAATTCAATATTGATTAATATACATGGCAGGGGAAAGTGAGTCCTAGCTGTGAATTCCTATGATAACTTCAAACAAGCTCTTCCCATTTAAGACCTGGATGATCCACACATGGATCTGACCAGGGCGGCCAGTCCAGCCCGCTTCTGGTGTGCAGGCAGCCCCCTGGGCAGATCCTGTACATCGCATCTCTCAAAATAGCACCAGCAGCTTGACAACTTGCAACGTTCCCATTAACAAGCACGAAAGCCTACGGACATCTTCAAAACCCAGCAGCACTTGCACATCATGCTCAGACTGGGTTGGTTACTGCCTGGCTAAGAAAACACTACTTGCTACTAGAGACTTGCTTCTAAGATTACCAGATAAATCTCAGCCACATCCCAGTCCCATAAAGCCAAATCTTGCTGAAACAGGAACCTTAACGTCCATCTGCTTCCCCACAAGCACACCATGCTGCAGGAGGGACAACGGTCACAGTCACAAACCCTTCCACCTCTAGAGCCCCCAGTCTTTTTAGGAAGCGTCCCGCAATTGCTGCATCTACGGTGCTTGGGGAAGATGCTGGAAATCACAAAGCTCCATCTGGAAACGACTCCAAGGTTGGCCTTGGCCAAGTCGCTCCATCCCTGGACAGAAAGCACGGTGCAACCGGGAGAGTCTAGAGGCAGCTGTGGGGCAGAGGAGGTCTCACCGTATAAACAGGCAGGGTCAGGTTCTCCATCCAGCAATGTCCAACATAAAATTTAATTACACGAGCCAAAACCAAGCACCACGACCCAACTAGTCACACGCACACACACACGTATTGCACCCACCATAGCCCCAGCACGGAGGACCCAAGGTCTTCCTCGCACGGTCACACCTTCCTATTTTTGCAAGATTTGGGGTGCAAAGGAAAAAAAAAAAAAAAAACCAAACAACAAACCACCACCCTTCATCCCTCAACCCTGAAATGACGTCACATGGCTGGAAAATTGGGGCAGGAGCGACCAGCTACTCCCAGCGCCTGACACGAGATGGCGTGTGGCATCGCGGATTGGGGACCCGGCGCTCGGCAGCCGCCGCGTTCAGTCTAAACTCCTTCGAGCGAAGCATCCTCCGGTTGTGGTTCCGTTTGCCTCGCCCTGGTTAATCGAACTGTTTCACAACCGCTTGGCTGTCTAATTGAGATTTTCGAAGTGGAAAGCGACCCACCGCTCCGAGCTGGGTGGTTGGGTTTCGTTTGACTGCTTTCATCCTTGTCGGGTTAGTGACATAGCAGGGGAGATTTTAGGTTTATACCAGGGGAAAAAAAGATATAGTAGGGAGCGTGATAAGGCAATCAAATCCATTTCCAGAGCTGCAGGAAAAAGACACAATGTATAATTTATTTGAGGCTTTTCTCTCCCTGTTTGCAGATTGCACAGTTTCTAAATATATTGGTCCAGTTATTCAAAATTATTCATGAATCTCTTCAGTGAATAATACTTGACCTGCAGATCATCCAAAAAGTGAATATTGCAATCAAATTCTCCATTTCTGCTGTAATTTATTGTAGCTAACAGATGTATACTACTCAGGTAATTAACTCGGGATGAAACTCAAATTGTATATTTGATTATAATATTTGCAATTCACAATTTTTACTGCGCTAGCTAGCTCCAAAAGTCATCTAATCAAGAGATGGGCAAGAGTATTTCATGTCTGACATAACAAATTGCTACTTTTATCAGTCGGTTTGGCGTTTCGGTGAAGGAGCAGCCGTTCACAAGCACGTGCGACCGGAGCCGCAGGGCCGGAAGGGCTGTATATAGACACAGCAGGCTCACACCGAGTCAGCAGAGAATAAACATAGATTAAAAGGAAAAAGTTAATGGCTTTCTCAGATCTACTCATCTAACAGGTGTGACAAGGAGGACCTACACCAAAATCTCTTTATCTGTTGGGTCTCCGATGGTGCTTTTCCCCTGAAAATATCAAGAGCAGGATGGGGTGGGCATTTTTCTCCTCGACTGTCTGGCCCATGTCTGTGCTTCAGATTATTTACCGTGTTTGTATTATGGAGCTGCCTGGAAGAGGGCCACACTCTGCAAACACCGATGGAGAGCTGCAACTCACCTGTGGAGAGCTTACAGTCCCAAGAGATGGGTGACAGGACGGAGCGAGTGGTCCCTCGGTGCCACGGCCCGGCAGAGCATCCTCCATCCCAGTCGTAGAGGCTGGAAGGGCTGAACCACCTTTCTGCAATCGTTACGTGTTGGGCTTTCGATTACAGAAATATCTAAGCGCGCTAGCATCCCAAAGCATTTAGGGATCATGAGTCACATCTCCCAGTATCACAAACTTGGCGTTAAAATCTTGTTATTTCTTATAAATAAATAAACTCTTGGGTGGTTTGGTCGTTCTTTTAATTTGCCTTCAGCTGGCAGAGCCTTTCAGCCATCACAGATTTATGCTTTCCTTTGCCACCACCAGCATTAAACATATACGCTTTTTCTCACTTTTATTCGTGACTAGAAGTTTAAGGTCTCACTTAGTCACAGAATCTCCAAAGCAGGAGCTTTCAGAGATCTATCAACCGTGACAAGACTCACAGGAGGGTCAGGAGGAGCAGCGTTGCCACCGAGGGACTTTCTGTGAGCTCTAAAAAAGTTTTCTCCAAGATGGGATGCTCTGATGGATTTCACTCGGGTGGTGGCTGTTTGCCTGCTCACCGTCGGTGTGCTGGGAGGCAAGCAGGTTTTGGAGATGGTCTTTTTGGTTTGGCTTTAGGTTTCCTGCAAAATTATTAGCCCTTGTGGCTCAGCAATGTGTGCCAGCCAGAAATCCTGCCCCGCGGCCACCAGCTGCCTCACAAAGACTGTCACCCAGCCCCTCCGTCGCAGGCTCCAGCAATATATTCATCCTGAGATGCACTTCTACACCTGTTACTTATTGATTCCATTTTTCATGTTTAGCTGTAGAAGTTCTTCAGCAGATAAAAATTGAAGGAGGATTTGCTGCTCCTACCCTGGCAGGAAGATTTACACATGAGCAAATGATTTGTAACAAATATAGTGTAAGATAGATGGAGCTGCTTCTCTTGTTCACAAATTATTCACAGACTAAGGGCTTGAAGAGGAAGAAATTTTTTCCTTGCTTTGTAAAATACACACATATGCATTTTTTTATTATTATTTATGACTACTTTCACTGTAAAAAACACTCCTGAGAGCATCTTTTGCAGAATTATTGCAGCTCCCAGGTTGTTTAGTTGGTAATCTGGAGAGAGGACAGGGTTGGAGGTTTTTTCCCTTTCTCCTTTTTTTAGTAATTGCCTTGACCAGTGAGACTTTTGTCACGGGTTTGAGCCTCTGGGCATTACAAGGTCATAAAATTTAAGTTCCTGGCCTCCACTTTTCTCACCAGTCTGCTCAAGGGAGCATATCACAGAAACAGCTCCTGGATTTTGCTGGGCGAGCACTGCTCCTTAAATCAAGCTCCAGGGCAAGTGCTCATGACCATTTGAGATTGCGTTCTGCGAGCATTCCCAAGCGTGATGAAAAAAGTGCTGTTTCTAGAAATGTTTCTGGCAAGAAGGGAGGTTTCTAGAGCCTCAGGTACCACCGCAGGAGGCTGGGAGATGGACACTAAATAGAAACGGGGACCCTCGACACGCTGAAAGGCTCAGAAGGATATTTCTAGGTAGGACTTTTGGAGTTTGGCTTATATTCCATGTTTCTCATATAAAGAACTAGTTTTGCTTCTCTGGACAAAGCTTTCTTTTCCCTACTTCCATAGCTAGAATTAAAATGCATCTCCATGTACTTGGTAATGCTGTGAGTGGGGGCAGATCCCCCACCCAGCTGTGCTACATTCATATGTAATTTGGAGTTTTCCTTCTTGGCCAGCCAAGTAAGTGAAGCCGCTCCAAGCCTCGTTCTTGTGGTAGCTGCATCCTGCAGGAGTCATGCAGCCCTGTGAAATGGGCATTGCTACAGCCTGCCTTACAAAATCTAACAGTTCATGAAAAAAAAAAAAAAGTTACATATTTGCCCTGAAGATCCAGACACTGCTAGGTGCTAATTAGGTCACTATTCAAATCCCTGTCTTCATGGCTCCTGTGTTCCAGATGTGAGCGTGTGTGTCTACGTTACCTATCGATTTGCGCAAATCACGTAACATATGCAAAACTCATTGGCCTGTAAGCTGAGCAAATATACAATTGGTCTGTGAATCCATTATTGGTAGGAGCAGATGGGTTGCTTGCTTAAATAAATGCATTTGCAAACTCCTCTAGGTCTGCTTTCAAAACCACCAGTTTGTTTACATAATGTGGTGTAGCCAGGCTCCTACACTCTGCTCACCAAACCTTCCCCGGCCTGGAGTTCAGGTGCTTTCATTTTTGCATAAATAAAATCTGAACATGAATATGTTTTTGCATACATAACAAAAAAAAAAAACCAACAGAAAAATCTCTTTTGATTTGTAATGTATGAGTAAAGCATTGTTCACGTTCATGCACTGTTAATTGGAAGCATCCATAACACATCAGTCGGAGACAGAGCAAAATAGACACAGAATAAAAATATCTACGATGACCTGGTCCTGCAAATGCTGAGTAACTTTATGCTCTGGAGCAGAAGCTGCCTTGAACAAAATCATTTTATTCATTCCTTCTGGAGCTGCACGTAAGGGATGGCTGGAGTCAACAAGAGCAAGGGAGGGAAATAAAAAGCTACATTTTCCCTTGCTCTGCTCTTGCATCCTCAGCTGACAGAAAAAGTCAATGGGCTGGGGAAAAGCACATTTGTTTGTTTTGTGGCTGCTTCGGTGGGTGTTGCTCATTCACCTGGGGGAGCCCATTTCCACCCAGCCCAGTCCTCCGTCCCAGCTCAACACGGCCAGCTCTCGCACAACCCTACAGCCTGCAACCCACCACCGCTCCCCAGACACCCCAGAGACCTTCTGCTGGAGAGGAGGAGGAGGAGGAGGAGGAGGAAGAGGAGGAGGAGGAGGAGGAGGAGGAGGAGAGCACGCTCACGTGGCTCATCAGCTGCCTGTGCAAAAATCAAGCTGGTGGTTTCAGCCCCGTTCCCACAGCACGATCGCTGCGAGCGCACACGCGCGGCACGTTGGGCTCTCAATGGCCACCTTTGTTGGCAGCCACGGGCAGGAGCACGCCGGCTCCATCACCTTGCCCCGTCCCCTGCGCCGGGAGGAGAACCCTGCCTTCGGCCACGAGCAGGGGCTCGGGACTACCCCCTTCCTAATTTTTATGTTCGCTTTTACGTCTTAAAAAGAAAACGGAACGAAGAAAAGAGCCCAGCAGATGAGGGGAGGAGGTGGAGGCATTTCCCCTTCGATAGCTCCTTCCTCTTTCTTCATTTCCTTATTTCCCCCCTTCCAGCTTCTTCCCCTACCTGTTGAAATGTAGTTACCACGACACGATAACGGAAAAGCTGCAGTTCTAATGCATGAAGCTGTTACGATTTTAAATAGTTGCTTTAAAAAAAACCAACAACGCAAGGGAAGAAAGGGTTCCCCCTCCCACTCTGCCACCCGTAGCACCCAGTGCCGCTGACCGCCCTGCTCGCCCTGCCGGCACTTCTTGGCAGACACAATCCCACCCCAGCAAAAGTCAATGTTTACATTTGTCATGTATATTTATAGGGCATCCTAGACCCAGCCGTGCCTCAACACAGCCTCGTGGGCCAATTGCCACGTTGAGAGGCACCTCCCAGCAAATGTTCCTCCGTTTCTGGAAGGACAGAGGAAAAGAAAAATCCCCAAATGAATCCTGGAAGGTGCTGGCTGCAGGGTCCCTGTTTCACCAGTCCTTCAGGTTCTTCCAGTTCACAAGGACAACTTGCACAGCGAAGTCATTTGCTCTGCAAGTGGCCTCCCAGTACCTGACCTCCCTAAATGCAAACAACTCTCACGGCAGCAAAGTGCTGGGCGCAGACCCCGCAGCCTGGGCCAAGGGCACCGTGGAAGGACAGTCAGGATAAATCCATCGGGCTTTGGTGGTCTTTTGGGGACTGCTTCTAAGAGGACTTCAAAGAGTTACAAGTAATAGTGACGAATTTCCAATTTTCCTTCTTTTTGTCTCAACTGGCTTGTCCCCGTTCTGCTAGGACGCCACGGAGCGCTGCACACCGATTAACCCGTTCGCTGCGGGCACCGCACAGCCCGGGTCACCTCCAGCAAAAAGGATTTGTGCCCCTGTCTACGTTAAGCGACAGTCGCTACCGTTTAGTCCCACTTGACATCAGCTCCTTTGAAAACATCCCTGTAAAGCAGCTATCCCCAGTTGAAGCACATCCCGGTCAAGCACAGGATATTGAACGGATGGAAAGCAAATAGTACCTTCTCTTCTCCCGTGCTGTGAGTGGCATCGTGCGTTTCACAGGAGACTAAGGCCAACCTTCGTGGTGCCAAAGTCCACGGCTCACCTCGTCCCTGGCTCCGCAGGGGACGGCTGGCGGCTCCTCCATCCCTCCTCTGCTCCATGGCCACCTCAAGGCCGGGGACGGTGATACCACACCGGGTTTTTCTAACGATAAAAGCCTGTTGATGACTGGGAGGTGCTTTACGACAGCAGCGGTATTGTACCCCAGGGTCACCCAGGGCTTTGAAGCGAGAAGGAAACCTCGCAGCACGTCTGCAAGGCACAGAAATGGGGTTATACCTCATGCTGATGGGGAGCGGAGGCCCGGAGAAATTGGAACTGCTGGAAGCCAGGAGCAGGCAAGCATGGTGAGCAGGTTGTAACCTTTCATTCCCAGCTCTCCATGGCATGATTTACGATTTATCAGGTGGTTATGAAAAAAAAACCAAAACAAGTAAAGAAAGAAATAACTGGCTAGAGGTTATACAGCCAGGGTTCCCCTTTGTCTTTCAGCCTGCCCAGATAAATGTCACTATGGGAAAGGCTGGAGATCAGATACAGCCCTCGAGTTCAGGAGCTCTATCGGAGAGCGAAAGAAAAGGCTCTGGATGAAGACAACTGCAGCAGTTACATGACTAATCACAACATCTATGGACGTTTTCCCCTCTGCCTGTAAGAGTTATGTGATCCTAAGCACCCTTAAGGAAAACAACCCCATTCTGGCTGGCAGATGACTAACTGCTTGCAAATAATACAGATATCTTTTTATATATGACAAAAGACCAAAATATCCAAGATGACAGTGACCCACAGAAGTGACTGAAAGCCGGGCACTCGAGCGCAGCTAGCTCCTTCCAAAAAGCAACTGGGAACCGGACAATGTGAGACCTGGCCACAGCACTCCCAGCCAGAATTAGCCTTTTGTTCAAGCAAATGCAAACGTCATGATAGGGAACAGGCCAGTTGCCACCTCGCAGCAATGCCCCCGGCGGCAGGGTCAGGCTGGACAGCCTCAGATCTCTCTGGAAAACAGGCAAAGTCAAAATCCTACCTCTAATCGCTCTGACTTTTGGAGAGAGTCATCTCAAAGTCAGTCTCACAGATGATCCCCATCTCCGCTTAAATATCTCTCGGTTTTTTATTTCATCAGGCATTTGTGCAGGCATCAAAAAGCCAAACTCATTGGCGATCTCGGACCAAAATGCATTTTAAAATGCATTATTAGCCACGTATTACCCACAGCACATACACAGAGAGGGAAAGTTTCAGTGATTGTTAAAGGCAAAAATCTGTCCTGCATAGTTAAGGTTTCCCTCTGCACCATTACCTCTGTTGTAGGTGCAGAGGTTCATCCTCCTCTCCATCCATCCTCCTTTTCTGAGCGTCAGTGGGCGAGGTGGTAGAGCCGAGTGAGCAGGAGTCTCTCAACAGCAGCAGCAGAGGCCACGGAAATCAGCCTGGGCAGGGCTTCGGGATGCTGCAGAGGAGGAAAGGGATAAAGTACATGACATTCCTACAGCAGGATTGTTTACAAGATTTAAGAGTCCCGTGTTGCCATTGACAATTAACTATAGATCAGCAGAGGAACACTGTTCTCTACCATAAGTACACATATTTTTAGATAAACGTGTTCTGCAAATATTTTGTTAAGGGAGCTGCTTTGCCTAAAGCATCTACTTCTTCTCAAGGCTCCAGTGGTACGGCGTAAACCGTGTTACCAATAACAATTGTTCCTGCATTTGTTTCTTGAACATAGATCATAAAATACACAGTTCATTTGGGAGTGTCTGCATACTCTTCTATTTCTGTCCTTCTTATTCAACCTCGTAGAGAAAAACAGGCAACTAACTGTGAGTCCGGAGAGGGACACAGCCCTGCCCTGAAGAGATTACAGTCTCCATCAGATAATACACTGCAAATTATACATGGTGAGGCACAGACCTCAGACAAGCAGAATGGGGAGAATGGCTTGGTTTGGGAAAGAAACTAAGAAAAGCAATTCTAAAGGAGGACATTGAAGGAAAACAGAGAAAAAAAAATCAGGAGGGGGAAACCTAGGAATTTAAAAGAATAAACAAGGTAAGAGAGAGTTTGTACAGCAGAACATTGAAAAAAAGGACTGATTCATAAAGATGAGATCTAGACTCTAAATTTAACCGATCTCCTGGTATCTGACTTCGGGCAGGTAAGCTGCTCCAAATACGGAATTCTTAAAACCACAGAGACACCAAGAAAAAAGGAAAGACAACCTTACTGACCTCCGAAAGTCCATCACCCCCAAAATGCGTGCCGGCTACTGAGGTGATCATCGAGTCAGCCTTGCTCACAGGTCTCCAGCGTCCCCAGCAGCTTCGCCTACCTCCCACCAGCCCCTGCCACGCGGCACCCTCAGGGACAGCGAGGCAGCCCGAGACAAGGTGGGACGGACGGCTGGCAGACCGAGCAGCTCCACCACGCGATGCCTACGCTTCCCTCCTATTAACGGGGCTCGTAGAGGACCTCCCGTAGTAGCTCATCAAGGCTGTGCCTTCTCTCGTAGACTCACCTGAGGAGGAAGAAGCACAGAGGTGGAGCAGACGCGTTGTAGCGAGGACGGCGCGAGATGGAAGCGAGGCAAGGGCAGGGAGAGGGGACACCGTTTATTAGGTCAGCCGGCGTACTTGGAAAAACTACACATGCTTTCAGGCACATAAGGCTTCCTTAGGTCTGAAATAGAAGCAATAACCTTAGAGCTAAATACAGGTTGAGAATAATTGTTCTGAGTTAAACTTCATTATATTAATGAATTAGGCAATTTGAGAGAAAGGATGATTGGTTCCCGTTGATCAAAGGGAGGATACTAGCCAGAGGACAGCTGATAATGTCATTTATGGCACAAAGAGAGGGCGAGAGAGACAGGAATAATGATTGCCTAGGGATGGCCGGTGGTAGCAAAAATTATGATGTAATATGCAATCAATATCTCTGTGATTTTTATATCCTAGAGACAGGAGTTTTAGTACTCGGCTTGTCTTCTGAAGCAGTTTTGGAGACCTTCCTTGAAGGTCAGGAGCGAGAGGTCAGAGATGCAGTGGTTGATCTCTTCCCAGTGTTTCTGTCCTTTATCAGTTTGTACAAGTTAATTTGGGTTGGTTGCCTGCAGTTGTTGCCACCAGACTGTCAAATCTGCGATGCAAACCACCCAGACAGGAGGGCAGTGGTAGGTCTCGGTCCTTCTGTATCACCTAGAAATCTGATTCCATTAAGCAGCTGTGGTTAATTGCCAACATTTATGAGTTCATCACTATCCCTTAGATGTTTTGTTTCCTGCGAAGTGCCAGTCCCAGGGTACCTGTGATTTCCTCAGGATCTAAGTTTTCACCTAAAATCAAGTTCTTAGTGGACTTGTAGAGAAATGCTAGAACATTCTGAAATCTTTTTAAGTCTACACCCAGAAGATAAATTCATATGGTGCAAGGTTGATTATTATTTACGATTATCTCATCATTTCTAAAATATTCTTGGGGACCTGAATCACAATTTCACAAGTGTTTTGGTTTGGCACTACTGAAATGAGTCTTTAAGGACAGCACTAACAGTCTAGAAGGCAGAAATAGAGAACATCATTACGCGTTACTTAAAAATGAAATACCAATTGTTCTCAAGTAAAATACGATCTATGGCTCAAAGCAGTTAATAAATATGAGATTCACAAATACCTGCAAAGTAGGTAACTGCCCCAGGTGCTAACGTTTCAGCTGTAGTCAGGAATTCTGCACTCTTCCCACTAAATTGCCAAACAGAGGTGCTGTACGTACCTCACTAACCCTGAGACACAGACACACCGAGAACCCATTGGCTTCCAAAATACGTTGCGGTTATCTACGACATCTGAGACTCAGCAGGGAGTTAAAGGCTCAAGTATGGGCTTAAAAACACCGAAACTACTCTTGACAAGGCTGAAGCAATCTGTTGAAGACTGGGCAGACAGGTCATAGCACAGCCCGTGGCAGAACCCAGCAGCCGTGTCTCTGTGCTGGCACACACGGGATGCTTAACTTCATGCTCTAATGAAAATCAAAGGGGAATTTGTTTTAGTTTGTAAAATCTGTATGCAAGTCTAATTTTGACCAGCAGCAACTTCGGTGAGTAGGCTGGTGTAAAATTTTCACATGATTTGTACTGGAGGAATATATACTTCCATATCTATAGAAACACCCACAGAAATTCTTTTAGAGAATCACAATAGTCAGTATGTGAGATCTCACTGCTCCGGAGGCCTTCTGCTCCGACGGTGGATGAATCAGACTCTATATACCATGGACAATGAGAATCAAGTGCTTCACTTTTATATGCGTGCCTTATTTCAAAACGTAAAGGTCATCTGATACACGTTAAGTGAACTGTACAACGAGGAGACTCTCAAAGGCCACAGAGACTAAAGGCAATAAAAGGAGAGAACCGTAAGTCAACCTCAGAAGATGTTCCCGCGGCATACAGAAATCAGATGAAGCTCCTTATTGACAGCGAAAAGACAGCAATAGCCAGCGAACGTCTGACACTTGCTAACAGTGAATTTCAATGGAGACAGAGGAGGAAACCAACACAGAAAAGGGCAGTGACTTGCCCAGAGTCAGATCTGGAACGTGGGGTGCCCGAGTTGTCATCTGTTATACCATGTTCTTCACTAACCTGCCACCTCTCATTTCCATCAACGTGACTAAAAACTCCCAGGCTGTTGCATTACTGGATGAGGCTGCCCAAGCAGCAAATTCACCCAGTTTCGGGAGACTGTGAGCATCTAATATAATCCTCACCTGTATTCTGACATTCAGTAGTTCTTTACACCACGTCTTTAGAGATAAAGTGAAGTCAAGTAAGCCGTAGCCTACAAGGGGCGGAGGGAGAGGGTACCTTGCGGTGGCTAGAGCCTCATGTGCTGAGGTCTCCCATGGTACAGCAAGCAGTCCCTGGCATCGAGCAATTTAAGAGACGAGGTCAGAGAGAAGTGGAGCCTGGGTGAAAAGAAGAGCGGCATGAAAGCCCGGTGCAGCAGAGCAAGTAGCGAGAGGCAGCGAACAAAGGGAGCAACGCACAAGCCGGTCCTTCTGAGGATGCTGTGGGAGAGGAAAGACAAAGGAAGGGGTTATGGGCGTCGCAGGGAATTAATAACTTCTGCCAAGGGAAAAAGGTGGGTTTCCAGGTCTGGTTTTAATTGCGTTAGCCTGGTTTGTTGCTATAACCTTCTCAAAGAAGCTCACAGGGGCACTAAACAATAATTAAGGCACTACATGCCCAGAGTCCTCTTTTGGTTTATGCTATGGGTAATCTTGAAGTGAAGGGGACAAGGGAACGCAGCACAACGAGCTCCACGAGGGCACGGAGCTGACAGACCGTTTAAATGTAACGGTGTCTCAGCTCTCAGAGGAGAGGATCTCTGATTTCAGGCCTCTGAAGTGCTAAATTACCGAAGGAAAACTAAAGCAAGTTCCACCAAAACTGCAGCCATCGATACTACAGATTGTTTTTAACAAACGAAAGTTGACAGAATAAAGGATGGGGGTTGAGGGATGTCGGCACTGTATGCCAAGGTTTTTCTAAAAATATTTTACACCTGCTATTCGTCCCGCACACTGATCATATTTTGTCTATGAGGTAGAGAACTCATAGTGCCAAAGGGAATGTGGTTTATGTTCCCGAGTCTTAATGCTTTTTCCCTTCTGTAAGGCAAAACTCCTTACTACCGTCACTAAAATAAAGCCAAAAGGACAAAAGTCCTACCCGCACTGCCACGGTAACAGTTTAACCGTTCCTCTCGCTGATCTTTGGAAACAATCCCTTCAGCAGGATTTTACAGCTCTGGCACTTCGATTTAGTGAACTTTTTATGCAGCTCATGAGAGGAATGCAGCCAACTCTGTACACTCAATTTAAATCAACTTGCTGATGATATAAAAAAGAGTGCTGAACCACCGGTTTCCTTCATCTGCTCCAAAACTACCAACACAAACTCTGAGGTATTTATTCCTGAAACATTAATAGAACAGTCTGGGGCATCAGATCAGTAAATGAACTCTGCTTTGATTCCATGCTGGTTCAAAGAGCTGATTTAACAACTAGTTGTTTGGTTACTTGATATTTCAGAAATGCAACTGGGCTGTTAGCTACCAACAGGCTTTTGCACGTTGCAATAGAGGGTGCAGACAGCTGGGCAGGCGCCTGTGCTGTAGCTGGGTTATCATCTGCCACGGTTGTCTGTAGCAGAAAACTGTACAATGTTTAATAGCTTCCTAATTTTGCATTGTAAGGAGAAACGGATGGATCTCTCCGTGGCTTACACCCAGCTCTCAATCTGTATAAATTATGATAGCTTAGTTGAAGTTAAGAGAACTCCCAAACTTGTACTCACCGAGACTCCAGTGCCAGGCCAGCCCGTGCCCTCTGGATTCACATCTGCAGCAGGGACCTTTGAGAACAGGAGGCAGTAACGAAGCACTACATATTGTCAACTCCACCTGTGAGCTGGCTCTCCTTTGCAGAAATAATCAGATCAATTTACTTTTGGTGACCGCTACCAGACCCCTGATCAGGAGCAAGGTCTGTCGTCTACCCACAAGACAAATGCAACACAGACCGTAGCTGTCTAGTGAATCCTCTCTCCCCTGCCATGCCAAGATGCCTCTGAGCTCAACTTCACAGGTCTCAGATTACGATTTTCAAAAGTTACCGACTTGCGCTGAATTGAGTGAGCCTGACAGATGAAAGTGCTTTTAACTTGTGCTTGGGTGGGGACTTTGAGTGAAGAGACAGGATGCACTAAGCAGCATCAAGGGGGATGCGTACTTGGGGTTTTACCCTTTTCTTCACTGTAAATTAAAGATGTCTTCCGAGGTTTAACTTACACTGGCAATTTTAAGGAAGTAAATTGCATGTTCACAAGAGAAAATACAAAAGAACTTGCACAACTGAGCAAATGCTTCCTTTTCCCCCTTCACTACTTTTTGCGTCCTCTGTATCAAAGCAAACGCGCTTACCTGACAGCACGGCTCAAGAGCAGAATACTGGGTGCGTGCAAATTAAACCAGAGATTGACTTGGCACTCATTTAGAACAGAATGTTGCAATGTCAATGTTTGATCTAACAAATTCAGCACCAAACTTCAGCAAAAGATAAATAAGTGGGTGAAGTAGACTGAACAGAAAGCACACATCTTTAATTTCTCTAAGTAGGAGAAAATATTAAAAATCTTCACATTTGAATTCTCTCAGAAAACTAGAAGCTCTCTCTACAGATTGTCTCCTTGCAAAGCACCATAAACAAACCCTGCTTACTCAAATCTTTGTATTAAAAGGTGCTGCAAAAAGTCACCTTCTTCCCAGAGATTCTTCCTTGCTGCAAACCACTGCCCTTCATACGTAGAGCTGGTTACAGTGGAAGTGAACAAACCGGCATGGGAAGAGGATAAGCTTGATGACCTTTAAGACAAATGATCTCAGTTTAAAGCACAGGAATAGAAATATTACAGAACACAAAAAATAGTCTCCACTGAGTTGCTCAACCTCCTAGGCAGTTTAGGTATTATTATTGTATTGTAAATAGTAAAATTGTAGTAAGTCTTAAAGTCTAGGCACACAAATAGAAATAATACGCAGAGGTAACATTCTCCATTTTCCAGTAACTGATCCAGTATTTTTTCTATTTTTTTTCTAATTCCCTTTAAAAGCAAAATCATCCACTTAAAATTAGATACCAAACAATGCACTTTTAAGTGCGGTTCTGTCCACGGATGTGCCGTTAGTGGAAAGACAAACCAGATGGCAAACTCAATAAAAAGGAGCCAGTTAAACAGAGACAGATGAATGCCTAAAAAAACCTTCGCTCCATTACTGCTTTTGAATTGGTTGTCATGGCATTAGAAATTGATACCATTGTCAGCCTCACATCTCCACCCCGTCCATTTCTTCACAGCCTCTGTCCAAAGCAAAGATCTCACACTGGTGTTGAAAAACACCCTCGTCCTTACAGCACTAGGCTATTTCCACCAAAACTCTGCTCACGCCAAACTGGGGGTGTATGCCTGCGTGGAATTTACACCTTTTGTAAAAGCAAGCGCATCAAACGGGAAAAGACTGATCTTCAGTCTCAAATTCCAGTTTCAGAATACTAAAGTTCGGATAATTCTAATCTTGTACTCCTTCTGTGGCGTACCATTCATCATCACTAGCCAAAGGACTATCCACTTAGCATGTATCTTCTTTTTGTACCACTGGAACTGCTATGGAAAATAAGCTGACATTTGTTAGACTTACACATTAAAGAAGTAAGTTTCTCTTCCCCTTGACAATGTCCATTAGCAAGGAACGCTATTTGCCGAACAGACGGGAAAGACTAAGGGATGCAACTTCAAAACAGCCCTGGAAAAGCTGAGTTGTTTTGTCAGCCTCTGAATTCTTTCTCCTCCCACTCACATTCACATTTTGAGAATCTATTAAGTTAAAATTGGTAAAATCCACCAAAATAAAAACCTTAGAATGTCACATTGTAGTTGCATTACATTTCTCTTTTTAATAGAGCGTATAAAATGAAAGTTTACAATGAGTTTAGTAAACTGTAAATCAGCACTTTTATTCAGTCTAGTTTCTGAGCTATTAATCCCTAATACAGAAACAGAACGCTGATGCATTGGTCTCGGACCTCTCGAGATAATAGTTCAAATCCATTCTGATGACATGGAAAGTGAATTTCATTGAATCACCTGAGTCCCTTCCAGATACATCATATCACACAATAACTCAACATTCACATAGCTTATAGTCTTAACTCTCAAGGAAAAAAAAAAAAAAAAATTACCTTCTGACTTCAGTGAGCTGCAGTTACAGAAAACAAGTGAAAGTTTGCTCAAATAATTGTAAGCAAGTACTTAACCAGGCTATGTGCTTTGTCAGTAGTATTTTAGGTAAAGCAACCCATTATTGTGGTGCATCAATACAGCAACCCTTTCCATCGCTCCTTTGTGATGCACTGAGTCAGACTTTTTTGCATCATTAGCACTGACAACACAATAAATGCAGCGCTCCGATCTTCAGCAGAACAGTAAAAACACAGACCACGACAGTCAATTAATTTTAAAGAATTTTAATACAAACTTAATATAAACTATTTCAGTCCCTCTTAACATGTAAGACACTGACTCAAAATACTTTTATACCTTTTTTCAAGTATTGCACAATGTAGGTACAAAATTAATATTTACGATTACATTTTCTTCCATAATATATAGCAAAAATCTTTAAACTTTTAACAGAAAATACAATTTGTGTTTCTTTTGAAAAAAGCAAATATTTCGTACATTTTAATTCCACCACTAAGGAATATTCTGTACACAACTTTTAATTTTTTTTAGAATTGATGTCTTTAAGATGGATATCTTACAATTTCAGTAAAAAAAATACAACATGAAGCTGCTGCAGCTGTCACAGATCACTGTAGTAAAAAGATATAAATGCAATACCATGTTGTAGAAACAATATATATACTCTGATATTTTACAAACTTTGTACTAAATTAAATTATACAATTAGAAAAAGACCAATAAACCCACCTATTAGTGCCAATTTTTTTAATATATATACATATATGTTTGTGGACATATATATATACACACGTGAAAAAAATCAGCCACGTCCTTGCTATATCTTAAATACTGTAAGAGGCCATATTTTGAGAGTATATTTTTGTAATGTACAGTCAGTATAAAATAATTTTGTGCTTGGTTGGCAAATGAAAAAATGATGCATGTTGTATTTATCTAACCAAGCCCGAATGTATTCATACTACAAGCCTTAAAAAAAATCTCAAGAGGTGGAAAAAAAGATACACCCTTGGGTACGTGCATTTTAACTTGTACAATAGTATTTACTTGTATTTCACTTTTATTTTTAGTTAGCCATAACTGGCTGGAATTGCTGGTTAGAATACTGCATGTTGTTTAAACTAAAATTCAAGCCATCCACAAAAGACTTCTCATTTAGACCTCCATAGGCTGCAAACACATCAAAGGCATTACTGTACTGGAGAGGACTGAGGTTAAGGGGGCTGTCACCAGGAAAGATGCTACTGGTACTACCTTGACCCTGCATGTTGGGGAAAATAAACTCCTTTGCGTTAGGAGAAAGGGCAGAAGTCTTCTGCTGTTGCTGTTGCTGCTGCTGCTGACTGCCTAAGCCAAGCCCGTAGAGAGAGTGCATGGAGGAGGAAAGGGCTTTCTGCTTCAACAGGTCATTGACATTCAAGCCAAGGTTGGTGGGAGAGGTGCGGGCGACCTTGTTGCTACGGCCGCTATTCTTCATTTTGGTCGAGCCAAACTTGGTGGCAGCAAATGTGGCAGTGGTGAAGGTTAAAGGCTGAGTGGAGCGGGGCATGAAAGTTGGGCTCACAGCAGCAGAGTGACCAAAGGGAGGAGAAGGAGAACTAGACACTGAAGATGCTGGGTCACTAATTGGCATGAACACCTGGGCCTCTGGGTTAAAGCTGTTCTTGATTTCCTTATCCAACTCACATCCATTTTCATTATCATCCACATAAAGCACTTTCACTGGTCCCTTTTCACCGATTTGGTATGAAACCTCAAACGGGTCAATCCAAACACTAAGATCCTGAGGCAAGTTGCCACGAACATCATCAATGTCCAAACCACTCTCTTTGGATGCTTGTTCTATGACTGGGTCCACTTTCTCCCCTATATGTATACATCTAAACCCTGATCCTTTGTATGGCTTTTCTGGATACCAGTGCCCTTCATACTTCTTCTTAAGAAGTCTTTCAAGCTCTTCACCAAAAATGTTGACACGTCGTCTGGGAAGCTTATTGTACAAATATGAAATAATAAAATTGAGTGCTACTTGGATTTCAAGCTGCATAGCTGCTATGCCACAAAGTTATAAGTCTGTTTCAAAACCCGAAGAAGAAAGTGTTCAAGATGCCACAGGGAAACAAAATTTCATTCAAAGTGCTGATTCTAGTTGATTATTATCCTTCACCTTGAGTGCTCTTGTTCCTTTAAGAAAAAACAAAAGCAAACACATCCAAATAAGGAAAGCGTAAGATCAAGCTCCAAGGCCTATTCTTTTAGCTTCATTTTCTGCATAAGAGTACTTTTTAAATCAAAAAATGTCCATCAAACTATCTATGTTCATGCCTGCAGAAGGTAAGGATGTCAACTACATTCAGTATGGCTTACAAACAATACTGCAGAAGATGCACTAGGCATGTGTTTACATATACAGCATGGGGCATTTCAAAATCACATGAGCTTGCCATTTAGTTATTCACAAAGCAGCAAGGATAATTTTTAAGACATCACAGAACTGCCAGGCCTGTCAAGGGTTCAATTACCAACCCATATTTGGATGATTTATAGTACTCAGCTGCAAAATTTAGCACCAGACTATTAGTTTAGCTTGAAAGGTCTCAGTCCAAGGGTCATTTATCATTTTAAAGTTTGCAAACATATTGGTTGCACCGTAAGCTACAGAATTATAAAAATGTTAACAGCTGCTTTAGAAGATTTCACACAAATAGCTAAAATTATGCAACATTTATTTTAAGTCCAAGCAAACCATCCGCATAAACTGTGTGCTGGCGAAATCATGCTAACTGAAGAGAAAATGTCCGCTGTACATACACAACAATTCTCCCTCGGAATAGCTAAAATGATAATGCAGTCAATGCATACAAAATAGATGCATGTATCTTCTGTCATAAGGGTGGCAATGACCGTGAAATTACTACAATAAATTAATTCACAGATTGTTCCCTTTCTACAAATTGTTATTTATTAACAAAGTAACATATTAATATATACTAAATTCATATATCACACTGTCTATAGTTCAGATTTCAAAAAGTTACTAGAGCTAACAGGGCTTTTGCTAGCCTCAAAAACGATTGCTTTTCTCTTTCTCCATGACTCCATTTTATATTTAATATAAAATATGGTTGCCACTCCTTCACAAAGGACAAAAGAGAAATTAGCCATCTAAAGTTAAAGAAGGGACAAGAATCAAGTATTAGCACAGGTACTGCTAACAAAAATCCTGCAGTACCTTAAGCATAAAGGTACTCATCCACAGGAGACACTTTTGTTCAAAAAGTTCCAGTGAAAGAAAATATCTATTTCTTGGCTCAAGTTAAAGGCCCAACGAGAATTTCAATTAACAGTGTGCTTTTCTGCACTGCATCACTAGGAACAAAATTTAGCATAGCTGTCACTAATGATTAGAGAAATGAAAGTCAGTATCAAAATCCTTTAACAATGTGAATACAATGCTTTTTTATTTCTTGCTCCAAATAATCTCCTTTTAAAGTCTGGAACCCTATTTCCAAGCCACTCGTGTTCTCCCCAACATGGCATGGGAATAGTTTGAAAGCTTGTACGATAAGGCGACCTTTAAACGTTTGCTGGATCAGCACTGGGTGGGGATAAGGAAAAGATCAAGGGCAAACAGAAGATATTTACAAAAGGGACACAATCAGTACAGAAAAGCTGATTGGGTGGTTAAAAGGGGCATTTAAAAATGATTTATTAATCCATCTGTTTTGTTTCCCTTCCTCCGTGTCCTTTGGGAAAGAAATGATCCTTGCAAGGCACACCGGGCAGACGCTATAAATTTTTCTCAGCCCCAAAACTGATCCACGGTACAAGCAAGCAGCTGATCAAACAAATCAGCTTGATCATTCCAAACTTTTTTTTTTTTTCTCCCCTAAATTTAAAGAGGACAGTATTTCTGAGGGATGGAAGCCCATGAACTGCTCCCGGAGCAGAGCCCTGCGCTGGGGGTTAGAGGCAGGAGCCTTAAGCAGTGTGGGGAGTTACATAACCAGGCAGTCGGGTCTCATTAGATTTCTGCTCACAGCCCTGGGAGCTCCGGCAACAGCAGGAGGAGGAGGAGGAGGAGGAGGAAGAGCATTTTCTGAGCCCGAAAGAAAGAAAATGAAGAAGAGGAAGGGAGATGACTAGAAGGAGGGGGGGGGGGGGCTGCAAGGCCCCTCTCCTCAGCACACAGGCCAGCACCCCGGGCCCGGCGACACCCCCCCCCCCCCGGGCAGGGTCCTAGAGGACGGGTGCCAGCGCTGTCCGGAGAGGCCCAGCGCAAGCAGCAGCTATTAGTCAGCCGGCAACGCTCACTCCTCCCAGCCTGAGCGCGTCCAGGGACCGCCTTGGGAGGGACCCTCTCGCAGCCCGGTTCCCCGGGCCGTGCCCTCTCCGAGGGGGGGGGGGCTCGCCGCCGGTCCCCACGCCCTCCCTTCCCATCGGGCGTCCCCCCACGGCACCCCCGGCCCTGTCCCCTTCCCCGCCTCAAGTCCCCCGTCACCGCGGGGTCGTGACCGCCTCGGTACCCCGGGGGCCGTCCGCCATCACGGCCGGGCCCCGTGCTCGCCTCGGCATCCCCGCCTCAGGGGCCGGGGCCGCCTCAGCCGCCGGGGCCGGGCGGTGGCTGCCTCAGGGCCCCCCGCCACGGTGGCCGGGGCCGCGCCCGCCTCAGCGCCCCCCCCCCACCCGCCGCCCCTCCTCGCCTCAGGGGCCGGGCGGTGGCTGCCTCAGCCCCCTCGGTCGCCTCACGGCCGGGGCCGGGCGGTGGCTGCCTCAGCCCCCCCTCCACCCCGCGCCGCAGCGCCTGCCTTCGGCCTGGACCCCCCCCCCCCCCCATACACGCACCCCAGCGCACATCCCCGCGTCGTCCCGGGCCGTCCCCCCCGCCCTCAGCGAGCGGTACTCACCCCGGTGGGTGTGCGGGGAGTAGTGCAAACAATCCCGGCGGGGGTGTGAGTGCGGGGCGGGGGCGGGGTGCGGCTCAGCACCCGACCCCCATCTCCGAGAGCCGGCTCCCTCGGCGAGGATGGGAGGGGAAAGGAAAGAGGAGAGAGAAAAAAAAAAAAAAAAAAAAAAAAAAAAGAAAGGGAGGGGGGAGGGTTGGAAAAAAAAAAAGGGGGGGGAAGGGAAAGGGGGGGAGGGCTGCGCTGCTCACACCCCCACGACGGGCGCGCTCGGCCGCCGCAGCTGGGCTCCTTCTGCTACTGCCTCGCCGCTCGGCGCGCCCCTATATATCGCCTCCCATCCCCCGCCCCCCGCCGCGCCCCGCCCCCGCGCCCCGCCCGGCCCCGCCCACCGGCCCCGCCCTCCAGAGGCTCGTCGCCGGTCTGGGGCCCCGCCCCACCACCCGCCTGGCCCCCGCCTCCCCGGGCCCCGCCCCCTCGCGCGCAGGGCCCGGCCGCTCTCACCCCTTCCCCCACCCCGGCGTGGAGGGGCAGCTGTCTACGTCAGCTCGCTCCTCACCTCAGAACACCGTTGCGTCACTGCCGACGTCAAACCCTGCCCTCGCGCCCCTCAGCTCCGCAGGGAAGGGGGGGGGGGGGGGGGCCGCGCTGAACTACATCTCCCATGACCGCCGCTGCGACGCGGCACGGGGCGGGGGGGCGGTCGGCGACGGCCCGCGGGGAACTCGGCCGCGGCGATCGCGGCTCCGCGGGGGCCGGCAGCCCGCCTGGACGGCGCGGGGGAGGGAGGGCGCACCCCACGGCCCCTCACGCTCAGGGGCGAGGGGCCAGCGAGGCCCCACGGCGGCGGCGGCCGCGCCCGCCCTGACAGGAGGGGCTGCGGAGCGGCACCCCCGCCGCGCCCGGCGGGTCCCTCACAGCTCCCCCTCGCCCCCCCTTTACCCGCCGAGGCTAAAAATACTCCCCACAGGTAGCAACGCTGACCGATTGGCTGCCTGCCCGCCCTGGTAGCCGCCTGATTGGTCACTCGGTATCGAGGAGGAAGACGTCAAACCCCAGTTTTGGGGGGAAAAAAGTTGCGGGGGGGGGGGGGGGGCGCAGCCGCCGCCTCAGGGCTCGCGGGAGCCGCTGTGGGGAGGCGCGGGGCCGGGTGAGGGAGGTCGGGCCGGCGGCGGCCCGGCCGAGCCTGGGGACCGAGCCGGGCGCCAGGGCCTTCGCCCAGCGCCGGTGCCGCCGAGCCTGATTTGGGCCTGTCGGGAACAGCCCTGCGGCCCGGCCTTATTTTAACCGCGGGGGCACGGCTAAATCGGGAGGCAGCGGCTGGGGAAAAGCGGGGGAGCCTGCGAGGCAGCGGGCGAGCGCCGGGGCCGCCGCCTCCTTCCCGCACCGAGAGACGTTTGGGAGGAGAACCAGGCCCGGTGGCGGGGGAGCCGGGCCCTCCGTTCATTAAAACATCACCGGTTTTGCTCTTTAAGCAGCGCTTGCGGGTGTTGTTAGGGTTGGGGTTGGTATGGTGAGCTTCAAACCGGCGAGCAGGAGCGGGTTTTGGAGGACGAACTGCGGAGGTTTTCTCTTTCTCCTCCTCTTGCTCTGTGTTTGTATAATAATAAAGCATTTTGGCATAAACGCTGCATGGGCCCCAGGAGAGATTTGGAAATGCCAGTCAGAAGAAATGCCAGGGCTTTAACCATTTGGAGCTTAGAATATATACAGGACTGCGTGGGAGGCAGGAGCCTGAAAACCAAAATGTTAAGGAAAGGAAGATAGCAAGGGTAATATTTGAGATTTTCCACAGCTGAAAATTTCTGCTGGAAGGCCTAATTCATTGTAAAACACATGGTTTTATATCAGTGTTGATGCTGCAAGGATCGCAATATTGCAAACAACTTGAAAATCTTAATTCAGACTCCAAGCAGTTATGATTTTTTCCCCTATTTTTCATTCATTTTTAACCATAAAGGGTTGCATGGGCCTTCAGTGAAAATTGGGTCATCTGTCATCACCAGGCACCCCAAATGGAAAATAAAGTATGAAGATTGTAAAATTATAAGCATTGGCAACTGGGAGACTACTGGGAATTGCTGTAGCACAGCTGGGAATCCAAATGAGAGTCTTGGATTTTTGTTCTGAACAAGTTGTCATTCCTTTTAACATGAAAATTAAGAGACAA
Source organism: Buteo buteo (assembly GCF_964188355.1). Taxonomy (NCBI): domain Eukaryota; kingdom Metazoa; phylum Chordata; class Aves; order Accipitriformes; family Accipitridae; genus Buteo; species Buteo buteo. Next base: position 7,262,759 of record NC_134183.1, on the reverse strand, counting down.
TGTGAAATGACTACCGAAACAGATAAGATGAAAAGACAAATACCGTGGTTGGTTTGTTGTTTGTTGGTTTGGTTTTCTTTTCAAAATTAGAACTTAAGGAATCTCCCTGGTACAACACACACTGAACAAATTGACAGCTAACATCAGCTGTGTCAGTGAACAGTTCAGCGTGTTACGGTGCTCAGTTCTGCGCTGACTGGGGTAGCAGCAGCAGCAGATTTCCCTTTGAAGTGGAAAAAACTGCACAACTCCGTAGATCAGTGTTTTCAGGTGAGATTTCTTAAGGAGCTTTACAAACTGCCTAACTGCTGCTGAGTTGCTAAAAAAAAAAAAAAAGGTTGTAAAAGCAGAGACTTTCTTTTAAATGGCTTTAACACTACATGAGAAGCATTAGGAACTGAATTAAATATACAGAGCTAATACATTTATAATCAAGGCAGCTGTGAGATCCTTTAAAGCTGTGAAAATGGTGATGTACTTTTCTGTGGCTTATGTAAAGGAAGCTTCTAATGCAGTCAATGCTAAAATTGCATGCTATTGAACAAATCCGATGTTAAATGTTAAAGACAGGTGATTGCCCTAAGAATAACCTCTTCAAGACAGGTCAGCAAGAATCAAGCCCGCTTCTAGTGGTCCAATGAAAGTTTCAATTTATCCTCGTTTGTCTGAAAAAAATTCTGACTTGTAAACTGCAGTGATCATTATGTCATCCACATACAACACATCAGAAGTAGGTGGCCAGACTGCAGTAATGTTAAATTATTAGCACTTAAAAACAGAGTCTAATCCAGGATCGCTTGTATTCTTAAAACCTCAACTGGCTTTTTGACCACAAAGAGGTCAGAATAGGTCCTGCAGTATTTTTCAGTCCTTTTGATTAACACACAGCAATAACAAAATGTCTACCTCTCCCTGCTAGAAAAATCTTTAAAAATGCAGTCAATACAAAACAAGTCCACCAGCAAAATTTTACTTATGTTGCCAATTCTATTCAACTAAAAGATTAATCTTAAAAGAAAAGAAAAAATATATATTCTCATCTTTCCTGACAAACCCGGACAATTTTTCTCCCCAGCAGAGCAGATCAAGAGAAGCATTTCGGAGCGTGGCAGGGAGGCAGGAGTGAGATTAGAAATAAAAAGACTTTCTTAATCTGTATTAAACGAGAAGGGTTTTGATCTCATCCCCTGTTCATAGCCATATCCTGCGATGCTGGCCAGCAAGACAGCCATCACCAGCAACTGAAGTACAGTTTCTACAGTCTGGGTCTCTGCAGTCTAATCTCTAGAGCTACGATCTCTGCACTGTCAAAGACCTACATTTCTACAAGACCTTGTAGAGACTATACAAAGGGACCTTCTTTTTTCTACTGAAGCAATATAAATTTGGTTCCTAAAATAATTAATAGCGCTCTTCAAAAAACTAAATCAGTATTATTTATTGATCAATACAATATCTAAAACCAAAATACAGTTTATTAATCTTAAAAGTCGGTTGAAAGAAAAATATCTAAGAAAATTTTTACTAATCTGTGTCAACATGGACAAGAATTTAAGAGCAGTAGAAGGCAAGGCTCAGAATTTCCACCGCCCATCTTTGTCCTTTTCATCTTCTCTACTAAATGAATGTTGCTGTTCCTTACAGAATATGTAAGATTTATCCTGACAGTGGACATAAAGCTTTGTAACGTACATTCCCGAATGTAGTACAGTCTCTTTTTTAACATTTTCCTATTTAGGAACACAATTCTCCTTTTAGCGTGGGAGCCTGGGCTTTGATTTTGAAAAAAATGGAAAGCTTTTCCCATTGTGTTCATCCCTCTCTAGCCCAATTTTATCCATTTGCTGATTTTGACGCGTGTTCCTTTTTTCCATCATCTATCAGTGTGAGCAGCCAAGCCTGGCTGATCTCCAGCATATACCTTAACAATGATTTTGAAATGTAGTGTAGATTCTCTTACTTTTCACTTTACCAGCTTAAGCAGTGATTTTTCCATAAATACACGTTATAGAGGGTGTATATACCTATCACGTTACCCAGCTTCAGGAGCTCTCTGACCGCAAAGATTTTTTTAGATGGGAAGCATGAAATTAGCTTGTATGTAAAGTTGTTTCGGTGGAGTAAAGAATAACCAAGAACAGAATTCAGCCAAAAGAGAGAAGTTCACGGGGCACTGTCCCAGCCAGGTCATCTTCTAGGAGAACCCCAAGCTCATCTCTAATTACGTGAAGGGGGCGAGTGGTTAGTTACCCCTGACCACGAGCAGCTGGCTGGCAGGGGCTGCTGCGTGCAGCTTTATACGCCAAGTTAAATGCGCACATGGCAGGATGCGTGTGCAATAACTCTTGTTTGCAGACTCTTACCCCCAGGGCAAACAGCCACAGTCAGCGACTTGCTGCAAACTGCTGCGTGGCTCCACAGCAACCCAGGCTGTGCCTGGACTTGTTCCTCTGCGGCGCAGGGGGCTGAGGAATGGGATTAGTGTCCTGGGGATGTGGGAGCTGGCGGGGAAGGGATGGGGGAGCAGGACCTGGCGGTTAGGTAAATGTCTATCCGTCTTGACAGAGGTACAGTTAATCTTGCCACAGAGGGGGAGAAATAGCCTTTGAAGTGGAAGGAGAGAAGTATTCTGGTGAAAGGGGGAGAATGGAGGACAGAGGGTATGTTAGCGAGGGGCTGTGATTCTGAGAACAGCCCAGCATCGCGCGTCCCGTCCTGGAAGCCCAGAAAGCCCGGGCACCGACTCTCATGAGATGCGCTGGGGCTGGCCTGCCCTACACAGCTCAGCTAGGTGGGCAAAGCCAAACACCAGCAACAGAAGTTCCTCTGCTATTACAGTAGACGATGTTAGTGGCTCCGGTGGTAACAGGATTTTAGAAGCTTGGCTATCAAGAGCTGGAGCTTGTATGGCAAGGATGGAGAAGCAGTTTCCAGATCTGGGTATCTACTGCTTTGTGCAGCCAGTACACTCTGAAAAAAACCCTTCTAAGATAGAACTTCCTTAGATATTAGTGACTCTTCTTTAAAAAAATATATATTATTTTGCTGGGCCAATACCAGTAAAGGGGACTGATCTGCAGGAGCTTAGGGCTTACAAGGACATCATTCTATCCTAAGTGCATGCTACTAATGTTATAGCTTTGTTGGCAAATGTTACTGGAGTCCTGAGCAAGACACAGAAGGCAGCTGCTGGGTAGGAAGGAAAAATAAAACCAGGAGAAACCTGACAAACTGTAATAAAGACTTTGCACCAAAGCTTTGCTCTTCCCAAAGTTTCAGCCACCTTCAAGGATGAAGTAAAAAGGGGTTGTTTTTGTCCTGAAACTGGTATGAGGCAGGATCTGTTCTTGAAGAGGAGCCTGATAAGTGACATTCTGAGAATGGGGTACAGATCCTGAGAAGGCCAGGTAAAAAGAGTGAAATGAGGAGTAAGGAATCTAAATAAAAATGCTGAGAAGAATAATGGTCACAGGTAGATACTGTAATAAGAGTGAGAGGGAGGAAAGAAAACGGGAAATATTTCATGAGTATCAGAATTTTCTATAGCTATGAATAAATGGGCTGAAGAAGAAGGAAGGAAGAAGGATTGATTTTATACCTTAGAGAGGTTAACCTTTGAGGAAAGTTTTATTAAAATCCAATATAATTTTTTCCTCGAGTTCACCTTTGCACTGGGATTCTGCCAGTTTAATGTCAGTTAGTTCTGCAGTGTCTAATAGATAAAATTATGAGGTTAGGACTGTCCTAGCTGATAGCCATGCAACTTCTTCGTTAATCAGCTTCAAATGCTTTACTACGCTCATTCCAAACAGTGATTCATAAACAGTTTTAAAGAGACAGCTGCTTTTTACACTGTAAGGACTGCTCACCTTAATTATTTTACGGGGATCAAAAATAAACACTGAAGATGGAGGTCTGTCTGATCTTTTGCCCTTTCAATTTATGGTAGATGAAGGTAGCCTGAAAAGTTTCGCTAAGAACTTACTTAAGAATTTTGTATACTTAGTGTTTTTGAGGAAGACGGGTAAATCTTTTTCCTGAGAGGGGAAATCCAGGAAAACTGTTCAGTCTTCTTCCTGAGAGATGCTGAATGTGAAGAAAGAGATACTAAATGGGAAAAAAAATGAGTATGAGGAAATAACTTTCTTTCAGTCTGCTTAAATGGAAAGAATGAGCAGTGGAGGGGCATCTGTTTAGCAAAAACGCCTGATAAACACAGAAGTTCTGCTAATTTTTTGACATTCTGATTATCTTCAGTTAGGGTAGAAAAAGATTGTCTGAGAATTACCAGGGGGCTCCCTTTGAAATAAATGGAAACTCAATTTTATTTAGGCAAAGATCCAGACAATACTAGCTTTTCTTGCTAGCCATGATGTCTTCTAAGCCACCGCTATGAATTTGCACCCTGTGGCTCTCCCAGCAATGTTTTTTTTACTTAGTAAGGATCAGATGAACCCCTTACTGTTCTCTAGTCTTCCAAGAAAACAAGGTAGACATGTCTCGAATGAGAAGGGGAGGAATGATGTTATCCACATTGTCAGTTTATCATAGAGAAGCAATTGGAAGATGCCTCAATTTTTGCAATAAAATCCAGAACAAAATATAATTTTAGCATCCCTGGATGATCTCACCTGGTTCTTGACTAAGAATTTAAGCAACCAAGAACAATACAGCTCAGTAAGAATCCATCCATATTTTAAATATGTATCATATTTTTGATAAGCAATCTGTTTTTTCTTCTGGAGTGTGTGCCTGTTGTCTGGGTTTCTTATGCCTTTCTGCCATACTATTCCTATCAGTAACAGTGTTCTATGCAGAGCCCAGTACTTGATTAGGACTTTGAGAGTTTAGCTAGTGACTAGTAGCTGACATGCGGAATATCACATTTAGGAAAGCCAAAGGTTACAGGTATTGATACTGGGTCTGAGAGCATTAGTTTGAGAAGCTCTGAGTTAACCCGCTGTGCTGTCAAGCTGTGACAATATGTGAATGATGGTGACTTGAAAGTAAAATGAGTTCAAATGTCAGTGTCTTGATGAATACAGTCTGAAAATCATTCTCATGAGAAGATCACTGAAAACTATCTTCATTATTAATAAAAATTTAAGGGTGCTTCTTTTCAGATGGACAGAAACCTAGTGACTCTGTATTTGTGCAGACATGAAGAGCTAGTTGAGTGGAAGGATGCCAGCTTATGACAGCTGAGGTTTGACCCTGAATCTTTAAGGGTATTATCCACGGGAAAAAAAGCCAATGGAAATTTCTCTTTGAGTTTGCTGCGCTCCAGATCTGGCCCTTATTCAACTCTTATTAAAAGTCCGTCGAGTCATGTCGACAGGAATAATGGAGGAGAATGAAGATTCAAGCTGTGTGTTTGCTCCTGAGACATACAAAGTGGATTTTAACACAGTTTGTACATCCTGGTTTTAACACAGTTCATGTAAGGAGTAGTTCATGGAAGACTGAATCTGTCACTGGCATTGAAATGATCATTCAGTTTAAACTGTTGATTCAAAGCATAGTAAATCACTCATTTCCTCTCCAGCTTCTGATTCCTAAAGCTATAATTGCTCCAAAATAGTATAATACATGCCTTAAAAGATTAAGCAAAAGGTCAGATTAGCATAACATCTTTCCTGAACTGATGGCAACACGCTGTGTAAACCTGGAACCACACCTTGAAATCTCCCAGGACGATACTCTTGGGACTTGCCAATAAAGCAGCAGCAGGGAGAGAACACAGATTCTTCTGTTTCACAGGTCACAGGTCTTTACCATGTGAGGGACAGACTGAGCAATCCTCACGTACCTACATATATACAACCCACTTCATATAACAGAGTGTTTTCTCTTGAATACACAAACCAGTAGGAGCTATTATCTCATACGCTATTATTAATGCGCAAGACTTCAGACAGTATCTGCACACAGCGGTGGATCTGTCTAGTCTCAAGAGTAGCTGTAACTAACAACTTTAGAAGAAGGAATAAACCAGCCATGTTGTGCAATTACATTGAGTTTGGCAATGGGAAGAGGAGATTTCTTCTTGATCCCACATGATGATTATCTTATATGCTGGAAAACGAGCACTCAGAGTGACATACTTTTTATTGTAGCTAATGTAACTCAGATTTGTAAAGAAGGTGATTCTGCTACATGACCATATTATCTAAATTGCTTTGTCGCCAACGCATAGAAAACTGAATATAAAATTGCCTGAACATAATTGAGTGCTGACTCACCCTCCGATTAGGGTAAATGGTGCAGCGTTCCAGGGCGTCTTGGAGTTTTCTATAGTCTCACAATCCTATGTGTAATCTTCTGATTGATTCTTCTCCCCTCCAAGCAAACTTATGTTTCATGCTCCTATTTGAGGCTAGTTGCTACAAATCCAGCTGCTGTCACAAGAAATCTTCCCCCTGCTTCGTTATCTTGATCAATTTTCTGCTGAAACTCTCATCTTTCATCCTGGCTGGTGCAGTTGCCTCCCTTGTGATTATTCCAACTCCCGGCTCTCCATATTCATAGCCACTCTCTGAGCTCCAACTCTAACTCTCTAGTTTCTAAGGCTACATAGCTGCAAATGTTTTCTCACCAAACGTTTTTCCATAAATTCTCACAATTTCATTTCAGTCAAATCTGAGGCTGCATACATACATGACACTGCTCATAGCAGGCTCTTTTAATAAAAACACCTGCAAACATGAGCAAGAAAACACAGCCCCAAGTATTTTAAATGGAAATCTTTTTTTTCTTGAAAATGGCCTCATGTCACAAAACTCCATTTGGAGGTGTAACTGTGTGACTACCCTTAAAAACAGAACAATTTTCAGTTTTTGAAATGTAAGTGGAAGAAGGGCAATTTTAACAAGCCATGCCAGAGACCCGAGGTGAACTGAGCCATGGATACTGGGCAGAGATCTCAAATTTAGCTGACTACGGCAATAAGACAAACCAGCACTTGTGCCTTTGGATAATCTCTGTTCCGACTCTGTCACTCAGGTAGTGAAAAGAAGGAGCGGAAGAAGGGCCATAACCTAAATAATTGGGAGAACAGCAATTATTAACCAGCAATCCCACCCACAAGGGTTTGCAGAAGACACCAGCCCTGAGCTAGAGGATCTGGGAGTGAAACCAGTCATGGAAGTGGCAGGACTTGGTTTAGTTTCCAGCTAGCCATGAACATCTCCTTTCTTGCTGACTAAAGTATTGCATTAGTAGCTGTTGAAAATCAGGTATAGAAGAGGCTGAAATTTGTTTCCTTTATACATAGGACTGGTTTCATATCAGGCAATAACTCAGAAATTAAGAGTAACTTTGGCACGCACGTCAGGCTTAGGTTCTCCAGAAGCACTTGTTGCTACACAGCCCAACCTTGTTCCTTACCAGGAATTTTAACTTTTATTGTTTGGTAATAAATCATACCTGCCCTGCCCCAAAGAGGATAAATCTCATTTATCTCCAACTACAGAGAGATAATAATGCAATTGTTGCTTCACACCAGGAGACTGGGCGCCTGTTACCTAGAAGTTCTCTTCCAAGTTGGGTCAACTTTTCTCCAAGGACTTCCTTTGGCAAAGTAAAGAGGGACTCAGTTGGAATGTGTTTCCAGAGACAAGTCAACCCCAAAATAAAAGAATAAAATTGATTGTAAAAAAACTCTATAAATATGGCATGGAGGAGTGAATGTGAAATTTAGAGCTGATCTAGAGCTGGGTCAGAATCTGGCCAGAATTAAGGAACTGATCTCTTCTGGTTGATCAGTACAAAGACTGTACCTTTGCAGAACATAGACACATTTAAAAGACATAATGAAAAAAAAAAAAGGAATCTCCAATGGTGAAAAAAGCAACGCATTCTGAGAGAAAAAAAAGACTGTCTGAGCCCTTCAAAGGTAGCAGCAAAATACATAAAAATATCCGTGGCTTCCCCAGAGGGGTTCACGTTGGTTGTAACTCCCAGCCCGGGCTGCATTTGACAGATCTCTCTCACTTATATTAGAAGCAGCATGTTTTCAAAGGGGGAAAACCCAGACGTTCAAGCTCAATATTCCTATCCAGATTGCTCTTGCTAAATGTTTGACACCAGCCTGTCCAAGTGACATCCAAATGGGGACAGTGGAAGTATTAATGTCCCCGATTCAGCTGAATCAGGGAAGCGCCTAGATGACAAGGAAGAACATCACCAGGAAGACTCTGGGGAGGCACCGGGGGATTTGCAGCACGGAGCGATGTATGTCGACATCTGCGTCGCAGCAGTCATGCTAGCGACTCCAGCATTTAAACTTTTCATATACAGCAACCGGTGGGTTGCTCAGCTGCAATTTACCGTTAGGCTGCTGGGAGGAGCGTGGGCAGAGCGGGGAGGCAGGGGACCCTCGGCTGAAAGCCTGAGCCAATTCTGCAGTGAAGATAAGCCCTCGGATAGAAATTCTTCAAAGGGATGTGACTAGGCAGACTGTGACCACAGGGGTCTCGAAGCAGGCAATCAGTCGCCTCTTTAATAAATAGAAGAAGATACAAGATGGTCAGGGAAGAGTATACTTCTTAAATGCGCTGGAGAAACAAGGCTGAAACATCTCATTACGGATCTGCAAGGCGACAGAGGTTTTTGAAGATGCGGTAGTGCCCGCGTAATCAAACAGGAGCAACTGTGCTGGTCCTGCCCCGAGGCTTGTGCTCTAAACTATAACTAATGAGTGTAAAGGCACTGACAAAAAAAAGGTTCCACAGAATCTCTTTTCTAAGGCCTTTGATTTTACTGGAACATGCACAGCAGTAAAATTCACATAGCCAACGGGAAAGCCATGTCCTGGCCTGACCCTGCCACAGAAAACAGCAAAACAAAGGGGCAGGGGTTTGGGGTCACATTTGGGGAGGATCCATGATTCAGCATGTCAGTTTACTAAATCTCCTCTAATTTGTCATGTAATAAGGGAGCGGGGTAAACACCTGCAGCCCCAGGCTGCTGCTTCATTGCGAAAAGGTATGGCCCAGACAGTGATGAGCGTCTAAAGAGTAAATGACTCTCAATTAGGACAGTAGGTCAGAAAGAGCAAGATGATTCATACCCAGGACATACTCCAACCATCCACAATAACACTCAGCAATTCTATACAGCTTTACGTCTTCAAAGCGTCCGCAAACACCCTGTTGTCTCAATGGTACTGGCAGGTAACAGGCAGCGGGGCTTGAAATGCGCGCTCAAGACCTGCTAATTCTTGGAGTAATTGAGCTAAGCTGGGAAGAAACGGCTTCCACTGTCCCTCCAGCAATAGGAAGGAATGAGACAGCTCTGTCCTGGTCACAGCATGCCACTGTTGGTCTAGAAATCAGGTTCACACCCTGAAATTAATAAATAAGGTACCCAGAATTAATAGCCTCTTTTAGAGAACTGGCTGTATGCAGTTTTCCCAGGAGTAAGCAACAGGTCGTGACAGATGGGGTTTAGGAGTGCTTGGCTCCTAGGTCAGCACCCTGACAATGCCTCCGCTCAGCTGTGCAAATCGTATTTTACTTGCTTGACTGTGAGTTGCTGGGCAGTGGGATGTAATTTTCCATGCTTGCAGTTGGTGCCCGGTTTTACCTTGACTTGCATTTGACAGCGCAAGCTCCGTCAACATTGTTTCATCTCTTCGAAAATAGTAATTAAGAAGCCTAGACGATAGGTATGTATTAATACCCAAGAATTCAATGGCCGGCTCTAACCTAGTCACCACAGTTTACTATGCTGCAACAAAAAATGTCTTTTCCGGATTTACCTGAAGACTGGGACATCAGAAAAACTCAGGGATGCCAGACATTCATTTGGTTGACTTTGATCTCTCCGAAGACAAATCTTTTAAAGTTTAGATCAAGGAATCTTTTAATGAAACAAAGAAATCGTGCCACTTGTATCAGTTCCAGATATAAATAAATCAGCTAGAAATAAACAGGAGCAAGGCAAATGTAAAGGAGACAGCCACACTCTGCAATGTCAGTCCAAAGTGACTGTCTGATGGATGATAATATGGCTGGCTCCGAAAAAAAGTCAGAGTTTAAAAGTCTTGCTGCCAGCCATCTGGCAAATCTTCCAAAATATATTGCAGTAAAACTTCACTGAATTGCTACCTTTTTTGCATCTCCTTCTACCAAGACAGTCTATTTACTTTTTAAGCGTAGTGAGGATTTTGAAATCTCTGCTAGGACTCTCTCCTTAGGGACTCGTTAGAGCCCTCCCCATAGCCAATTCATTGTTCCTTCCCTCCGCCGGTCTGCCATATATGCATAATCTTCCCAAAGTAAAGATGCTCTTATACACTTAGGGGGTCACTAAAATACCGAGCGCATCTAACTCCGCTGAGGCTGCTGCAGACGCACCATCTGTTCACAGCTCATAGGTGCCGTTCCCTCGCGCTGCAAGGGAGGCAGAGGTCCACAGCAGCGGGATTTATAGCACATCCATCCTCTTGCTCCAGAAGCATCATTACTTCATACTTGGAACTGAAGGGCAACATTTCATACTTCCAAACAGTATAGGGCTTATTTTCATAACTAAATTGGACTCTGTACCCCAGAAAGCAATAGTAAGTATCACCACTAGCCATTTCCTAATAATCTGTAGCAACATAGAGCGATAAAAATTTATGATCACTTAAAAAAAAAAAAATCCCTTTCCATTCTATGAAAATTAAAAATCTCTTTACAGAACAGGCTGCCCTGCTGAATGTTAATTAATTTTTTTTCCCCTGTTTCATCAGCTCCTCCCACCTGGTCCATCATCAGCTGTAATTGAGCCCACGACCCTCCTGAATTGCTATGAAGCATAATGGCTTGTGGCCATAGTACTGAGAGTACCAGAACGCAGATAACCCTCCGACACGCCGTCTGAGAGGCAGCTGGAGATCCTATCTGGTGACCAGACACTCCTGGGTTGTAATGTGGACTCAGTAAAAGCTATTTTCAGCTTAAATGATCTTTGATACTGAAACCAGAGTTAAGCTGGGTGGTGAGTGGAGGACATCATCTGCTCTGAGAAGTAAACCAAGGGAGAAGGGGAGGGAGAAAAGTAGGAAGATAACAAAGGAGAGGGACTCTTTAGGGAGGGGAATTAAATTGAAAACATGCACTGATGGAAAAAGGAACACGGGAAAAAATATGTTGTTGCATCCCCCCATCGCTACTGATCAGGTCTTTGTCCCCCTCAACTGCCAGCCATGTTCATCATTTGTAATTCTCAACCTTCTTAGATAGATGGGGCTAAGCAACAAAAGCTGTCTCTTTGCAGCCTTCAAGCTTGTCTCACCTTTGTTACAGCTCGGTTTAGTCATTCTTAGTCAAATTGGTTTGGTTGTTAATATGGGCTTGATTTTAATTTCACCATGTACAGCAGTAACTTGTTAACAAGCTGCTCCAGGAGATCTTTACAGGACAGTGGAAAGCAGGGAAAGGAAATAATTACAGCTTTTCCACCTACGGTAGTCTGCTTCAGGGCAGGTATAAATAGATCCATAAGTGTTTGTTCACTTAAAAGCGAGTTCAGCCTAACTGCTTTTTCAATTGCCAGCAGCAGAATTGATGGTTTGTTTTTTTTTCTTAAAAATGAGGGCAAAGATCATCTACTAAATATCACCCTCCCTTCCTCCAGACCGCAAGTAGCATTTAAAAATTTTCGGAATTTTTACCAAATCCAGATGTCAGGTGTATAAAAAACCCAGGTAATTTCTCAAAGCCATTATATTTGTTTGGGAAAGGAGGGCTAACTAGATCAGAAAACTCAATTCAGCTTCAGAACTGAGGAAATTAATGAAAAAAATAATAATTCACGTCTTGTTCAGTTTGGTGCATCCAAAAAGCTCTGGACTGATTCATGCAAACAATAACTCCCCTTAGAGTCCCAGCACAAGTTTTGAGGCAGCACTTGCTAAGAGCGTCTGAAAACGCCCCGTTTCTTGTCTGTAGGCAGCTGAAGAACAGAGTGGGCACAACGCAACGCCCAGCTGGGATGGGACTGGGGTCCCAGCCGGTCGGGACGGGACGACTGATCTGTGAGCAGGACCCCTGCTTCCAGCTCGAGCATCCCAGAAACAACCTCCCTAATTCAAAGAAGGTTAGGAATCCTCTCCTCTGGGCCCAGGGCACCTCGGTGTGGGAGGAAGAGGAGCCCAGCGTGGGTGGCCCACCCGGGGTGTCCTGGACCTCTGTCCTGGAGCGGCACTCCTGCAGCTCCGGAGCCCAAACCCTGCTGACATCCACCTTTCCCTGCATGAAATTGTTTAAATAAACTTCCCCGCTGTGGGCTCGCAGAAATGCAATAAATATCATTTATGTAGTCTCCTCGGTAGCTCTGCTAATGGGCCGGTTATAATGGCATTATAAGGGCTTTCTAGGCAAATTTGCTGTACTCTGCCTCTGGCCTCGTGTGTTAAAGCCTCACCTCGGTGCTCAGTAATAGCCCGTAAGCGCACAAAGCACGTACTCTGCCACTGCCTATTGTTCAAGCTACAGGTACTATATTTAACTGAACAATAGCTAATAAACAAAAGACATTTTAAGTGGTTTGTGGTGTCTGCTGAGCACCAGCTGCCCTTTTTGTGTTGTACTGTGTCTTCAGTCCTGATGCTTAGGTCTCCTGGGTCCCATTCAGCTGCAAAAGCCCAAAGCTACAGTGAGAGGAACAAACTAATCGGAGGGGGAAATAAAACAATTGATGGCTCATAAAAGCAAAAGGGACAGATATTTGAAAAAAGGATTAAAGCAGAACAGATTCAAATCTAACTGTGAGTCCTACCGCAGGAGTGCTGTAGAAGCAGCGAGTTCCTCCGCGTTCTTCCACTCGTGCCCCAAGCCAGCCAGCTTCACAGGTGCCAAGACTCAAACCTGCGATTCCAGGTAGCGTTAATAAGGTTTAGATCCGAATTAAACCACTCTCCTGCACGCCCGGGGATGTGATTCAGACCTCTGGTCTTGTGGCGTGCAGCAGCTCTGGCTGCTTCAGGCGGTGCTGAAGCATCTGGAGGTGAAATTTGTGGGTCCCAGCCCAAAGCGCTGGGACGGGAGCTGTGTGCAGCCGAAGGAGGTGAGGTTTCCTGGAGTCTGCAGACAGCCCGAGGGAGGGAAGGAGCTGCTCCCAGGTTTCCCATGGGGAGCTGACTCCAGAATCTCCTGTTTTGAAGGCAACAATAGCACAAGCCCCCGGACAGCACAGGGATCTGTGCATGGCTCTAGGGGAGGAGGACGAGAGGCTGAGCCCACTTACCCGAACCCCCACCTTCCCCCTGGAAGGGCAGCGGATAGAGTCAGATGTTGCTCTTCAAGGGAAAGAGGACCCTGGGACTGGCTCAGACACCCCTGTGACAGGGGGGGTCATTCCTGGGGCTGGTAGGGACCCCCTCCGCACCCCAGCTGGGGCTGTCACCTCCCGAGTCCCTCCTCTCTCCCCAAGGCAGCGTAAGGAGGCCAGCGGAAATCTGAAGTAGAGAGATTTACTTTACTCAAGGATTCCTATTCAAAGCTACAGCTATTGACAGATTTTTTTTCTATTCCTACACTCAGTGGGAGGAAGCTGATAGTATTTATTAAGCTGATCTCAGGCACTAAAGCTCGATCCTAACTCCAGATACACAGGCAATCATCAGAGCCTGTTGTGTCTGCATGAATATACTAATCCTGACTCTGCTTTCTGAATACACAAAGCGATGTATAGGACCATTCATCTGTGATAGAGTCTTCTAGATGGCTGCAGAGGGCAAGACAGTATATATAATATGGAAAACTCTATGGCAAGCTATTTTAGTACCTTAGGATCATTAACATTTTTGAATGTCTGAGAAGCTGCTAACGTTTGTAAGACTTTACAACCGAGATCCATTCTCCCAAATGGAGAAAGAGCTCGTATTTTTCACATACACTTTAGATATTGATAATTTTCTCATTTTCTGATATGACAGGGCTTGGGGATTTTTTTCCCCGCTGAGACAAGATGACTGACAGAAGGAGATGAGAATTTCTCATAAAGAGAAGCAATGCATTTTTACACAGCCGAGGCTGGAAGAAAGCAATAATTGTCCTAATACGCAGGCACGGTCCTCCAGAACGGCTGATGATTTATTTCAAGAGACGCTGCTGACAAAAATGCCAGGCATGTCTCCCCAAGCCAAGATGCAAGCCGAGGTTGGTTTGAACAAACCTTCGCCCCTCTACCCGCCTGCCGTGCTGCCATTCGGTGGCAAAGGCATCGCGGCTGGTCTGGGATGGGTGCAGTGCCAGCCTGGGAGACCCCGTCCCCGATGGACGTGGATCAGCAGAGCTTCACCAACACCTCTGCCATGGCGAGTCCGACCCGCTGTCACAGAGGTGGCACTCGGCACATGCTTCGTTCAGTTTTAGGGTCGTTCTCAGTGGACGCTGGGGTGCTTGGAAGCCCCGGGGAGGTTTGGGCAGAAATCAGAGCTGCCGCTGCTGAACCCCTCTGGGCTCTGCTTTAAAAAAAACCAAAACCCCCCAAACCAGAGAAGCTGCCTCCAACACTCGGGCCAGCAGAGAGCCTGGGAGCAGCAGCGATGCCCGTCCTCAAGAGTCACCACTGCTTCTGTTCTCTTACAGCAGCTGAGCAGCTTTGCTTTCTGCACGGCTCCTCTGTAACCATCAGGCTTTTCCCAGTGCTTAGCCAGGCCTTGCAGTGGCTGTAGCTGTTTCACTGGTGCACACAAGCCAAAATTTACCCACCTCTACCTGTTTTCCTCCCAGCCTCCTCTTCCAGCTGTTCTCTGCCTCCTCTCACTATCTGCATCTCATGTTCTTCTCTGCTGTTCCTAATAGCTTTTATCTATGCCAAGTCCCATCCTACTCATCTCTCATTAAACCTCAGACCTTTCGCAGAGCTTTTCTGTATTGATCTCCCAGCCAGCTTTTGTCTCTTTGACATCTAGGTTCTCTTTGTTTGTACTTTTCTCTCTGGATCTGGGAATAATTCTGCTTCTATTGATGTTACTGGATCCAGACCCTGATATTTTATTAAACTCCTTGGGGTAGGGATCACAGCTTTCAAGGGATAGATGCGTATCTTCTGCTTTGCAGATACGATGGTGGCTGTGACTGCTCCCTGCACCAGCAACACCCAGGGTGTCGCGAAAACCTCAAGAGGCTGATGCGTATCATCACAAACAGTAGGAATCTTATCCTGTGCTAGATACTGGCCTGAGAGAGACGTTACCCCGGCAGATAGCAGCTCCAGAGAGACATTTTCCATGGCAGCTCTGCCCAGGAATAGATCCTGACTTCACCTAAGAGAAGAGCAGGAGCTGGTTGTACAGGGTTGTGCCACTCGCTGGAGGAGAGCGTGGCCTGAGCAAATGGGGTAGGGGTGGGCTCTGCTATACCTGCGGTGCATCTACCTTCTCCTGATCACTTTCTGATGGCACGTTGTGCTCTCCTGCAGCCTCGGATCAGTATCTCAATAGAAAGCTGCGGATATGAGCAGCCCCTGCCGGCAGCGAGCTCTCCCCAGAGCACGAGGGGTCCGGGAACGCAGGCTCTAAGCAGATCTCTTATTTGGAAAACTAGATGGTACTGACTATTTATAAACCTAAGCTCAGAGCAAGGCAAGACCAGCTGGAAAATATGCCACCGTGGGTGAGTGAAGGTGCTTAGTTAGGAGCAGAGCATTGGAGGTTTTCAGCCCCGAATTACAGGGCAGCAGTGAGCAAGCGGCTTTGCTTTTTCTTTTTCCCCTCCTACTGATTTAGTCTGGAAGCATTTCAGAGGGCACTTTTTCCTGTTATATGGTGATAAAACCCTGGGCTCAATAACTGAGATCTGCTGTCTGGCATCAGAGCAATACAAATAACAATAAAAGAAACAAAATAGTGGTGAGTCAGGCTGGTTTCAACTTGGAAAAACATCAGTTATCCTTATTACTCACCAGCTCTGTCGTCTCCTCTGGGGGACTCTGCCAGCCACCAGCAAGTCTGCAGTCTACGAGAGGCTGTATTTAGCTCAGGCCCTCCTAGAAATGGTTTTCCCGGGGGTTTCAGTAGGTCAGCGGTTGCGTACCCACATCATCAGGACCGTGAGCGCAAGCAGCCTTTTTGCAGAGCAAGAAGCTGAGCCCAGTGGGACCACGGGGCCGTAGACCTGACGCGGCATGGAGGGGCCACAGCCCAAGGCAGGGTGGACAATCCTTGAGGCCCGTGTCTTCATCTGGGTGGAAAAAGCAGGGGAGGGAGCCTGGAGGGGGCTACCCCTGTCCCCAACGCTGGCTGTGGTCCCCCATGGGCTCCTGAGCTGTGTGCAAGCCACGGCTCTGTCGTGCCCTGCAGAGCATCGTCACAACACGTCTGAAACACGCACAAGGGGCCAAGTCCAGCTGGAAGTTGATTTTTGCTATTGAGATTTGTATTTATTAATTTCTAGCCCATTTGCTTTCTTTTGGCACCATTTTTCTCTGCAAGTGAAAAATTTACCCTGAATCACAGCGTGTTATTTCCACTTGTCAAGATAAAGGTTAATGAAATACCAGTAACTGCATCACAAATCTAGCTCTGTATCTATCAGAGATTTTATATGGCATGTTATACTGCATAGCCTATGCTTAGAAAAGGCTCTGATTAAAAAAAAACCAAACTGTCAGAGGTCAAGAAATTCACAGTTAGAGCAGCTGAGCCTCTGCCCTTCACTCCTCGCCTCTCGCCTGTAAGACAAGGAAAAAGCCCTCCCGCAACTGGCACAAACGAGTGTGGACCGAGATTTAATGCAACACATGAGATTCTGCAGGACTGTGGTATTTAAACAGCATTTTCCATTGTCTGCCTCTGGATAATGGTTACTTGGATATTTATACACTATGTAAATAATATAAAAATTACATCTATCATAGAATTGTAGAATATCTCCAGTTGGAAGGGACCCATAAGGATCATTGAGTCCTATAAGAATACATAGGATTTAGAAGCAACATAATGCTATTTTTGACATATAGCTGTCTTAAAAGAGATTTGCACCAGAGGCACAAAGAGAATTTTACATACTTGCTGCAAAGAGTTTCTCATGCCCTGAACGTGAAACCAGGGCTGGCAGAAGGATGCACCGCGAGCTGCTCTGTGCCCTGGGACTCGGCAGTCAAGACAAATTATACAGTGACAACCCTCCCTTCGAGATTTGCAGGCACAAGATCAGACCCCAAATTAAATACTTGGAAATACAGAAGATGCACCCGCTCAGCAGCACATCGAGCACGTGAGCTTTCAGGAAGGAAGGGAGGAGCTGCTTTGTTTTCTTCCCAGGGAAGGTCGGCGACGGATGGGATGAGTGTCAGAAGCTGCCATTTGGGATGAGTCAGGAGATTGGCATGGGGCGGTTTGCATTAATACCGGCTTGAACGGATGCCAAAGAGGATTTCCAAAATTCACAGCCAGTTATTTCTTGTCATAGGGTTAAAAAATCCTATAGCCTGTTCTTCCACTCCAAGGCATGCAATCAAAAGCCTGCGGAGATTATTCTGGGAAGGTTTGTTTGGTCTGTAAATATGTTTTTAAAATCTTGAATACAGATGACTAAGTTTAAAAAAAACCAAACCAACAACCGAAAAACTTCTGACAGAGCAAACCCTCTCACAGAGAATCTTTTCCCTCCTCCAAGGTGGATTAAAAAGCATTGTTATGAAATCCCAGTGCAGATTTTATTATGGGCTAAATCAAAATGCTTTGGAGTTTTTGGAATTCAGATCTGAAGTTCATCGTTTCAGCCCATATGCTCCATATGAAAGTAAGATAAAGAAAGAGATGTACTTTTTCTTCCTTTTGATATGCAAAGATTTAGATTAAATACTTTCCAATTTGCTTTTTCAGTAGAAATTCACTAGAGATCCTATCGAACATGAAATACCCCGTGAAGCCTGAGGAGCTCCTGAAATGATGGATGACATCAAGAGCTAAAAGAATATGTACAAAGCATTTGAAGAAAGAGATCCTTAATCACTCTGTGAAGCCTGTTGATTTGTTGCCATCTCCTTAACTTAAAGCTTGTGTTGTCATATATCTAACTTTAAATTTTAATGAACCATTTGGAGAAAGAAAATCTCCGTGAAAAAAATCAGTCCTGTTCCTTCAGCCAAAGTGTGAGCAATAACACACTTCATTGGATATTCTCAGCAAGTCCCTCGTTAAAACAGTCGCACCAGATGAGATCTAATTTTCCTAATATTTACAGGCCACAATGCAAGAAGCAAAATATTTAAGATTTTATGTATTCCTGAAGAATAGTAAAAAAAGCAGTGCAAGCTCCCCCCCTTGGTTATTTGCTAGACCTCTTTCATTTACAAGTATTTTACTGTTGAAATTGAATATCAATACTATATTTATTTTTTAAAAAACCTTTTGCCCACTAGATGGCTGTAATTGTTATGACCATGCTTAATTTTTGGTATCAAATTCCCACCTTTAACAAAGTCTATTCTTCCTTTTTGTTATTCCGTAGTATATGCTTTCAATCTCCCGCGTGGCATTTGAAGCGATGGGCTCCTCGCTTTGCAAATTTCAGCTGTTTAGAGAAAATTTAGGTGTTCAAAATGGCTACTGCAATGGGTTTGTATCATGTCTGAAGCACAGAAACCCACCACCATTTTGAAGGATAAAGTGGGAATTCATTTTTCATTATTGAAAGAAATACTTTTTTTTCTGCTCGTACAAGGAGCGATCAAAGACTAAGAGCCCTTCGGACAGGCTTTTCCGATAGCATGCCATTTAATGCAAGCAGCTTGTGATTACTGTTATATCACAAAAATCTTGCAAATCTGATGGACGAGAGCCCAGAAGGCAGGATTGAGCATCTCCTGTGTCCTAGATTCAGTAGAGGAGCTGATGTGAAAAAGAAGCAGGATCTGCTGGAAGGAAAGCTCAAACGATATACCACCGAGAATACAATTTCCCTGCTGTTTGCATAGGCTCTACTCCAGGAGGAGTGGGTCTGCGTAGCGGATTTGCACAGCGTTTGCTGGCTGCAGTTCCCCGTGGCTGCACTTTTCCAGAAGCTCCACCTAAAGGGAACGACCACATAGGCTCAGGTGCAGAGAAAGACTTTCCTGATTCAGCTAGCGAGCGGGATAGTAATGCTTCATCTAAACAGAGCCGCCTGAATATAAACGTCTATAATGTGTTTGACAGCTCTTGACTACGAGATACATGGAAAGGGAACTGGCTGCCTTCTCACTTTTGAAGTCAAACACAAGTTTTAAGGAGTATGCAGAAACATTCGTAGCATCTCTCCACTAAACATGAGCCTGGATGGATTCACTGAGGCACTGCCAAAGCCCCCCAGCGTGGTGCGTGGTTCTGCTAGCGGCTTTGCAGCCCCTGCCCCCTTCAGCTTGCAGATAAATCTGCCCTTAATGGGAATTACATGTTATTCGATGAGGAGTTGGCGTCCCACTTCAGTACTGCACCGAAGGGGGTGAGCAGGATCCGTCAGGTTTCCTAAGACTTAAGTGCAACTTCTCAATTAAGTGTCTGTGAAGAGGGTTTGCTGAGCCGGGGCCTCGTAAGCAGCTTGAACGGAGCGGTGCCTTTGCCTTGGTTAAAAGCCCCGCACCAGTAAAGAATGCACACCCAGCACTGCAGTTCTGCAGATATTCTGGAAGAGAAAGGACCTCTGGCATAGGAGGTGCTGTAATAAGATTTGGTTTAGAAGAAATTCAGGGCTGCTGTAGTGTGCCAGTTTAATATCAGGCAAGTAGATAATTTCATTTATCGCTCGCTCTTGCAGAAATACCACGTCAAAGTGCTCGGAGGGTACAACTGCAGTCAAACCAGCGCGTCCCCCTGCTTTAACTGTAATTCTTCCTACTTCCGTATAATTAAGCGTGTACTTTCCGCACGTGTACAAATAGGTCCGTGCCAGAACGAGAGCCTTGTGCGCTGTGGGTGGGTAAGGCAGATGCTGGGCGCACCGGAGTCCCTGCTTCTCCGGATGGCAGCACCAGGCGTTGTCCTCAGCCCCACCTCTGACCCAGCTGCCTTATCGCCGTGGGTGTGTGGGTCAGGTTTGTCGTCTGCCCTTCCTGGTGCATGCAAATCCAGCCTACCTGGGTATTGGAATCAAGTTCATTGCCGTGCTAGCTGAAGACCTTGTAAGGTGACGTTAATCAAAAAAAAGAATAATGAGCTTTCAGATTCACCAAAGTTGGAAGTTAAGGACAAAGTGCTCAAGTAAAATGGCTCTTGTTCTAAACCGGTTCTTATTTCTGAGGCTTCTGCACCTACAAAACAGGATAAAGTGTTTTTTATTCTGTAGCAAAACACTTTGAGACTAATGGATGAAAAGAGCTAGGTACTGCTCAGGAAGATGGAGATCTTTTTTACCCTCTCTTCCTATTCCCTTGAAAGTAATTCCTGCCATCCTTTGAAACAATCTGAGTAAGTCCCTAAAACTCAAGGCACTTCTTCGAGATCCTCTGACTTGCTGACTTTTCTGTCTTTCTGCATCTACGGTGAATCTTGCTGAACAGGTTTAACCAAAATAATCTCCGTGCAAACATTCTGCAAACAGATCAATTCCATATCCTGTATCAAACATCCTACTTGGAGCCCACTGAATAAATGGATGTCTTTGCTATAAGATTATAAACCAGAACTACACGTAGCATCATAACCATATAGATTTGAAATACTTCAACTTTCAGCATAGGAGTTTTCAGTATTGTAATAACAGCAGTATAAATAGCCACATTTTCTGAGCATTGCAAAGGACAAGTGATTAAGGTCAGCATCCACACACGAGTAGTTTGCTTTTTGGTGCCTAATTGAAGACTATCTGGAGCAGACTACGAAAGGTGCAGAGTGCCTGAGGCTCCCATTAAACTGTGATGGACTTGCGGATGCTTTGTATTTTCTGGTAATCACTCTGCAGAGATTTTAAGCTGTGCAAACTGCAAGATAATTTGGAATAAGAGAAGCTCGCTTGCAGAGAGGATAAGGCCAGTTCAAGACCACGGCGCCCGCCCCTGCAGGTAGCAAAGCTCCCTCCGAGCTCTGCGCCGTCCCGGCGGAGCGCACCCTTCCACCGGCTCGCCTTCCCAAAGCAAACCACATACCGCAGGGATTTGCTGGGTAAACAGCGAGTCACCCCTGCAATATCAGCGCTGGCGAGTAAGAGAGGAAGAGCTGTAATAAGTGCTCCTCACCTTGTGTAACCCGCCACGGGAAGATGCTCGGGTATTTGGGAGGGTGACACACCTGAGACCCTCACTGAGATGTATTAGGCTGTACCAGAGAGTGGTCCGAATTGTGATAGAGATCTCCAGCTCGGAGTCAAAGGGCTGGAGGAAGCCGTGAAGGCTGAGAGCAACCAGGTTGGGTCAGATGGCTGCTTGCTTTTTCAGGCTGAGGCACGTTAGCTCCCGGGTCCGGAGCCAAAGCCCCCCCGGCCGGTGGAAAGGCTCCAGCCGGCGTCCTCGGGCGTCGGACGGGGCCTCGGAGCGGGTCACACGCTTTCTGAGAAGGGACGTCTGTCACCTTCATTAATCTTATCTGGGGATTGCTCCGAAACAAAGCGTTTTGTGAGCCTGAACAAAAACCCGGGGAACGCTCGGCGGCGAATTCTTTTGCACGCTCCCTTTTTGTTTTGTATGATTTCCAACATTTCTGGCAAAAACATTTCCTCTGACTGTTTTCCTTCTAGAAACAGCCTCTTCCAGACAGGGCTGCTCTGCCACTATTTAGCTGGGTAGACACTAGGCTATTTAAAACACAGAGCTGGAACATTAGCAAAAACACTTGTCTCATTCCGAGACAAGCAGGGAAGGGGAGGGTGCGCATCGCCGGGGTGCAACCTTGCTCGTCCCCGGGAGGTTTATGCCTGCGTCATGCCGATTTGTGCTGAATTTAAGGCTCCTGGGGATGGAGTCTGTGACAAAATCTGACAAGATTTTTTAGAAGCCGCTAGCTCACAGCCTTGAGTATTTATGATTTTTGGCTGCTGGCTCTCGCGCACTCGGCGGTCAGCAGTTTAATTATTTACCAGGCTATATACAGCACCGTTCAAGCAGCAACCATCAAATCCAACATTTTGATAATGTGAAGGTAATTGGGTTATTTATTTTTTTTTCTTCTCCCACCAGCTCAAACCCCCTATTCTACTGGGAGATGCCGAGTCATAGCTCTGCTGGATTGGCTTCCCGCCACCTTGCTGCTCCTTTAAAACCCCATACCTCCCATTGAAGGAACTCGGTGTCCTGTTCGCCAGGAGGACGTCAATGTTTCTATGGAAACTCTTCCCAAAGATTCTCGCTCCGCGCTGCCGCCGCTGCGTATTGTATGACCGGCTTTGTACACTGCAATTCATTATCGAGGCTGTGACGAAAAGGGAGCAGCTTTCTGCCCGAAGGGAAAAAGCATTAAAAAAAAAAAAAAAACCCAACTAAAAAAGCCCACCTTAATATTAATAAAATAAGCCACTAAAACCAAAGGTGCTAAAGCTGTTTGGTATTTGAGTTATGAATGGAATCTGCTTGCCTGTGCTGCTTGCGATGAAAAATACCCTTTCCTGAATAATTAGCTCAGCTGAAGAAGCTTATAAATTCTACGTAAGGTCCTTTTTCTTCCAAGTAGCTAGGGGAAAATTTTCCACCCCTCACCATTACAATCATGATGATGGATGAGTGTCACATAGGTAACAAATGGGCCCGAACAGGAATCCTGTGCCTGAACTGCTTTGAGCACAGGGGAGGCTCAAACCCAGGCTCAGATTTCGCATTTGAATTAACGTCTGTGAAGGGGACGCAGAATGAATAGGCTGAAGGAAGATTCACATTAATTTCCCATTTTCCTCAATAACAGGAAATTACTGGGACCAGCAGAGAAGGCGTTGATGGCGTTTAGGTACACAGCCCTTACAGATTATGTCCAAAGGTGGCCGGATCCCTAACCCTTCTGCAAACAAGCACCAGGTATTACATACTAGGAAGGCAAAAGGTCTGGATTTTGTTCCCACTTCTATCACAGATTTGCTGTTATTTTATATACAGAGGTAACTGTTAGCTTTGAAAGTCTGAATTTTCTAGGTGCTGGTCTGAAGGAGCCTGGGACCTGGATTTCAGCAGGGCTGGGAAACCTTAACTCCCGCTGGAAGCAGCAACAGGCTCTCGGCATCTCAGGAAATCAGATTGCGGGTGTCCCAGAGCAGATACCCCCAACCCAAGGTACTCAACTAGTGACACTTGCAGAAGGGCAACTCCTTAACCCAGCAGCAGTTTGAGATTTCTTGCAGAAAAACATTACATTCCCAGCTATGCTGGGAAACGGCACCAAGCAAAAACCTGAGTAAAGATGAGGATGAGAGGAGACAAGTATTTTATTTTTAAACCTTATGAATTTCTGAGTAGCTCTGCTTTGTCACTTTCCTAGGTAGGAAGGCAGGGTTGGGAAAATAGGAATTTCAAACTCTGCTAGCTCCCTGATACTGTGCTAAAGACTTGTATTACCTTTAATTGGTGTTTCTGAGTGCATCCTCATTGATTTACTCCAGCCGCACTCTTTATGCGGAGAACATTCTATTCTCGGAGTGTAATCTAGACCCATGCAAACAATATGGATGTTTCCTGATAACATAATTTAGAAAGAGGAGATGTAATTACTGCCTATGCTGAATACACAGCATCTCTGTGCTTGCCAGTGCACTGTGAACCCGTGACCCCTTTCGGAATCCGTATAGGGAGAAACTCCCAAATCCTTCAATGTGGTTCTCATTTTGCTGAAAGCCTTTTCCATCTTATTAAATATGCTGGTCCTCGTGCCTTTGATTTTAACTTCCTAACGATAACTCATGCTGAAATTATTTAGAAGGCTCTCAAAGGCTCTTACAGTGAAATTCAGGGATCATTCCTGTGGAAACATGTCTATTCGTGGAAGAGGGGACAGCAGCAATGTGGGCATCTGCTGCAGAGGAATGGGGAGGGGACCAGGCAAGTTCTCCCTGGGGTAGCTTGTTCTTTTAAGAAGTGCAACGAAGCAGGTTCTTGCTTTTAAGGACTTCCCTTAAATACTTGAAGAGGAGGCTGGAACTCATCTGACCTGCTCCAGAAAAAAATCTGCTTGCCTATACGGAGTCCAATTGCTGTGATTTAAGATGAGTAGTTAGAGTGCTTTGGTCTTATAAATCATCCCATAAGCACTATGTTTCATTGTCTTCTCGCTGATGGAAGGATATACAGGGTGAGACATTACAATCTGAATTTTCATCTCCAGGGTCAAATCTGTCTCAGCTCAGTAGTGGCTGGAAAGCATTGCCCTGTAGTGGGGTTTTATGTGAAATAAGCACACGTCCCTCCACTGCACGGTCAATTGAGATCCATATCACAGAAAAATCACCACTGTAATTGCTCCCTGTATCAGCTGCCTCAGGGAAAAAAAAAATAAATTAAAAAAAATAATCAATGACTGCATTGGCTCTGGAGACTCAATAACTCTCCTCTCATTTAGAGAGTGGTCCCTCCTGAACACTTTTCCACATTGCAAAGCCACCACATAATGGAACAATTCAGCTCAACTGACAGCCTCGGCTAAAATAGCCCCGGAGCTGCATGGGGAGATAGGAGAGGTGTCGTAGGTTACCACCGAGGTGCTTGGCAGGACTGTCAGCGGGAACCGTGCCCACACTAAAAAGAGTTTTTCAAATGACTTCAGCGAGTCCAGAATTAGCTCGTAAGCCTGATGCAACGATCCGGTGCGAAGCGCTTTTGTATTTTGAGTTCCTGCTCATCAGGTATTGGCTTCTCCCCATATTGTGCAGCAGCGGTGGCAGCTTTCCTGGTGGAAATGTTAATGGTTAATGAACGGGTACAGGTCGGGTCTGGGACCTCCTGTTAGAGCAGAAGCCCCAACTCTGCAGTCTGTTTCCTTGCTGGGACCTGATGGACCCTAAATTTAATTTGCCCTATGACCCTGGGTAAAGCCCAGCTACAGCTAAAAAGCATTTACTCTTTAAAACTCTTTAAACATGGCCCTAAATAGGTCTTAAGAACCAAAGGTGCATATTGCAATTAGACATCAGTATATCTGGATTGGACATGGGAGGAGCAAAAGAGTTCAGCAACCATTGGGATTGAGCGAGAGCAAGGGGACCAACTTCAGGGAAAACAACAGCAACCAAATACGTTGTGAGCCAGCAGAAAATACAAGAAGAGAGGAACCAGTTGACATAAATGAGGGTAAATACTACTGGCAGCGTTAGTCTTTTAGTCTTCGTACTGCTACATATCCTCCCAAATCCCAAGTCTGGTGGATCCAGACAACCCAGAGGGTTTGGTTTAAAACAAGTTCAGGTTAATTCTGCAGAATTAGCATGGGTGAGACTAAACTGTATAGCTCATGACATAACAATGATACCATGTTCATGCTAAGAAACCAAACCAAAGTTTAATCTGTTTGGTTTTTTTGTTTTTTTTAAAAAAAAAGAAGCTATTTTCTAATAAGGCAGAAGAGCAGATAAATCAATGACAGAGAGGAACTAGAGGTGAAAGTTGAGAAATATATATATAAATACATTAATTTTTAAACATTTTTAATTAAAAGTCACAGGAAAACCATTCACTGTGTACAGTTCCTGGGGTTTCTTTAAACAGGGAAAGAAGATTAAAATACTAATCTCCACTGATTTCCCTGCGTAGCAGCAAAAATGAGTGTGGCTAGAAAGACTGACCTATGAGAAAAGATTAAGAGCAGCTAAATTTGTATAGCTTGGGTAAGCAACAACAGCGAACGAGGGACGTGCTGGCAGGGTGCAAAAACAGAGAAAATGGAGTATTATTTGGAAAGACAACAGAGTTAGGGGATGAAAATTAAAGAAGGGTCAGGCAGGACACTAGAAAAATGTCCTTTAAGACTCTAGCATGCATTTTAAATAATGAAAGCGATGGTACTCTGAAAATATTAGCACAGGGCTGAACTAAACGCTGGTGCGAGGATCGTTGGATGAGACCGGTGACTTTAAGCGCTTCTATTCTTGAGTTTCCAAA